>NC_133950.1:1223138-1834708 GCF_031877795.1 Strix aluco | reverse complement strand
GTTTTCTGCACAAAAGCGATTCTTGCGAAGCAATGTGAACACTTCTGCTTCCCAGGCACAGAGAAGGTGCTAGCAAGGAATTCTCTGCCTGCCTTTCCCCAGTGCTCTGCAAGCTCTGCAGGACAACATAGAATCTGGGGCTCTGTGCTTTCTTTCGTTCTGAACAAGTGTTAGTGTTTTCTGCACAAAAGCGATTCTGCGAAGCAATGTGAACACTTCTGCTTCCCAGGCACAGAGAAGGTGCTAGCAGGGAATTCTCTGCCTGCCTTTCCCCAGTGCTCTGCAAGCTCTCCAGGACAACATAGAATCTGGGGCTCTGTGCTTTCTTTCCTTCTGAACAAGTGTTACTGTTTTCTGCACAAAAGCGATTCTGCGAAGCAATGTGAACACTTCTGCTTCCCAGGCACAGAGAAGGCGCTAGCAGGGAATTCTCTGCCTGCCTGTCCCCAGTGCTCTGCAAGCTCTCCAGGACAGCATAGAATCTGGGGCTCTGTGCTTTCTTTCGTTCTGAACAAGTGTTACTGTTTTCTGCACAAAAGCGATTCTGCGAAGCAATGTGAACAGGCACAGAGAAGGTGCTAGCAGGGAATTCTCTGCCTGCCTTTCCCCAGTGCTCTGCAAGCTCTGCAGGACAACATAGAATCTGGGGCTCTGTGCTTTCTTTCGTTCTGAACAAGTGTTACTGTTTTCTGCACAAAAGCGATTTTTGCGAAGCAATGTGAACACTTCTGCTTCACAGGCACAGAGAAGGTGCTAGCAGGGAATTCTCTGCCTGCCTTTCCCCAGTGCTCTGCAAGCTCTCCAGGACAACATAGAATCTGGGGCTCTGTGCTTTCTTTCGTTCTGAACAAGTGTTAATGTTTTCTGCCCAAAAGCGATTCTTGCGAAGCAATGTGAACACTTCTGCTTCCCAGGCACAGAGAAGGTGCTAGCAAGGAATTCTCTGCCTGCCTTTCCCCAGTGCTCTGCAAGCTCTGCAGGACAACATAGAATCTGGGGCTCTGTGCTTTCTTTTGTTCTGAACAAGTGTTACTGTTTTCTGCACAAAAGCGATTCTGCGAAGCAATGTGAACACTTCTGCTTCCCAGGCACATAGAAGGTGCTAGCAGGGAATTCTCTGCCTGCCTTTCCCCAGTGCTCTGCAAGCTCTCCAGGACAACATAGAATCTGGGGCTCTGTGCTTTCTTTCCTTCTGAACAAGTGTTACAGTTTTCTGCACAAAAGCGATTCTGCGAAGCAATGTGAACAGGCACAGAGAAGGTGCTAGCAAGGAATTCTCTGCCTGCCTTTCCCCAGTGCTCTGCAAGCTCTCCAGGACAACATAGAATCTGGGGCTCTGTGCTTTCTTTCCTTCTGAACAAGTGTTACTGTTTTCTGCACAAAAGCGATTCTGCGAAGCAATGTGAACACTTCTGCTTCCCAGGCACAGAGAAGGTGCTAGCAGGGAATTCTCTGCCTGCCTTTCCCCAGTGCTCTGCAAGCTCTCCAGGACAACATAGAATCTGGGGCTCTGTGCTTTCTTTCCTTCTGAACAAGTTTTAGTGTTTTCTGCACAAAAGCGATTCTTGCGAAGCAATGTGAACACTTCTGCTTCCCAGGCACAGAGAAGGTGCTAGCAGGGAATTCTCTGCCTGCCTTTCCCCAGTGCTCTGCAAGCTCTCCAGGACAACATAGAATCTGGGGCTCTGTGCTTTCTTTCCTTCTGAACAAGTGTTAGTGTTTTCTGCACAAAAGCGATTCTTGCGAAGCAATGTGAACACTTCTGCTTCCCAGGCACAGAGAAGGTGCTAGCAGGGAATTCTCTGCCTGCCTTTCCCCAGTGCTCTGCAAGCTCTCCAGGACAACATAGAATCTGGGGCTCTGTGCTTTCTTTCCTTCTGTACAAGTGTTAGTGTTTTCTGCACAAAAGCGATTCTTGCGAAGCAATATGAACACTTCTGCTTCCCAGGCACAGAGAAGGTGCTAGCAAGGAATTCTCTGCCTGCCTTTCCCCAGTGCTCTGCAAGCTCTCCAGGACAACATAGAATCTGGGGCTCTGTGCTTTCTTTCCTTCTGAACAAGTGTTACTGTTTTCTGCACAAAAGCGATTCTGCGAAGCAATGTGAACAGGCACAGAGAAGGTGCTAGCAGGGAATTCTCTGCCTGCCTTTCCCCAGTGCTCTGCAAGCTCTCCAGGACAACATAAAATCTGGGGCTCTGTGCTTTCTTTCCTTCTGAACAAGTGTTACTGTTTTCTGCACAAAAGCGATTTTTGCGAAGCAATGTGAACACTTCTGCTTCCCAGGCACAGAGAAGGTGCTAGCAGGGAATTCTCTGCCTGCCTTTCCCCAGTGCTCTGCAAGCTCTCCAGGACAACATAGAATCTGGGGCTCTGTGCTTTCTTTCGTTCTGAACAAGTGTTAATGTTTTCTGCACAAAAGCAATTCTTGTGAAGCAATGTGAACACTTCTGCTTCCCAGGCACAGAGAAGGTGCTAGCAAGGAATTCTCTGCCTGCCTTTCCCCAGTGCTCTGCAAGTTCTCCAGGACAACATAAAATCTGGGGCTCTGTGCTTTCTTTCCTTCTGAATAAGTGTAAGTGTTTTCTGCACAAAAGCGATTCTTGCGAAGCAATGTGAACACTTCTGCTTCCCAGGCACAGAGAAGGTGCTAGCAGGGAATTCTCTGCCTGCCTTTCCCCAGTGCTCTGCAAGCTCTCCAGGACAACATAGAATCTGGGGCTCTGTGCTTTCTTTCCTTCTGAACAAGTGTTACTGTTTTCTGCACAAAAGCGATTCTGCGAAGCAATGTGAACACTTCTGCTTCCCAGGCACAGAGAAGGTGCTAGCAGGGAATTCTCTGCCTGCCTTTCCCCAGTGCTCTGCAAGCTCTCCAGGACAACATAGAATCTGGGGCTCTGTGCTTTCTTTCCTTCTGAACAAGTGTTACTGTTTTCTGCACAAAAGCGATTTTTGCGAAGCAATGTGAACACTTCTGCTTCCCAGGCACAGAGAAGGTGCTAGCAGGGAATTCTCTGCCTGCCTTTCCCCAGTGCTCTGCAAGCTCTCCAGGACAACATAGAATCTGGGGCTCTGTGCTTTCTTTCCTTCTGAACAAGTGTTACTGTTTTCTGCACAAAAGCGATTCTTGCGAAGCAATGTGAACACTTCTGCTTCCCAGGCACAGAGAAGGTGCTATCAGGGAATTCTCTGCCTGGCTTTCCACAGTGCTCTGCAAGCTCTCCAGGACAACATAAAATCTGGGGCTCTGTGCTTTCTTTCCTTCTGTACAAGTGTTACTGTTTTCTGCACAAAAGCGATTCTTGCGAAGCAATGTGAACACTTCTGCTTCCCAGGCACAGAGAAGGTGCTAGCAAGGAATTCTCTGCCTGCCTTTCCCCAGTGCTCTGCAAGCTCTGCAGGACAACATAGAATCTGGGGCTCTGTGCTTTCTTTCCTTCTGAACAAGTGTTACTGTTTTCTGCACAAAAGCGATTTTTGCGAAGCAATGTGAACACTTCTGCTTCCCAGGTACAGAGAAGGTGCTAGCAGGGAATTCTCTGCCTGCCTTTCCCCAGTGCTCTGCAAGCTCTCCAGGACAACATAGAATCTGGGGCTCTGTGCTTTCTTTCCTTCTGAACAAGTGTTACTGTTTTCTGCACAAAAGCGATTCTTGCGAAGCAATGTGAACAGGCACAGAGAAGGTGCTAGCAGGGAATTCTCTGCCTGCCTTTCCCCAGTGCTCTGCAAGCTCTCCAGGACAACATAAAATCTGGGGCTCTGTGCTTTCTTTCGTTCTGAACAAGTGTTACTGTTTTCTGCACAAAAGCGATTCTTGCGAAGCAATGTGAACACTTCTGCTTCCCAGGCACAGAGAAGGTGCTAGCAGGGAATTCTCTGCCTGCCTATCCCCAGTGCTCTGCAAGCTCTCCAGGACAACATAGAATCTGGGGCTCTGTGCTTTCTTTCCTACTGAACAAGTGTTAGTGTTTTCTGCACAAAAGCGATTCTGCGAAGCAATGTGAACACTTCTGCTTCCCAGGCACAGAGAAGGTGCTAGCAGGGAATTCTCTGCCTGCCTTTCCCCAGTGCTCTGCAAGCTCTGCAGGACAACATAGAATCTGGGGCTCTGTGCTTTCTTTCCTTCTGAACAAGTGTTAGTGTTTTCTGCACAAAAGCGATTCTGCGAAGCAATGTGAACACTTCTGCTTCCCAGGCACAGAGAAGGCGCTAGCAGGGAATTCTCTGCCTGCCTGTCCCCAGTGCTCTGCAAGCTCTCCAGGACAACATAGAATCTGGGGCTCTGTGCTTTCTTTCGTTCTGAACAAGTGTTACTGTTTTCTGCACAAAAGCGATTCTGCGAAGCAATGTGAACAGGCACAGAGAAGGTGCTAGCAGGGAATTCTCTGCCTGCCTTTCCCCAGTGCTCTGCAAGCTCTCCAGGACAACATAGAATCTGGGGCTCTGTGCTTTCTTTCCTTCTGAACAAGTGTTACAGTTTTCTGCACAAAAGCGATTCTGCGAAGCAATGTGAACAGGCACAGAGAAGGTGCTAGCAAGGAATTCTCTGCCTGCCTTTCCCCAGTGCTCTGCAAGCTCTCCAGGACAACATAGAATCTGGGGCTCTGTGCTTTCTTTCCTTCTGAACAAGTGTTACTGTTTTCTGCACAAAAGCGATTCTGCGAAGCAATGTGAACACTTCTGCTTCCCAGGCACAGAGAAGGTGCTAGCAGGGAATTCTCTGCCTGCCTTTCCCCAGTGCTCTGCAAGCTCTCCAGGACAACATAGAATCTGGGGCTCTGTGCTTTCTTTCCTTCTGAACAAGTTTTAGTGTTTTCTGCACAAAAGCGATTCTTGCGAAGCAATGTGAACACTTCTGCTTCCCAGGCACAGAGAAGGTGCTAGCAGGGAATTCTCTGCCTGCCTTTCCCCAGTGCTCTGCAAGCTCTCCAGGACAACATAGAATCTGGGGCTCTGTGCTTTCTTTCCTTCTGAACAAGTGTTAGTGTTTTCTGCACAAAAGCGATTCTTGCGAAGCAATGTGAACACTTCTGCTTCCCAGGCACAGAGAAGGTGCTAGCAGGGAATTCTCTGCCTGCCTTTCCCCAGTGCTCTGCAAGCTCTCCAGGACAACATAGAATCTGGGGCTCTGTGCTTTCTTTCCTTCTGTACAAGTGTTAGTGTTTTCTGCACAAAAGCGATTCTTGCGAAGCAATATGAACACTTCTGCTTCCCAGGCACAGAGAAGGTGCTAGCAAGGAATTCTCTGCCTGCCTTTCCCCAGTGCTCTGCAAGCTCTCCAGGACAACATAGAATCTGGGGCTCTGTGCTTTCTTTCGTTCTGAACAAGTGTTACTGTTTTCTGCACAAAAGCGATTCTGCGAAGCAATGTGAACAGGCACAGAGAAGGTGCTAGCAGGGAATTCTCTGCCTGCCTTTCCCCAGTGCTCTGCAAGCTCTCCAGGACAACATAGAATCTGGGGCTCTGTGATTTCTTTCCTTCTGAACAAGTGTTACTGTTTTCTGCACAAAAGCGATTTTTGCGAAGCAATGTGAACACTTCTGCTTCCCAGGCACAGAGAAGGTGCTAGCAGGGAATTCTCTGCCTGCCTTTCCCCAGTGCTCTGCAAGCTCTCCAGGACAACATAGAATCTGGGGCTCTGTGCTTTCTTTCGTTCTGAACAAGTGTTAATGTTTTCTGCACAAAAGCAATTCTTGTGAAGCAATGTGAACACTTCTGCTTCCCAGGCACAGAGAAGGTGCTAGCAAGGAATTCTCTGCCTGCCTTTCCCCAGTGCTCTGCAAGTTCTCCAGGACAACATAAAATCTGGGGCTCTGTGCTTTCTTTCCTCCTGAATAAGTGTAAGTGTTTTCTGCACAATAGCGATTCTTGCGAAGCAATGTGAACACTTCTGCTTCCCAGGCACAGAGAAGGTGCTAGCAGGGAATTCTCTGCCTGCCTTTCCCCAGTGCTCTGCAAGCTCTCCAGGACAACATAGAATCTGGGGCTCTGTGCTTTCTTTCCTTCTGAACAAGTGTTACTGTTTTATGCACAAAAGCGATTCTTGCGAAGCAATGTGAACACTTCTGCTTCCCAGGCACAGAGAAGGTGCTAGCAGGGAATTCTCTGCCTGCCTTTCCCCAGTGCTCTGCAAGCTCTCCAGGACAACATAGAATCTGGGGCTCTGTGCTTTCTTTCCTTCTGAACAAGTGTTACTGTTTTCTGCACAAAAGCGATTCTTGCGAAGCAATGTGAACACTTGTGCTTCCCAGGCACAGAGAAGGTGCTAGCAGGGAATTCTCTGCCTGCCTATCCCCAGTGCTCTGCAAGCTCTCCAGGACAACATAGAATCTGGGGCTCTGTGCTTTCTTTCCTACTGAACAAGTGTTAGTGTTTTCTGCACAAAAGCGATTCTGCGAAGCAATGTGAACACTTCTGCTTCCCAGGCACAGAGAAGGTGCTAGCAGGGAATTCTCTGCCTGCCTTTCCCCAGTGCTCTGCAAGCTCTCCAGGACAACATAGAATCTGGGGCTCTGTGCTTTCTTTCCTTCTGAACAAGTGTTAGTGTTTTCTGCACAAAAGCGATTCTGCGAAGCAATGTGAACACTTCTGCTTCCCAGGCACAGAGAAGGCGCTAGCAGGGAATTCTCTGCCTGCCTGTCCCCAGTGCTCTGCAAGCTCTCCAGGACAACATAGAATCTGGGGCTCTGTGCTTTCTTTCCTTCTGAACAAGTGTTACTGTTTTCTGCACAAAAGCGATTCTGCGAAGCAATGTGAACAGGCACAGAGAAGGTGCTAGCAGGGAATTCTCTGCCTGCCTTTCCCCAGTGCTCTGCAAGCTCTCCAGGACAACATAAAATCTGGGGCTCTGTGCTTTCTTTCCTTCTGAACAAGTGTTACTGTTTTCTGCACAAAAGCGATTTTTGCGAAGCAATGTGAACACTTCTGCTTCCCAGGCACAGAGAAGGTGCTAGCAGGGAATTCTCTGCCTGCCTTTCCCCAGTGCTCTGCAAGCTCTCCAGGACAACATAGAATCTGGGGCTCTGTGCTTTCTTTCGTTCTGAACAAGTGTTAATGTTTTCTGCACAAAAGCAATTCTTGTGAAGCAATGTGAACACTTCTGCTTCCCAGGCACAGAGAAGGTGCTAGCAAGGAATTCTCTGCCTGCCTTTCCCCAGTGCTCTGCAAGTTCTCCAGGACAACATAAAATCTGGGGCTCTGTGCTTTCTTTCCTTCTGAATAAGTGTAAGTGTTTTCTGCACAAAAGCGATTCTTGCGAAGCAATGTGAACACTTCTGCTTCCCAGGCACAGAGAAGGTGCTAGCAGGGAATTCTCTGCCTGCCTTTCCCCAGTGCTCTGCAAGCTCTCCAGGACAACATAGAATCTGGGGCTCTGTGCTTTCTTTCCTTCTGAACAAGTGTTACTGTTTTCTGCACAAAAGCGATTCTGCGAAGCAATGTGAACACTTCTGCTTCCCAGGCACAGAGAAGGTGCTAGCAGGGAATTCTCTGCCTGCCTTTCCCCAGTGCTCTGCAAGCTCTCCAGGACAACATAGAATCTGGGGCTCTGTGCTTTCTTTCCTTCTGAACAAGTGTTACTGTTTTCTGCACAAAAGCGATTTTTGCGAAGCAATGTGAACACTTCTGCTTCCCAGGCACAGAGAAGGTGCTAGCAGGGAATTCTCTGCCTGCCTTTCCCCAGTGCTCTGCAAGCTCTCCAGGACAACATAGAATCTGGGGCTCTGTGCTTTCTTTCCTTCTGAACAAGTGTTACTGTTTTCTGCACAAAAGCGATTCTTGCGAAGCAATGTGAACACTTCTGCTTCCCAGGCACAGAGAAGGTGCTATCAGGGAATTCTCTGCCTGGCTTTCCACAGTGCTCTGCAAGCTCTCCAGGACAACATAAAATCTGGGGCTCTGTGCTTTCTTTCCTTCTGTACAAGTGTTACTGTTTTCTGCACAAAAGCGATTCTTGCGAAGCAATGTGAACACTTCTGCTTCCCAGGCACAGAGAAGGTGCTAGCAAGGAATTCTCTGCCTGCCTTTCCCCAGTGCTCTGCAAGCTCTGCAGGACAACATAGAATCTGGGGCTCTGTGCTTTCTTTCCTTCTGAACAAGTGTTACTGTTTTCTGCACAAAAGCGATTTTTGCGAAGCAATGTGAACACTTCTGCTTCCCAGGTACAGAGAAGGTGCTAGCAGGGAATTCTCTGCCTGCCTTTCCCCAGTGCTCTGCAAGCTCTCCAGGACAACATAGAATCTGGGGCTCTGTGCTTTCTTTCCTTCTGAACAAGTGTTACTGTTTTCTGCACAAAAGCGATTCTTGCGAAGCAATGTGAACAGGCACAGAGAAGGTGCTAGCAGGGAATTCTCTGCCTGCCTTTCCCCAGTGCTCTGCAAGCTCTCCAGGACAACATAGAATCTGGGGCTCTGTGCTTTCTTTCGTTCTGAACAAGTGTTACTGTTTTCTGCACAAAAGCGATTCTTGCGAAGCAATGTGAACACTTCTGCTTCCCAGGCACAGAGAAGGTGCTAGCAGGGAATTCTCTGCCTGCCTATCCCCAGTGCTCTGCAAGCTCTCCAGGACAACATAGAATCTGGGGCTCTGTGCTTTCTTTCCTACTGAACAAGTGTTAGTGTTTTCTGCACAAAAGCGATTCTGCGAAGCAATGTGAACACTTCTGCTTCCCAGGCACAGAGAAGGTGCTAGCAGGGAATTCTCTGCCTGCCTTTCCCCAGTGCTCTGCAAGCTCTGCAGGACAACATAGAATCTGGGGCTCTGTGCTTTCTTTCCTTCTGAACAAGTGTTAGTGTTTTCTGCACAAAAGCGATTCTGCGAAGCAATGTGAACACTTCTGCTTCCCAGGCACAGAGAAGGCGCTAGCAGGGAATTCTCTGCCTGCCTGTCCCCAGTGCTCTGCAAGCTCTCCAGGACAACATAGAATCTGGGGCTCTGTGCTTTCTTTCGTTCTGAACAAGTGTTACTGTTTTCTGCACAAAAGCGATTCTGCGAAGCAATGTGAACAGGCACAGAGAAGGTGCTAGCAGGGAATTCTCTGCCTGCCTTTCCCCAGTGCTCTGCAAGCTCTCCAGGACAACATAGAATCTGGGGCTCTGTGCTTTCTTTCCTTCTGAACAAGTGTTACAGTTTTCTGCACAAAAGCGATTCTGCGAAGCAATGTGAACAGGCACAGAGAAGGTGCTAGCAAGGAATTCTCTGCCTGCCTTTCCCCAGTGCTCTGCAAGCTCTCCAGGACAACATAGAATCTGGGGCTCTGTGCTTTCTTTCCTTCTGAACAAGTGTTACTGTTTTCTGCACAAAAGCGATTCTGCGAAGCAATGTGAACACTTCTGCTTCCCAGGCACAGAGAAGGTGCTAGCAGGGAATTCTCTGCCTGCCTTTCCCCAGTGCTCTGCAAGCTCTCCAGGACAACATAGAATCTGGGGCTCTGTGCTTTCTTTCCTTCTGAACAAGTGTTAGTGTTTTCTGCACAAAAGCGATTCTTGCGAAGCAATGTGAACACTTCTGCTTCCCAGGCACAGAGAAGGTGCTAGCAGGGAATTCTCTGCCTGCCTTTCCCCAGTGCTCTGCAAGCTCTCCAGGACAACATAGAATCTGGGGCTCTGTGCTTTCTTTCCTTCTGTACAAGTGTTAGTGTTTTCTGCACAAAAGCGATTCTTGCGAAGCAATATGAACACTTCTGCTTCCCAGGCACAGAGAAGGTGCTAGCAAGGAATTCTCTGCCTGCCTTTCCCCAGTGCTCTGCAAGCTCTCCAGGACAACATAGAATCTGGGGCTCTGTGCTTTCTTTCGTTCTGAACAAGTGTTACTGTTTTCTGCACAAAAGCGATTCTGCGAAGCAATGTGAACAGGCACAGAGAAGGTGCTAGCAGGGAATTCTCTGCCTGCCTTTCCCCAGTGCTCTGCAAGCTCTCCAGGACAACATAGAATCTGGGGCTCTGTGATTTCTTTCCTTCTGAACAAGTGTTACTGTTTTCTGCACAAAAGCGATTTTTGCGAAGCAATGTGAACACTTCTGCTTCCCAGGCACAGAGAAGGTGCTAGCAGGGAATTCTCTGCCTGCCTTTCCCCAGTGCTCTGCAAGCTCTCCAGGACAACATAGAATCTGGGGCTCTGTGCTTTCTTTCGTTCTGAACAAGTGTTAATGTTTTCTGCACAAAAGCAATTCTTGTGAAGCAATGTGAACACTTCTGCTTCCCAGGCACAGAGAAGGTGCTAGCAAGGAATTCTCTGCCTGCCTTTCCCCAGTGCTCTGCAAGTTCTCCAGGACAACATAAAATCTGGGGCTCTGTGCTTTCTTTCCTCCTGAATAAGTGTAAGTGTTTTCTGCACAATAGCGATTCTTGCGAAGCAATGTGAACACTTCTGCTTCCCAGGCACAGAGAAGGTGCTAGCAGGGAATTCTCTGCCTGCCTTTCCCCAGTGCTCTGCAAGCTCTCCAGGACAACATAGAATCTGGGGCTCTGTGCTTTCTTTCCTTCTGAACAAGTGTTACTGTTTTATGCACAAAAGCGATTCTTGCGAAGCAATGTGAACACTTCTGCTTCCCAGGCACAGAGAAGGTGCTAGCAGGGAATTCTCTGCCTGCCTTTCCCCAGTGCTCTGCAAGCTCTCCAGGACAACATAGAATCTGGGGCTCTGTGCTTTCTTTCCTTCTGAACAAGTGTTACTGTTTTCTGCACAAAAGCGATTCTTGCGAAGCAATGTGAACACTTGTGCTTCCCAGGCACAGAGAAGGTGCTAGCAGGGAATTCTCTGCCTGCCTATCCCCAGTGCTCTGCAAGCTCTCCAGGACAACATAGAATCTGGGGCTCTGTGCTTTCTTTCCTACTGAACAAGTGTTAGTGTTTTCTGCACAAAAGCGATTCTGCGAAGCAATGTGAACACTTCTGCTTCCCAGGCACAGAGAAGGTGCTAGCAGGGAATTCTCTGCCTGCCTTTCCCCAGTGCTCTGCAAGCTCTCCAGGACAACATAGAATCTGGGGCTCTGTGCTTTCTTTCCTTCTGAACAAGTGTTAGTGTTTTCTGCACAAAAGCGATTCTGCGAAGCAATGTGAACACTTCTGCTTCCCAGGCACAGAGAAGGCGCTAGCAGGGAATTCTCTGCCTGCCTGTCCCCAGTGCTCTGCAAGCTCTGCAGGACAACATAGAATCTGGGGCTCTGTGCTTTCTTTCCTTCTGAACAAGTGTTACTGTTTTCTGCACAAAAGCGATTCTGCGAAGCAATGTGAACAGGCACAGAGAAGGTGCTAGCAGGGAATTCTCTGCCTGCCTTTCCCCAGTGCTCTGCAAGCTCTCCAGGACAACATAAAATCTGGGGCTCTGTGCTTTCTTTCCTTCTGAACAAGTGTTACTGTTTTCTGCACAAAAGCGATTTTTGCGAAGCAATGTGAACACTTCTGCTTCCCAGGCACAGAGAAGGTGCTAGCAGGGAATTCTCTGCCTGCCTTTCCCCAGTGCTCTGCAAGCTCTCCAGGACAACATAGAATCTGGGGCTCTGTGCTTTCTTTCGTTCTGAACAAGTGTTAATGTTTTCTGCACAAAAGCAATTCTTGTGAAGCAATGTGAACACTTCTGCTTCCCAGGCACAGAGAAGGTGCTAGCAAGGAATTCTCTGCCTGCCTTTCCCCAGTGCTCTGCAAGTTCTCCAGGACAACATAAAATCTGGGGCTCTGTGCTTTCTTTCCTTCTGAATAAGTGTAAGTGTTTTCTGCACAAAAGCGATTCTTGCGAAGCAATGTGAACACTTCTGCTTCCCAGGCACAGAGAAGGTGCTAGCAGGGAATTCTCTGCCTGCCTTTCCCCAGTGCTCTGCAAGCTCTCCAGGACAACATAGAATCTGGGGCTCTGTGCTTTCTTTCCTTCTGAACAAGTGTTACTGTTTTCTGCACAAAAGCGATTCTGCGAAGCAATGTGAACACTTCTGCTTCCCAGGCACAGAGAAGGTGCTAGCAGGGAATTCTCTGCCTGCCTTTCCCCAGTGCTCTGCAAGCTCTCCAGGACAACATAGAATCTGGGGCTCTGTGCTTTCTTTCCTTCTGAACAAGTGTTACTGTTTTCTGCACAAAAGCGATTTTTGCGAAGCAATGTGAACACTTCTGCTTCCCAGGCACAGAGAAGGTGCTAGCAGGGAATTCTCTGCCTGCCTTTCCCCAGTGCTCTGCAAGCTCTCCAGGACAACATAGAATCTGGGGCTCTGTGCTTTCTTTCCTTCTGAACAAGTGTTACTGTTTTCTGCACAAAAGCGATTCTTGCGAAGCAATGTGAACACTTCTGCTTCCCAGGCACAGAGAAGGTGCTATCAGGGAATTCTCTGCCTGGCTTTCCACAGTGCTCTGCAAGCTCTCCAGGACAACATAAAATCTGGGGCTCTGTGCTTTCTTTCCTTCTGTACAAGTGTTACTGTTTTCTGCACAAAAGCGATTCTTGCGAAGCAATGTGAACACTTCTGCTTCCCAGGCACAGAGAAGGTGCTAGCAAGGAATTCTCTGCCTGCCTTTCCCCAGTGCTCTGCAAGCTCTGCAGGACAACATAGAATCTGGGGCTCTGTGCTTTCTTTCCTTCTGAACAAGTGTTACTGTTTTCTGCACAAAAGCGATTTTTGCGAAGCAATGTGAACACTTCTGCTTCCCAGGTACAGAGAAGGTGCTAGCAGGGAATTCTCTGCCTGCCTTTCCCCAGTGCTCTGCAAGCTCTCCAGGACAACATAGAATCTGGGGCTCTGTGCTTTCTTTCCTTCTGAACAAGTGTTACTGTTTTCTGCACAAAAGCGATTCTTGCGAAGCAATGTGAACAGGCACAGAGAAGGTGCTAGCAGGGAATTCTCTGCCTGCCTTTCCCCAGTGCTCTGCAAGCTCTCCAGGACAACATAGAATCTGGGGCTCTGTGCTTTCTTTCGTTCTGAACAAGTGTTACTGTTTTCTGCACAAAAGCGATTCTTGCGAAGCAATGTGAACACTTCTGCTTCCCAGGCACAGAGAAGGTGCTAGCAGGGAATTCTCTGCCTGCCTATCCCCAGTGCTCTGCAAGCTCTCCAGGACAACATAGAATCTGGGGCTCTGTGCTTTCTTTCCTTCTGAACAAGTGTTACTGTTTTCTGCACAAAAGCGATTCTGCGAAGCAATGTGAACACTTCTGCTTCCCAGGCACAGAGAAGGTGCTAGCAGGGAATTCTCTGCCTGCCTTTCCCCAGTGCTCTGCAAGCTCTGCAGGACAACATAGAATCTGGGGCTCTGTGCTTTCTTTCCTTCTGAACAAGTGTTAGTGTTTTCTGCACAAAAGCGATTCTGCGAAGCAATGTGAACACTTCTGCTTCCCAGGCACAGAGAAGGCGCTAGCAGGGAATTCTCTGCCTGCCTGTCCCCAGTGCTCTGCAAGCTCTCCAGGACAACATAGAATCTGGGGCTCTGTGCTTTCTTTCGTTCTGAACAAGTGTTACTGTTTTCTGCACAAAAGCGATTCTGCGAAGCAATGTGAACAGGCACAGAGAAGGTGCTAGCAGGGAATTCTCTGCCTGCCTTTCCCCAGTGCTCTGCAAGCTCTCCAGGACAACATAGAATCTGGGGCTCTGTGCTTTCTTTCCTTCTGAACAAGTGTTACAGTTTTCTGCACAAAAGCGATTCTGCGAAGCAATGTGAACAGGCACAGAGAAGGTGCTAGCAAGGAATTCTCTGCCTGCCTTTCCCCAGTGCTCTGCAAGCTCTCCAGGACAACATAGAATCTGGGGCTCTGTGCTTTCTTTCCTTCTGAACAAGTGTTACTGTTTTCTGCACAAAAGCGATTCTGCGAAGCAATGTGAACACTTCTGCTTCCCAGGCACAGAGAAGGTGCTAGCAGGGAATTCTCTGCCTGCCTTTCCCCAGTGCTCTGCAAGCTCTCCAGGACAACATAGAATCTGGGGCTCTGTGCTTTCTTTCCTTCTGAACAAGTTTTAGTGTTTTCTGCACAAAAGCGATTCTTGCGAAGCAATGTGAACACTTCTGCTTCCCAGGCACAGAGAAGGTGCTAGCAGGGAATTCTCTGCCTGCCTTTCCCCAGTGCTCTGCAAGCTCTCCAGGACAACATAGAATCTGGGGCTCTGTGCTTTCTTTCCTTCTGAACAAGTGTTAGTGTTTTCTGCACAAAAGCGATTCTTGCGAAGCAATGTGAACACTTCTGCTTCCCAGGCACAGAGAAGGTGCTAGCAGGGAATTCTCTGCCTGCCTTTCCCCAGTGCTCTGCAAGCTCTCCAGGACAACATAGAATCTGGGGCTCTGTGCTTTCTTTCCTTCTGTACAAGTGTTAGTGTTTTCTGCACAAAAGCGATTCTTGCGAAGCAATATGAACACTTCTGCTTCCCAGGCACAGAGAAGGTGCTAGCAAGGAATTCTCTGCCTGCCTTTCCCCAGTGCTCTGCAAGCTCTCCAGGACAACATAGAATCTGGGGCTCTGTGCTTTCTTTCGTTCTGAACAAGTGTTACTGTTTTCTGCACAAAAGCGATTCTGCGAAGCAATGTGAACAGGCACAGAGAAGGTGCTAGCAGGGAATTCTCTGCCTGCCTTTCCCCAGTGCTCTGCAAGCTCTCCAGGACAACATAAAATCTGGGGCTCTGTGCTTTCTTTCCTTCTGAACAAGTGTTACTGTTTTCTGCACAAAAGCGATTTTTGCGAAGCAATGTGAACACTTCTGCTTCCCAGGCACAGAGAAGGTGCTAGCAGGGAATTCTCTGCCTGCCTTTCCCCAGTGCTCTGCAAGCTCTCCAGGACAACATAGAATCTGGGGCTCTGTGCTTTCTTTCGTTCTGAACAAGTGTTAATGTTTTCTGCACAAAAGCAATTCTTGTGAAGCAATGTGAACACTTCTGCTTCCCAGGCACAGAGAAGGTGCTAGCAAGGAATTCTCTGCCTGCCTTTCCCCAGTGCTCTGCAAGTTCTCCAGGACAACATAAAATCTGGGGCTCTGTGCTTTCTTTCCTCCTGAATAAGTGTAAGTGTTTTCTGCACAATAGCGATTCTTGCGAAGCAATGTGAACACTTCTGCTTCCCAGGCACAGAGAAGGTGCTAGCAGGGAATTCTCTGCCTGCCTTTCCCCAGTGCTCTGCAAGCTCTCCAGGACAACATAGAATCTGGGGCTCTGTGCTTTCTTTCCTTCTGAACAAGTGTTACTGTTTTATGCACAAAAGCGATTCTTGCGAAGCAATGTGAACACTTCTGCTTCCCAGGCACAGAGAAGGTGCTAGCAGGGAATTCTCTGCCTGCCTTTCCCCAGTGCTCTGCAAGCTCTCCAGGACAACATAGAATCTGGGGCTCTGTGCTTTCTTTCCTTCTGAACAAGTGTTACTGTTTTCTGCACAAAAGCGATTCTTGCGAAGCAATGTGAACACTTGTGCTTCCCAGGCACAGAGAAGGTGCTAGCAGGGAATTCTCTGCCTGCCTATCCCCAGTGCTCTGCAAGCTCTCCAGGACAACATAGAATCTGGGGCTCTGTGCTTTCTTTCCTACTGAACAAGTGTTAGTGTTTTCTGCACAAAAGCGATTCTGCGAAGCAATGTGAACACTTCTGCTTCCCAGGCACAGAGAAGGTGCTAGCAGGGAATTCTCTGCCTGCCTTTCCCCAGTGCTCTGCAAGCTCTCCAGGACAACATAGAATCTGGGGCTCTGTGCTTTCTTTCCTTCTGAACAAGTGTTAGTGTTTTCTGCACAAAAGCGATTCTGCGAAGCAATGTGAACACTTCTGCTTCCCAGGCACAGAGAAGGCGCTAGCAGGGAATTCTCTGCCTGCCTGTCCCCAGTGCTCTGCAAGCTCTCCAGGACAACATAGAATCTGGGGCTCTGTGCTTTCTTTCGTTCTGAACAAGTGTTACTGTTTTCTGCACAAAAGCGATTCTGCGAAGCAATGTGAACAGGCACAGAGAAGGTGCTAGCAGGGAATTCTCTGCCTGCCTTTCCCCAGTGCTCTGCAAGCTCTCCAGGACAACATAGAATCTGGGGCTCTGTGCTTTCTTTCCTTCTGAACAAGTGTTACAGTTTTCTGCACAAAAGCGATTCTGCGAAGCAATGTGAACAGGCACAGAGAAGGTGCTAGCAAGGAATTCTCTGCCTGCCTTTCCCCAGTGCTCTGCAAGCTCTCCAGGACAACATAGAATCTGGGGCTCTGTGCTTTCTTTCCTTCTGAACAAGTGTTAGTGTTTTCTGCACAAAAGCGATTCTGCGAAGCAATGTGAACACTTCTGCTTCCCAGGCACAGAGAAGGCGCTAGCAGGGAATTCTCTGCCTGCCTGTCCCCAGTGCTCTGCAAGCTCTCCAGGACAACATAGAATCTGGGGCTCTGTGCTTTCTTTCGTTCTGAACAAGTGTTACTGTTTTCTGCACAAAAGCGATTCTGCGAAGCAATGTGAACAGGCACAGATAAGGTGCTAGCAGGGAATTCTCTGCCTGCCTTTCCCCAGTGCTCTGCAAGCTCTCCAGGACAACATAGAATCTGGGGCTCTGTGCTTTCTTTCCTTCTGAACAAGTGTTACTGTTTTCTGCACAAAAGCGATTCTGCGAAGCAATGTGAACACTTCTGCTTCCCAGGCACAGAGAAGGTGCTAGCAGGGAATTCTCTGCCTGCCTTTCCCCAGTGCTCTGCAAGCTCTCCAGGACAACATAGAATCTGGGGCTCTGTGCTTTCTTTCCTTCTGAACAAGTTTTAGTGTTTTCTGCACAAAAGCGATTCTTGCGAAGCAATGTGAACACTTCTGCTTCCCAGGCACAGAGAAGGTGCTAGCAGGGAATTCTCTGCCTGCCTTTCCCCAGTGCTCTGCAAGCTCTCCAGGACAACATAGAATCTGGGGCTCTGTGCTTTCTTTCCTTCTGAACAAGTGTTAGTGTTTTCTGCACAAAAGCGATTCTTGCGAAGCAATGTGAACACTTCTGCTTCCCAGGCACAGAGAAGGTGCTAGCAGGGAATTCTCTGCCTGCCTTTCCCCAGTGCTCTGCAAGCTCTCCAGGACAACATAGAATCTGGGGCTCTGTGCTTTCTTTCCTTCTGTACAAGTGTTAGTGTTTTCTGCACAAAAGCGATTCTTGCGAAGCAATATGAACACTTCTGCTTCCCAGGCACAGAGAAGGTGCTAGCAAGGAATTCTCTGCCTGCCTTTCCCCAGTGCTCTGCAAGCTCTCCAGGACAACATAGAATCTGGGGCTCTGTGCTTTCTTTCGTTCTGAACAAGTGTTACTGTTTTCTGCACAAAAGCGATTCTGCGAAGCAATGTGAACAGGCACAGAGAAGGTGCTAGCAGGGAATTCTCTGCCTGCCTTTCCCCAGTGCTCTGCAAGCTCTCCAGGACAACATAAAATCTGGGGCTCTGTGCTTTCTTTCCTTCTGAACAAGTGTTACTGTTTTCTGCACAAAAGCGATTTTTGCGAAGCAATGTGAACACTTCTGCTTCCCAGGCACAGAGAAGGTGCTAGCAGGGAATTCTCTGCCTGCCTTTCCCCAGTGCTCTGCAAGCTCTCCAGGACAACATAGAATCTGGGGCTCTGTGCTTTCTTTCGTTCTGAACAAGTGTTAATGTTTTCTGCACAAAAGCAATTCTTGTGAAGCAATGTGAACACTTCTGCTTCCCAGGCACAGAGAAGGTGCTAGCAAGGAATTCTCTGCCTGCCTTTCCCCAGTGCTCTGCAAGTTCTCCAGGACAACATAAAATCTGGGGCTCTGTGCTTTCTTTCCTCCTGAATAAGTGTAAGTGTTTTCTGCACAATAGCGATTCTTGCGAAGCAATGTGAACACTTCTGCTTCCCAGGCACAGAGAAGGTGCTAGCAGGGAATTCTCTGCCTGCCTTTCCCCAGTGCTCTGCAAGCTCTCCAGGACAACATAGAATCTGGGGCTCTGTGCTTTCTTTCCTTCTGAACAAGTGTTACTGTTTTATGCACAAAAGCGATTCTTGCGAAGCAATGTGAACACTTCTGCTTCCCAGGCACAGAGAAGGTGCTAGCAGGGAATTCTCTGCCTGCCTTTCCCCAGTGCTCTGCAAGCTCTCCAGGACAACATAGAATCTGGGGCTCTGTGCTTTCTTTCCTTCTGAACAAGTGTTACTGTTTTCTGCACAAAAGCGATTTTTGCGAAGCAATGTGAACACTTCTGCTTCCCAGGCACAGAGAAGGTGCTAGCAGGGAATTCTCTGCCTGCCTTTCCCCAGTGCTCTGCAAGCTCTCCAGGACAACATAGAATCTGGGGCTCTGTGCTTTCTTTCCTTCTGAACAAGTGTTACTGTTTTCTGCACAAAAGCGATTCTTGCGAAGCAATGTGAACACTTCTGCTTCCCAGGCACAGAGAAGGTGCTATCAGGGAATTCTCTGCCTGGCTTTCCACAGTGCTCTGCAAGCTCTCCAGGACAACATAAAATCTGGGGCTCTGTGCTTTCTTTCCTTCTGTACAAGTGTTACTGTTTTCTGCACAAAAGCGATTCTTGCGAAGCAATGTGAACACTTCTGCTTCCCAGGCACAGAGAAGGTGCTAGCAAGGAATTCTCTGCCTGCCTTTCCCCAGTGCTCTGCAAGCTCTGCAGGACAACATAGAATCTGGGGCTCTGTGCTTTCTTTCCTTCTGAACAAGTGTTACTGTTTTCTGCACAAAAGCGATTTTTGCGAAGCAATGTGAACACTTCTGCTTCCCAGGTACAGAGAAGGTGCTCGCAGGGAATTCTCTGCCTGCCTTTCCCCAGTGCTCTGCAAGCTCTCCAGGACAACATAGAATCTGGGGCTCTGTGCTTTCTTTCCTTCTGAACAAGTGTTACTGTTTTCTGCACAAAAGCGATTCTTGCGAAGCAATGTGAACAGGCACAGAGAAGGTGCTAGCAGGGAATTCTCTGCCTGCCTTTCCCCAGTGCTCTGCAAGCTCTCCAGGACAACATAGAATCTGGGGCTCTGTGCTTTCTTTCCTTCTGAACAAGTGTTACTGTTTTCTGCACAAAAGCGATTCTTGCGAAGCAATGTGAACAGGCACAGAGAAGGTGCTAGCAGGGAATTCTCTGCCTGCCTTTCCCCAGTGCTCTGCAAGCTCTCCAGGACAACATAGAATCTGGGGCTCTGTGATTTCTTTCCTTCTGAACAAGTGTTACTGTTTTCTGCACAAAAGCGATTCTTGCGAAGCAATGTGAACACTTCTGCTTCACAGGCACAGAGAAGGTGCTAGCAGGGAATTCTCTGCCTGCCTTTCCCCAGTGCTCTGCAAGCTCTCCAGGACAACATAGAATCTGGGGCTCTGTGCTTTCTTTCCTTCTGAACAAGTGTTACTGTTTTCTGCACAAAAGCGATTCTTGCGAAGCAATGTGAACACTTGTGCTTCCCAGGCACAGAGAAGGTGCTAGCAGGGAATTCTCTGCCTGCCTATCCCCAGTGCTCTGCAAGCTCTCCAGGACAACATAGAATCTGGGGCTCTGTGCTTTCTTTCCTACTGAACAAGTGTTAGTGTTTTCTGCACAAAAGCGATTCTGCGAAGCAATGTGAACACTTCTGCTTCCCAGGCACAGAGAAGGCGCTAGCAGGGAATTCTCTGCCTGCCTGTCCCCAGTGCTCTGCAAGCTCTCCAGGACAGCATAGAATCTGGGGCTCTGTGCTTTCTTTCGTTCTGAACAAGTGTTACTGTTTTCTGCACAAAAGCGATTCTGCGAAGCAATGTGAACAGGCACAGAGAAGGTGCTAGCAGGGAATTCTCTGCCTGCCTTTCCCCAGTGCTCTGCAAGCTCTCCAGGACAACATAAAATCTGGGGCTCTGTGCTTTCTTTCCTTCTGAACAAGTGTTACTGTTATCTGCACAAAAGCGATTTTTGCGAAGCAATGTGAACACTTCTGCTTCCCAGGCACAGAGAAGGTGCTAGCAGGGAATTCTCTGCCTGCCTTTCCCCAGTGCTCTGCAAGCTCTCCAGGACAACATAGAATCTGGGGCTCTGTGCTTTCTTTCGTTCTGAACAAGTGTTAATGTTTTCTGCCCAAAAGCGATTCTTGCGAAGCAATGTGAACACTTCTGCTTCCCAGGCACAGAGAAGGTGCTAGCAAGGAATTCTCTGCCTGCCTTTCCCCAGTGCTCTGCAAGCTCTGCAGGACAACATAGAATCTGGGGCTCTGTGCTTTCTTTTGTTCTGAACAAGTGTTACTGTTTTCTGCACAAAAGCGATTCTGCGAAGCAATGTGAACACTTCTGCTTCCCAGGCACAGAGAAGGTGCTAGCAGGGAATTCTCTGCCTGCCTTTCCCCAGTGCTCTGCAAGCTCTCCAGGACAACATAGAATCTGGGGCTCTGTGCTTTCTTTCCTTCTGAACAAGTGTTACAGTTTTCTGCACAAAAGCGATTCTGCGAAGCAATGTGAACAGGCACAGAGAAGGTGCTAGCAAGGAATTCTCTGCCTGCCTTTCCCCAGTGCTCTGCAAGCTCTCCAGGACAACATAGAATCTGGGGCTCTGTGCTTTCTTTCCTTCTGAACAAGTGTTACTGTTTTCTGCACAAAAGCGATTCTGCGAAGCAATGTGAACACTTCTGCTTCCCAGGCACAGAGAAGGTGCTAGCAGGGAATTCTCTGCCTGCCTTTCCCCAGTGCTCTGCAAGCTCTCCAGGACAACATAGAATCTGGGGCTCTGTGCTTTCTTTCCTTCTGAACAAGTTTTAGTGTTTTCTGCACAAAAGCGATTCTTGCGAAGCAATGTGAACACTTCTGCTTCCCAGGCACAGAGAAGGTGCTAGCAGGGAATTCTCTGCCTGCCTTTCCCCAGTGCTCTGCAAGCTCTCCAGGACAACATAGAATCTGGGGCTCTGTGCTTTCTTTCCTTCTGAACAAGTGTTAGTGTTTTCTGCACAAAAGCGATTCTTGCGAAGCAATGTGAACACTTCTGCTTCCCAGGCACAGAGAAGGTGCTAGCAGGGAATTCTCTGCCTGCCTTTCCCCAGTGCTCTGCAAGCTCTCCAGGACAACATAGAATCTGGGGCTCTGTGCTTTCTTTCCTTCTGTACAAGTGTTAGTGTTTTCTGCACAAAAGCGATTCTTGCGAAGCAATATGAACACTTCTGCTTCCCAGGCACAGAGAAGGTGCTAGCAAGGAATTCTCTGCCTGCCTTTCCCCAGTGCTCTGCAAGCTCTCCAGGACAACATAGAATCTGGGGCTCTGTGCTTTCTTTCGTTCTGAACAAGTGTTACTGTTTTCTGCACAAAAGCGATTCTTGCGAAGCAATGTGAACAGGCACAGAGAAGGTGCTAGCAGGGAATTCTCTGCCTGCCTTTCCCCAGTGCTCTGCAAGCTCTCCAGGACAACATAAAATCTGGGGCTCTGTGCTTTCTTTCCTTCTGAACAAGTCTTACTGTTTTCTGCACAAAAGCGATTTTTGCGAAGCAATGTGAACACTTCTGCTTCCCAGGCACAGAGAAGGTGCTAGCAGGGAATTCTCTGCCTGCCTTTCCCCAGTGCTCTGCAAGCTCTCCAGGACAACATAGAATCTGGGGCTCTGTGCTTTCTTTCGTTCTGAACAAGTGTTAATGTTTTCTGCACAAAAGCAATTCTTGTGAAGCAATGTGAACACTTCTGCTTCCCAGGCACAGAGAAGGTGCTAGCAAGGAATTCTCTGCCTGCCTTTCCCCAGTGCTCTGCAAGTTCTCCAGGACAACATAAAATCTGGGGCTCTGTGCTTTCTTTCCTTCTGAATAAGTGTAAGTGTTTTCTGCACAAAAGCGATTCTTGCGAAGCAATGTGAACACTTCTGCTTCCCAGGCACAGAGAAGGTGCTAGCAGGGAATTCTCTGCCTGCCTTTCCCCAGTGCTCTGCAAGCTCTCCAGGACAACATAGAATCTGGGGCTCTGTGCTTTCTTTCCTTCTGAACAAGTGTTACTGTTTTCTGCACAAAAGCAATTCTTGTGAAGCAATGTGAACACTTCTGCTTCCCAGGCACAGAGAAGGTGCTAGCAGGGAATTCTCTGCCTGCCTTTCCCCAGTGCTCTGCAAGCTCTCCAGGACAACATAGAATCTGGGGCTCTGTGCTTTCTTTCCTTCTGAACAAGTGTTACTGTTTTCTGCACAAAAGCGATTTTTGCGAAGCAATGTGAACACTTGTGCTTCCCAGGCACAGAGAAGGTGCTAGCAGGGAATTCTCTGCCTGCCTTTCCCCAGTGCTCTGCAAGCTCTCCAGGACAACATAGAATCTGGGGCTCTGTGCTTTCTTTCCTTCTGAACAAGTGTTACTGTTTTCTGCACAAAAGCGATTCTTGCGAAGCAATGTGAACACTTCTGCTTCCCAGGCACAGAGAAGGTGCTATCAGGGAATTCTCTGCCTGGCTTTCCACAGTGCTCTGCAAGCTCTCCAGGACAACATAAAATCTGGTGCTCTGTGCTTTCTTTCCTTCTGTACAAGTGTTACTGTTTTCTGCACAAAAGCGATTCTTGCAAAGCAATGTGAACACTTCTGCTTCCCAGGCACAGAGAAGGTGCTAGCAAGGAATTCTCTGCCTGCCTTTCCCCAGTGCTCTGCAAGCTCTGCAGGACAACATAGAATCTGGGGCTCTGTGCTTTCTTTCCTTCTGAACAAGTGTTACTGTTTTCTGCACAAAAGCGATTTTTGCGAAGCAATGTGAACACTTCTGCTTCCCAGGTACAGAGAAGGTGCTAGCAGGGAATTCTCTGCCTGCCTTTCCCCAGTGCTCTGCAAGCTCTCCAGGACAACATAGAATCTGGGGCTCTGTGCTTTCTTTCCTTCTGAACAAGTGTTACTGTTTTCTGCACAAAAGCGATTCTTGCGAAGCAATGTGAACAGGCACAGAGAAGGTGCTAGCAGGGAATTCTCTGCCTGCCTTTCCCCAGTGCTCTGCAAGCTCTCCAGGACAACATAGAATCTGGGGCTCTGTGATTTCTTTCCTTCTGAACAAGTGTTACTGTTTTCTGCACAAAAGCGATTCTTGCGAAGCAATGTGAACAGGCACAGAGAAGGTGCTAGCAGGGAATTCTCTGCCTGCCTTTCCCCAGTGCTCTGCAAGCTCTCCAGGACAACATAGAATCTGGGGCTCTGTGATTTCTTTCCTTCTGAACAAGTGTTACTGTTTTCTGCACAAAAGCGATTTTTGCGAAGCAATGTGAACACTTCTGCTTCACAGGCACAGAGAAGGTGCTAGCAGGGAATTCTCTGCCTGCCTTTCCCCAGTGCTCTGCAAGCTCTCCAGGACAACATAGAATCTGGGGCTCTGTGCTTTCTTTCCTTCTGAACAAGTGTTACTGTTTTCTGCACAAAAGCGATTCTTGCGAAGCAATGTGAACACTTGTGCTTCCCAGGCACTGAGAAGGTGCTAGGAGGGAATTCTCTGCCTGCCTATCCCCAGTGCTCTGCAAGCTCTCCAGGACAACATAGAATCTGGGGCTCTGTGCTTTCTTTCCTACTGAACAAGTGTTAGTGTTTTCTGCACAAAAGCGATTCTGCGAAGCAATGTGAACACTTCCGCTTCCCAGGCACAGAGAAGGTGCTAGCAGGGAATTCTCTGCCTGCCTTTCCCCAGTGCTCTGCAAGCTCTGCAGGACAACATAGAATCTGGGGCTCTGTGCTTTCTTTCGTTCTGAACAAGTGTTACTGTTTTCTGCACAAAAGCGATTTTTGCGAAGCAATGTGAACACTTCTGCTTCCCAGGCACAGAGAAGGTGCTAGCAGGGAATTCTCTGCCTGCCTTTCCCCAGTGCTCTGCAAGCTCTCCAGGACAACATAGAATCTGGGGCTCTGTGCTTTCTTTCGTTCTGAACAAGTGTTAATGTTTTCTGCACAAAAGCAATTCTTGCGAAGCAATGTGAACACTTCTGCTTCCCAGGCACAGAGAAGGTGCTAGCAAGGAATTCTCTGCCTGCCTTTCCCCAGTGCTCTGCAAGCTCTCCAGGACAACATAGAATCTGGGGCTCTGTGCTTTCTTTCCTTCTGAACAAGTGTTACTGTTTTCTGCACAAAAGCGATTCTTGCGAAGCAATGTGAACACTTCTGCTTCCCAGGCACAGAGAAGGTGCTAGCAAGGAATTCTCTGCCTGCCTTTCCCCAGTGCTCTGCAAGCTCTCCAGGACAACATAAAATCTGGGGCTCTGTGCTTTCTTTCCTTCTGAATAAGTGTAAGTGTTTTCTGCACAAAAGCGATTCTGCGAAGCAATGTGAACAGGCACAGAGAAGGTGCTAGCAGGGAATTCTCTGCCTGCCTTTCCCCAGTGCTCTGCAAGCTCTGCAGGACAACATAGAATCTGGGGCTCTGTGCTTTCTTTCGTTCTGAACAAGTGTTACTGTTTTCTGCACAAAAGCGATTCTGCGAAGCAATGTGAACACTACTGCTTCCCAGGCACAGAGAAGGTGCTAGCAGGGAATTCTCTGCCTGCCTTTCCCCAGTGCTCTGCAAGCTCTCCAGGACAACATAGAATCTGGGGCTCTGTGCTTTCTTTTGTTCTGAACAAGTGTTAATGTTTTCTGCACAAAAGCGATTCTGCGAAGCAATGTGAACACTTCTGCTTCCCAGGCACAGAGAAGGTGCTAGCAAGGAATTCTCTGCCTGCCTTTCCCCAGTGCTCTGCAAGCTCTGCAGGACAACATAGAATCTGGGGCTCTGTGCTTTCTTTCCTTCTGAACAAGTGTTACTGTTTTCTGCACAAAAGCGATTCTTGCGAAGCAATGTGAACAGGCACAGAGAAGGTGCTAGCAGGGAATTCTCTGCCTGCCTTTCCCCAGTGCTCTGCAAGCTCTCCAGGACAACATAGAATCTGGGGCTCTGTGATTTCTTTCCTTCTGAACAAGTGTTACTGTTTTCTGCACAAAAGCGATTTTTGCGAAGCAATGTGAACACTTCTGCTTCCCAGGTACAGAGAAGGTGCTAGCAGGGAATTCTCTGCCTGCCTTTCCCCAGTGCTCTGCAAGCTCTGCAGGACAACATAGAATCTGGGGCTCTGTGATTTCTTTCCTTCTGAACAAGTGTTACTGTTTTCTGCACAAAAGCGATTTTTGCGAAGCAATGTGAACACTTCTGCTTCCCAGGTACAGAGAAGGTGCTAGCAGGGAATTCTCTGCCTGCCTTTCCCCAGTGCTCTGCAAGCTCTCCAGGACAACATAGAATCTGGGGCTCTGTGATTTCTTTCCTTCTGAACAAGTGTTACTGTTTTCTGCACAAAAGCGATTCTTGCGAAGCAATGTGAACAGGCACAGAGAAGGTGCTAGCAGGGAATTCTCTGCCTGCCTTTCCCCAGTGCTCTGCAAGCTCTCCAGGACAACATAGAATCTGGGGCTCTGTGATTTCTTTCCTTCTGAACAAGTGTTACTGTTTTCTGCACAAAAGCGATTCTTGCGAAGCAATGTGAACAGGCACAGAGAAGGTGCTAGCAGGGAATTCTCTGCCTGCCTTTCCCCAGTGCTCTGCAAGCTCTCCAGGACAACATAGAATCTGGGGCTCTGTGATTTCTTTCCTTCTGAACAAGTGTTACTGTTTTCTGCACAAAAGCGATTCTGCGAAGCAATGTGAACACTTCTGCTTCCCAGGCACAGAGAAGGTGCTAGCAGGGAATTCTCTGCCTGCCTTTCCCCAGTGCTCTGCAAGCTCTCCAGGACAACATAGAATCTGGGGCTCTGTGCTTTCTTTCCTTCTGAACAAGTTTTAGTGTTTTCTGCACAAAAGCGATTCTTGCGAAGCAATGTGAACACTTCTGCTTCCCAGGCACAGAGAAGGTGCTAGCAGGGAATTCTCTGCCTGCCTTTCCCCAGTGCTCTGCAAGCTCTCCAGGACAACATAGAATCTGGGGCTCTGTGCTTTCTTTCCTTCTGAACAAGTGTTAGTGTTTTCTGCACAAAAGCGATTCTTGCGAAGCAATGTGAACACTTCTGCTTCCCAGGCACAGAGAAGGTGCTAGCAGGGAATTCTCTGCCTGCCTTTCCCCAGTGCTCTGCAAGCTCTCCAGGACAACATAGAATCTGGGGCTCTGTGCTTTCTTTCCTTCTGTACAAGTGTTAGTGTTTTCTGCACAAAAGCGATTCTTGCGAAGCAATATGAACACTTCTGCTTCCCAGGCACAGAGAAGGTGCTAGCAAGGAATTCTCTGCCTGCCTTTCCCCAGTGCTCTGCAAGCTCTCCAGGACAACATAGAATCTGGGGCTCTGTGCTTTCTTTCGTTCTGAACAAGTGTTACTGTTTTCTGCACAAAAGCGATTCTTGCGAAGCAATGTGAACAGGCACAGAGAAGGTGCTAGCAGGGAATTCTCTGCCTGCCTTTCCCCAGTGCTCTGCAAGCTCTCCAGGACAACATAAAATCTGGGGCTCTGTGCTTTCTTTCCTTCTGAACAAGTCTTACTGTTTTCTGCACAAAAGCGATTTTTGCGAAGCAATGTGAACACTTCTGCTTCCCAGGCACAGAGAAGGTGCTAGCAGGGAATTCTCTGCCTGCCTTTCCCCAGTGCTCTGCAAGCTCTCCAGGACAACATAGAATCTGGGGCTCTGTGCTTTCTTTCCTTCTGAACAAGTGTTACTGTTTTCTGCACAAAAGCGATTTTTGCGAAGCAATGTGAACACTTGTGCTTCCCAGGCACAGAGAAGGTGCTAGCAGGGAATTCTCTGCCTGCCTTTCCCCAGTGCTCTGCAAGCTCTCCAGGACAACATAGAATCTGGGGCTCTGTGCTTTCTTTCCTTCTGAACAAGTGTTACTGTTTTATGCACAAAAGCGATTCTTGCGAAGCAATGTGAACACTTCTGCTTCCCAGGCACAGAGAAGGTGCTATCAGGGAATTCTCTGCCTGGCTTTCCACAGTGCTCTGCAAGCTCTCCAGGACAACATAAAATCTGGTGCTCTGTGCTTTCTTTCCTTCTGTACAAGTGTTACTGTTTTCTGCACAAAAGCGGTTCTTGCAAAGCAATGTGAACACTTCTGCTTCCCAGGCACAGAGAAGGTGCTAGCAAGGAATTCTCTGCCTGCCTTTCCCCAGTGCTCTGCAAGCTCTGCAGGACAACATAGAATCTGGGGCTCTGTGCTTTCTTTCCTTCTGAACAAGTGTTACTGTTTTCTGCACAAAAGCGATTTTTGCGAAGCAATGTGAACACTTCTGCTTCCCAGGTACAGAGAAGGTGCTAGCAGGGAATTCTCTGCCTGCCTTTCCCCAGTGCTCTGCAAGCTCTCCAGGACAACATAGAATCTGGGGCTCTGTGCTTTCTTTCCTTCTGAACAAGTGTTACTGTTTTCTGCACAAAAGCGATTCTTGCGAAGCAATGTGAACAGGCACAGAGAAGGTGCTAGCAGGGAATTCTCTGCCTGCCTTTCCCCAGTGCTCTGCAAGCTCTCCAGGACAACATAGAATCTGGGGCTCTGTGATTTCTTTCCTTCTGAACAAGTGTTACTGTTTTCTGCACAAAAGCGATTCTTGCGAAGCAATGTGAACAGGCACAGAGAAGGTGCTAGCAGGGAATTCTCTGCCTGCCTTTCCCCAGTGCTCTGCAAGCTCTCCAGGACAACATAGAATCTGGGGCTCTGTGATTTCTTTCCTTCTGAACAAGTGTTACTGTTTTCTGCACAAAAGCGATTTTTGCGAAGCAATGTGAACACTTCTGCTTCACAGGCACAGAGAAGGTGCTAGCAGGGAATTCTCTGCCTGCCTTTCCCCAGTGCTCTGCAAGCTCTCCAGGACAACATAGAATCTGGGGCTCTGTGCTTTCTTTCCTTCTGAACAAGTGTTACTGTTTTCTGCACAAAAGCGATTCTTGCGAAGCAATGTGAACACTTGTGCTTCCCAGGCACTGAGAAGGTGCTAGGAGGGAATTCTCTGCCTGCCTATCCCCAGTGCTCTGCAAGCTCTCCAGGACAACATAGAATCTGGGGCTCTGTGCTTTCTTTCCTACTGAACAAGTGTTAGTGTTTTCTGCACAAAAGCGATTCTGCGAAGCAATGTGAACACTTCTGCTTCCCAGGCACAGAGAAGGTGCTAGCAGGGAATTCTCTGCCTGCCTTTCCCCAGTGCTCTGCAAGCTCTGCAGGACAACATAGAATCTGGGGCTCTGTGCTTTCTTTCGTTCTGAACAAGTGTTACTGTTTTCTGCACAAAAGCGATTTTTGCGAAGCAATGTGAACACTTCTGCTTCCCAGGCACAGAGAAGGTGCTAGCAGGGAATTCTCTGCCTGCCTTTCCCCAGTGCTCTGCAAGCTCTCCAGGACAACATAGAATCTGGGGCTCTGTGCTTTCTTTCGTTCTGAACAAGTGTTAATGTTTTCTGCACAAAAGCAATTCTTGCGAAGCAATGTGAACACTTCTGCTTCCCAGGCACAGAGAAGGTGCTAGCAAGGAATTCTCTGCCTGCCTTTCCCCAGTGCTCTGCAAGCTCTCCAGGACAACATAGAATCTGGGGCTCTGTGCTTTCTTTCCTTCTGAACAAGTGTTACTGTTTTCTGCACAAAAGCGATTTTTGCGAAGCAATGTGAACACTTCTGCTTCCCAGGCACAGAGAAGGTGCTAGCAAGGAATTCTCTGCCTGCCTTTCCCCAGTGCTCTGCAAGCTCTCCAGGACAACATAAAATCTGGGGCTCTGTGCTTTCTTTCCTTCTGAATAAGTGTAAGTGTTTTCTGCACAAAAGCGATTCTGCGAAGCAATGTGAACAGGCACAGAGAAGGTGCTAGCAGGGAATTCTCTGCCTGCCTTTCCCCAGTGCTCTGCAAGCTCTGCAGGACAACATAGAATCTGGGGCTCTGTGCTTTCTTTCGTTCTGAACAAGTGTTACTGTTTTCTGCACAAAAGCGATTCTGCGAAGCAATGTGAACACTTCTGCTTCCCAGGCACAGAGAAGGTGCTAGCAGGGAATTCTCTGCCTGCCTTTCCCCAGTGCTCTGCAAGCTCTCCAGGACAACATAGAATCTGGGGCTCTGTGCTTTCTTTTGTTCTGAACAAGTGTTAATGTTTTCTGCACAAAAGCGATTCTGCGAAGCAATGTGAACACTTCTGCTTCCCAGGCACAGAGAAGGTGCTAGCAAGGAATTCTCTGCCTGCCTTTCCCCAGTGCTCTGCAAGCTCTGCAGGACAACATAGAATCTGGGGCTCTGTGCTTTCTTTCCTTCTGAACAAGTGTTACTGTTTTCTGCACAAAAGCGATTCTTGCGAAGCAATGTGAACAGGCACAGAGAAGGTGCTAGCAGGGAATTCTCTGCCTGCCTTTCCCCAGTGCTCTGCAAGCTCTCCAGGACAACATAGAATCTGGGGCTCTGTGATTTCTTTCCTTCTGAACAAGTGTTACTGTTTTCTGCACAAAAGCGATTTTTGCGAAGCAATGTGAACACTTCTGCTTCCCAGGTACAGAGAAGGTGCTAGCAGGGAATTCTCTGCCTGCCTTTCCCCAGTGCTCTGCAAGCTCTGCAGGACAACATAGAATCTGGGGCTCTGTGATTTCTTTCCTTCTGAACAAGTGTTACTGTTTTCTGCACAAAAGCGATTTTTGCGAAGCAATGTGAACACTTCTGCTTCCCAGGTACAGAGAAGGTGCTAGCAGGGAATTCTCTGCCTGCCTTTCCCCAGTGCTCTGCAAGCTCTCCAGGACAACATAGAATCTGGGGCTCTGTGATTTCTTTCCTTCTGAACAAGTGTTACTGTTTTCTGCACAAAAGCGATTCTTGCGAAGCAATGTGAACAGGCACAGAGAAGGTGCTAGCAGGGAATTCTCTGCCTGCCTTTCCCCAGTGCTCTGCAAGCTCTCCAGGACAACATAGAATCTGGGGCTCTGTGATTTCTTTCCTTCTGAACAAGTGTTACTGTTTTCTGCACAAAAGCGATTCTTGCGAAGCAATGTGAACAGGCACAGAGAAGGTGCTAGCAGGGAATTCTCTGCCTGCCTTTCCCCAGTGCTCTGCAAGCTCTCCAGGACAACATAGAATCTGGGGCTCTGTGATTTCTTTCCTTCTGAACAAGTGTTACTGTTTTCTGCACAAAAGCGATTTTTGCGAAGCAATGTGAACACTTCTGCTTCACAGGCACAGAGAAGGTGCTAGCAGGGAATTCTCTGCCTGCCTTTCCCCAGTGCTCTGCAAGCTCTGCAGGACAACATAGAATCTGGGGCTCTGTGCTTTCTTTCCTTCTGAACAAGTGTTAGTGTTTTCTGCACAAAAGCGATTCTGTGAAGCAATGTGAACACTTCTGCTTCCCAGGCACAGAGAAGGCGCTAGCAGGGAATTCTCTGCCTGCCTGTCCCCAGTGCTCTGCAAGCTCTCCAGGACAACATAGAATCTGGGGCTCTGTGCTTTCTTTCGTTCTGAACAAGTGTTACTGTTTTCTGCACAAAAGCGATTCTGCGAAGAACTGTGAACAGGCACAGAGAAGGTGCTAGCAGGGAATTCTCTGCCTGCCTTTCCCCAGTGCTCTGCAAGCTCTCCAGGACAACATAGAATCTGGGGCTCTGTGCTTTCTTTCCTTCTGAACAAGTGTTACTGTTTTCTGCACAAAAGCGATTTTTGCGAAGCAATGTGAACACTTCTGCTTCCCAGGCACAGAGAAGGTGCTAGCAGGGAATTCTCTGCCTGCCTTTCCCCAGTGCTCTGCAAGCTCTCCAGGACAACATAGAATCTGGGGCTCTGTGCTTTCTTTCGTTCTGAACAAGTGTTAATGTTTTCTGCACAAAAGCAATTCTTGTGAAGCAATGTGAACACTTCTGCTTCCCAGGCACAGAGAAGGTGCTAGCAAGGAATTCTCTGCCTGCCTTTCCCCAGTGCTCTGCAAGCTCTCCAGGACAACATAGAATCTGGGGCTCTGTGCTTTCTTTCCTTCTGAACAAGTGTTACTGTTTTCTGCACAAAAGCGATTCTGCGAAGCAATGTGAACAGGCACAGAGAAGGTGCTAGCAGGGAATTCTCTGCCTGCCTTTCCCCAGTGCTCTGCAAGCTCTGCAGGACAACATAGAATCTGGGGCTCTGTGCTTTCTTTCGTTCTGAACAAGTGTTACTGTTTTCTGCACAAAAGCAATTCTGCGAAGCAATGTGAACACTTCTGCTTCCCAGGCACAGAGAAGGTGCTAGCAGGGAATTCTCTGCCTGCCTTTCCCCAGTGCTCTGCAAGCTCTCCAGGACAACATAGAATCTGGGGCTCTGTGCTTTCTCTCCTTCTGAACAAGTGTTACTGTTTTCTGCACAAAAGCGATTCTGCGAAGCAATGTGAACACTTCTGCTTCCCAGGCACAGAGAAGGTGCTAGCAAGGAATTCTCTGCCTGCCTTTCCCCAGTGCTCTGCAAGCTCTCCAGGACAACATAGAATCTGGGGCTCTGTGCTTTCTTTCCTTCTGAACAAGTGTTAGTGTTTTCTGCACAAAAGCGATTCTTGCGAAGCAATGTGAACAGGCACAGAGAAGGTGCTAGCAGGGAATTCTCTGCCTGCCTTTCCCCAGTGCTCTGCAAGCTCTGCAGGACAACATAGAATCTGGGGCTCTGTGCTTTCTTTCGTTCTGAACAAGTGTTACTGTTTTCTGCACAAAAGCGATTCTGCGAAGCAATGTGAACACTTCTGCTTCCCAGGCACAGAGAAGGTGCTAGCAGGGAATTCTCTGCCTGCCTTTCCCCAGTGCTCTGCAAGCTCTCCAGGACAACATAGAATCTGGGGCTCTGTGCTTTCTCTCCTTCTGAACAAGTGTTACTGTTTTCTGCACAAAAGCGATTCTGCGAAGCAATGTGAACACTTCTGCTTCCCAGGCACAGAGAAGGTGCTAGCAAGGAATTCTCTGCCTGCCTTTCCCCAGTGCTCTGCAAGCTCTGCAGGACAACATAGAATCTGGGGCTCTGTGCTTTCTTTCCTTCTGAACAAGTGTTACTGTTTTCTGCACAAAAGCGATTCTTGCGAAGCAATGTGAACAGGCACAGAGAAGGTGCTAGCAGGGAATTCTCTGCCTGCCTTTCCCCAGTGCTCTGCAAGCTCTGCAGGACAACATAGAATCTGGGGCTCTGTGATTTCTTTCCTTCTGAACAAGTGTTACTGTTTTCTGCACAAAAGCGATTTTTGCGAAGCAATGTGAACACTTCTGCTTCCCAGGCACAGAGAAGGTGCTAGCAGGGAATTCTCTGCCTGCCTTTCCCCAGTGCTCTGCAAGCTCTCCAGGACAACATAGAATCTGGGGCTCTGTGCTTTCTTTCCTTCTGAACAAGTGTTACTGTTTTCTGCACAAAAGCGATTCTTGCGAAGCAATGTGAACAGGCACAGAGAAGGTGCTAGCAGGGAATTCTCTGCCTGCCTTTCCCCAGTGCTCTGCAAGCTCTCCAGGACAACATAGAATCTGGGGCTCTGTGATTTCTTTCCTTCTGAACAAGTGTTACTGTTTTCTGCACAAAAGCGATTCTTGCGAAGCAATGTGAACAGGCACAGAGAAGGTGCTAGCAGGGAATTCTCTGCCTGCCTTTCCCCAGTGCTCTGCAAGCTCTCCAGGACAACATAGAATCTGGGGCTCTGTGATTTCTTTCCTTCTGAACAAGTGTTACTGTTTTCTGCACAAAAGCGATTTTTGCGAAGCAATGTGAACACTTCTGCTTCACAGGCACAGAGAAGGTGCTAGCAGGGAATTCTCTGCCTGCCTTTCCCCAGTGCTCTGCAAGCTCTCCAGGACAACATAGAATCTGGGGCTCTGTGCTTTCTTTCCTTCTGAACAAGTGTTAGTGTTTTCTGCACAAAAGCGATTCTGTGAAGCAATGTGAACACTTCTGCTTCCCAGGCACAGAGAAGGCGCTAGCAGGGAATTCTCTGCCTGCCTGTCCCCAGTGCTCTGCAAGCTCTCCAGGACAACATAGAATCTGGGGCTCTGTGCTTTCTTTCGTTCTGAACAAGTGTTACTGTTTTCTGCACAAAAGCGATTCTGCGAAGAACTGTGAACAGGCACAGAGAAGGTGCTAGCAGGGAATTCTCTGCCTGCCTTTCCCCAGTGCTCTGCAAGCTCTCCAGGACAACATAGAATCTGGGGCTCTGTGCTTTCTTTCCTTCTGAACAAGTGTTACTGTTTTCTGCACAAAAGCGATTTTTGCGAAGCAATGTGAACACTTCTGCTTCCCAGGCACAGAGAAGGTGCTAGCAGGGAATTCTCTGCCTGCCTTTCCCCAGTGCTCTGCAAGCTCTCCAGGACAACATAGAATCTGGGGCTCTGTGCTTTCTTTCGTTCTGAACAAGTGTTAATGTTTTCTGCACAAAAGCAATTCTTGTGAAGCAATGTGAACACTTCTGCTTCCCAGGCACAGAGAAGGTGCTAGCAAGGAATTCTCTGCCTGCCTTTCCCCAGTGCTCTGCAAGCTCTCCAGGACAACATAGAATCTGGGGCTCTGTGCTTTCTTTCCTTCTGAACAAGTGTTACTGTTTTCTGCACAAAAGCGATTCTGCGAAGCAATGTGAACAGGCACAGAGAAGGTGCTAGCAGGGAATTCTCTGCCTGCCTTTCCCCAGTGCTCTGCAAGCTCTGCAGGACAACATAGAATCTGGGGCTCTGTGCTTTCTTTCGTTCTGAACAAGTGTTACTGTTTTCTGCACAAAAGCGATTCTGCGAAGCAATGTGAACACTTCTGCTTCCCAGGCACAGAGAAGGTGCTAGCAGGGAATTCTCTGCCTGCCTTTCCCCAGTGCTCTGCAAGCTCTCCAGGACAACATAGAATCTGGGGCTCTGTGCTTTCTCTCCTTCTGAACAAGTGTTACTGTTTTCTGCACAAAAGCGATTCTGCGAAGCAATGTGAACACTTCTGCTTCCCAGGCACAGAGAAGGTGCTAGCAAGGAATTCTCTGCCTGCCTTTCCCCAGTGCTCTGCAAGCTCTGCAGGACAACATAGAATCTGGGGCTCTGTGCTTTCTTTCCTTCTGAACAAGTGTTACTGTTTTCTGCACAAAAGCGATTCTTGCGAAGCAATGTGAACAGGCACAGAGAAGGTGCTAGCAGGGAATTCTCTGCCTGCCTTTCCCCAGTGCTCTGCAAGCTCTGCAGGACAACATAGAATCTGGGGCTCTGTGCTTTCTTTCGTTCTGAACAAGTGTTACTGTTTTCTGCACAAAAGCGATTCTGCGAAGCAATGTGAACACTTCTGCTTCCCAGGCACAGAGAAGGTGCTAGCAGGGAATTCTCTGCCTGCCTTTCCCCAGTGCTCTGCAAGCTCTCCAGGACAACATAGAATCTGGGGCTCTGTGCTTTCTCTCCTTCTGAACAAGTGTTACTGTTTTCTGCACAAAAGCGATTCTGCGAAGCAATGTGAACACTTCTGCTTCCCAGGCACAGAGAAGGTGCTAGCAAGGATTTCTCTGCCTGCCTTTCCCCAGTGCTCTGCAAGCTCTGCAGGACAACATAGAATCTGGGGCTCTGTGCTTTCTTTCCTTCTGAACAAGTGTTACTGTTTTCTGCACAAAAGCGATTCTTGCGAAGCAATGTGAACAGGCACAGAGAAGGTGCTAGCAGGGAATTCTCTGCCTGCCTTTCCCCAGTGCTCTGCAAGCTCTCCAGGACAACATAGAATCTGGGGCTCTGTGCTTTCTTTCCTTCTGAACAAGTGTTACTGTTTTCTGCACAAAAGCGATTTTTGCGAAGCAATGTGAACACTTCTGCTTCCCAGGCACAGAGAAGGTGCTAGCAGGGAATTCTCTGCCTGCCTTTCCCCAGTGCTCTGCAAGCTCTCCAGGACAACATAGAATCTGGGGCTCTGTGCTTTCTTTCCTTCTGAACAAGTGTTACTGTTTTCTGCACAAAAGCGATTCTTGCGAAGCAATGTGAACAGGCACAGAGAAGGTGCTAGCAGGGAATTCTCTGCCTGCCTTTCCCCAGTGCTCTGCAAGCTCTCCAGGACAACATAGAATCTGGGGCTCTGTGATTTCTTTCCTTCTGAACAAGTGTTACTGTTTTCTGCACAAAAGCGATTCTTGCGAAGCAATGTGAACAGGCACAGAGAAGGTGCTAGCAGGGAATTCTCTGCCTGCCTTTCCCCAGTGCTCTGCAAGCTCTCCAGGACAACATAGAATCTGGGGCTCTGTGATTTCTTTCCTTCTGAACAAGTGTTACTGTTTTCTGCACAAAAGCGATTTTTGCGAAGCAATGTGAACACTTCTGCTTCCCAGGCACAGAGAAGGTGCTAGCAGGGAATTCTCTGCCTGCCTTTCCCCAGTGCTCTGCAAGCTCTCCAGGACAACATAGAATCTGGGGCTCTGTGCTTTCTTTCGTTCTGAACAAGTGTTAATGTTTTCTGCACAAAAGCAATTCTTGTGAAGCAATGTGAACACTTCTGCTTCCCAGGCACAGAGAAGGTGCTAGCAAGGAATTCTCTGCCTGCCTTTCCCCAGTGCTCTGCAAGCTCTCCAGGACAACATAGAATCTGGGGCTCTGTGCTTTCTTTCCTTCTGAACAAGTGTTACTGTTTTCTGCACAAAAGCGATTCTGCGAAGCAATGTGAACAGGCACAGAGAAGGTGCTAGCAGGGAATTCTCTGCCTGCCTTTCCCCAGTGCTCTGCAAGCTCTGCAGGACAACATAGAATCTGGGGCTCTGTGCTTTCTTTCGTTCTGAACAAGTGTTACTGTTTTCTGCACAAAAGCGATTCTGCGAAGCAATGTGAACACTTCTGCTTCCCAGGCACAGAGAAGGTGCTAGCAGGGAATTCTCTGCCTGCCTTTCCCCAGTGCTCTGCAAGCTCTCCAGGACAACATAGAATCTGGGGCTCTGTGCTTTCTCTCCTTCTGAACAAGTGTTACTGTTTTCTGCACAAAAGCGATTCTGCGAAGCAATGTGAACACTTCTGCTTCCCAGGCACAGAGAAGGTGCTAGCAAGGAATTCTCTGCCTGCCTTTCCCCAGTGCTCTGCAAGCTCTGCAGGACAACATAGAATCTGGGGCTCTGTGCTTTCTTTCCTTCTGAACAAGTGTTACTGTTTTCTGCACAAAAGCGATTCTTGCGAAGCAATGTGAACAGGCACAGAGAAGGTGCTAGCAGGGAATTCTCTGCCTGCCTTTCCCCAGTGCTCTGCAAGCTCTGCAGGACAACATAGAATCTGGGGCTCTGTGCTTTCTTTCGTTCTGAACAAGTGTTACTGTTTTCTGCACAAAAGCGATTCTGCGAAGCAATGTGAACACTTCTGCTTCCCAGGCACAGAGAAGGTGCTAGCAGGGAATTCTCTGCCTGCCTTTCCCCAGTGCTCTGCAAGCTCTCCAGGACAACATAGAATCTGGGGCTCTGTGCTTTCTCTCCTTCTGAACAAGTGTTACTGTTTTCTGCACAAAAGCGATTCTGCGAAGCAATGTGAACACTTCTGCTTCCCAGGCACAGAGAAGGTGCTAGCAAGGAATTCTCTGCCTGCCTTTCCCCAGTGCTCTGCAAGCTCTGCAGGACAACATAGAATCTGGGGCTCTGTGCTTTCTTTCCTTCTGAACAAGTGTTACTGTTTTCTGCACAAAAGCGATTCTTGCGAAGCAATGTGAACAGGCACAGAGAAGGTGCTAGCAGGGAATTCTCTGCCTGCCTTTCCCCAGTGCTCTGCAAGCTCTCCAGGACAACATAGAATCTGGGGCTCTGTGCTTTCTTTCCTTCTGAACAAGTGTTACTGTTTTCTGCACAAAAGCGATTTTTGCGAAGCAATGTGAACACTTCTGCTTCCCAGGCACAGAGAAGGTGCTAGCAGGGAATTCTCTGCCTGCCTTTCCCCAGTGCTCTGCAAGCTCTCCAGGACAACATAGAATCTGGGGCTCTGTGCTTTCTTTCCTTCTGAACAAGTGTTACTGTTTTCTGCACAAAAGCGATTCTTGCGAAGCAATGTGAACAGGCACAGAGAAGGTGCTAGCAGGGAATTCTCTGCCTGCCTTTCCCCAGTGCTCTGCAAGCTCTCCAGGACAACATAGAATCTGGGGCTCTGTGATTTCTTTCCTTCTGAACAAGTGTTACTGTTTTCTGCACAAAAGCGATTCTTGCGAAGCAATGTGAACAGGCACAGAGAAGGTGCTAGCAGGGAATTCTCTGCCTGCCTTTCCCCAGTGCTCTGCAAGCTCTCCAGGACAACATAGAATCTGGGGCTCTGTGATTTCTTTCCTTCTGAACAAGTGTTACTGTTTTCTGCACAAAAGCGATTTTTGCGAAGCAATGTGAACACTTCTGCTTCACAGGCACAGAGAAGGTGCTAGCAGGGAATTCTCTGCCTGCCTTTCCCCAGTGCTCTGCAAGCTCTCCAGGACAACATAGAATCTGGGGCTCTGTGCTTTCTTTCCTTCTGAACAAGTGTTACTGTTTTCTGCACAAAAGCGATTCTTGCGAAGCAATGTGAACACTTGTGCTTCCCAGGCACAGAGAAGGTGCTAGCAGGGAATTCTCTGCCTGCCTATCCCCAGTGCTCTGCAAGCTCTCCAGGACAACATAGAATCTGGGGCTCTGTGCTTTCTTTCCTACTGAACAAGTGTTACTGTTTTCTGCACAAAAGCGATTCTGCGAAGCAATGTGAACACTTCTGCTTCCCAGGCACAGAGAAGGTGCTAGCAGGGAATTCTCTGCCTGCCTTTCCCCAGTGCTCTGCAAGCTCTCCAGGACAACATAGAATCTGGGGCTCTGTGCTTTCTTTCCTTCTGAACAAGTGTTAGTGTTTTCTGCACAAAAGCGATTCTTGCGAAGCAATGTGAACACTTCTGCTTCCCAGGCACAGAGAAGGTGCTAGCAAGGAATTCTCTGCCTGCCTTTCCCCAGTGCTCTGCAAGCTCTGCAGGACAACATAGAATCTGGGGCTCTGTGCTTTCTTTCGTTCTGAACAAGTGTTACTGTTTTCTGCACAAAAGCGATTCTGCGAAGCAATGTGAACACTTCTGCTTCCCAGGCACAGAGAAGGTGCTAGCAGGGAATTCTCTGCCTGCCTTTCCCCAGTGCTCTGCAAGCTCTCCAGGACAACATAGAATCTGGGGCTCTGTGCTTTCTTTCCTTCTGAACAAGTGTTACTGTTTTCTGCACAAAAGCGATTCTGCGAAGCAATGTGAACACTTCTGCTTCCCAGGCACAGAGAAGGCGCTAGCAGGGAATTCTCTGCCTGCCTGTCCCCAGTGCTCTGCAAGCTCTCCAGGACAACATAGAATCTGGGGCTCTGTGCTTTCTTTCCTTCTGAACAAGTGTTACTGTTTTCTGCACAAAAGCGATTCTTGCGAAGCAATGTGAACACTTGTGCTTCCCAGGCACAGAGAAGGTGCTAGCAGGGAATTCTCTGCCTGCCTATCCCCAGTGCTCTGCAAGCTCTCCAGGACAACATAGAATCTGGGGCTCTGTGCTTTCTTTCCTACTGAACAAGTGTTACTGTTTTCTGCACAAAAGCGATTCTGCGAAGCAATGTGAACACTTCTGCTTCCCAGGCACAGAGAAGGTGCTAGCAGGGAATTCTCTGCCTGCCTTTCCCCAGTGCTCTGCAAGCTCTCCAGGACAACATAGAATCTGGGGCTCTGTGCTTTCTTTCCTTCTGAACAAGTGTTAGTGTTTTCTGCACAAAAGCGATTCTTGCGAAGCAATGTGAACACTTCTGCTTCCCAGGCACAGAGAAGGTGCTAGCAAGGAATTCTCTGCCTGCCTTTCCCCAGTGCTCTGCAAGCTCTGCAGGACAACATAGAATCTGGGGCTCTGTGCTTTCTTTCGTTCTGAACAAGTGTTACTGTTTTCTGCACAAAAGCGATTCTGCGAAGCAATGTGAACACTTCTGCTTCCCAGGCACAGAGAAGGTGCTAGCAGGGAATTCTCTGCCTGCCTTTCCCCAGTGCTCTGCAAGCTCTCCAGGACAACATAGAATCTGGGGCTCTGTGCTTTCTTTCCTTCTGAACAAGTGTTACTGTTTTCTGCACAAAAGCGATTCTTGCGAAGCAATGTGAACACTTCTGCTTCCCAGGCACAGAGAAGGTGCTAGCAAGGAATTCTCTGCCTGCCTTTCCCCAGTGCTCTGCAAGCTCTCCAGGACAACATAGAATCTGGGGCTCTGTGCTTTCTCTCCTTCTGAACAAGTGTTACTGTTTTCTGCACAAAAGCGATTCTGCGAAGCAATGTGAACACTTCTGCTTCCCAGGCACAGAGAAGGTGCTAGCAAGGAATTCTCTGCCTGCCTTTCCCCAGTGCTCTGCAAGCTCTCCAGGACAACATAGAATCTGGGGCTCTGTGATTTCTTTCCTTCTGAACAAGTGTTACTGTTTTCTGCACAAAAGCGATTCTTGCGAAGCAATGTGAACAGGCACAGAGAAGGTGCTAGCAGGGAATTCTCTGCCTGCCTTTCCCCAGTGCTCTGCAAGCTCTCCAGGACAACATAGAATCTGGGGCTCTGTGATTTCTTTCCTTCTGAACAAGTGTTACTGTTTTCTGCACAAAAGCGATTTTTGCGAAGCAATGTGAACACTTCTGCTTCCCAGGTACAGAGAAGGTGCTAGCAGGGAATTCTCTGCCTGCCTTTCCCCAGTGCTCTGCAAGCTCTGCAGGACAACATAGAATCTGGGGCTCTGTGATTTCTTTCCTTCTGAACAAGTGTTACTGTTTTCTGCACAAAAGCGATTTTTGCGAAGCAATGTGAACACTTCTGCTTCCCAGGTACAGAGAAGGTGCTAGCAGGGAATTCTCTGCCTGCCTTTCCCCAGTGCTCTGCAAGCTCTCCAGGACAACATAGAATCTGGGGCTCTGTGCTTTCTTTCCTTCTGAACAAGTGTTACTGTTTTCTGCACAAAAGCGATTCTTGCGAAGCAATGTGAACAGGCACAGAGAAGGTGCTAGCAGGGAATTCTCTGCCTGCCTTTCCCCAGTGCTCTGCAAGCTCTCCAGGACAACATAGAATCTGGGGCTCTGTGATTTCTTTCCTTCTGAACAAGTGTTACTGTTTTCTGCACAAAAGCGATTCTTGCGAAGCAATGTGAACAGGCACAGAGAAGGTGCTAGCAGGGAATTCTCTGCCTGCCTTTCCCCAGTGCTCTGCAAGCTCTCCAGGACAACATAGAATCTGGGGCTCTGTGATTTCTTTCCTTCTGAACAAGTGTTACTGTTTTCTGCACAAAAGCGATTTTTGCGAAGCAATGTGAACACTTCTGCTTCACAGGCACAGAGAAGGTGCTAGCAGGGAATTCTCTGCCTGCCTTTCCCCAGTGCTCTGCAAGCTCTCCAGGACAACATAGAATCTGGGGCTCTGTGCTTTCTTTCCTTCTGAACAAGTGTTAGTGTTTTCTGCACAAAAGCGATTCTGCGAAGCAATGTGAACACTTCTGCTTCCCAGGCACAGAGAAGGCGCTAGCAGGGAATTCTCTGCCTGCCTGTCCCCAGTGCTCTGCAAGCTCTCCAGGACAACATAGAATCTGGGGCTCTGTGCTTTCTTTCGTTCTGAACAAGTGTTAATGTTTTCTGCACAAAAGCAATTCTTGTGAAGCAATGTGAACACTTCTGCTTCCCAGGCACAGAGAAGGTGCTAGCAAGGAATTCTCTGCCTGCCTTTCCCCAGTGCTCTGCAAGCTCTCCAGGACAACATAGAATCTGGGGCTCTGTGCTTTCTTTCCTTCTGAACAAGTGTTAGTGTTTTCTGCACAAAAGCGATTTTTGCGAAGCAATGTGAACACTTCTGCTTCCCAGGCACAGAGAAGCTGCTAGCAAGGAATTCTCTGCCTGCCTTTCCCCAGTGCTCTGCAAGCTCTCCAGGACAACATAAAATCTGGGGCTCTGTGATTTCTTTCCTTCTGAACAAGTGTTACTGTTTTCTGCACAAAAGCGATTCTTGCGAAGCAATGTGAACAGGCACAGAGAAGGTGCTAGCAGGGAATTCTCTGCCTGCCTTTCCCCAGTGCTCTGCAAGCTCTCCAGGACAACATAAAATCTGGGGCTCTGTGCTTTCTTTCGTTCTGAACAAGTGTTACTGTTTTCTGCACAAAAGCGATTCTGCGAAGCAATGTGAACAGGCACAGAGAAGGTGCTAGCAGGGAATTCTCTGCCTGCCTTTCCCCAGTGCTCTGCAAGCTCTGCAGGACAACATAGAATCTGGGGCTCTGTGCTTTCTTTCGTTCTGAACAAGTGTTACTGTTTTCTGCACAAAAGCGATTCTGCGAAGCAATGTGAACACTTCTGCTTCCCAGGCACAGAGAAGGTGCTAGCAGGGAATTCTCTGCCTGCCTTTCCCCAGTGCTCTGCAAGCTCTCCAGGACAACATAGAATCTGGGGCTCTGTGCTTTCTCTCCTTCTGAACAAGTGTTACTGTTTTCTGCACAAAAGCGATTCTGCGAAGCAATGTGAACACTTCTGCTTCCCAGGCACAGAGAAGGTGCTAGCAAGGAATTCTCTGCCTGCCTTTCCCCAGTGCTCTGCAAGCTCTGCAGGACAACATAGAATCTGGGGCTCTGTGCTTTCTTTCCTTCTGAACAAGTGTTACTGTTTTCTGCACAAAAGCGATTCTTGCGAAGCAATGTGAACAGGCACAGAGAAGGTGCTAGCAGGGAATTCTCTGCCTGCCTTTCCCCAGTGCTCTGCAAGCTCTCCAGGACAACATAGAATCTGGGGCTCTGTGATTTCTTTCCTTCTGAACAAGTGTTACTGTTTTCTGCACAAAAGCGATTTTTGCGAAGCAATGTGAACACTTCTGCTTCCCAGGTACAGAGAAGGTGCTAGCAGGGAATTCTCTGCCTGCCTTTCCCCAGTGCTCTGCAAGCTCTGCAGGACAACATAGAATCTGGGGCTCTGTGATTTCTTTCCTTCTGAACAAGTGTTACTGTTTTCTGCACAAAAGCGATTTTTGCGAAGCAATGTGAACACTTCTGCTTCCCAGGTACAGAGAAGGTGCTAGCAGGGAATTCTCTGCCTGCCTTTCCCCAGTGCTCTGCAAGCTCTCCAGGACAACATAGAATCTGGGGCTCTGTGATTTCTTTCCTTCTGAACAAGTGTTACTGTTTTCTGCACAAAAGCGATTCTTGTGAAGCAATGTGAACAGGCACAGAGAAGGTGCTAGCAGGGAATTCTCTGCCTGCCTTTCCCCAGTGCTCTGCAAGCTCTCCAGGACAACATAGAATCTGGGGCTCTGTGATTTCTTTCCTTCTGAACAAGTGTTACTGTTTTCTGCACAAAAGCGATTCTTGCGAAGCAATGTGAACAGGCACAGAGAAGGTGCTAGCAGGGAATTCTCTGCCTGCATTTCCCCAGTGCTCTGCAAGCTCTCCAGGACAACATAGAATCTGGGGCTCTGTGATTTCTTTCCTTCTGAACAAGTGTTACTGTTTTCTGCACAAAAGCGATTTTTGCGAAGCAATGTGAACACTTCTGCTTCACAGGCACAGAGAAGGTGCTAGCAGGGAATTCTCTGCCTGCCTTTCCCCAGTGCTCTGCAAGCTCTCCAGGACAACATAGAATCTGGGGCTCTGTGCTTTCTTTCCTTCTGAACAAGTGTTAGTGTTTTCTGCACAAAAGCGATTTTTGCGAAGCAATGTGAACACTTCTGCTTCCCAGGCACAGAGAAGCTGCTAGCAAGGAATTCTCTGCCTGCCTTTCCCCAGTGCTCTGCAAGCTCTCCAGGACAACATAAAATCTGGGGCTCTGTGATTTCTTTCCTTCTGAACAAGTGTTACTGTTTTCTGCACAAAAGCGATTCTTGCGAAGCAATGTGAACAGGCACAGAGAAGGTGCTAGCAGGGAATTCTCTGCCTGCCTTTCCCCAGTGCTCTGCAAGCTCTCCAGGACAACATAAAATCTGGGGCTCTGTGCTTTCTTTCCTTCTGAATAAGTGTAAGTGTTTTCTGCACAAAAGCGATTCTGCGAAGCAATGTGAACAGGCACAGAGAAGGTGCTAGCAGGGAATTCTCTGCCTGCCTTTCCCCAGTGCTCTGCAAGCTCTGCAGGACAACATAGAATCTGGGGCTCTGTGCTTTCTTTCGTTCTGAACAAGTGTTACTGTTTTCTGCACAAAAGCGATTCTGCGAAGCAATGTGAACACTTCTGCTTCCCAGGCACAGAGAAGGTGCTAGCAGGGAATTCTCTGCCTGCCTTTCCCCAGTGCTCTGCAAGCTCTCCAGGACAACATAGAATCTGGGGCTCTGTGCTTTCTCTCCTTCTGAACAAGTGTTACTGTTTTCTGCACAAAAGCGATTCTGCGAAGCAATGTGAACACTTCTGCTTCCCAGGCACAGAGAAGGTGCTAGCAAGGAATTCTCTGCCTGCCTTTCCCCAGTGCTCTGCAAGCTCTGCAGGACAACATAGAATCTGGGGCTCTGTGCTTTCTTTCCTTCTGAACAAGTGTTACTGTTTTCTGCACAAAAGCGATTCTTGCGAAGCAATGTGAACAGGCACAGAGAAGGTGCTAGCAGGGAATTCTCTGCCTGCCTTTCCCCAGTGCTCTGCAAGCTCTCCAGGACAACATAGAATCTGGGGCTCTGTGATTTCTTTCCTTCTGAACAAGTGTTACTGTTTTCTGCACAAAAGCGATTTTTGCGAAGCAATGTGAACACTTCTGCTTCCCAGGTACAGAGAAGGTGCTAGCAGGGAATTCTCTGCCTGCCTTTCCCCAGTGCTCTGCAAGCTCTGCAGGACAACATAGAATCTGGGGCTCTGTGATTTCTTTCCTTCTGAACAAGTGTTACTGTTTTCTGCACAAAAGCGATTTTTGCGAAGCAATGTGAACACTTCTGCTTCCCAGGTACAGAGAAGGTGCTAGCAGGGAATTCTCTGCCTGCCTTTCCCCAGTGCTCTGCAAGCTCTCCAGGACAACATAGAATCTGGGGCTCTGTGATTTCTTTCCTTCTGAACAAGTGTTACTGTTTTCTGCACAAAAGCGATTCTTGCGAAGCAATGTGAACAGGCACAGAGAAGGTGCTAGCAGGGAATTCTCTGCCTGCCTTTCCCCAGTGCTCTGCAAGCTCTCCAGGACAACATAGAATCTGGGGCTCTGTGATTTCTTTCCTTCTGAACAAGTGTTACTGTTTTCTGCACAAAAGCGATTCTTGCGAAGCAATGTGAACAGGCACAGAGAAGGTGCTAGCAGGGAATTCTCTGCCTGCATTTCCCCAGTGCTCTGCAAGCTCTCCAGGACAACATAGAATCTGGGGCTCTGTGATTTCTTTCCTTCTGAACAAGTGTTACTGTTTTCTGCACAAAAGCGATTTTTGCGAAGCAATGTGAACACTTCTGCTTCCCAGGTACAGAGAAGGTGCTAGCAGGGAATTCTCTGCCTGCCTTTCCCCAGTGCTCTGCAAGCTCTGCAGGACAACATAGAATCTGGGGCTCTGTGATTTCTTTCCTTCTGAACAAGTGTTACTGTTTTCTGCACAAAAGCGATTTTTGCGAAGCAATGTGAACACTTCTGCTTCCCAGGTACAGAGAAGGTGCTAGCAGGGAATTCTCTGCCTGCCTTTCCCCAGTGCTCTGCAAGCTCTCCAGGACAACATAGAATCTGGGGCTCTGTGATTTCTTTCCTTCTGAACAAGTGTTACTGTTTTCTGCACAAAAGCGATTCTTGCGAAGCAATGTGAACAGGCACAGAGAAGGTGCTAGCAGGGAATTCTCTGCCTGCCTTTCCCCAGTGCTCTGCAAGCTCTCCAGGACAACATAGAATCTGGGGCTCTGTGATTTCTTTCCTTCTGAACAAGTGTTACTGTTTTCTGCACAAAAGCGATTCTTGCGAAGCAATGTGAACAGGCACAGAGAAGGTGCTAGCAGGGAATTCTCTGCCTGCATTTCCCCAGTGCTCTGCAAGCTCTCCAGGACAACATAGAATCTGGGGCTCTGTGATTTCTTTCCTTCTGAACAAGTGTTACTGTTTTCTGCACAAAAGCGATTTTTGCGAAGCAATGTGAACACTTCTGCTTCACAGGCACAGAGAAGGTGCTAGCAGGGAATTCTCTGCCTGCCTTTCCCCAGTGCTCTGCAAGCTCTCCAGGACAACATAGAATCTGGGGCTCTGTGCTTTCTTTCCTTCTGAACAAGTGTTAGTGTTTTCTGCACAAAAGCGATTTTTGCGAAGCAATGTGAACACTTCTGCTTCCCAGGCACAGAGAAGCTGCTAGCAAGGAATTCTCTGCCTGCCTTTCCCCAGTGCTCTGCAAGCTCTCCAGGACAACATAAAATCTGGGGCTCTGTGATTTCTTTCCTTCTGAACAAGTGTTACTGTTTTCTGCACAAAAGCGATTCTTGCGAAGCAATGTGAACAGGCACAGAGAAGGTGCTAGCAGGGAATTCTCTGCCTGCCTTTCCCCAGTGCTCTGCAAGCTCTCCAGGACAACATAAAATCTGGGGCTCTGTGCTTTCTTTCCTTCTGAATAAGTGTAAGTGTTTTCTGCACAAAAGCGATTCTGCGAAGCAATGTGAACAGGCACAGAGAAGGTGCTAGCAGGGAATTCTCTGCCTGCCTTTCCCCAGTGCTCTGCAAGCTCTGCAGGACAACATAGAATCTGGGGCTCTGTGCTTTCTTTCGTTCTGAACAAGTGTTACTGTTTTCTGCACAAAAGCGATTCTGCGAAGCAATGTGAACACTTCTGCTTCCCAGGCACAGAGAAGGTGCTAGCAGGGAATTCTCTGCCTGCCTTTCCCCAGTGCTCTGCAAGCTCTCCAGGACAACATAGAATCTGGGGCTCTGTGCTTTCTCTCCTTCTGAACAAGTGTTACTGTTTTCTGCACAAAAGCGATTCTGCGAAGCAATGTGAACACTTCTGCTTCCCAGGCACAGAGAAGGTGCTAGCAAGGAATTCTCTGCCTGCCTTTCCCCAGTGCTCTGCAAGCTCTGCAGGACAACATAGAATCTGGGGCTCTGTGCTTTCTTTCCTTCTGAACAAGTGTTACTGTTTTCTGCACAAAAGCGATTCTTGCGAAGCAATGTGAACAGGCACAGAGAAGGTGCTAGCAGGGAATTCTCTGCCTGCCTTTCCCCAGTGCTCTGCAAGCTCTCCAGGACAACATAGAATCTGGGGCTCTGTGCTTTCTTTCCTTCTGAACAAGTGTTACTGTTTTCTGCACAAAAGCGATTTTTGCGAAGCAATGTGAACACTTCTGCTTCCCAGGCACAGAGAAGGTGCTAGCAGGGAATTCTCTGCCTGCCTTTCCCCAGTGCTCTGCAAGCTCTCCAGGACAACATAGAATCTGGGGCTCTGTGCTTTCTTTCCTTCTGAACAAGTGTTACTGTTTTCTGCACAAAAGCGATTTTTGCGAAGCAATGTGAACACTTCTGCTTCCCAGGTACAGAGAAGGTGCTAGCAGGGAATTCTCTGCCTGCCTTTCCCCAGTGCTCTGCAAGCTCTCCAGGACAACATAGAATCTGGGGCTCTGTGATTTCTTTCCTTCTGAACAAGTGTTACTGTTTTCTGCACAAAAGCGATTCTTGCGAAGCAATGTGAACAGGCACAGAGAAGGTGCTAGCAGGGAATTCTCTGCCTGCCTTTCCCCAGTGCTCTGCAAGCTCTCCAGGACAACATAGAATCTGGGGCTCTGTGATTTCTTTCCTTCTGAACAAGTGTTACTGTTTTCTGCACAAAAGCGATTCTTGCGAAGCAATGTGAACAGGCACAGAGAAGGTGCTAGCAGGGAATTCTCTGCCTGCATTTCCCCAGTGCTCTGCAAGCTCTCCAGGACAACATAGAATCTGGGGCTCTGTGATTTCTTTCCTTCTGAACAAGTGTTACTGTTTTCTGCACAAAAGCGATTTTTGCGAAGCAATGTGAACACTTCTGCTTCACAGGCACAGAGAAGGTGCTAGCAGGGAATTCTCTGCCTGCCTTTCCCCAGTGCTCTGCAAGCTCTCCAGGACAACATAGAATCTGGGGCTCTGTGCTTTCTTTCCTTCTGAACAAGTGTTAGTGTTTTCTGCACAAAAGCGATTCTGCGAAGCAATGTGAACACTTCTGCTTCCCAGGCACAGAGAAGGCGCTAGCAGGGAATTCTCTGCCTGCCTGTCCCCAGTGCTCTGCAAGCTCTCCAGGACAACATAGAATCTGGGGCTCTGTGCTTTCTTTCCTTCTGAACAAGTGTTAGTGTTTTCTGCACAAAAGCGATTCTTGCGAAGCAATGTGAACACTTCTGCTTCCCACGCACAGAGAAGGTGCTAGCAAGGAATTCTCTGCCTGCCTTTCCCCAGTGCTCTGCAAGCTCTCCAGGACAACATAGAATCTGGGGCTCTGTGATTTCTTTCCTTCTGAACAAGTGTTACTGTTTTCTGCACAAAAGCGATTCTTGCGAAGCAATGTGAACAGGCACAGAGAAGGTGCTAGCAGGGAATTCTCTGCCTGCCTTTCCCCAGTGCTCTGCAAGCTCTCCAGGACAACATAGAATCTGGGGCTCTGTGATTTCTTTCCTTCTGAACAAGTGTTACTGTTTTCTGCACAAAAGCGATTCTTGCGAAGCAATGTGAACAGGCACAGAGAAGGTGCTAGCAGGGAATTCTCTGCCTGCCTTTCCCCAGTGCTCTGCAAGCTCTCCAGGACAACATAGAATCTGGGGCTCTGTGATTTCTTTCCTTCTGAACAAGTGTTACTGTTTTCTGCACAAAAGCGATTTTTGCGAAGCAATGTGAACACTTCTGCTTCCCAGGTACAGAGAAGGTGCTAGCAGGGAATTCTCTGCCTGCCTTTCCCCAGTGCTCTGCAAGCTCTCCAGGACAACATAGAATCTGGGGCTCTGTGATTTCTTTCCTTCTGAACAAGTGTTACTGTTTTCTGCACAAAAGCGATTCTTGCGAAGCAATGTGAACAGGCACAGAGAAGGTGCTAGCAGGGAATTCTCTGCCTGCCTTTCCCCAGTGCTCTGCAAGCTCTCCAGGACAACATAGAATCTGGGGCTCTGTGCTTTCTTTCCTTCTGAACAAGTGTTACTGTTTTCTGCACAAAAGCGATTTTTGCGAAGCAATGTGAACACTTCTGCTTCACAGGCACAGAGAAGGTGCTAGCAGGGAATTCTCTGCCTGCCTTTCCCCAGTGCTCTGCAAGCTCTCCAGGACAACATAGAATCTGGGGCTCTGTGCTTTCTTTCCTTCTGAACAAGTGTTAGTGTTTTCTGCACAAAAGCGATTCTGCGAAGCAATGTGAACACTTCTGCTTCCCAGGCACAGAGAAGGCGCTAGCAGGGAATTCTCTGCCTGCCTGTCCCCAGTGCTCTGCAAGCTCTCCAGGACAACATAGAATCTGGGGCTCTGTGCTTTCTTTCCTTCTGAACAAGTGTTACTGTTTTCTGCACAAAAGCGATTCTGCGAAGCAATGTGAACAGGCACAGAGAAGGTGCTAGCAGGGAATTCTCTGCCTGCCTTTCCCCAGTGCTCTGCAAGCTCTCCAGGACAACATAAAATCTGGGGCTCTGTGCTTTCTTTCCTTCTGAACAAGTGTTACTGTTTTCTGCACAAAAGCGATTTTTGCGAAGCAATGTGAACACTTCTGCTTCCCAGGCACAGAGAAGGTGCTAGCAGGGAATTCTCTGCCTGCCTTTCCCCAGTGCTCTGCAAGCTCTCCAGGACAACATAGAATCTGGGTCTCTGTGCTTTCTTTCGTTCTGAACAAGTGTTAATGTTTTCTGCACAAAAGCAATTCTTGTGAAGCAATGTGAACACTTCTGCTTCCCAGGCACAGAGAAGGTGCTAGCAAGGAATTCTCTGCCTGCCTTTCCCCAGTGCTCTGCAAGCTCTGCAGGACAACATAGAATCTGGGGCTCTGTGCTTTCTTTCCTTCTGAACAAGTGTTACTGTTTTCTGCACAAAAGCGATTCTGCGAAGCAATGTGAACACTTCTGCTTCCCAGGCACAGAGAAGGTGCTAGCAGGGAATTCTCTGCCTGCCTTTCCCCAGTGCTCTGCAAGCTCTCCAGGACAACATAGAATCTGGGGCTCTGTGCTTTCTCTCCTTCTGAACAAGTGTTAGTGTTTTCTGCACAAAAGCGATTCTGCGAAGCAATGTGAACACTTCTGCTTCCCAGGCACAGAGAAGGTGCTAGCAAGGAATTCTCTGCCTGCCTTTCCCCAGTGCTCTGCAAGCTCTGCAGGACAACATAGAATCTGGGGCTCTGTGCTTTCTTTCCTTCTGAACAAGTGTTACTGTTTTCTGCACAAAAGCGATTCTTGCGAAGCAATGTGAACAGGCACAGAGAAGGTGCTAGCAGGGAATTCTCTGCCTGCCTTTCCCCAGTGCTCTGCAAGCTCTCCAGGACAACATAGAATCTGGGGCTCTGTGATTTCTTTCCTTCTGAACAAGTGTTACTGTTTTCTGCACAAAAGCGATTCTTGCGAAGCAATGTGAACAGGCACAGAGAAGGTGCTAGCAGGGAATTCTCTGCCTGCCTTTCCCCAGTGCTCTCCAAGCTCTCCAGGACAACATAGAATCTGGGGCTCTGTGATTTCTTTCCTTCTGAACAAGTGTTACTGTTTTCTGCACAAAAGCGATTTTTGCGAAGCAATGTGAACACTTCTGCTTCACAGGCACAGAGAAGGTGCTAGCAGGGAATTCTCTGCCTGCCTTTCCCCAGTGCTCTGCAAGCTCTCCAGGACAACATAGAATCTGGGGCTCTGTGCTTTCTTTCCTTCTGTACAAGTGTTAGTGTTTTCTGCACAAAAGCGATTCTTGCGAAGCAATGTGAACACTTCTGCTTCCCAGGCACAGAGAAGGTGCTAGCAGGGAATTCTCTGCCTGCCTTTCCCCAGTGCTCTGCAAGCTCTCCAGGACAACATAGAATCTGGGGCTCTGTGCTTTCTTTCCTACTGAACAAGTGTTAGTGTTTTCTGCACAAAAGCGATTCTGCGAAGCAATGTGAACACTTCTGCTTCCCAGGCACAGAGAAGGTGCTAGCAAGGAATTCTCTGCCTGCCTTTCCCCAGTGCTCTGCAAGCTCTGCAGGACAACATAGAATCTGGGGCTCTGTGCTTTCTTTCGTTCTGAACAAGTGTTACTGTTTTCTGCACAAAAGCGATTTTTGCGAAGCAATGTGAACACTTCTGCTTCCCAGGCACAGAGAAGGTGCTAGCAGGGAATTCTCTGCCTGCCTTTCCCCAGTGCTCTGCAAGCTCTCCAGGACAACATAGAATCTGGGGCTCTGTGCTTTCTTTCCTTCTGAACAAGTGTTAGTGTTTTCTGCACAAAAGCGATTCTGCGAAGCAATGTGAACACTTCTGCTTCCCAGGCACAGAGAAGGTGCTAGCAAGGAATTCTCTGCCTGCCTTTCCCCAGTGCTCTGCAAGCTCTGCAGGACAACATAGAATCTGGGGCTCTGTGCTTTCTTTCCTTCTGAACAAGTGTTACTGTTTTCTGCACAAAAGCGATTCTTGCGAAGCAATGTGAACAGGCACAGAGAAGGTGCTAGCAGGGAATTCTCTGCCTGCCTTTCCCCAGTGCTCTGCAAGCTCTCCAGGACAACATAGAATCTGGGGCTCTGTGATTTCTTTCCTTCTGAACAAGTGTTACTGTTTTCTGCACAAAAGCGATTTTTGCGAAGCAATGTGAACACTTCTGCTTCCCAGGTACAGAGAAGGTGCTAGCAGGGAATTCTCTGCCTGCCTTTCCCCAGTGCTCTGCAAGCTCTCCAGGACAACATAGAATCTGGGGCTCTGTGATTTCTTTCCTTCTGAACAAGTGTTAGTGTTTTCTGCACAAAAGCGATTCTTGCGAAGCAATGTGAACACTTCTGCTTCCCAGGCACAGAGAAGGTGCTAGCAAGGAATTCTCTGCCTGCCTTTCCCCAGTGCTCTGCAAGCTCTGCAGGACAACATAGAATCTGGGGCTCTGTGCTTTCTTTCGTTCTGAACAAGTGTTACTGTTTTCTGCACAAAAGCGATTCTGCGAAGCAATGTGAACACTTCTACTTCCCAGGCACAGAGAAGGTGCTAGCAGGGAATTCTCTGCCTGCCTTTCCCCAGTGCTCTGCAAGCTCTCCAGGACAACATAGAATCTGGGGCTCTGTGCTTTCTTTCCTTCTGAACAAGTGTTAGTGTTATCTGCACAAAAGCGATTCTGCGAAGCAATGTGAACACTTCTGCTTCCCAGGCACAGAGAAGGTGCTAGCAGGGAATTCTCTGCCTGCCTTTCCCCAGTGCTCTGCAAGCTCTCCAGGACAACATAAAATCTGGGGCTCTGTGCTTTCTTTCCTTCTGAACAAGTGTTAGTGTTTTCTGCACAAAAGCGATTCTGCGAAGCAATGTGAACACTTCTGCTTCCCAGGCACAGAGAAGGTGCTAGCAAGGAATTCTCTGCCTGCCTTTCCCCAGTGCTCTGCAAGCTCTCCAGGACAACATAGAATCTGGGGCTCTGTGCTTTCTTTCGTTCTGAACAAGTGTTAGTGTTTTCTGCCCAAAAGCGATTCTTGCGAAGCAATGTGAACACTTCTGCTTCCCAGGCACAGAGAAGGTGCTAGCAAGGAATTCTCTGCCTGCCTTTCCCCAGTGCTCTGCAAGCTCTCCAGGACAACATAGAATCTGGGGCTCTGTGCTTTCTTTCCTTCTGAACAAGTGTTACTGTTTTCTGCACAAAAGCGATTCTGCGAAGCAATGTGAACAGGCACAGAGAAGGTGCTAGCAGGGAATTCTCTGCCTGCCTTTCCCCAGTGCTCTGCAAGCTCTGCAGGACAACATAGAATCTGGGGCTCTGTGCTTTCTTTCGTTCTGAACAAGTGTTACTGTTTTCTGCACAAAAGCGATTCTGCGAAGCAATGTGAACACTTCTGCTTCCCAGGCACAGAGAAGGTGCTAGCAGGGAATTCTCTGCCTGCCTTTCCCCAGTGCTCTGCAAGCTCTCCAGGACAACATAGAATCTGGGGCTCTGTGCTTTCTCTCCTTCTGAACAAGTGTTACTGTTTTCTGCACAAAAGCGATTCTGCGAAGCAATGTGAACACTTCTGCTTCCCAGGCACAGAGAAGGTGCTAGCAAGGAATTCTCTGCCTGCCTTTCCCCAGTGCTCTGCAAGCTCTGCAGGACAACATAGAATCTGGGGCTCTGTGCTTTCTTTCCTTCTGAACAAGTGTTACTGTTTTCTGCACAAAAGCGATTCTTGCGAAGCAATGTGAACAGGCACAGAGAAGGTGCTAGCAGGGAATTCTCTGCCTGCCTTTCCCCAGTGCTCTGCAAGCTCTCCAGGACAACATAGAATCTGGGGCTCTGTGCTTTCTTTCGTTCTGAACAAGTGTTACTGTTTTCTGCACAAAAGCGATTCTGCGAAGCAATGTGAACACTTCTGCTTCCCAGGCACAGAGAAGGTGCTAGCAGGGAATTCTCTGCCTGCCTTTCCCCAGTGCTCTGCAAGCTCTCCAGGACAACATAGAATCTGGGGCTCTGTGCTTTCTCTCCTTCTGAACAAGTGTTACTGTTTTCTGCACAAAAGCGATTCTGCGAAGCAATGTGAACACTTCTGCTTCCCAGGCACAGAGAAGGTGCTAGCAAGGAATTCTCTGCCTGCCGTTCCCCAGTGCTCTGCAAGCTCTGCAGGACAACATAGAATCTGGGGCTCTGTGCTTTCTTTCCTTCTGAACAAGTGTTACTGTTTTCTGCACAAAAGCGATTTTTGCGAAGCAATGTGAACACTTCTGCTTCCCAGGCACAGAGAAGGTGCTAGCAGGGAATTCTCTGCCTGCCTTTCCCCAGTGCTCTGCAAGCTCTCCAGGACAACATAGAATCTGGGGCTCTGTGCTTTCTTTCCTTCTGAACAAGTGTTACTGTTTTCTGCACAAAAGCGATTCTTGCGAAGCAATGTGAACAGGCACAGAGAAGGTGCTAGCAGGGAATTCTCTGCCTGCCTTTCCCCAGTGCTCTGCAAGCTCTCCAGGACAACATAGAATCTGGGGCTCTGTGATTTCTTTCCTTCTGAACAAGTGTTACTGTTTTCTGCACAAAAGCGATTCTTGCGAAGCAATGTGAACAGGCACAGAGAAGGTGCTAGCAGGGAATTCTCTGCCTGCCTTTCCCCAGTGCTCTGCAAGCTCTCCAGGACAACATAAAATCTGGGGCTCTGTGCTTTCTTTCCTTCTGAATAAGTGTAAGTGTTTTCTGCACAAAAGCGATTCTGCGAAGCAATGTGAACAGGCACAGAGAAGGTGCTAGCAGGGAATTCTCTGCCTGCCTTTCCCCAGTGCTCTGCAAGCTCTGCAGGACAACATAGAATCTGGGGCTCTGTGCTTTCTTTCGTTCTGAACAAGTGTTACTGTTTTCTGCACAAAAGCGATTCTGCGAAGCAATGTGAACACTTCTGCTTCCCAGGCACAGAGAAGGTGCTAGCAGGGAATTCTCTGCCTGCCTTTCCCCAGTGCTCTGCAAGCTCTCCAGGACAACATAGAATCTGGGGCTCTGTGCTTTCTCTCCTTCTGAACAAGTGTTACTGTTTTCTGCACAAAAGCGATTCTGCGAAGCAATGTGAACAGGCACAGAGAAGGTGCTAGCAGGGAATTCTCTGCCTGCCTTTCCCCAGTGCTCTGCAAGCTCTCCAGGACAACATAGAATCTGGGGCTCTGTGATTTCTTTCCTTCTGAACAAGTGTTACTGTTTTCTGCACAAAAGCGATTCTTGCGAAGCAATGTGAACAGGCACAGAGAAGGTGCTAGCAGGGAATTCTCTGCCTGCATTTCCCCAGTGCTCTGCAAGCTCTCCAGGACAACATAGAATCTGGGGCTCTGTGATTTCTTTCCTTCTGAACAAGTGTTACTGTTTTCTGCACAAAAGCGATTTTTGCGAAGCAATGTGAACACTTCTGCTTCACAGGCACAGAGAAGGTGCTAGCAGGGAATTCTCTGCCTGCCTTTCCCCAGTGCTCTGCAAGCTCTCCAGGACAACATAGAATCTGGGGCTCTGTGCTTTCTTTCCTTCTGAACAAGTGTTAGTGTTTTCTGCACAAAAGCGATTTTTGCGAAGCAATGTGAACACTTCTGCTTCCCAGGCACAGAGAAGCTGCTAGCAAGGAATTCTCTGCCTGCCTTTCCCCAGTGCTCTGCAAGCTCTCCAGGACAACATAAAATCTGGGGCTCTGTGATTTCTTTCCTTCTGAACAAGTGTTACTGTTTTCTGCACAAAAGCGATTCTTGCGAAGCAATGTGAACAGGCACAGAGAAGGTGCTAGCAGGGAATTCTCTGCCTGCCTTTCCCCAGTGCTCTGCAAGCTCTCCAGGACAACATAAAATCTGGGGCTCTGTGCTTTCTTTCCTTCTGAATAAGTGTAAGTGTTTTCTGCACAAAAGCGATTCTGCGAAGCAATGTGAACAGGCACAGAGAAGGTGCTAGCAGGGAATTCTCTGCCTGCCTTTCCCCAGTGCTCTGCAAGCTCTGCAGGACAACATAGAATCTGGGGCTCTGTGCTTTCTTTCGTTCTGAACAAGTGTTACTGTTTTCTGCACAAAAGCGATTCTGCGAAGCAATGTGAACACTTCTGCTTCCCAGGCACAGAGAAGGTGCTAGCAGGGAATTCTCTGCCTGCCTTTCCCCAGTGCTCTGCAAGCTCTCCAGGACAACATAGAATCTGGGGCTCTGTGCTTTCTCTCCTTCTGAACAAGTGTTACTGTTTTCTGCACAAAAGCGATTCTGCGAAGCAATGTGAACACTTCTGCTTCCCAGGCACAGAGAAGGTGCTAGCAAGGAATTCTCTGCCTGCCTTTCCCCAGTGCTCTGCAAGCTCTGCAGGACAACATAGAATCTGGGGCTCTGTGCTTTCTTTCCTTCTGAACAAGTGTTACTGTTTTCTGCACAAAAGCGATTCTTGCGAAGCAATGTGAACAGGCACAGAGAAGGTGCTAGCAGGGAATTCTCTGCCTGCCTTTCCCCAGTGCTCTGCAAGCTCTCCAGGACAACATAGAATCTGGGGCTCTGTGATTTCTTTCCTTCTGAACAAGTGTTACTGTTTTCTGCACAAAAGCGATTCTTGCGAAGCAATGTGAACACTTCTGCTTCCCAGGCACAGAGAAGGTGCTAGCAGGGAATTCTCTGCCTGCCTTTCCCCAGTGCTCTGCAAGCTCTCCAGGACAACATAGAATCTGGGGCTCTGTGCTTTCTTTCCTTCTGAACAAGTGTTACTGTTTTCTGCACAAAAGCGATTTTTGCGAAGCAATGTGAACACTTCTGCTTCCCAGGTACAGAGAAGGTGCTAGCAGGGAATTCTCTGCCTGCCTTTCCCCAGTGCTCTGCAAGCTCTCCAGGACAACATAGAATCTGGGGCTCTGTGATTTCTTTCCTTCTGAACAAGTGTTACTGTTTTCTGCACAAAAGCGATTCTTGCGAAGCAATGTGAACAGGCACAGAGAAGGTGCTAGCAGGGAATTCTCTGCCTGCCTTTCCCCAGTGCTCTGCAAGCTCTCCAGGACAACATAGAATCTGGGGCTCTGTGATTTCTTTCCTTCTGAACAAGTGTTACTGTTTTCTGCACAAAAGCGATTCTTGCGAAGCAATGTGAACAGGCACAGAGAAGGTGCTAGCAGGGAATTCTCTGCCTGCATTTCCCCAGTGCTCTGCAAGCTCTCCAGGACAACATAGAATCTGGGGCTCTGTGATTTCTTTCCTTCTGAACAAGTGTTACTGTTTTCTGCACAAAAGCGATTTTTGCGAAGCAATGTGAACACTTCTGCTTCACAGGCACAGAGAAGGTGCTAGCAGGGAATTCTCTGCCTGCCTTTCCCCAGTGCTCTGCAAGCTCTCCAGGACAACATAGAATCTGGGGCTCTGTGCTTTCTTTCCTTCTGAACAAGTGTTAGTGTTTTCTGCACAAAAGCGATTCTGCGAAGCAATGTGAACACTTCTGCTTCCCAGGCACAGAGAAGGCGCTAGCAGGGAATTCTCTGCCTGCCTGTCCCCAGTGCTCTGCAAGCTCTCCAGGACAACATAGAATCTGGGGCTCTGTGCTTTCTTTCCTTCTGAACAAGTGTTAGTGTTTTCTGCACAAAAGCGATTCTTGCGAAGCAATGTGAACACTTCTGCTTCCCAGGCACAGAGAAGGTGCTAGCAAGGAATTCTCTGCCTGCCTTTCCCCAGTGCTCTGCAAGCTCTCCAGGACAACATAGAATCTGGGGCTCTGTGATTTCTTTCCTTCTGAACAAGTGTTACTGTTTTCTGCACAAAAGCGATTCTTGCGAAGCAATGTGAACAGGCACAGAGAAGGTGCTAGCAGGGAATTCTCTGCCTGCCTTTCCCCAGTGCTCTGCAAGCTCTCCAGGACAACATAGAATCTGGGGCTCTGTGATTTCTTTCCTTCTGAACAAGTGTTACTGTTTTCTGCACAAAAGCGATTCTTGCGAAGCAATGTGAACAGGCACAGAGAAGGTGCTAGCAGGGAATTCTCTGCCTGCCTTTCCCCAGTGCTCTGCAAGCTCTCCAGGACAACATAGAATCTGGGGCTCTGTGATTTCTTTCCTTCTGAACAAGTGTTACTGTTTTCTGCACAAAAGCGATTTTTGCGAAGCAATGTGAACACTTCTGCTTCCCAGGTACAGAGAAGGTGCTAGCAGGGAATTCTCTGCCTGCCTTTCCCCAGTGCTCTGCAAGCTCTCCAGGACAACATAGAATCTGGGGCTCTGTGATTTCTTTCCTTCTGAACAAGTGTTACTGTTTTCTGCACAAAAGCGATTCTTGCGAAGCAATGTGAACAGGCACAGAGAAGGTGCTAGCAGGGAATTCTCTGCCTGCCTTTCCCCAGTGCTCTGCAAGCTCTCCAGGACAACATAGAATCTGGGGCTCTGTGCTTTCTTTCCTTCTGAACAAGTGTTACTGTTTTCTGCACAAAAGCGATTTTTGCGAAGCAATGTGAACACTTCTGCTTCACAGGCACAGAGAAGGTGCTAGCAGGGAATTCTCTGCCTGCCTTTCCCCAGTGCTCTGCAAGCTCTCCAGGACAACATAGAATCTGGGGCTCTGTGCTTTCTTTCCTTCTGAACAAGTGTTAGTGTTTTCTGCACAAAAGCGATTCTGCGAAGCAATGTGAACACTTCTGCTTCCCAGGCACAGAGAAGGCGCTAGCAGGGAATTCTCTGCCTGCCTGTCCCCAGTGCTCTGCAAGCTCTCCAGGACAACATAGAATCTGGGGCTCTGTGCTTTCTTTCCTTCTGAACAAGTGTTACTGTTTTCTGCACAAAAGCGATTCTGCGAAGCAATGTGAACAGGCACAGAGAAGGTGCTAGCAGGGAATTCTCTGCCTGCCTTTCCCCAGTGCTCTGCAAGCTCTCCAGGACAACATAAAATCTGGGGCTCTGTGCTTTCTTTCCTTCTGAACAAGTGTTACTGTTTTCTGCACAAAAGCGATTTTTGCGAAGCAATGTGAACACTTCTGCTTCCCAGGCACAGAGAAGGTGCTAGCAGGGAATTCTCTGCCTGCCTTTCCCCAGTGCTCTGCAAGCTCTCCAGGACAACATAGAATCTGGGTCTCTGTGCTTTCTTTCGTTCTGAACAAGTGTTAATGTTTTCTGCACAAAAGCAATTCTTGTGAAGCAATGTGAACACTTCTGCTTCCCAGGCACAGAGAAGGTGCTAGCAAGGAATTCTCTGCCTGCCTTTCCCCAGTGCTCTGCAAGCTCTGCAGGACAACATAGAATCTGGGGCTCTGTGCTTTCTTTCCTTCTGAACAAGTGTTACTGTTTTCTGCACAAAAGCGATTCTGCGAAGCAATGTGAACACTTCTGCTTCCCAGGCACAGAGAAGGTGCTAGCAGGGAATTCTCTGCCTGCCTTTCCCCAGTGCTCTGCAAGCTCTCCAGGACAACATAGAATCTGGGGCTCTGTGCTTTCTCTCCTTCTGAACAAGTGTTAGTGTTTTCTGCACAAAAGCGATTCTGCGAAGCAATGTGAACACTTCTGCTTCCCAGGCACAGAGAAGGTGCTAGCAAGGAATTCTCTGCCTGCCTTTCCCCAGTGCTCTGCAAGCTCTCCAGGACAACATAGAATCTGGGGCTCTGTGCTTTCTTTCCTACTGAACAAGTGTTAGTGTTTTCTGCACAAAAGCGATTCTGCGAAGCAATGTGAACACTTCTGCTTCCCAGGCACAGAGAAGGTGCTAGCAAGGAATTCTCTGCCTGCCTTTCCCCAGTGCTCTGCAAGCTCTGCAGGACAACATAGAATCTGGGGCTCTGTGCTTTCTTTCGTTCTGAACAAGTGTTACTGTTTTCTGCACAAAAGCGATTTTTGCGAAGCAATGTGAACACTTCTGCTTCCCAGGCACAGAGAAGGTGCTAGCAGGGAATTCTCTGCCTGCCTTTCCCCAGTGCTCTGCAAGCTCTCCAGGACAACATAGAATCTGGGGCTCTGTGCTTTCTTTCCTTCTGAACAAGTGTTAGTGTTTTCTGCACAAAAGCGATTCTGCGAAGCAATGTGAACACTTCTGCTTCCCAGGCACAGAGAAGGTGCTAGCAAGGAATTCTCTGCCTGCCTTTCCCCAGTGCTCTGCAAGCTCTGCAGGACAACATAGAATCTGGGGCTCTGTGCTTTCTTTCCTTCTGAACAAGTGTTACTGTTTTCTGCACAAAAGCGATTCTTGCGAAGCAATGTGAACAGGCACAGAGAAGGTGCTAGCAGGGAATTCTCTGCCTGCCTTTCCCCAGTGCTCTGCAAGCTCTCCAGGACAACATAGAATCTGGGGCTCTGTGATTTCTTTCCTTCTGAACAAGTGTTACTGTTTTCTGCACAAAAGCGATTTTTGCGAAGCAATGTGAACACTTCTGCTTCCCAGGTACAGAGAAGGTGCTAGCAGGGAATTCTCTGCCTGCCTTTCCCCAGTGCTCTGCAAGCTCTCCAGGACAACATAGAATCTGGGGCTCTGTGATTTCTTTCCTTCTGAACAAGTGTTACTGTTTTCTGCACAAAAGCGATTCTTGCGAAGCAATGTGAACAGGCACAGAGAAGGTGCTAGCAGGGAATTCTCTGCCTGCCTTTCCCCAGTGCTCTGCAAGCTCTCCAGGACAACATAGAATCTGGGGCTCTGTGATTTCTTTCCTTCTGAACAAGTGTTACTGTTTTCTGCACAAAAGCGATTCTTGCGAAGCAATGTGAACAGGCACAGAGAAGGTGCTAGCAGGGAATTCTCTGCCTGCCTTTCCCCAGTGCTCTGCAAGCTCTCCAGGACAACATAGAATCTGGGGCTCTGTGCTTTCTTTCCTTCTGAACAAGTGTTATTGTTTTCTGCACAAAAGCGATTCTTGCGAAGCAATGTGAACACTTGTGCTTCCCAGGCACAGAGAAGGTGCTAGCAGGGAATTCTCTGCCTGCCTATCCCCAGTGCTCTGCAAGCTCTCCAGGACAACATAGAATCTGGGGCTCTGTGCTTTCTTTCCTACTGAACAAGTGTTACTGTTTTCTGCACAAAAGCGATTCTGCGAAGCAATGTGAACACTTCTGCTTCCCAGGCACAGAGAAGGTGCTAGCAGGGAATTCTCTGCCTGCCTTTCCCCAGTGCTCTGCAAGCTCTCCAGGACAACATAGAATCTGGGGCTCTGTGCTTTCTTTCCTTCTGAACAAGTGTTAGTGTTTTCTGCACAAAAGCGATTCTTGCGAAGCAATGTGAACACTTCTGCTTCCCAGGCACAGAGAAGGTGCTAGCAAGGAATTCTCTGCCTGCCTTTCCCCAGTGCTCTGCAAGCTCTGCAGGACAACATAGAATCTGGGGCTCTGTGCTTTCTTTCGTTCTGAACAAGTGTTACTGTTTTCTGCACAAAAGCGATTCTGCGAAGCAATGTGAACACTTCTACTTCCCAGGCACAGAGAAGGTGCTAGCAGGGAATTCTCTGCCTGCCTTTCCCCAGTGCTCTGCAAGCTCTCCAGGACAACATAGAATCTGGGGCTCTGTGCTTTCTTTCCTTCTGAACAAGTGTTACTGTTTTCTGCACAAAAGCGATTCTGCGAAGCAATGTGAACACTTCTGCTTCCCAGGCACAGAGAAGGTGCTAGCAGGGAATTCTCTGCCTGCCTTTCCCCAGTGCTCTGCAAGCTCTCCAGGACAACATAAAATCTGGGGCTCTGTGCTTTCTTTCCTTCTGAACAAGTGTTAGTGTTTTCTGCACAAAAGCGATTCTGCGAAGCAATGTGAACACTTCTGCTTCCCAGGCACAGAGAAGGTGCTAGCAAGGAATTCTCTGCCTGCCTTTCCCCAGTGCTCTGCAAGCTCTCCAGGACAACATAGAATCTGGGGCTCTGTGCTTTCTTTCGTTCTGAACAAGTGTTAGTGTTTTCTGCCCAAAAGCGATTCTTGCGAAGCAATGTGAACACTTCTGCTTCCCAGGCACAGAGAAGGTGCTAGCAAGGAATTCTCTGCCTGCCTTTCCCCAGTGCTCTGCAAGCTCTCCAGGACAACATAGAATCTGGGGCTCTGTGCTTTCTTTCCTTCTGAACAAGTGTTACTGTTTTCTGCACAAAAGCGATTCTGCGAAGCAATGTGAACAGGCACAGAGAAGGTGCTAGCAGGGAATTCTCTGCCTGCCTTTCCCCAGTGCTCTGCAAGCTCTGCAGGACAACATAGAATCTGGGGCTCTGTGCTTTCTTTCGTTCTGAACAAGTGTTACTGTTTTCTGCACAAAAGCGATTCTGCGAAGCAATGTGAACACTTCTGCTTCCCAGGCACAGAGAAGGTGCTAGCAGGGAATTCTCTGCCTGCCTTTCCCCAGTGCTCTGCAAGCTCTCCAGGACAACATAGAATCTGGGGCTCTGTGCTTTCTCTCCTTCTGAACAAGTGTTACTGTTTTCTGCACAAAAGCGATTCTGCGAAGCAATGTGAACACTTCTGCTTCCCAGGCACAGAGAAGGTGCTAGCAAGGAATTCTCTGCCTGCCTTTCCCCAGTGCTCTGCAAGCTCTGCAGGACAACATAGAATCTGGGGCTCTGTGCTTTCTTTCCTTCTGAACAAGTGTTACTGTTTTCTGCACAAAAGCGATTCTTGCGAAGCAATGTGAACAGGCACAGAGAAGGTGCTAGCAGGGAATTCTCTGCCTGCCTTTCCCCAGTGCTCTGCAAGCTCTCCAGGACAACATAGAATCTGGGGCTCTGTGCTTTCTTTCGTTCTGAACAAGTGTTACTGTTTTCTGCACAAAAGCGATTCTGCGAAGCAATGTGAACACTTCTGCTTCCCAGGCACAGAGAAGGTGCTAGCAGGGAATTCTCTGCCTGCCTTTCCCCAGTGCTCTGCAAGCTCTCCAGGACAACATAGAATCTGGGGCTCTGTGCTTTCTCTCCTTCTGAACAAGTGTTACTGTTTTCTGCACAAAAGCGATTCTGCGAAGCAATGTGAACAGTTCTGCTTCCCAGGCACAGAGAAGGTGCTAGCAAGGAATTCTCTGCCTGCCGTTCCCCAGTGCTCTGCAAGCTCTGCAGGACAACATAGAATCTGGGGCTCTGTGCTTTCTTTCCTTCTGAACAAGTGTTACTGTTTTCTGCACAAAAGCGATTTTTGCGAAGCAATGTGAACACTTCTGCTTCCCAGGCACAGAGAAGGTGCTAGCAGGGAATTCTCTGCCTGCCTTTCCCCAGTGCTCTGCAAGCTCTCCAGGACAACATAGAATCTGGGGCTCTGTGCTTTCTTTCCTTCTGAACAAGTGTTACTGTTTTCTGCACAAAAGCGATTCTTGCGAAGCAATGTGAACAGGCACAGAGAAGGTGCTAGCAGGGAATTCTCTGCCTGCCTTTCCCCAGTGCTCTGCAAGCTCTCCAGGACAACATAGAATCTGGGGCTCTGTGATTTCTTTCCTTCTGAACAAGTGTTACTGTTTTCTGCACAAAAGCGATTCTTGCGAAGCAATGTGAACAGGCACAGAGAAGGTGCTAGCAGGGAATTCTCTGCCTGCCTTTCCCCAGTGCTCTGCAAGCTCTCCAGGACAACATAAAATCTGGGGCTCTGTGCTTTCTTTCCTTCTGAATAAGTGTAAGTGTTTTCTGCACAAAAGCGATTCTGCGAAGCAATGTGAACAGGCACAGAGAAGGTGCTAGCAGGGAATTCTCTGCCTGCCTTTCCCCAGTGCTCTGCAAGCTCTGCAGGACAACATAGAATCTGGGGCTCTGTGCTTTCTTTCGTTCTGAACAAGTGTTACTGTTTTCTGCACAAAAGCGATTCTGCGAAGCAATGTGAACACTTCTGCTTCCCAGGCACAGAGAAGGTGCTAGCAGGGAATTCTCTGCCTGCCTTTCCCCAGTGCTCTGCAAGCTCTCCAGGACAACATAGAATCTGGGGCTCTGTGCTTTCTCTCCTTCTGAACAAGTGTTACTGTTTTCTGCACAAAAGCGATTCTGCGAAGCAATGTGAACACTTCTGCTTCCCAGGTACAGAGAAGGTGCTAGCAGGGAATTCTCTGCCTGCCTTTCCCCAGTGCTCTGCAAGCTCTCCAGGACAACATAGAATCTGGGGCTCTGTGATTTCTTTCCTTCTGAACAAGTGTTACTGTTTTCTGCACAAAAGCGATTCTTGCGAAGCAATGTGAACAGGCACAGAGAAGGTGCTAGCAGGGAATTCTCTGCCTGCCTTTCCCCAGTGCTCTGCAAGCTCTCCAGGACAACATAGAATCTGGGGCTCTGTGATTTCTTTCCTTCTGAACAAGTGTTACTGTTTTCTGCACAAAAGCGATTCTTGCGAAGCAATGTGAACAGGCACAGAGAAGGTGCTAGCAGGGAATTCTCTGCCTGCATTTCCCCAGTGCTCTGCAAGCTCTCCAGGACAACATAGAATCTGGGGCTCTGTGATTTCTTTCCTTCTGAACAAGTGTTACTGTTTTCTGCACAAAAGCGATTCTTGCGAAGCAATGTGAACACTTCTGCTTCACAGGCACAGAGAAGGTGCTAGCAGGGAATTCTCTGCCTGCCTTTCCCCAGTGCTCTGCAAGCTCTCCAGGACAACATAGAATCTGGGGCTCTGTGCTTTCTTTCCTTCTGAACAAGTGTTAGTGTTTTCTGCACAAAAGCGATTCTGCGAAGCAATGTGAACACTTCTGCTTCCCAGGCACAGAGAAGGCGCTAGCAGGGAATTCTCTGCCTGCCTGTCCCCAGTGCTCTGCAAGCTCTCCAGGACAACATAGAATCTGGGGCTCTGTGCTTTCTTTCCTTCTGAACAAGTGTTAGTGTTTTCTGCACAAAAGCGATTCTTGCGAAGCAATGTGAACACTTCTGCTTCCCAGGCACAGAGAAGGTGCTAGCAAGGAATTCTCTGCCTGCCTTTCCCCAGTGCTCTGCAAGCTCTCCAGGACAACATAGAATCTGGGGCTCTGTGATTTCTTTCCTTCTGAACAAGTGTTACTGTTTTCTGCACAAAAGCGATTCTTGCGAAGCAATGTGAACAGGCACAGAGAAGGTGCTAGCAGGGAATTCTCTGCCTGCCTTTCCCCAGTGCTCTGCAAGCTCTCCAGGACAACATAGAATCTGGGGCTCTGTGATTTCTTTCCTTCTGAACAAGTGTTACTGTTTTCTGCACAAAAGCGATTCTTGCGAAGCAATGTGAACAGGCACAGAGAAGGTGCTAGCAGGGAATTCTCTGCCTGCCTTTCCCCAGTGCTCTGCAAGCTCTCCAGGACAACATAGAATCTGGGGCTCTGTGATTTCTTTCCTTCTGAACAAGTGTTACTGTTTTCTGCACAAAAGCGATTTTTGCGAAGCAATGTGAACACTTCTGCTTCCCAGGTACAGAGAAGGTGCTAGCAGGGAATTCTCTGCCTGCCTTTCCCCAGTGCTCTGCAAGCTCTCCAGGACAACATAGAATCTGGGGCTCTGTGCTTTCTTTCGTTCTGAACAAGTGTTACTGTTTTCTGCACAAAAGCGATTCTTGCGAAGCAATGTGAACAGGCACAGAGAAGGTGCTAGCAGGGAATTCTCTGCCTGCCTTTCCCCAGTGCTCTGCAAGCTCTCCAGGACAACATAGAATCTGGGGCTCTGTGCTTTCTTTCCTTCTGAACAAGTGTTACTGTTTTCTGCACAAAAGCGATTTTTGCGAAGCAATGTGAACACTTCTGCTTCACAGGCACAGAGAAGGTGCTAGCAGGGAATTCTCTGCCTGCCTTTCCCCAGTGCTCTGCAAGCTCTCCAGGACAACATAGAATCTGGGGCTCTGTGCTTTCTTTCCTTCTGAACAAGTGTTAGTGTTTTCTGCACAAAAGCGATTCTGCGAAGCAATGTGAACACTTCTGCTTCCCAGGCACAGAGAAGGCGCTAGCAGGGAATTCTCTGCCTGCCTGTCCCCAGTGCTCTGCAAGCTCTCCAGGACAACATAGAATCTGGGGCTCTGTGCTTTCTTTCCTTCTGAACAAGTGTTACTGTTTTCTGCACAAAAGCGATTCTGCGAAGCAATGTGAACAGGCACAGAGAAGGTGCTAGCAGGGAATTCTCTGCCTGCCTTTCCCCAGTGCTCTGCAAGCTCTCCAGGACAACATAAAATCTGGGGCTCTGTGCTTTCTTTCCTTCTGAACAAGTGTTACTGTTTTCTGCACAAAAGCGATTTTTGCGAAGCAATGTGAACACTTCTGCTTCCCAGGCACAGAGAAGGTGCTAGCAGGGAATTCTCTGCCTGCCTTTCCCCAGTGCTCTGCAAGCTCTCCAGGACAACATAGAATCTGGGTCTCTGTGCTTTCTTTCGTTCTGAACAAGTGTTAATGTTTTCTGCACAAAAGCAATTCTTGTGAAGCAATGTGAACACTTCTGCTTCCCAGGCACAGAGAAGGTGCTAGCAAGGAATTCTCTGCCTGCCTTTCCCCAGTGCTCTGCAAGCTCTGCAGGACAACATAGAATCTGGGGCTCTGTGCTTTCTTTCGTTCTGAACAAGTGTTACTGTTTTCTGCACAAAAGCGATTCTGCGAAGCAATGTGAACACTTCTGCTTCCCAGGCACAGAGAAGGTGCTAGCAGGGAATTCTCTGCCTGCCTTTCCCCAGTGCTCTGCAAGCTCTCCAGGACAACATAGAATCTGGGGCTCTGTGCTTTCTCTCCTTCTGAACAAGTGTTAGTGTTTTCTGCACAAAAGCGATTCTGCGAAGCAATGTGAACACTTCTGCTTCCCAGGCACAGAGAAGGTGCTAGCAAGGAATTCTCTGCCTGCCTTTCCCCAGTGCTCTGCAAGCTCTGCAGGACAACATAGAATCTGGGGCTCTGTGCTTTCTTTCCTTCTGAACAAGTGTTACTGTTTTCTGCACAAAAGCGATTCTTGCGAAGCAATGTGAACAGGCACAGAGAAGGTGCTAGCAGGGAATTCTCTGCCTGCCTTTCCCCAGTGCTCTGCAAGCTCTCCAGGACAACATAGAATCTGGGGCTCTGTGATTTCTTTCCTTCTGAACAAGTGTTACTGTTTTCTGCACAAAAGCGATTTTTGCGAAGCAATGTGAACACTTCTGCTTCCCAGGTACAGAGAAGGTGCTAGCAGGGAATTCTCTGCCTGCCTTTCCCCAGTGCTCTGCAAGCTCTCCAGGACAACATAGAATCTGGGGCTCTGTGATTTCTTTCCTTCTGAACAAGTGTTACTGTTTTCTGCACAAAAGCGATTCTTGCGAAGCAATGTGAACAGGCACAGAGAAGGTGCTAGCAGGGAATTCTCTGCCTGCCTTTCCCCAGTGCTCTGCAAGCTCTCCAGGACAACATAGAATCTGGGGCTCTGTGATTTCTTTCCTTCTGAACAAGTGTTACTGTTTTCTGCACAAAAGCGATTTTTGCGAAGCAATGTGAACACTTCTGCTTCACAGGCACAGAGAAGGTGCTAGCAGGGAATTCTCTGCCTGCCTTTCCCCAGTGCTCTGCAAGCTCTCCAGGACAACATAGAATCTGGGGCTCTGTGCTTTCTTTCCTTCTGAACAAGTGTTATTGTTTTCTGCACAAAAGCGATTCTTGCGAAGCAATGTGAACACTTGTGCTTCCCAGGCACAGAGAAGGTGCTAGCAAGGAATTCTCTGCCTGCCTTTCCCCAGTGCTCTGCAAGCTCTGCAGGACAACATAGAATCTGGGGCTCTGTGCTTTCTTTCGTTCTGAACAAGTGTTACTGTTTTCTGCACAAAAGCGATTCTGCGAAGCAATGTGAACACTTCTGCTTCCCAGGCACAGAGAAGGTGCTAGCAGGGAATTCTCTGCCTGCCTTTCCCCAGTGCTCTGCAAGCTCTCCAGGACAACATAGAATCTGGGGCTCTGTGCTTTCTTTCCTTCTGAACAAGTGTTAGTGTTTTCTGCACAAAAGCGATTCTGCGAAGCAATGTGAACACTTCTGCTTCCCAGGCACAGAGAAGGTGCTAGCAAGGAATTCTCTGCCTGCCTTTCCCCAGTGCTCTGCAAGCTCTGCAGGACAACATAGAATCTGGGGCTCTGTGCTTTCTTTCCTTCTGAACAAGTGTTAGTGTTTTCTGCACAAAAGCGATTCTTGCGAAGCAATGTGAACAGGCACAGAGAAGGTGCTAGCAGGGAATTCTCTGCCTGCCTTTCCCCAGTGCTCTGCAAGCTCTCCAGGACAACATAGAATCTGGGGCTCTGTGATTTCTTTCCTTCTGAACAAGTGTTACTGTTTTCTGCACAAAAGCGATTCTTGCGAAGCAATGTGAACACTTCTGCTTCCCAGGTACAGAGAAGGTGCTAGCAGGGAATTCTCTGCCTGCCTTTCCCCAGTGCTCTGCAAGCTCTCCAGGACAACATAGAATCTGGGGCTCTGTGCTTTCTTTCCTTCTGAACAAGTGTTACTGTTTTCTGCACAAAAGCGATTCTTGCGAAGCAATGTGAACAGGCACAGAGAAGGTGCTAGCAGGGAATTCTCTGCCTGCCTTTCCCCAGTGCTCTGCAAGCTCTCCAGGACAACATAGAATCTGGGGCTCTGTGATTTCTTTCCTTCTGAACAAGTGTTACTGTTTTCTGCACAAAAGCGATTCTTGCGAAGCAATGTGAACAGGCACAGAGAAGGTGCTAGCAGGGAATTCTCTGCCTGCCTTTCCCCAGTGCTCTGCAAGCTCTCCAGGACAACATAGAATCTGGGGCTCTGTGCTTTCTTTCCTTCTGAACAAGTGTTATTGTTTTCTGCACAAAAGCGATTCTTGCGAAGCAATGTGAACACTTGTGCTTCCCAGGCACAGAGAAGGTGCTAGCAGGGAATTCTCTGCCTGCCTATCCCCAGTGCTCTGCAAGCTCTCCAGGACAACATAGAATCTGGGGCTCTGTGCTTTCTTTCCTACTGAACAAGTGTTACTGTTTTCTGCACAAAAGCGATTCTGCGAAGCAATGTGAACACTTCTGCTTCCCAGGCACAGAGAAGGTGCTAGCAGGGAATTCTCTGCCTGCCTTTCCCCAGTGCTCTGCAAGCTCTCCAGGACAACATAGAATCTGGGGCTCTGTGCTTTCTTTCCTTCTGAACAAGTGTTACTGTTTTCTGCACAAAAGCGATTCTGCGAAGCAATGTGAACACTTCTACTTCCCAGGCACAGAGAAGGTGCTAGCAGGGAATTCTCTGCCTGCCTTTCCCCAGTGCTCTGCAAGCTCTCCAGGACAACATAGAATCTGGGGCTCTGTGCTTTCTTTCCTTCTGAACAAGTGTTAGTGTTATCTGCACAAAAGCGATTCTGCGAAGCAATGTGAACACTTCTGCTTCCCAGGCACAGAGAAGGTGCTAGCAGGGAATTCTCTGCCTGCCTTTCCCCAGTGCTCTGCAAGCTCTCCAGGACAACATAAAATCTGGGGCTCTGTGCTTTCTTTCCTTCTGAACAAGTGTTAGTGTTTTCTGCACAAAAGCGATTCTGCGAAGCAATGTGAACACTTCTGCTTCCCAGGCACAGAGAAGGTGCTAGCAAGGAATTCTCTGCCTGCCTTTCCCCAGTGCTCTGCAAGCTCTCCAGGACAACATAGAATCTGGGGCTCTGTGCTTTCTTTCGTTCTGAACAAGTGTTAGTGTTTTCTGCCCAAAAGCGATTCTTGCGAAGCAATGTGAACACTTCTGCTTCCCAGGCACAGAGAAGGTGCTAGCAAGGAATTCTCTGCCTGCCTTTCCCCAGTGCTCTGCAAGCTCTCCAGGACAACATAGAATCTGGGGCTCTGTGCTTTCTTTCCTTCTGAACAAGTGTTACTGTTTTCTGCACAAAAGCGATTCTGCGAAGCAATGTGAACAGGCACAGAGAAGGTGCTAGCAGGGAATTCTCTGCCTGCCTTTCCCCAGTGCTCTGCAAGCTCTGCAGGACAACATAGAATCTGGGGCTCTGTGCTTTCTTTCGTTCTGAACAAGTGTTACTGTTTTCTGCACAAAAGCGATTCTGCGAAGCAATGTGAACACTTCTGCTTCCCAGGCACAGAGAAGGTGCTAGCAGGGAATTCTCTGCCTGCCTTTCCCCAGTGCTCTGCAAGCTCTCCAGGACAACATAGAATCTGGGGCTCTGTGCTTTCTCTCCTTCTGAACAAGTGTTAGTGTTTTCTGCACAAAAGCGATTCTGCGAAGCAATGTGAACACTTCTGCTTCCCAGGCACAGAGAAGGTGCTAGCAAGGAATTCTCTGCCTGCCTTTCCCCAGTGCTCTGCAAGCTCTGCAGGACAACATAGAATCTGGGGCTCTGTGCTTTCTTTCCTTCTGAACAAGTGTTACTGTTTTCTGCACAAAAGCGATTCTTGCGAAGCAATGTGAACAGGCACAGAGAAGGTGCTAGCAGGGAATTCTCTGCCTGCCTTTCCCCAGTGCTCTGCAAGCTCTGCAGGACAACATAGAATCTGGGGCTCTGTGCTTTCTTTCGTTCTGAACAAGTGTTACTGTTTTCTGCACAAAAGCGATTCTGCGAAGCAATGTGAACACTTCTGCTTCCCAGGCACAGAGAAGGTGCTAGCAGGGAATTCTCTGCCTGCCTTTCCCCAGTGCTCTGCAAGCTCTCCAGGACAACATAGAATCTGGGGCTCTGTGCTTTCTCTCCTTCTGAACAAGTGTTACTGTTTTCTGCACAAAAGCGATTCTGCGAAGCAATGTGAACACTTCTGCTTCCCAGGCACAGAGAAGGTGCTAGCAAGGAATTCTCTGCCTGCCTTTCCCCAGTGCTCTGCAAGCTCTGCAGGACAACATAGAATCTGGGGCTCTGTGCTTTCTTTCCTTCTGAACAAGTGTTACTGTTTTCTGCACAAAAGCGATTTTTGCGAAGCAATGTGAACACTTCTGCTTCCTAGGCACAGAGAAGGTGCTAGCAGGGAATTCTCTGCCTGCCTTTCCCCAGTGCTCTGCAAGCTCTCCAGGACAACATAGAATCTGGGGCTCTGTGCTTTCTTTCCTTCTGAACAAGTGTTACTGTTTTCTGCACAAAAGCGATTCTTGCGAAGCAATGTGAACAGGCACAGAGAAGGTGCTAGCAGGGAATTCTCTGCCTGCCTTTCCCCAGTGCTCTGCAAGCTCTGCAGGACAACATAGAATCTGGGGCTCTGTGCTTTCTTTCGTTCTGAACAAGTGTTACTGTTTTCTGCACAAAAGCGATTCTGCGAAGCAATGTGAACACTTCTGCTTCCCAGGCACAGAGAAGGTGCTAGCAGGGAATTCTCTGCCTGCCTTTCCCCAGTGCTCTGCAAGCTCTCCAGGACAACATAGAATCTGGGGCTCTGTGCTTTCTCTCCTTCTGAACAAGTGTTACTGTTTTCTGCACAAAAGCGATTCTGCGAAGCAATGTGAACACTTCTGCTTCCCAGGCACAGAGAAGGTGCTAGCAAGGAATTCTCTGCCTGCCTTTCCCCAGTGCTCTGCAAGCTCTGCAGGACAACATAGAATCTGGGGCTCTGTGCTTTCTTTCCTTCTGAACAAGTGTTACTGTTTTCTGCACAAAAGCGATTTTTGCGAAGCAATGTGAACACTTCTGCTTCCCAGGCACAGAGAAGGTGCTAGCAGGGAATTCTCTGCCTGCCTTTCCCCAGTGCTCTGCAAGCTCTCCAGGACAACATAGAATCTGGGGCTCTGTGCTTTCTTTCCTTCTGAACAAGTGTTACTGTTTTCTGCACAAAAGCGATTCTTGCGAAGCAATGTGAACAGGCACAGAGAAGGTGCTAGCAGGGAATTCTCTGCCTGCCTTTCCCCAGTGCTCTGCAAGCTCTCCAGGACAACATAGAATCTGGGGCTCTGTGATTTCTTTCCTTCTGAACAAGTGTTACTGTTTTCTGCACAAAAGCGATTCTTGCGAAGCAATGTGAACAGGCACAGAGAAGGTGCTAGCAGGGAATTCTCTGCCTGCCTTTCCCCAGTGCTCTGCAAGCTCTCCAGGACAACATAGAATCTGGGGCTCTGTGCTTTCTTTCCTTCTGAACAAGTGTTAGTGTTTTCTGCACAAAAGCGATTCTGCGAAGCAATGTGAACACTTCTGCTTCCCAGGCACAGAGAAGGTGCTAGCAAGGAATTCTCTGCCTGCCTTTCCCCAGTGCTCTGCAAGCTCTGCAGGACAACATAGAATCTGGGGCTCTGTGCTTTCTTTCCTTCTGAACAAGTGTTACTGTTTTCTGCACAAAAGCGATTCTTGCGAAGCAATGTGAACAGGCACAGAGAAGGTGCTAGCAGGGAATTCTCTGCCTGCCTTTCCCCAGTGCTCTGCAAGCTCTCCAGGACAACATAGAATCTGGGGCTCTGTGATTTCTTTCCTTCTGAACAAGTGTTACTGTTTTCTGCACAAAAGCGATTTTTGCGAAGCAATGTGAACACTTCTGCTTCCCAGGTACAGAGAAGGTGCTAGCAGGGAATTCTCTGCCTGCCTTTCCCCAGTGCTCTGCAAGCTCTCCAGGACAACATAGAATCTGGGGCTCTGTGATTTCTTTCCTTCTGAACAAGTGTTACTGTTTTCTGCACAAAAGCGATTCTTGCGAAGCAATGTGAACAGGCACAGAGAAGGTGCTAGCAGGGAATTCTCTGCCTGCCTTTCCCCAGTGCTCTGCAAGCTCTCCAGGACAACATAGAATCTGGGGCTCTGTGATTTCTTTCCTTCTGAACAAGTGTTACTGTTTTCTGCACAAAAGCGATTCTTGCGAAGCAATGTGAACAGGCACAGAGAAGGTGCTAGCAGGGAATTCTCTGCCTGCCTTTCCCCAGTGCTCTGCAAGCTCTCCAGGACAACATAGAATCTGGGGCTCTGTGCTTTCTTTCCTTCTGAACAAGTGTTATTGTTTTCTGCACAAAAGCGATTCTTGCGAAGCAATGTGAACACTTGTGCTTCCCAGGCACAGAGAAGGTGCTAGCAGGGAATTCTCTGCCTGCCTATCCCCAGTGCTCTGCAAGCTCTCCAGGACAACATAGAATCTGGGGCTCTGTGCTTTCTTTCCTACTGAACAAGTGTTACTGTTTTCTGCACAAAAGCGATTCTGCGAAGCAATGTGAACACTTCTGCTTCCCAGGCACAGAGAAGGTGCTAGCAGGGAATTCTCTGCCTGCCTTTCCCCAGTGCTCTGCAAGCTCTCCAGGACAACATAGAATCTGGGGCTCTGTGCTTTCTTTCCTTCTGAACAAGTGTTACTGTTTTCTGCACAAAAGCGATTCTGCGAAGCAATGTGAACACTTCTACTTCCCAGGCACAGAGAAGGTGCTAGCAGGGAATTCTCTGCCTGCCTTTCCCCAGTGCTCTGCAAGCTCTCCAGGACAACATAGAATCTGGGGCTCTGTGCTTTCTTTCCTTCTGAACAAGTGTTAGTGTTATCTGCACAAAAGCGATTCTGCGAAGCAATGTGAACACTTCTGCTTCCCAGGCACAGAGAAGGTGCTAGCAGGGAATTCTCTGCCTGCCTTTCCCCAGTGCTCTGCAAGCTCTCCAGGACAACATAAAATCTGGGGCTCTGTGCTTTCTTTCCTTCTGAACAAGTGTTAGTGTTTTCTGCACAAAAGCGATTCTGCGAAGCAATGTGAACACTTCTGCTTCCCAGGCACAGAGAAGGTGCTAGCAAGGAATTCTCTGCCTGCCTTTCCCCAGTGCTCTGCAAGCTCTCCAGGACAACATAGAATCTGGGGCTCTGTGCTTTCTTTCGTTCTGAACAAGTGTTAGTGTTTTCTGCCCAAAAGCGATTCTTGCGAAGCAATGTGAACACTTCTGCTTCCCAGGCACAGAGAAGGTGCTAGCAAGGAATTCTCTGCCTGCCTTTCCCCAGTGCTCTGCAAGCTCTCCAGGACAACATAGAATCTGGGGCTCTGTGCTTTCTTTCCTTCTGAACAAGTGTTACTGTTTTCTGCACAAAAGCGATTCTGCGAAGCAATGTGAACAGGCACAGAGAAGGTGCTAGCAGGGAATTCTCTGCCTGCCTTTCCCCAGTGCTCTGCAAGCTCTGCAGGACAACATAGAATCTGGGGCTCTGTGCTTTCTTTCGTTCTGAACAAGTGTTACTGTTTTCTGCACAAAAGCGATTCTGCGAAGCAATGTGAACACTTCTGCTTCCCAGGCACAGAGAAGGTGCTAGCAGGGAATTCTCTGCCTGCCTTTCCCCAGTGCTCTGCAAGCTCTCCAGGACAACATAGAATCTGGGGCTCTGTGCTTTCTCTCCTTCTGAACAAGTGTTAGTGTTTTCTGCACAAAAGCGATTCTGCGAAGCAATGTGAACACTTCTGCTTCCCAGGCACAGAGAAGGTGCTAGCAAGGAATTCTCTGCCTGCCTTTCCCCAGTGCTCTGCAAGCTCTGCAGGACAACATAGAATCTGGGGCTCTGTGCTTTCTTTCCTTCTGAACAAGTGTTACTGTTTTCTGCACAAAAGCGATTCTTGCGAAGCAATGTGAACAGGCACAGAGAAGGTGCTAGCAGGGAATTCTCTGCCTGCCTTTCCCCAGTGCTCTGCAAGCTCTGCAGGACAACATAGAATCTGGGGCTCTGTGCTTTCTTTCGTTCTGAACAAGTGTTACTGTTTTCTGCACAAAAGCGATTCTGCGAAGCAATGTGAACACTTCTGCTTCCCAGGCACAGAGAAGGTGCTAGCAGGGAATTCTCTGCCTGCCTTTCCCCAGTGCTCTGCAAGCTCTCCAGGACAACATAGAATCTGGGGCTCTGTGCTTTCTTTCGTTCTGAACAAGTGTTAATGTTTTCTGCACAAAAGCAATTCTTGTGAAGCAATGTGAACACTTCTGCTTCCCAGGCACAGAGAAGGTGCTAGCAAGGAATTCTCTGCCTGCCTTTCCCCAGTGCTCTGCAAGCTCTGCAGGACAACATAGAATCTGGGGCTCTGTGCTTTCTTTCCTTCTGAACAAGTGTTACTGTTTTCTGCACAAAAGCGATTCTGCGAAGCAATGTGAACACTTCTGCTTCCCAGGCACAGAGAAGGTGCTAGCAGGGAATTCTCTGCCTGCCTTTCCCCAGTGCTCTGCAAGCTCTCCAGGACAACATAGAATCTGGGGCTCTGTGCTTTCTCTCCTTCTGAACAAGTGTTAGTGTTTTCTGCACAAAAGCGATTCTGCGAAGCAATGTGAACACTTCTGCTTCCCAGGCACAGAGAAGGTGCTAGCAAGGAATTCTCTGCCTGCCTTTCCCCAGTGCTCTGCAAGCTCTGCAGGACAACATAGAATCTGGGGCTCTGTGCTTTCTTTCCTTCTGAACAAGTGTTACTGTTTTCTGCACAAAAGCGATTCTTGCGAAGCAATGTGAACAGGCACAGAGAAGGTGCTAGCAGGGAATTCTCTGCCTGCCTTTCCCCAGTGCTCTGCAAGCTCTCCAGGACAACATAGAATCTGGGGCTCTGTGATTTCTTTCCTTCTGAACAAGTGTTACTGTTTTCTGCACAAAAGCGATTTTTGCGAAGCAATGTGAACACTTCTGCTTCCCAGGTACAGAGAAGGTGCTAGCAGGGAATTCTCTGCCTGCCTTTCCCCAGTGCTCTGCAAGCTCTCCAGGACAACATAGAATCTGGGGCTCTGTGATTTCTTTCCTTCTGAACAAGTGTTACTGTTTTCTGCACAAAAGCGATTCTTGCGAAGCAATGTGAACAGGCACAGAGAAGGTGCTAGCAGGGAATTCTCTGCCTGCCTTTCCCCAGTGCTCTGCAAGCTCTGCAGGACAACATAGAATCTGGGGCTCTGTGATTTCTTTCCTTCTGAACAAGTGTTACTGTTTTCTGCACAAAAGCGATTTTTGCGAAGCAATGTGAACACTTCTGCTTCACAGGCACAGAGAAGGTGCTAGCAGGGAATTCTCTGCCTGCCTTTCCCCAGTGCTCTGCAAGCTCTCCAGGACAACATAGAATCTGGGGCTCTGTGCTTTCTTTCCTTCTGAACAAGTGTTATTGTTTTCTGCACAAAAGCGATTCTTGCGAAGCAATGTGAACACTTGTGCTTCCCAGGCACAGAGAAGGTGCTAGCAAGGAATTCTCTGCCTGCCTTTCCCCAGTGCTCTGCAAGCTCTGCAGGACAACATAGAATCTGGGGCTCTGTGCTTTCTTTCGTTCTGAACAAGTGTTACTGTTTTCTGCACAAAAGCGATTCTGCGAAGCAATGTGAACACTTCTGCTTCCCAGGCACAGAGAAGGTGCTAGCAGGGAATTCTCTGCCTGCCTTTCCCCAGTGCTCTGCAAGCTCTCCAGGACAACATAGAATCTGGGGCTCTGTGCTTTCTTTCCTTCTGAACAAGTGTTAGTGTTTTCTGCACAAAAGCGATTCTGCGAAGCAATGTGAACACTTCTGCTTCCCAGGCACAGAGAAGGTGCTAGCAAGGAATTCTCTGCCTGCCTTTCCCCAGTGCTCTGCAAGCTCTCCAGGACAACATAGAATCTGGGGCTCTGTGCTTTCTTTCCTTCTGAACAAGTGTTAGTGTTTTCTGCACAAAAGCGATTCTTGCGAAGCAATGTGAACAGGCACAGAGAAGGTGCTAGCAGGGAATTCTCTGCCTGCCTTTCCCCAGTGCTCTGCAAGCTCTCCAGGACAACATAGAATCTGGGGCTCTGTGATTTCTTTCCTTCTGAACAAGTGTTACTGTTTTCTGCACAAAAGCGATTTTTGCGAAGCAATGTGAACACTTCTGCTTCCCAGGTACAGAGAAGGTGCTAGCAGGGAATTCTCTGCCTGCCTTTCCCCAGTGCTCTGCAAGCTCTCCAGGACAACATAGAATCTGGGGCTCTGTGATTTCTTTCCTTCTGAACAAGTGTTACTGTTTTCTGCACAAAAGCGATTCTTGCGAAGCAATGTGAACAGGCACAGAGAAGGTGCTAGCAGGGAATTCTCTGCCTGCCTTTCCCCAGTGCTCTGCAAGCTCTCCAGGACAACATAGAATCTGGGGCTCTGTGATTTCTTTCCTTCTGAACAAGTGTTACTGTTTTCTGCACAAAAGCGATTCTTGCGAAGCAATGTGAACAGGCACAGAGAAGGTGCTAGCAGGGAATTCTCTGCCTGCCTTTCCCCAGTGCTCTGCAAGCTCTCCAGGACAACATAGAATCTGGGGCTCTGTGCTTTCTTTCCTTCTGAACAAGTGTTATTGTTTTCTGCACAAAAGCGATTCTTGCGAAGCAATGTGAACACTTGTGCTTCCCAGGCACAGAGAAGGTGCTAGCAGGGAATTCTCTGCCTGCCTATCCCCAGTGCTCTGCAAGCTCTCCAGGACAACATAGAATCTGGGGCTCTGTGCTTTCTTTCCTACTGAACAAGTGTTACTGTTTTCTGCACAAAAGCGATTCTGCGAAGCAATGTGAACACTTCTGCTTCCCAGGCACAGAGAAGGTGCTAGCAGGGAATTCTCTGCCTGCCTTTCCCCAGTGCTCTGCAAGCTCTCCAGGACAACATAGAATCTGGGGCTCTGTGCTTTCTTTCCTTCTGAACAAGTGTTACTGTTTTCTGCACAAAAGCGATTCTGCGAAGCAATGTGAACACTTCTACTTCCCAGGCACAGAGAAGGTGCTAGCAGGGAATTCTCTGCCTGCCTTTCCCCAGTGCTCTGCAAGCTCTCCAGGACAACATAGAATCTGGGGCTCTGTGCTTTCTTTCCTTCTGAACAAGTGTTAGTGTTATCTGCACAAAAGCGATTCTGCGAAGCAATGTGAACACTTCTGCTTCCCAGGCACAGAGAAGGTGCTAGCAGGGAATTCTCTGCCTGCCTTTCCCCAGTGCTCTGCAAGCTCTCCAGGACAACATAAAATCTGGGGCTCTGTGCTTTCTTTCCTTCTGAACAAGTGTTAGTGTTTTCTGCACAAAAGCGATTCTGCGAAGCAATGTGAACACTTCTGCTTCCCAGGCACAGAGAAGGTGCTAGCAAGGAATTCTCTGCCTGCCTTTCCCCAGTGCTCTGCAAGCTCTCCAGGACAACATAGAATCTGGGGCTCTGTGCTTTCTTTCGTTCTGAACAAGTGTTAGTGTTTTCTGCCCAAAAGCGATTCTTGCGAAGCAATGTGAACACTTCTGCTTCCCAGGCACAGAGAAGGTGCTAGCAAGGAATTCTCTGCCTGCCTTTCCCCAGTGCTCTGCAAGCTCTCCAGGACAACATAGAATCTGGGGCTCTGTGCTTTCTTTCCTTCTGAACAAGTGTTACTGTTTTCTGCACAAAAGCGATTCTGCGAAGCAATGTGAACAGGCACAGAGAAGGTGCTAGCAGGGAATTCTCTGCCTGCCTTTCCCCAGTGCTCTGCAAGCTCTGCAGGACAACATAGAATCTGGGGCTCTGTGCTTTCTTTCGTTCTGAACAAGTGTTACTGTTTTCTGCACAAAAGCGATTCTGCGAAGCAATGTGAACACTTCTGCTTCCCAGGCACAGAGAAGGTGCTAGCAGGGAATTCTCTGCCTGCCTTTCCCCAGTGCTCTGCAAGCTCTCCAGGACAACATAGAATCTGGGGCTCTGTGCTTTCTCTCCTTCTGAACAAGTGTTAGTGTTTTCTGCACAAAAGCGATTCTGCGAAGCAATGTGAACACTTCTGCTTCCCAGGCACAGAGAAGGTGCTAGCAAGGAATTCTCTGCCTGCCTTTCCCCAGTGCTCTGCAAGCTCTGCAGGACAACATAGAATCTGGGGCTCTGTGCTTTCTTTCCTTCTGAACAAGTGTTACTGTTTTCTGCACAAAAGCGATTCTTGCGAAGCAATGTGAACAGGCACAGAGAAGGTGCTAGCAGGGAATTCTCTGCCTGCCTTTCCCCAGTGCTCTGCAAGCTCTGCAGGACAACATAGAATCTGGGGCTCTGTGCTTTCTTTCGTTCTGAACAAGTGTTACTGTTTTCTGCACAAAAGCGATTCTGCGAAGCAATGTGAACACTTCTGCTTCCCAGGCACAGAGAAGGTGCTAGCAGGGAATTCTCTGCCTGCCTTTCCCCAGTGCTCTGCAAGCTCTCCAGGACAACATAGAATCTGGGGCTCTGTGCTTTCTCTCCTTCTGAACAAGTGTTACTGTTTTCTGCACAAAAGCGATTCTGCGAAGCAATGTGAACACTTCTGCTTCCCAGGCACAGAGAAGGTGCTAGCAAGGAATTCTCTGCCTGCCTTTCCCCAGTGCTCTGCAAGCTCTGCAGGACAACATAGAATCTGGGGCTCTGTGCTTTCTTTCCTTCTGAACAAGTGTTACTGTTTTCTGCACAAAAGCGATTCTTGCGAAGCAATGTGAACACTTCTGCTTCCTAGGCACAGAGAAGGTGCTAGCAGGGAATTCTCTGCCTGCCTTTCCCCAGTGCTCTGCAAGCTCTCCAGGACAACATAGAATCTGGGGCTCTGTGCTTTCTTTCCTTCTGAACAAGTGTTACTGTTTTCTGCACAAAAGCGATTCTTGCGAAGCAATGTGAACAGGCACAGAGAAGGTGCTAGCAGGGAATTCTCTGCCTGCCTTTCCCCAGTGCTCTGCAAGCTCTGCAGGACAACATAGAATCTGGGGCTCTGTGCTTTCTTTCGTTCTGAACAAGTGTTACTGTTTTCTGCACAAAAGCGATTCTGCGAAGCAATGTGAACACTTCTGCTTCCCAGGCACAGAGAAGGTGCTAGCAGGGAATTCTCTGCCTGCCTTTCCCCAGTGCTCTGCAAGCTCTCCAGGACAACATAGAATCTGGGGCTCTGTGCTTTCTCTCCTTCTGAACAAGTGTTACTGTTTTCTGCACAAAAGCGATTCTGCGAAGCAATGTGAACACTTCTGCTTCCCAGGCACAGAGAAGGTGCTAGCAAGGAATTCTCTGCCTGCCTTTCCCCAGTGCTCTGCAAGCTCTGCAGGACAACATAGAATCTGGGGCTCTGTGCTTTCTTTCCTTCTGAACAAGTGTTACTGTTTTCTGCACAAAAGCGATTTTTGCGAAGCAATGTGAACACTTCTGCTTCCCAGGCACAGAGAAGGTGCTAGCAGGGAATTCTCTGCCTGCCTTTCCCCAGTGCTCTGCAAGCTCTCCAGGACAACATAGAATCTGGGGCTCTGTGCTTTCTTTCCTTCTGAACAAGTGTTACTGTTTTCTGCACAAAAGCGATTCTTGCGAAGCAATGTGAACAGGCACAGAGAAGGTGCTAGCAGGGAATTCTCTGCCTGCCTTTCCCCAGTGCTCTGCAAGCTCTCCAGGACAACATAGAATCTGGGGCTCTGTGATTTCTTTCCTTCTGAACAAGTGTTACTGTTTTCTGCACAAAAGCGATTCTTGCGAAGCAATGTGAACAGGCACAGAGAAGGTGCTAGCAGGGAATTCTCTGCCTGCCTTTCCCCAGTGCTCTGCAAGCTCTCCAGGACAACATAGAATCTGGGGCTCTGTGCTTTCTTTCCTTCTGAACAAGTGTTAGTGTTTTCTGCACAAAAGCGATTCTGCGAAGCAATGTGAACACTTCTGCTTCCCAGGCACAGAGAAGGTGCTAGCAAGGAATTCTCTGCCTGCCTTTCCCCAGTGCTCTGCAAGCTCTGCAGGACAACATAGAATCTGGGGCTCTGTGCTTTCTTTCCTTCTGAACAAGTGTTAGTGTTTTCTGCACAAAAGCGATTCTTGCGAAGCAATGTGAACAGGCACAGAGAAGGTGCTAGCAGGGAATTCTCTGCCTGCCTTTCCCCAGTGCTCTGCAAGCTCTCCAGGACAACATAGAATCTGGGGCTCTGTGATTTCTTTCCTTCTGAACAAGTGTTACTGTTTTCTGCACAAAAGCGATTTTTGCGAAGCAATGTGAACACTTCTGCTTCCCAGGTACAGAGAAGGTGCTAGCAGGGAATTCTCTGCCTGCCTTTCCCCAGTGCTCTGCAAGCTCTCCAGGACAACATAGAATCTGGGGCTCTGTGATTTCTTTCCTTCTGAACAAGTGTTACTGTTTTCTGCACAAAAGCGATTCTTGCGAAGCAATGTGAACAGGCACAGAGAAGGTGCTAGCAGGGAATTCTCTGCCTGCCTTTCCCCAGTGCTCTGCAAGCTCTCCAGGACAACATAGAATCTGGGGCTCTGTGATTTCTTTCCTTCTGAACAAGTGTTACTGTTTTCTGCACAAAAGCGATTCTTGCGAAGCAATGTGAACAGGCACAGAGAAGGTGCTAGCAGGGAATTCTCTGCCTGCCTTTCCCCAGTGCTCTGCAAGCTCTCCAGGACAACATAGAATCTGGGGCTCTGTGCTTTCTTTCCTTCTGAACAAGTGTTATTGTTTTCTGCACAAAAGCGATTCTTGCGAAGCAATGTGAACACTTGTGCTTCCCAGGCACAGAGAAGGTGCTAGCAGGGAATTCTCTGCCTGCCTATCCCCAGTGCTCTGCAAGCTCTCCAGGACAACATAGAATCTGGGGCTCTGTGCTTTCTTTCCTACTGAACAAGTGTTACTGTTTTCTGCACAAAAGCGATTCTGCGAAGCAATGTGAACACTTCTGCTTCCCAGGCACAGAGAAGGTGCTAGCAGGGAATTCTCTGCCTGCCTTTCCCCAGTGCTCTGCAAGCTCTCCAGGACAACATAGAATCTGGGGCTCTGTGCTTTCTTTCCTTCTGAACAAGTGTTACTGTTTTCTGCACAAAAGCGATTCTGCGAAGCAATGTGAACACTTCTACTTCCCAGGCACAGAGAAGGTGCTAGCAGGGAATTCTCTGCCTGCCTTTCCCCAGTGCTCTGCAAGCTCTCCAGGACAACATAGAATCTGGGGCTCTGTGCTTTCTTTCCTTCTGAACAAGTGTTAGTGTTATCTGCACAAAAGCGATTCTGCGAAGCAATGTGAACACTTCTGCTTCCCAGGCACAGAGAAGGTGCTAGCAGGGAATTCTCTGCCTGCCTTTCCCCAGTGCTCTGCAAGCTCTCCAGGACAACATAAAATCTGGGGCTCTGTGCTTTCTTTCCTTCTGAACAAGTGTTAGTGTTTTCTGCACAAAAGCGATTCTGCGAAGCAATGTGAACACTTCTGCTTCCCAGGCACAGAGAAGGTGCTAGCAAGGAATTCTCTGCCTGCCTTTCCCCAGTGCTCTGCAAGCTCTCCAGGACAACATAGAATCTGGGGCTCTGTGCTTTCTTTCGTTCTGAACAAGTGTTAGTGTTTTCTGCCCAAAAGCGATTCTTGCGAAGCAATGTGAACACTTCTGCTTCCCAGGCACAGAGAAGGTGCTAGCAAGGAATTCTCTGCCTGCCTTTCCCCAGTGCTCTGCAAGCTCTCCAGGACAACATAGAATCTGGGGCTCTGTGCTTTCTTTCCTTCTGAACAAGTGTTACTGTTTTCTGCACAAAAGCGATTCTGCGAAGCAATGTGAACAGGCACAGAGAAGGTGCTAGCAGGGAATTCTCTGCCTGCCTTTCCCCAGTGCTCTGCAAGCTCTGCAGGACAACATAGAATCTGGGGCTCTGTGCTTTCTTTCGTTCTGAACAAGTGTTACTGTTTTCTGCACAAAAGCGATTCTGCGAAGCAATGTGAACACTTCTGCTTCCCAGGCACAGAGAAGGTGCTAGCAGGGAATTCTCTGCCTGCCTTTCCCCAGTGCTCTGCAAGCTCTCCAGGACAACATAGAATCTGGGGCTCTGTGCTTTCTCTCCTTCTGAACAAGTGTTAGTGTTTTCTGCACAAAAGCGATTCTGCGAAGCAATGTGAACACTTCTGCTTCCCAGGCACAGAGAAGGTGCTAGCAAGGAATTCTCTGCCTGCCTTTCCCCAGTGCTCTGCAAGCTCTGCAGGACAACATAGAATCTGGGGCTCTGTGCTTTCTTTCCTTCTGAACAAGTGTTACTGTTTTCTGCACAAAAGCGATTCTTGCGAAGCAATGTGAACAGGCACAGAGAAGGTGCTAGCAGGGAATTCTCTGCCTGCCTTTCCCCAGTGCTCTGCAAGCTCTGCTGGACAACATAGAATCTGGGGCTCTGTGCTTTCTTTCGTTCTGAACAAGTGTTACTGTTTTCTGCACAAAAGCGATTCTGCGAAGCAATGTGAACACTTCTGCTTCCCAGGCACAGAGAAGGTGCTAGCAGGGAATTCTCTGCCTGCCTTTCCCCAGTGCTCTGCAAGCTCTCCAGGACAACATAGAATCTGGGGCTCTGTGCTTTCTCTCCTTCTGAACAAGTGTTACTGTTTTCTGCACAAAAGCGATTCTGCGAAGCAATGTGAACACTTCTGCTTCCCAGGCACAGAGAAGGTGCTAGCAAGGAATTCTCTGCCTGCCTTTCCCCAGTGCTCTGCAAGCTCTGCAGGACAACATAGAATCTGGGGCTCTGTGCTTTCTTTCCTTCTGAACAAGTGTTACTGTTTTCTGCACAAAAGCGATTTTTGCGAAGCAATGTGAACACTTCTGCTTCCTAGGCACAGAGAAGGTGCTAGCAGGGAATTCTCTGCCTGCCTTTCCCCAGTGCTCTGCAAGCTCTCCAGGACAACATAGAATCTGGGGCTCTGTGCTTTCTTTCCTTCTGAACAAGTGTTACTGTTTTCTGCACAAAAGCGATTCTTGCGAAGCAATGTGAACAGGCACAGAGAAGGTGCTAGCAGGGAATTCTCTGCCTGCCTTTCCCCAGTGCTCTGCAAGCTCTGCAGGACAACATAGAATCTGGGGCTCTGTGCTTTCTTTCGTTCTGAACAAGTGTTACTGTTTTCTGCACAAAAGCGATTCTGCGAAGCAATGTGAACACTTCTGCTTCCCAGGCACAGAGAAGGTGCTAGCAGGGAATTCTCTGCCTGCCTTTCCCCAGTGCTCTGCAAGCTCTCCAGGACAACATAGAATCTGGGGCTCTGTGCTTTCTCTCCTTCTGAACAAGTGTTACTGTTTTCTGCACAAAAGCGATTCTGCGAAGCAATGTGAACACTTCTGCTTCCCAGGCACAGAGAAGGTGCTAGCAAGGAATTCTCTGCCTGCCTTTCCCCAGTGCTCTGCAAGCTCTGCAGGACAACATAGAATCTGGGGCTCTGTGCTTTCTTTCCTTCTGAACAAGTGTTACTGTTTTCTGCACAAAAGCGATTTTTGCGAAGCAATGTGAACACTTCTGCTTCCCAGGCACAGAGAAGGTGCTAGCAGGGAATTCTCTGCCTGCCTTTCCCCAGTGCTCTGCAAGCTCTCCAGGACAACATAGAATCTGGGGCTCTGTGCTTTCTTTCCTTCTGAACAAGTGTTACTGTTTTCTGCACAAAAGCGATTCTTGCGAAGCAATGTGAACAGGCACAGAGAAGGTGCTAGCAGGGAATTCTCTGCCTGCCTTTCCCCAGTGCTCTGCAAGCTCTCCAGGACAACATAGAATCTGGGGCTCTGTGATTTCTTTCCTTCTGAACAAGTGTTACTGTTTTCTGCACAAAAGCGATTCTTGCGAAGCAATGTGAACAGGCACAGAGAAGGTGCTAGCAGGGAATTCTCTGCCTGCCTTTCCCCAGTGCTCTGCAAGCTCTCCAGGACAACATAGAATCTGGGGCTCTGTGATTTCTTTCCTTCTGAACAAGTGTTACTGTTTTCTGCACAAAAGCGATTTTTGCGAAGCAATGTGAACACTTCTGCTTCACAGGCACAGAGAAGGTGCTAGCAGGGAATTCTCTGCCTGCCTTTCCCCAGTGCTCTGCAAGCTCTCCAGGACAACATAGAATCTGGGGCTCTGTGCTTTCTTTCCTTCTGAACAAGTGTTACTGTTTTCTGCACAAAAGCGATTCTTGCGAAGCAATGTGAACAGTTGTGCTTCCCAGGCACAGAGAAGGTGCTAGCAGGGAATTCTCTGCCTGCCTATCCCCAGTGCTCTGCAAGCTCTCCAGGACAACATAGAATCTGGGGCTCTGTGCTTTCTTTCCTACTGAACAAGTGTTACTGTTTTCTGCACAAAAGCGATTCTGCGAAGCAATGTGAACACTTCTGCTTCCCAGGCACAGAGAAGGTGCTAGCAGGGAATTCTCTGCCTGCCTTTCCCCAGTGCTCTGCAAGCTCTCCAGGACAACATAGAATCTGGGGCTCTGTGCTTTCTTTCCTTCTGAACAAGTGTTAGTGTTTTCTGCACAAAAGCGATTCTTGCGAAGCAATGTGAACACTTCTGCTTCCCAGGCACAGAGAAGGTGCTAGCAAGGAATTCTCTGCCTGCCTTTCCCCAGTGCTCTGCAAGCTCTGCAGGACAACATAGAATCTGGGGCTCTGTGCTTTCTTTCGTTCTGAACAAGTGTTACTGTTTTCTGCACAAAAGCGATTCTGCGAAGCAATGTGAACACTTCTGCTTCCCAGGCACAGAGAAGGTGCTAGCAGGGAATTCTCTGCCTGCCTTTCCCCAGTGCTCTGCAAGCTCTCCAGGACAACATAGAATCTGGGGCTCTGTGCTTTCTTTCCTTCTGAACAAGTGTTACTGTTTTCTGCATAAAAGCGATTCTGCGAAGCAATGTGAACACTTCTGCTTCCCAGGCACAGAGAAGGCGCTAGCAGGGAATTCTCTGCCTGCCTGTCCCCAGTGCTCTGCAAGCTCTCCAGGACAACATAGAATCTGGGGCTCTGTGCTTTCTTTCCTTCTGAACAAGTGTTACTGTTTTCTGCACAAAAGCGATTCTGCGAAGCAATGTGAACAGGCACAGAGAAGGTGCTAGCAGGGAATTCTCTGCCTGCCTTTCCCCAGTGCTCTGCAAGCTCTCCAGGACAACATAGAATCTGGGGCTCTGTGCTTTCTTTCCTTCTGAACAAGTGTTACTGTTTTCTGCACAAAAGCGATTCTTGCGAAGCAATGTGAACACTTCTGCTTCCCAGGCACAGAGAAGGTGCTAGCAAGGAATTCTCTGCCTGCCTTTCCCCAGTGCTCTGCAAGCTCTCCAGGACAACATAGAATCTGGGGCTCTGTGCTTTCTCTCCTTCTGAACAAGTGTTACTGTTTTCTGCACAAAAGCGATTCTGCGAAGCAATGTGAACACTTCTGCTTCCCAGGCACAGAGAAGGTGCTAGCAAGGAATTCTCTGCCTGCCTTTCCCCAGTGCTCTGCAAGCTCTCCAGGACAACATAGAATCTGGGGCTCTGTGCTTTCTTTCGTTCTGAACAAGTGTTACTGTTTTCTGCACAAAAGCGATTCTTGCGAAGCAATGTGAACAGGCACAGAGAAGGTGCTAGCAGGGAATTCTCTGCCTGCCTTTCCCCAGTGCTCTGCAAGCTCTCCAGGACAACATAGAATCTGGGGCTCTGTGATTTCTTTCCTTCTGAACAAGTGTTACTGTTTTCTGCACAAAAGCGATTTTTGCGAAGCAATGTGAACACTTCTGCTTCCCAGGCACAGAGAAGGTGCTAGCAGGGAATTCTCTGCCTGCCTTTCCCCAGTGCTCTGCAAGCTCTCCAGGACAACATAGAATCTGGGGCTCTGTGCTTTCTTTCCTTCTGAACAAGTGTTACTGTTTTCTGCACAAAAGCGATTCTTGCGAAGCAATGTGAACAGGCACAGAGAAGGTGCTAGCAGGGAATTCTCTGCCTGCCTTTCCCCAGTGCTCTGCAAGCTCTCCAGGACAACATAGAATCTGGGGCTCTGTGATTTCTTTCCTTCTGAACAAGTGTTACTGTTTTCTGCACAAAAGCGATTTTTGCGAAGCAATGTGAACACTTCTGCTTCACAGGCACAGAGAAGGTGCTAGCAGGGAATTCTCTGCCTGCCTTTCCCCAGTGCTCTGCAAGCTCTCCAGGACAACATAGAATCTGGGGCTCTGTGCTTTCTTTCCTTCTGAACAAGTGTTACTGTTTTCTGCACAAAAGCGATTCTTGCGAAGCAATGTGAACAGTTGTGCTTCCCAGGCACAGAGAAGGTGCTAGCAGGGAATTCTCTGCCTGCCTATCCCCAGTGCTCTGCAAGCTCTCCAGGACAACATAGAATCTGGGGCTCTGTGCTTTCTTTCCTACTGAACAAGTGTTACTGTTTTCTGCACAAAAGCGATTCTGCGAAGCAATGTGAACACTTCTGCTTCCCAGGCACAGAGAAGGTGCTAGCAGGGAATTCTCTGCCTGCCTTTCCCCAGTGCTCTGCAAGCTCTCCAGGACAACATAGAATCTGGGGCTCTGTGCTTTCTTTCCTTCTGAACAAGTGTTAGTGTTTTCTGCACAAAAGCGATTCTTGCGAAGCAATGTGAACACTTCTGCTTCCCAGGCACAGAGAAGGTGCTAGCAAGGAATTCTCTGCCTGCCTTTCCCCAGTGCTCTGCAAGCTCTGCAGGACAACATAGAATCTGGGGCTCTGTGCTTTCTTTCCTTCTGAACAAGTGTTACTGTTTTCTGCACAAAAGCGATTCTGCGAAGCAATGTGAACACTTCTGCTTCCCAGGCACAGAGAAGGTGCTAGCAGGGAATTCTCTGCCTGCCTTTCCCCAGTGCTCTGCAAGCTCTCCAGGACAACATAGAATCTGGGGCTCTGTGCTTTCTTTCCTTCTGAACAAGTGTTACTGTTTTCTGCACAAAAGCGATTCTGCGAAGCAATGTGAACACTTCTGCTTCCCAGGCACAGAGAAGGCGCTAGCAGGGAATTCTCTGCCTGCCTGTCCCCAGTGCTCTGCAAGCTCTCCAGGACAACATAGAATCTGGGGCTCTGTGCTTTCTTTCCTTCTGAACAAGTGTTACTGTTTTCTGCACAAAAGCGATTCTGCGAAGCAATGTGAACAGGCACAGAGAAGGTGCTAGCAGGGAATTCTCTGCCTGCCTTTCCCCAGTGCTCTGCAAGCTCTCCAGGACAACATAGAATCTGGGGCTCTGTGCTTTCTTTCCTTCTGAACAAGTGTTACTGTTTTCTGCACAAAAGCGATTCTTGCGAAGCAATGTGAACACTTCTGCTTCCCAGGCACAGAGAAGGTGCTAGCAAGGAATTCTCTGCCTGCCTTTCCCCAGTGCTCTGCAAGCTCTCCAGGACAACATAGAATCTGGGGCTCTGTGCTTTCTCTCCTTCTGAACAAGTGTTACTGTTTTCTGCACAAAAGCGATTCTGCGAAGCAATGTGAACACTTCTGCTTCCCAGGCACAGAGAAGGTGCTAGCAAGGAATTCTCTGCCTGCCTTTCCCCAGTGCTCTGCAAGCTCTCCAGGACAACATAGAATCTGGGGCTCTGTGATTTCTTTCCTTCTGAACAAGTGTTACTGTTTTCTGCACAAAAGCGATTCTTGCGAAGCAATGTGAACAGGCACAGAGAAGGTGCTAGCAGGGAATTCTCTGCCTGCATTTCCCCAGTGCTCTGCAAGCTCTCCAGGACAACATAGAATCTGGGGCTCTGTGATTTCTTTCCTTCTGAACAAGTGTTACTGTTTTCTGCACAAAAGCGATTTTTGCGAAGCAATGTGAACACTTCTGCTTCACAGGCACAGAGAAGGTGCTAGCAGGGAATTCTCTGCCTGCCTTTCCCCAGTGCTCTGCAAGCTCTCCAGGACAACATAGAATCTGGGGCTCTGTGCTTTCTTTCCTTCTGAACAAGTGTTAGTGTTTTCTGCACAAAAGCGATTCTGCGAAGCAATGTGAACACTTCTGCTTCCCAGGCACAGAGAAGGCGCTAGCAGGGAATTCTCTGCCTGCCTGTCCCCAGTGCTCTGCAAGCTCTCCAGGACAACATAGAATCTGGGGCTCTGTGCTTTCTTTCCTTCTGAACAAGTGTTAGTGTTTTCTGCACAAAAGCGATTCTTGCGAAGCAATGTGAACACTTCTGCTTCCCAGGCACAGAGAAGGTGCTAGCAAGGAATTCTCTGCCTGCCTTTCCCCAGTGCTCTGCAAGCTCTCCAGGACAACATAGAATCTGGGGCTCTGTGATTTCTTTCCTTCTGAACAAGTGTTACTGTTTTCTGCACAAAAGCGATTCTTGCGAAGCAATGTGAACAGGCACAGAGAAGGTGCTAGCAGGGAATTCTCTGCCTGCCTTTCCCCAGTGCTCTGCAAGCTCTCCAGGACAACATAGAATCTGGGGCTCTGTGATTTCTTTCCTTCTGAACAAGTGTTACTGTTTTCTGCACAAAAGCGATTCTTGCGAAGCAATGTGAACAGGCACAGAGAAGGTGCTAGCAGGGAATTCTCTGCCTGCCTTTCCCCAGTGCTCTGCAAGCTCTCCAGGACAACATAGAATCTGGGGCTCTGTGATTTCTTTCCTTCTGAACAAGTGTTACTGTTTTCTGCACAAAAGCGATTTTTGCGAAGCAATGTGAACACTTCTGCTTCCCAGGTACAGAGAAGGTGCTAGCAGGGAATTCTCTGCCTGCCTTTCCCCAGTGCTCTGCAAGCTCTCCAGGACAACATAGAATCTGGGGCTCTGTGATTTCTTTCCTTCTGAACAAGTGTTACTGTTTTCTGCACAAAAGCGATTCTTGCGAAGCAATGTGAACAGGCACAGAGAAGGTGCTAGCAGGGAATTCTCTGCCTGCCTTTCCCCAGTGCTCTGCAAGCTCTCCAGGACAACATAGAATCTGGGGCTCTGTGCTTTCTTTCCTTCTGAACAAGTGTTACTGTTTTCTGCACAAAAGCGATTTTTGCGAAGCAATGTGAACACTTCTGCTTCACAGGCACAGAGAAGGTGCTAGCAGGGAATTCTCTGCCTGCCTTTCCCCAGTGCTCTGCAAGCTCTCCAGGACAACATAGAATCTGGGGCTCTGTGCTTTCTTTCCTTCTGAACAAGTGTTAGTGTTTTCTGCACAAAAGCGATTCTGCGAAGCAATGTGAACACTTCTGCTTCCCAGGCACAGAGAAGGCGCTAGCAGGGAATTCTCTGCCTGCCTGTCCCCAGTGCTCTGCAAGCTCTCCAGGACAACATAGAATCTGGGGCTCTGTGCTTTCTTTCGTTCTGAACAAGTGTTACTGTTTTCTGCACAAAAGCGATTCTGCGAAGCAATGTGAACAGGCACAGAGAAGGTGCTAGCAGGGAATTCTCTGCCTGCCTTTCCCCAGTGCTCTGCAAGCTCTCCAGGACAACATAAAATCTGGGGCTCTGTGCTTTCTTTCCTTCTGAACAAGTGTTACTGTTTTCTGCACAAAAGCGATTTTTGCGAAGCAATGTGAACACTTCTGCTTCCCAGGCACAGAGAAGGTGGTAGCAGGGAATTCTCTGCCTGCCTTTCCCCAGTGCTCTGCAAGCTCTCCAGGACAACATAGAATCTGGGTCTCTGTGCTTTCTTTCGTTCTGAACAAGTGTTAATGTTTTCTGCACAAAACCAATTCTTGTGAAGCAATGTGAACACTTCTGCTTCCCAGGCACAGAGAAGGTGCTAGCAAGGAATTCTCTGCCTGCCTTTCCCCAGTGCTCTGCAAGCTCTGCAGGACAACATAGAATCTGGGGCTCTGTGCTTTCTTTCCTTCTGAACAAGTGTTACTGTTTTCTGCACAAAAGCGATTCTGCGAAGCAATGTGAACACTTCTGCTTCCCAGGCACAGAGAAGGTGCTAGCAGGGAATTCTCTGCCTGCCTTTCCCCAGTGCTCTGCAAGCTCTCCAGGACAACATAGAATCTGGGGCTCTGTGCTTTCTCTCCTTCTGAACAAGTGTTAGTGTTTTCTGCACAAAAGCGATTCTGCGAAGCAATGTGAACACTTCTGCTTCCCAGGCACAGAGAAGGTGCTAGCAAGGAATTCTCTGCCTGCCTTTCCCCAGTGCTCTGCAAGCTCTGCAGGACAACATAGAATCTGGGGCTCTGTGCTTTCTTTCCTTCTGAACAAGTGTTACTCTTTTCTGCACAAAAGCGATTCTTGCGAAGCAATGTGAACAGGCACAGAGAAGGTGCTAGCAGGGAATTCTCTGCCTGCCTTTCCCCAGTGCTCTGCAAGCTCTCCAGGACAACATAGAATCTGGGGCTCTGTGATTTCTTTCCTTCTGAACAAGTGTTACTGTTTTCTGCACAAAAGCGATTTTTGCGAAGCAATGTGAACACTTCTGCTTCCCAGGTACAGAGAAGGTGCTAGCAGGGAATTCTCTGCCTGCCTTTCCCCAGTGCTCTGCAAGCTCTCCAGGACAACATAGAATCTGGGGCTCTGTGCTTTCTTTCCTTCTGAACAAGTGTTACTGTTTTCTGCACAAAAGCGATTCTTGCGAAGCAATGTGAACAGGCACAGAGAAGGTGCTAGCAGGGAATTCTCTGCCTGCCTTTCCCCAGTGCTCTGCAAGCTCTCCAGGACAACATAGAATCTGGGGCTCTGTGATTTCTTTCCTTCTGAACAAGTGTTACTGTTTTCTGCACAAAAGCGATTTTTGCGAAGCAATGTGAACACTTCTGCTTCACAGGCACAGAGAAGGTGCTAGCAGGGAATTCTCTGCCTGCCTTTCCCCAGTGCTCTGCAAGCTCTCCAGGACAACATAGAATCTGGGGCTCTGTGCTTTCTTTCCTTCTGAACAAGTGTTATTGTTTTCTGCACAAAAGCGATTCTTGCGAAGCAATGTGAACACTTGTGCTTCCCAGGCACAGAGAAGGTGCTAGCAGGGAATTCTCTGCCTGCCTTTCCCCAGTGCTCTGCAAGCTCTCCAGGACAACATAGAATCTGGGGCTCTGTGCTTTCTTTCCTACTGAACAAGTGTTAGTGTTTTCTGCACAAAAGCGATTCTGCGAAGCAATGTGAACACTTCTGCTTCCCAGGCACAGAGAAGGTGCTAGCAAGGAATTCTCTGCCTGCCTTTCCCCAGTGCTCTGCAAGCTCTGCAGGACAACATAGAATCTGGGGCTCTGTGCTTTCTTTCGTTCTGAACAAGTGTTACTGTTTTCTGCACAAAAGCGATTCTGCGAAGCAATGTGAACACTTCTGCTTCCCAGGCACAGAGAAGGTGCTAGCAGGGAATTCTCTGCCTGCCTTTCCCCAGTGCTCTGCAAGCTCTCCAGGACAACATAGAATCTGGGGCTCTGTGCTTTCTTTCCTTCTGAACAAGTGTTAGTGTTTTCTGCACAAAAGCGATTCTGCGAAGCAATGTGAACACTTCTGCTTCCCAGGCACAGAGAAGGTGCTAGCAGGGAATTCTCTGCCTGCCTTTCCCCAGTGCTCTGCAAGCTCTCCAGGACAACATAGAATCTGGGGCTCTGTGCTTTCTTTCCTTCTGAACAAGTGTTAGTGTTTTCTGCACAAAAGCGATTCTGCGAAGCAATGTGAACAGGCACAGAGAAGGTGCTAGCAGGGAATTCTCTGCCTGCCTTTCCCCAGTGCTCTGCAAGCTCTGCAGGACAACATAGAATCTGGGGCTCTGTGCTTTCTTTCATTCTGAACAAGTGTTACTGTTTTCTGCACAAAAGCGATTCTGCGAAGCAATGTGAACACTTCTGCTTCCCAGGCACAGAGAAGGTGCTAGCAGGGAATTCTCTGCCTGCCTTTCCCCAGTGCTCTGCAAGCTCTCCAGGACAACATAGAATCTGGGGCTCTGTGCTTTCTCTCCTTCTGAACAAGTGTTACTGTTTTCTGCACAAAAGCGATTCTGCGAAGCAATGTGAACACTTCTGCTTCCCAGGCACAGAGAAGGTGCTAGCAAGGAATTCTCTGCCTGCCTTTCCCCAGTGCTCTGCAAGCTCTGCAGGACAACATAGAATCTGGGGCTCTGTGCTTTCTTTCCTTCTGAACAAGTGTTACTGTTTTCTGCACAAAAGCGATTCTTGCGAAGCAATGTGAACAGGCACAGAGAAGGTGCTAGCAGGGAATTCTCTGCCTGCCTTTCCCCAGTGCTCTGCAAGCTCTCCAGGACAACATAGAATCTGGGGCTCTGTGCTTTCTTTCCTTCTGAACAAGTGTTATTGTTTTCTGCACAAAAGCGATTCCTGCGAAGCAATGTGAACACTTGTGCTTCCCAGGCACAGAGAAGGTGCTAGCAGGGAATTCTCTGCCTGCCTATCCCCAGTGCTCTGCAAGCTCTCCAGGACAACATAGAATCTGGGGCTCTGTGCTTTCTTTCCTACTGAACAAGTGTTACTGTTTTCTGCACAAAAGCGATTCTGCGAAGCAATGTGAACACTTCTGCTTCCCAGGCACAGAGAAGGTGCTAGCAGGGAATTCTCTGCCTGCCTTTCCCCAGTGCTCTGCAAGCTCTCCAGGACAACATAGAATCTGGGGCTCTGTGCTTTCTTTCCTTCTGAACAAGTGTTAGTGTTTTCTGCACAAAAGCGATTCTTGCGAAGCAATGTGAACACTTCTGCTTCCCAGGCACAGAGAAGGTGCTAGCAAGGAATTCTCTGCCTGCCTTTCCCCAGTGCTCTGCAAGCTCTGCAGGACAACATAGAATCTGGGGCTCTGTGCTTTCTTTCGTTCTGAACAAGTGTTACTGTTTTCTGCACAAAAGCGATTCTGCGAAGCAATGTGAACACTTCTACTTCCCAGGCACAGAGAAGGTGCTAGCAGGGAATTCTCTGCCTGCCTTTCCCCAGTGCTCTGCAAGCTCTCCAGGACAACATAGAATCTGGGGCTCTGTGCTTTCTTTCCTTCTGAACAAGTGTTAGTGTTATCTGCACAAAAGCGATTCTGCGAAGCAATGTGAACACTTCTGCTTCCCAGGCACAGAGAAGGTGCTAGCAGGGAATTCTCTGCCTGCCTTTCCCCAGTGCTCTGCAAGCTCTCCAGGACAACATAAAATCTGGGGCTCTGTGCTTTCTTTCCTTCTGAACAAGTGTTAGTGTTTTCTGCACAAAAGCGATTCTGCGAAGCAATGTGAACACTTCTGCTTCCCAGGCACAGAGAAGGTGCTAGCAAGGAATTCTCTGCCTGCCTTTCCCCAGTGCTCTGCAAGCTCTCCAGGACAACATAGAATCTGGGGCTCTGTGCTTTCTTTCGTTCTGAACAAGTGTTAGTGTTTTCTGCCCAAAAGCGATTCTTGCGAAGCAATGTGAACACTTCTGCTTCCCAGGCACAGAGAAGGTGCTAGCAAGGAATTCTCTGCCTGCTTTTCCCCAGTGCTCTGCAAGCTCTCCAGGACAACATAGAATCTGGGGCTCTGTGCTTTCTTTCGTTCTGAACAAGTGTTACTGTTTTCTGCACAAAAGCGATTCTGCGAAGCAATGTGAACACTTCTGCTTCCCAGGCACAGAGAAGGTGCTAGCAGGGAATTCTCTGCCTGCCTTTCCCCAGTGCTCTGCAAGCTCTCCAGGACAACATAGAATCTGGGGCTCTGTGCTTTCTTTCCTTCTGAACAAGTGTTAGTGTTTTCTGCACAAAAGCGATTCTTGCGAAGCAATGTGAACACTTCTGCTTCCCAGGCACAGAGAAGGTGCTTGCAAGGAATTCTCTGCCTGCCTTTCCCCAGTGCTCTGCAAGCTCTGCAGGACAACATAGAATCTGGGGCTCTGTGCTTTCTTTCGTTCTGAACAAGTGTTACTGTTTTCTGCACAAAAGCGATTCTGCGAAGCAATGTGAACACTTCTGCTTCCCAGGCACAGAGAAGGTGCTAGCAGGGAATTCTCTGCCTGCCTTTCCCCAGTGCTCTGCAAGCTCTCCAGGACAACATAGAATCTGGGGCTCTGTGCTTTCTTTCCTTCTGAACAAGTGTTAGTGTTTTCTGCACAAAAGCGTTTCTGCGAAGCAATGTGAACACTTGTGCTTCCCAGGCACAGAGAAGGTGCTAGCAGGGAATTCTCTGCCTGCCTGTCCCCAGTGCTCTGCAAGCTCTCCAGGACAACATAGAATCTGGGGCTCTGTGCTTTCTTTCGTTCTGAACAAGTGTTACTGTTTTCTGCACAAAAGCGATTCTGCGAAGCAATGTGAACAGGCACAGAGAAGGTGCTAGCAGGGAATTCTCTGCCTGCCTTTCCCCAGTGCTCTGCAAGCTCTCCAGGACAACATAGAATCTGGGGCTCTGTGCTTTCTTTCCTTCTGAACAAGTGTTACTGTTTTCTGCACAAAAGCGATTTTTGCGAAGCAATGTGAACACTTCTGCTTCCCAGGCACAGAGAAGGTGCTAGCAAGGAATTCTCTGCCTGCCTTTCCCCAGTGCTCTGCAAGCTCTGCAGGACAACATAGAATCTGGGGCTCTGTGCTTTCTTTACTACTGAACAAGTGTTACTGTTTTCTGCACAAAAGCGATTCTGCGAAGCAATGTGAACACTTCTGCTTCCCAGGCACAGAGAAGGTGCTAGCAGGGAATTCTCTGCCTGCCTTTCCCCAGTGCTCTGCAAGCTCTCCAGGACAACATAGAATCTGGGGCTCTGTGCTTTCTTTCCTTCTGAACAAGTGTTACTGTTTTCTGCACAAAAGCGATTTTTGCGAAGCAATGTGAACACTTCTGCTTCCCAGGCACAGAGAAGGTGCTAGCAAGGAATTCTCTGCCTGCCTTTCCCCAGTGCTCTGCAAGCTCTGCAGGACAACATAGAATCTGGGGCTCTGTGCTTTCTTTACTACTGAACAAGTGTTACTGTTTTCTGCACAAAAGCGATTCTGCGAAGCAATGTGAACACTTCTGCTTCCCAGGCACAGAGAAGGTGCTAGCAGGGAATTCTCTGCCTGCCTTTCCCCAGTGCTCTGCAAGCTCTCCAGGACAACATAGAATCTGGGGCTCTGTGCTTTCTTTCCTTCTGAACAAGTGTTAGAGTTTTCTGCACAAAAGCGATTCTGCGAAGCAATGTGAACAGGCACAGAGAAGGTGCTAGCAGGGAATTCTCTGCCTGCCTTTCCCCAGTGCTCTGCAAGCTCTCCAGGACAACATAGAATCTGGGGCTCTGTGCTTTCTTTCCTTCTGAACAAGTGTTACTGTTTTCTGCACAAAAGCGATTCTTGCGAAGCAATGTGAACACTTCTGCTTCCCAGGCACAGAGAAGGTGCTAGCAAGAATTCTCTGCCTGCCTTTCCCCAGTGCTCTGCAAGCTCTCCAGGACAACATAGAATCTGGGGCTCTGTGCTTTCTCTCCTTCTGAACAAGTGTTACTGTTTTCTGCACAAAAGCGATTCTGCGAAGCAATGTGAACACTTCTGCTTCCCAGGCACAGAGAAGGTGCTAGCAAGGAATTCTCTGCCTGCCTTTCCCCAGTGCTCTGCAAGCTCTCCAGGACAACATAGAATCTGGGGCTCTGTGATTTCTTTCCTTCTGAACAAGTGTTACTGTTTTCTGCACAAAAGCGATTCTTGCGAAGCAATGTGAACAGGCACAGAGAAGGTGCTAGCAGGGAATTCTCTGCCTGCATTTCCCCAGTGCTCTGCAAGCTCTCCAGGACAACATAGAATCTGGGGCTCTGTGATTTCTTTCCTTCTGAACAAGTGTTACTGTTTTCTGCACAAAAGCGATTTTTGCGAAGCAATGTGAACACTTCTGCTTCACAGGCACAGAGAAGGTGCTAGCAGGGAATTCTCTGCCTGCCTTTCCCCAGTGCTCTGCAAGCTCTCCAGGACAACATAGAATCTGGGGCTCTGTGCTTTCTTTCCTTCTGAACAAGTGTTAGTGTTTTCTGCACAAAAGCGATTCTGCGAAGCAATGTGAACACTTCTGCTTCCCAGGCACAGAGAAGGCGCTAGCAGGGAATTCTCTGCCTGCCTGTCCCCAGTGCTCTGCAAGCTCTCCAGGACAACATAGAATCTGGGGCTCTGTGCTTTCTTTCCTTCTGAACAAGTGTTAGTGTTTTCTGCACAAAAGCGATTCTTGCGAAGCAATGTGAACACTTCTGCTTCCCAGGCACAGAGAAGGTGCTAGCAAGGAATTCTCTGCCTGCCTTTCCCCAGTGCTCTGCAAGCTCTCCAGGACAACATAGAATCTGGGGCTCTGTGATTTCTTTCCTTCTGAACAAGTGTTACTGTTTTCTGCACAAAAGCGATTCTTGCGAAGCAATGTGAACAGGCACAGAGAAGGTGCTAGCAGGGAATTCTCTGCCTGCCTTTCCCCAGTGCTCTGCAAGCTCTCCAGGACAACATAGAATCTGGGGCTCTGTGATTTCTTTCCTTCTGAACAAGTGTTACTGTTTTCTGCACAAAAGCGATTCTTGCGAAGCAATGTGAACAGGCACAGAGAAGGTGCTAGCAGGGAATTCTCTGCCTGCCTTTCCCCAGTGCTCTGCAAGCTCTCCAGGACAACATAGAATCTGGGGCTCTGTGATTTCTTTCCTTCTGAACAAGTGTTACTGTTTTCTGCACAAAAGCGATTTTTGCGAAGCAATGTGAACACTTCTGCTTCCCAGGTACAGAGAAGGTGCTAGCAGGGAATTCTCTGCCTGCCTTTCCCCAGTGCTCTGCAAGCTCTCCAGGACAACATAGAATCTGGGGCTCTGTGATTTCTTTCCTTCTGAACAAGTGTTACTGTTTTCTGCACAAAAGCGATTCTTGCGAAGCAATGTGAACAGGCACAGAGAAGGTGCTAGCAGGGAATTCTCTGCCTGCCTTTCCCCAGTGCTCTGCAAGCTCTCCAGGACAACATAGAATCTGGGGCTCTGTGCTTTCTTTCCTTCTGAACAAGTGTTACTGTTTTCTGCACAAAAGCGATTTTTGCGAAGCAATGTGAACACTTCTGCTTCACAGGCACAGAGAAGGTGCTAGCAGGGAATTCTCTGCCTGCCTTTCCCCAGTGCTCTGCAAGCTCTCCAGGACAACATAGAATCTGGGGCTCTGTGCTTTCTTTCCTTCTGAACAAGTGTTAGTGTTTTCTGCACAAAAGCGATTCTGCGAAGCAATGTGAACACTTCTGCTTCCCAGGCACAGAGAAGGCGCTAGCAGGGAATTCTCTGCCTGCCTGTCCCCAGTGCTCTGCAAGCTCTCCAGGACAACATAGAATCTGGGGCTCTGTGCTTTCTTTCGTTCTGAACAAGTGTTACTGTTTTCTGCACAAAAGCGATTCTGCGAAGCAATGTGAACAGGCACAGAGAAGGTGCTAGCAGGGAATTCTCTGCCTGCCTTTCCCCAGTGCTCTGCAAGCTCTCCAGGACAACATAAAATCTGGGGCTCTGTGCTTTCTTTCCTTCTGAACAAGTGTTACTGTTTTCTGCACAAAAGCGATTTTTGCGAAGCAATGTGAACACTTCTGCTTCCCAGGCACAGAGAAGGTGGTAGCAGGGAATTCTCTGCCTGCCTTTCCCCAGTGCTCTGCAAGCTCTCCAGGACAACATAGAATCTGGGTCTCTGTGCTTTCTTTCGTTCTGAACAAGTGTTAATGTTTTCTGCACAAAACCAATTCTTGTGAAGCAATGTGAACACTTCTGCTTCCCAGGCACAGAGAAGGTGCTAGCAAGGAATTCTCTGCCTGCCTTTCCCCAGTGCTCTGCAAGCTCTGCAGGACAACATAGAATCTGGGGCTCTGTGCTTTCTTTCCTTCTGAACAAGTGTTACTGTTTTCTGCACAAAAGCGATTCTGCGAAGCAATGTGAACACTTCTGCTTCCCAGGCACAGAGAAGGTGCTAGCAGGGAATTCTCTGCCTGCCTTTCCCCAGTGCTCTGCAAGCTCTCCAGGACAACATAGAATCTGGGGCTCTGTGCTTTCTCTCCTTCTGAACAAGTGTTAGTGTTTTCTGCACAAAAGCGATTCTGCGAAGCAATGTGAACACTTCTGCTTCCCAGGCACAGAGAAGGTGCTAGCAAGGAATTCTCTGCCTGCCTTTCCCCAGTGCTCTGCAAGCTCTGCAGGACAACATAGAATCTGGGGCTCTGTGCTTTCTTTCCTTCTGAACAAGTGTTACTCTTTTCTGCACAAAAGCGATTCTTGCGAAGCAATGTGAACAGGCACAGAGAAGGTGCTAGCAGGGAATTCTCTGCCTGCCTTTCCCCAGTGCTCTGCAAGCTCTCCAGGACAACATAGAATCTGGGGCTCTGTGATTTCTTTCCTTCTGAACAAGTGTTACTGTTTTCTGCACAAAAGCGATTTTTGCGAAGCAATGTGAACACTTCTGCTTCCCAGGTACAGAGAAGGTGCTAGCAGGGAATTCTCTGCCTGCCTTTCCCCAGTGCTCTGCAAGCTCTCCAGGACAACATAGAATCTGGGGCTCTGTGCTTTCTTTCCTTCTGAACAAGTGTTACTGTTTTCTGCACAAAAGCGATTCTTGCGAAGCAATGTGAACAGGCACAGAGAAGGTGCTAGCAGGGAATTCTCTGCCTGCCTTTCCCCAGTGCTCTGCAAGCTCTCCAGGACAACATAGAATCTGGGGCTCTGTGATTTCTTTCCTTCTGAACAAGTGTTACTGTTTTCTGCACAAAAGCGATTTTTGCGAAGCAATGTGAACACTTCTGCTTCACAGGCACAGAGAAGGTGCTAGCAGGGAATTCTCTGCCTGCCTTTCCCCAGTGCTCTGCAAGCTCTCCAGGACAACATAGAATCTGGGGCTCTGTGCTTTCTTTCCTTCTGAACAAGTGTTATTGTTTTCTGCACAAAAGCGATTCTTGCGAAGCAATGTGAACACTTGTGCTTCCCAGGCACAGAGAAGGTGCTAGCAGGGAATTCTCTGCCTGCCTTTCCCCAGTGCTCTGCAAGCTCTCCAGGACAACATAGAATCTGGGGCTCTGTGCTTTCTTTCCTACTGAACAAGTGTTAGTGTTTTCTGCACAAAAGCGATTCTGCGAAGCAATGTGAACACTTCTGCTTCCCAGGCACAGAGAAGGTGCTAGCAAGGAATTCTCTGCCTGCCTTTCCCCAGTGCTCTGCAAGCTCTGCAGGACAACATAGAATCTGGGGCTCTGTGCTTTCTTTCGTTCTGAACAAGTGTTACTGTTTTCTGCACAAAAGCGATTCTGCGAAGCAATGTGAACACTTCTGCTTCCCAGGCACAGAGAAGGTGCTAGCAGGGAATTCTCTGCCTGCCTTTCCCCAGTGCTCTGCAAGCTCTCCAGGACAACATAGAATCTGGGGCTCTGTGCTTTCTTTCCTTCTGAACAAGTGTTAGTGTTTTCTGCACAAAAGCGATTCTGCGAAGCAATGTGAACACTTCTGCTTCCCAGGCACAGAGAAGGTGCTAGCAGGGAATTCTCTGCCTGCCTTTCCCCAGTGCTCTGCAAGCTCTCCAGGACAACATAGAATCTGGGGCTCTGTGCTTTCTTTCCTTCTGAACAAGTGTTAGTGTTTTCTGCACAAAAGCGATTCTGCGAAGCAATGTGAACAGGCACAGAGAAGGTGCTAGCAGGGAATTCTCTGCCTGCCTTTCCCCAGTGCTCTGCAAGCTCTGCAGGACAACATAGAATCTGGGGCTCTGTGCTTTCTTTCATTCTGAACAAGTGTTACTGTTTTCTGCACAAAAGCGATTCTGCGAAGCAATGTGAACACTTCTGCTTCCCAGGCACAGAGAAGGTGCTAGCAGGGAATTCTCTGCCTGCCTTTCCCCAGTGCTCTGCAAGCTCTCCAGGACAACATAGAATCTGGGGCTCTGTGCTTTCTCTCCTTCTGAACAAGTGTTACTGTTTTCTGCACAAAAGCGATTCTGCGAAGCAATGTGAACACTTCTGCTTCCCAGGCACAGAGAAGGTGCTAGCAAGGAATTCTCTGCCTGCCTTTCCCCAGTGCTCTGCAAGCTCTGCAGGACAACATAGAATCTGGGGCTCTGTGCTTTCTTTCCTTCTGAACAAGTGTTACTGTTTTCTGCACAAAAGCGATTCTTGCGAAGCAATGTGAACAGGCACAGAGAAGGTGCTAGCAGGGAATTCTCTGCCTGCCTTTCCCCAGTGCTCTGCAAGCTCTCCAGGACAACATAGAATCTGGGGCTCTGTGCTTTCTTTCCTTCTGAACAAGTGTTATTGTTTTCTGCACAAAAGCGATTCCTGCGAAGCAATGTGAACACTTGTGCTTCCCAGGCACAGAGAAGGTGCTAGCAGGGAATTCTCTGCCTGCCTATCCCCAGTGCTCTGCAAGCTCTCCAGGACAACATAGAATCTGGGGCTCTGTGCTTTCTTTCCTACTGAACAAGTGTTACTGTTTTCTGCACAAAAGCGATTCTGCGAAGCAATGTGAACACTTCTGCTTCCCAGGCACAGAGAAGGTGCTAGCAGGGAATTCTCTGCCTGCCTTTCCCCAGTGCTCTGCAAGCTCTCCAGGACAACATAGAATCTGGGGCTCTGTGCTTTCTTTCCTTCTGAACAAGTGTTAGTGTTTTCTGCACAAAAGCGATTCTTGCGAAGCAATGTGAACACTTCTGCTTCCCAGGCACAGAGAAGGTGCTAGCAAGGAATTCTCTGCCTGCCTTTCCCCAGTGCTCTGCAAGCTCTGCAGGACAACATAGAATCTGGGGCTCTGTGCTTTCTTTCGTTCTGAACAAGTGTTACTGTTTTCTGCACAAAAGCGATTCTGCGAAGCAATGTGAACACTTCTACTTCCCAGGCACAGAGAAGGTGCTAGCAGGGAATTCTCTGCCTGCCTTTCCCCAGTGCTCTGCAAGCTCTCCAGGACAACATAGAATCTGGGGCTCTGTGCTTTCTTTCCTTCTGAACAAGTGTTAGTGTTATCTGCACAAAAGCGATTCTGCGAAGCAATGTGAACACTTCTGCTTCCCAGGCACAGAGAAGGTGCTAGCAGGGAATTCTCTGCCTGCCTTTCCCCAGTGCTCTGCAAGCTCTCCAGGACAACATAAAATCTGGGGCTCTGTGCTTTCTTTCCTTCTGAACAAGTGTTAGTGTTTTCTGCACAAAAGCGATTCTGCGAAGCAATGTGAACACTTCTGCTTCCCAGGCACAGAGAAGGTGCTAGCAAGGAATTCTCTGCCTGCCTTTCCCCAGTGCTCTGCAAGCTCTCCAGGACAACATAGAATCTGGGGCTCTGTGCTTTCTTTCGTTCTGAACAAGTGTTAGTGTTTTCTGCCCAAAAGCGATTCTTGCGAAGCAATGTGAACACTTCTGCTTCCCAGGCACAGAGAAGGTGCTAGCAAGGAATTCTCTGCCTGCTTTTCCCCAGTGCTCTGCAAGCTCTCCAGGACAACATAGAATCTGGGGCTCTGTGCTTTCTTTCGTTCTGAACAAGTGTTACTGTTTTCTGCACAAAAGCGATTCTGCGAAGCAATGTGAACACTTCTGCTTCCCAGGCACAGAGAAGGTGCTAGCAGGGAATTCTCTGCCTGCCTTTCCCCAGTGCTCTGCAAGCTCTCCAGGACAACATAGAATCTGGGGCTCTGTGCTTTCTTTCCTTCTGAACAAGTGTTAGTGTTTTCTGCACAAAAGCGATTCTTGCGAAGCAATGTGAACACTTCTGCTTCCCAGGCACAGAGAAGGTGCTTGCAAGGAATTCTCTGCCTGCCTTTCCCCAGTGCTCTGCAAGCTCTGCAGGACAACATAGAATCTGGGGCTCTGTGCTTTCTTTCGTTCTGAACAAGTGTTACTGTTTTCTGCACAAAAGCGATTCTGCGAAGCAATGTGAACACTTCTGCTTCCCAGGCACAGAGAAGGTGCTAGCAGGGAATTCTCTGCCTGCCTTTCCCCAGTGCTCTGCAAGCTCTCCAGGACAACATAGAATCTGGGGCTCTGTGCTTTCTTTCCTTCTGAACAAGTGTTAGTGTTTTCTGCACAAAAGCGTTTCTGCGAAGCAATGTGAACACTTGTGCTTCCCAGGCACAGAGAAGGTGCTAGCAGGGAATTCTCTGCCTGCCTGTCCCCAGTGCTCTGCAAGCTCTCCAGGACAACATAGAATCTGGGGCTCTGTGCTTTCTTTCGTTCTGAACAAGTGTTACTGTTTTCTGCACAAAAGCGATTCTGCGAAGCAATGTGAACAGGCACAGAGAAGGTGCTAGCAGGGAATTCTCTGCCTGCCTTTCCCCAGTGCTCTGCAAGCTCTCCAGGACAACATAGAATCTGGGGCTCTGTGCTTTCTTTCCTTCTGAACAAGTGTTACTGTTTTCTGCACAAAAGCGATTTTTGCGAAGCAATGTGAACACTTCTGCTTCCCAGGCACAGAGAAGGTGCTAGCAAGGAATTCTCTGCCTGCCTTTCCCCAGTGCTCTGCAAGCTCTGCAGGACAACATAGAATCTGGGGCTCTGTGCTTTCTTTACTACTGAACAAGTGTTACTGTTTTCTGCACAAAAGCGATTCTGCGAAGCAATGTGAACACTTCTGCTTCCCAGGCACAGAGAAGGTGCTAGCAGGGAATTCTCTGCCTGCCTTTCCCCAGTGCTCTGCAAGCTCTCCAGGACAACATAGAATCTGGGGCTCTGTGCTTTCTTTCCTTCTGAACAAGTGTTAGAGTTTTCTGCACAAAAGCGATTCTGCGAAGCAATGTGAACAGGCACAGAGAAGGTGCTAGCAGGGAATTCTCTGCCTGCCTTTCCCCAGTGCTCTGCAAGCTCTCCAGGACAACATAGAATCTGGGGCTCTGTGCTTTCTTTCCTTCTGAACAAGTGTTAGTGTTTTCTGCACAAAAGCGATTCTTGCGAAGCAATGTGAACACTTCTGCTTCCCAGGCACAGAGAAGGTGCTAGCAGGAATTCTCTGCCTGCCTTTCCCCAGTGCTCTGCAAGCTCTCCAGGACAACATAGAATCTGGGGCTCTGTGCTTTCTTTCCTTCTGTACAAGTGTTAGTGTTTTCTGCACAAAAGCGATTCTTGCGAAGCAATGTGAACACTTCTGCTTCCCAGGCACAGAGAAGGTGCTAGCAAGGAATTCTCTGCCTGCCTTTCCCCAGTGCTCTGCAAGCTCTCCAGGACAACATCAAATCTGGGGCTCTGTGCTTTCTTTCCTTCTGAACAAGTGTTACTGTTTTCTGCACAAATCGATTCTGCGAAGCAATGTGAACAGGCACAGAGAAGGTGCTAGCAGGGAATTCTCTGCCTGCCTTTCCCCAGTGCTCTGCAAGCTCTCCAGGACAACATAGAATCTGGGGCTCTGTGCTTTCTTTCCTTCTGAACAAGTGTTACTGTTTTCTGCACAAAAGCGATTCTGCGAAGCAATGTGAACAGGCACAGAGAAGGTGCTAGCAGGGAATTCTCTGCCTGCCTTTCCCCAGTGCTCTGCAAGCTCTCCAGGACAACATAAAATCTGGGGCTCTGTGCTTTCTTTCCTTCTGAACAAGTGTTACTGTTTTCTGCACAAAAGCGATTTTTGCGAAGCAATGTGAACACTTCTGCTTCCCAGGCACAGAGAAGGTGCTAGCAAGGAATTCTCTGCCTGCCTTTCCCCAGTGCTCTGCAAGCTCTCCAGGACAACATAAAATCTGGGGCTCTGTGCTTTCTTTCCTTCTGAATAAGTGTAAGTGTTTTCTGCACAAAAGCGATTCTTGCGAAGCAATGTGAACACTTCTGCTTCCCAGGCACAGAGAAGGTGCTAGCAAGGAATTCTCTGCCTGCCTTTCCCCAGTGCTCTGCAAGCTCTCCAGGACAACATAGAATCTGGTTCTCTGTGCTTTCTTTCCTTCTGAACAAGTGTTACTGTTTTCTGCACAAAAGCGATTCTGCGAAGCAATGTGAACACTTCTGCTTCCCAGGCACAGAGAAGGTGCTAGCAGGGAATTCTCTGCCTGCCTTTCCCCAGTGCTCTGCAAGCTCTCCAGGACAACATAAAATCTGGGGCTCTGTGCTTTCTTTCCTTCTGAACAAGTGTTACTGTTTTCTGCACAAAAGCGATTTTTGCGAAGCAATGTGAACACTTCTGCTTCCCAGGCACAGAGAAGGCGCTAGCAAGGAATTCTCTGCCTGCCTTTCCCCAGTGCTCTGCAAGCTCTCCAGGACAACATAAAATCTGGGGCTCTGTGCTTTCTTTCCTTCTGAATAAGTGTAAGTGTTTTCTGCACAAAAGCGATTCTTGCGAAGCAATGTGAACACTTCTGCTTCCCAGGCACAGAGAAGGTGCTAGCAAGGAATTCTCTGCCTGCCTTTCCCCAGTGCTCTGCAAGCTCTCCAGGACAACATAGAATCTGGTTCTCTGTGCTTTCTTTCCTTCTGAACAAGTGTTACTGTTTTCTGCACAAAAGCGATTCTGCGAAGCAATGTGAACACTTCTGCTTCCCAGGCACAGAGAAGGTGCTAGCAAGGAATTCTCTGCCTGCCTTTCCCCAGTGCTCTGCAAGCTCTCCAGGACAACATAGAATCTGGGGCTCTGTGCTTTCTTTCCTTCTGAACAAGTGTTACTGTTTTCTGCACAAAAGCGATTCTGCGAAGCAATGTGAACAGGCACAGAGAAGGTGCTAGCAGGGAATTCTCTGCCTGCCTTTCCCCAGTGCTCTGCAAGCTCTCCAGGACAACATAGAATCTGGGGCTCTGTGCTTTCTTTCCTTCTAAACAACTGTTACTGTTTTCTGCACAAAAGCGATTCTGCGAAGAACTGTGAACAGGCATAGAGAAGGTGCTAGCAGGGAATTCTCTGCCTGCCTTTCCCCAGTGCTCTGCAAGCTCTCCAGGACAACATAGAATCTGGAGCTCTGTGCTTTCTTTCCTTCTGAACAAGTGTTAGTGTTTTCTGCACAAAAGCGATTCTTGCGAAGCAATGTGAACACTTCTGCTTCCCAGGCACAGAGAAGGTGCTAGCAGGGAATTCTCTGCCTGCCTTTCCCCAGTGCTCTGCAAGCTCTCCAGGACAACATAGAATCTGGGGCTCTGTGCTTTCTTTCCTTCTGAACAAGTGTTACTGTTTTCTGCACAAAAGCGATTCTTGCGAAGCAATGTGAACACTTCTGCTTCCCAGGCACAGAGAAGGTGCTAGCAGGGAATTCTCTGCCTGCCTTTCCCCAGTGCTCTGCAAGCTCTCCAGGACAACATAGAATCTGGGGCTCTGTGCTTTCTTTCGTTCTGAACGAGTGTTATTGTTTCCTGCACAAAAGCGATTCTTGCGAAGCAATGTGAACACATCTGCTTGCCAGGCACAGAGAAGGTGCTAGCAGGGAATTCTCTGCCTGCCTTTCCCCAGTGCTCTGCAAGCTCTCCAGGACAACATAGAATCTGGGGCTCTGTGCTTTCTTTCGTTCTGAACAAGTGTTAGTGTTTTCTGCACAAAAGCGATTCTTGCGAAGCAATGTGAACACTTCTGCTTCCCAGGCACAGAGAAGGTGCTAGCAAGGAATTCTCTGCCTGCCTTTCCCCAGTGCTCTGCAAGCTCTCCAGGACAACATAGAATCTGGGGCTCTGTGCTTTCTTTCCTTCTGAACAAGTGTTACTGTTTTCTGCACAAAAGCGATTCTGCGAAGAACTGTGAACAGGCACAGAGAAGGTGCTAGCAGGGAATTCTCTGCCTGCCTTTCCCCAGTGCTCTGCAAGCTCTCCAGGACAACATAGAATCTGGGGCTCTGTGCTTTCTTTCCTTCTGAACAAGTGTTACTGTTTTCTGCACAAAAGCGATTCTTGCGAAGCAATGTGAACACTTCTGCTTCCCAGGCACAGAGAAGGTGCTATCAGGGAATTCTCTGCCTGGCTTTCCACAGTGCTCTGCAAGATCTCCAGGACAACATAAAATCTGGGGCTCTGTGCTTTCTTTCCTTCTGAACAAGTGTTACTGTTTTCTGCACAAAAGCGATTCTTGCGAAGAAATGTGAACACTTCTGCTTCCCAGGCACAGAGAAGGTGCTAGCCAGGAATTCTCTGCCTGCCTTTCCCCAGTGCTCTGCAAGCTCTGCAGGACAACATAGAATCTGGGACTCTGTGCTTTCTTTCCTTCTGAACAAGTGTTACTGTTTTCTGCACAAAAGCGATTCTGCGAAGCAATGTGAACAGGCACAGAGAAGGTGCTAGCAGGGAATTCTCTGCCTGCCTTTCCCCAGTGCTCTGCAAGCTCTCCAGGACAACATAGAATCTGGGGCTCTGTGCTTTCTTTCCTTCTGAACAAGTGTTAGTGTTTTCTGCACAAAAGCGATTCTTGCGAAGCAATGTGAACACTTCTGCTTCCCAGGCACAGAGAAGGTTCTAGCAAGGAATTCTCTGCCTGCCTTTCCCCAGTGCTCTGCAAGCTCTGCAGGACAACATAGAATCTGGGGCTCTGTGCTTTCTCTCCTTCTGAACAAGTGTTACTGTTTTCTGCACAAAAGCGATTCTGCGAAGCAATGTGAACACTTCTGCTTCCCAGGCACAGAGAAGGTGCTAGCAAGGAATTCTCTGCCTGCCTTTCCCCAGTGCTCTGCAAGCTCTGCAGGACAACATAGAATCTGGGGCTCTGTGCTTTCTTTCCTTCTGAACAAGTGTTACTGTTTTCTGCACAAAAGCGATTCTTGCGAAGCAATGTGAACAGGCACAGAGAAGGTGCTAGCAGGGAATTCTCTGCCTGCCTTTCCCCAGCGCTCTGCAAGCTCTCCAGGACAACATAGAATCTGGGGCTCTGTGATTTCTTTCCTTCTGAACAAGTGTTACTGTTTTCTGCACAAAAGCGATTTTTGCGAAGCAATGTGAACACTTCTGCTTCCCAGGCACAGAGAAGGTGCTAGCAGGGAATTCTCTGCCTGCCTTTCCCCAGTGCTCTGCAAGCTCTCCAGGACAACATAGAATCTGGGGCTCTGTGCTTTCTTTCCTTCTGAACAAGTGTTACTGTTTTCTGCACAAAAGCGATTCTTGCGAAGCAATGTGAACAGGCACAGAGAAGGTGCTAGCAGGGAATTCTCTGCCTGCCTTTCCCCAGTGCTCTGCAAGCTCTCCAGGACAACATAGAATCTGGGGCTCTGTGATTTCTTTCCTTCTGAACAAGTGTTACTGTTTTCTGCACAAAAGCGATTTTTGCGAAGCAATGTGAACACTTCTGCTTCACAGGCACAGAGAAGGTGCTAGCAGGGAATTCTCTGCCTGCCTATCCCCAGTGCTCTGCAAGCTCTCCAGGACAACATAGAATCTGGGGCTCTGTGCTTTCTTTCCTACTGAACAAGTGTTACTGTTTTCTGCACAAAAGCGATTCTGCGATGCAATGTGAACACTTCTGCTTCCCAGGCACAGAGAAGGTGCTAGCAGGGAATTCTCTGCCTGCCTTTCCCCAGTGCTCTGCAAGCTCTCCAGGACAACATAGAATCTGGGGCTCTGTGCTTTCTTTCCTTCTGAACAAGTGTTACTGTTTTCTGCACAAAAGCGATTCTTGCGAAGCAATGTGAACACTTCTGCTTCCCAGGCACAGAGAAGGTGCTAGCAGGGAATTCTCTGCCTGCCTTTCCCCAGTGCTCTGCAAGCTCTCCAGGACAACATAGAATCTGGGGCTCTGTGCTTTCTTTCGTTCTGAACGAGTGTTATTGTTTCCTGCACAAAAGCGATTCTTGCGAAGCAATGTGAACACATCTGCTTGCCAGGCACAGAGAAGGTGCTAGCAGGGAATTCTCTGCCTGCCTTTCCCCAGTGCTCTGCAAGCTCTCCAGGACAACATAGAATCTGGGGCTCTGTGCTTTCTTTCGTTCTGAACAAGTGTTAGTGTTTTCTGCACAAAAGCGATTCTTGCGAAGCAATGTGAACACTTCTGCTTCCCAGGCACAGAGAAGGTGCTAGCAAGGAATTCTCTGCCTGCCTTTCCCCAGTGCTCTGCAAGCTCTCCAGGACAACATAGAATCTGGGGCTCTGTGCTTTCTTTCCTTCTGAACAAGTGTTACTGTTTTCTGCACAAAAGCGATTCTGCGAAGAACTGTGAACAGGCACAGAGAAGGTGCTAGCAGGGAATTCTCTGCCTGCCTTTCCCCAGTGCTCTGCAAGCTCTCCAGGACAACATAGAATCTGGGGCTCTGTGCTTTCTTTCGTTCTGAACAAGTGTTACTGTTTTCTGCACAAAAGCGATTCTTGCGAAGCAATGTGAACACTTCTGCTTCCCAGGCACAGAGAAGGTGCTATCAGGGAATTCTCTGCCTGGCTTTCCACAGTGCTCTGCAAGCTCTCCAGGACAACATAAAATCTGGGGCTCTGTGCTTTCTTTCCTTCTGAACAAGTGTTACTGTTTTCTGCACAAAAGCGATTCTTGCGAAGAAATGTGAACACTTCTGCTTCCCAGGCACAGAGAAGGTGCTAGCCAGGAATTCTCTGCCTGCCTTTCCCCAGTGCTCTGCAAGCTCTGCAGGACAACATAGAATCTGGGACTCTGTGCTTTCTTTCCTTCTGAACAAGTGTTACTGTTTTCTGCACAAAAGCGATTCTGCGAAGCAATGTGAACAGGCACAGAGAAGGTGCTAGCAGGGAATTCTCTGCCTGCCTTTCCCCAGTGCTCTGCAAGCTCTGCAGGACAACATAGAATCTGGGGCTCTGTGCTTTCTTTCGTTCTGAACAAGTGTTACTGTTTTCTGCACAAAAGCGATTCTGCGAAGCAATGTGAACACTTCTGCTTCCCAGGCACAGAGAAGGTGCTAGCAGGGAATTCTCTGCCTGCCTTTCCCCAGTGCTCTGCAAGCTCTCCAGGACAACATAGAATCTGGGGCTCTGTGCTTTCTTTCCTTCTGAACAAGTGTTAGTGTTTTCTGCACAGAAGGGATTCTTGCGAAGCAATGTGAACACTTCTGCTTCCCAGGCACAGAGAAGGTTCTAGCAAGGAATTCTCTGCCTGCCTTTCCCCAGTGCTCTGCAAGCTCTGCAGGACAACATAGAATCTGGGGCTCTGTGCTTTCTCTCCTTCTGAACAAGTGTTACTGTTTTCTGCACAAAAGCGATTCTGCGAAGCAATGTGAACACTTCTGCTTCCCAGGCACAGAGAAGGTGCTAGCAAGGAATTCTCTGCCTGCCTTTCCCCAGTGCTCTGCAAGCTCTGCAGGACAACATAGAATCTGGGGCTCTGTGCTTTCTTTCCTTCTGAACAAGTGTTACTGTTTTCTGCACAAAAGCGATTCTTGCGAAGCAATGTGAACAGGCACAGAGAAGGTGCTAGCAGGGAATTCTCTGCCTGCCTTTCCCCAGTGCTCTGCAAGCTCTCCAGGACAACATAGAATCTGGGGCTCTGTGATTTCTTTCCTTCTGAACAAGTGTTACTGTTTTCTGCACAAAAGCGATTTTTGCGAAGCAATGTGAACACTTCTGCTTCCCAGGCACAGAGAAGGTGCTAGCAGGGAATTCTCTGCCTGCCTTTCCCCAGTGCTCTGCAAGCTCTCCAGGACAACATAGAATCTGGGGCTCTGTGCTTTCTTTCCTTCTGAACAAGTGTTACTGTTTTCTGCACAAAAGCGATTCTTGCGAAGCAATGTGAACAGGCACAGAGAAGGTGCTAGCAGGGAATTCTCTGCCTGCCTTTCCCCAGTGCTCTGCAAGCTCTCCAGGACAACATAGAATCTGGGGCTCTGTGATATCTTTCCTTCTGAACAAGTGTTACTGTTTTCTGCACAAAAGCGATTTTTGCGAAGCAATGTGAACACTTCTGCTTCACAGGCACAGAGAAGGTGCTAGCAGGGAATTCTCTGCCTGCCTATCCCCAGTGCTCTGCAAGCTCTCCAGGACAACATAGAATCTGGGGCTCTGTGCTTTCTTTCCTACTGAACAAGTGTTACTGTTTTCTGCACAAAAGCGATTCTGCGATGCAATGTGAACACTTCTGCTTCCCAGGCACAGAGAAGGTGCTAGCAGGGAATTCTCTGCCTGCCTTTCCCCAGTGCTCTGCAAGCTCTCCAGGACAACATAGAATCTGGGGCTCTGTGCTTTCTTTCGTTCTGAACAAGTGTTAGTGTTTTCTGCCCAAAAGCGATTCTTGCGAAGCAATGTGAACACTTCTGCTTCCCAGGCACAGAGAAGGTGCTAGCAAGGAATTCTCTGCCTGCCTTTCCCCAGTGCTCTGCAAGCTCTCCAGGACAACATAGAATCTGGGGCTCTGTGCTTTCTTTCGTTCTGAACAAGTGTTACTGTTTTCTGCACAAAAGCGATTCTGCGAAGCAATGTGAACAGGCACAGAGAAGGTGCTAGCAGGGAATTCTCTGCCTGCCTTTCCCCAGTGCTCTGCAAGCTCTCCAGGACAACATCAAATCTGGGGCTCTGTGCTTTCTTTCCTTCTGAACAAGTGTTACTGTTTTCTGCACAAAAGCGATTCTTGCGAAGCAATGTGAACACTTCTGCTTCCCAGGCACAGAGAAGGTGCTAGCAAGGAATTCTCTGCCTGCCTTTCCCCAGTGCTCTGCAAGCTCTCCAGGACAACATAAAATCTGGGGCTCTGTGCTTTCTTTCCTTCTGAACAAGTGTTACTGTTTTCTGCACAAATCGATTCTGCGAAGCAATGTGAACAGGCACAGAGAAGGTGCTAGCAGGGAATTCTCTGCCTGCCTTTCCCCAGTGCTCTGCAAGCTCTCCAGGACAACATAGAATCTGGGGCTCTGTGCTTTCTTTCCTTCTGAACAAGTGTTACTGTTTTCTGCACAAAAGCGATTCTGCGAAGCAATGTGAACAGGCACAGAGAAGGTGCTAGCAGGGAATTCTCTGCCTGCCTTTCCCCAGTGCTCTGCAAGCTCTCCAGGACAACATAAAATCTGGGGCTCTGTGCTTTCTTTCCTTCTGAACAAGTGTTACTGTTTTCTGCACAAAAGCGATTTTTGCGAAGCAATGTGAACACTTCTGCTTCCCAGGCACAGAGAAGGTGCTAGCAAGGAATTCTCTGCCTGCCTTTCCCCAGTGCTCTGCAAGCTCTGCAGGACAACATAGAATCTGGGACTCTGTGCTTTCTTTCCTTCTGAACAAGTGTTACTGTTTTCTGCACAAAAGCGATTCTGCGAAGCAATGTGAACAGGCACAGAGAAGGTGCTAGCAGGGAATTCTCTGCCTGCCTTTCCCCAGTGCTCTGCAAGCTCTGCAGGACAACATAGAATCTGGGGCTCTGTGCTTTCTTTCGTTCTGAACAAGTGTTACTGTTTTCTGCACAAAAGCGATTCTGCGAAGCAATGTGAACACTTCTGCTTCCCAGGCACAGAGAAGGTGCTAGCAGGGAATTCTCTGCCTGCCTTTCCCCAGTGCTCTGCAAGCTCTCCAGGACAACATAGAATCTGGGGCTCTGTGCTTTCTTTCCTTCTGAACAAGTGTTACTGTTTTCTGCACAAAAGCGATTCTTGCGAAGCAATGTGAACACTTCTGCTTCCCAGGCACAGAGAAGGTGCTAGCAGGGAATTCTCTGCCTGCCTATCCCCAGTGCTCTGCAAGCTCTCCAGGACAACATAGAATCTGGGGCTCTGTGCTTTCTTTACTACTGAACAAGTGTTACTGTTTTCTGCACAAAAGCGATTCTGCGATGCAATGTGAACACTTCTGCTTCCCAGGCACAGAGAAGGTGCTAGCAGGGAATTCTCTGCCTGCCTTTCCCCAGTGCTCTGCAAGCTCCCCAGGACAACATAGAATCTGGGGCTCTGTGCTTTCTTTCGTTCTGAACAAGTGTTAGTGTTTTCTGCCCAAAAGCGATTCTTGCGAAGCAATGTGAACACTTCTGCTTCCCAGGCACAGAGAAGGTGCTAGCAAGGAATTCTCTGCCTGCCTTTCCCCAGTGCTCTGCAAGCTCTGCAGGACAACATAGAATCTGGGGCTCTGTGCTTTCTTTCGTTCTGAACAAGTGTTACTGTTTTCTGCACAAAAGCGATTCTGCGAAGCAATGTGAACAGGCACAGAGAAGGTGCTAGCAGGGAATTCTCTGCCTGCCTTTCCCCAGTGCTCTGCAAGCTCTCCAGGACAACATCAAATCTGGGGCTCTGTGCTTTCTTTCCTTCTGAACAAGTGTTACTGTTTTCTGCACAAAAGCGATTTTTGCGAAGCAATGTGAACACTTCTGCTTCCCAGGCACAGAGAAGGTGCTAGCAGGGAATTCTCTGCCTGCCTTTCCCCAGTGCTCTGCAAGCTCTCCAGGACAACATAGAATCTGGGGCTCTGTGCTTTCTTTCCTTCTGTACAAGTGTTAGTGTTTTCTGCACAAAAGCGATTCTTGCGAAGCAATGTGAACACTTCTGCTTCCCAGGCACAGAGAAGGTGCTAGCAAGGAATTCTCTGCCTGCCTTTCCCCAGTGCTCTGCAAGCTCTGCAGGACAACATAAAATCTGGGGCTCTGTGCTTTCTTTCCTTCTGAACAAGTGTTACTGTTTTCTGCACAAATCGATTCTGCGAAGCAATGTGAACAGGCACAGAGAAGGTGCTAGCAGGGAATTCTCTGCCTGCCTTTCCCCAGTGCTCTGCAAGCTCTCCAGGACAACATAGAATCTGGGGCTCTGTGCTTTCTTTCCTTCTGAACAAGTGTTACTGTTTTCTGCACAAAAGCGATTCTGCGAAGCAATGTGAACAGGCACAGAGAAGGTGCTAGCAGGGAATTCTCTGCCTGCCTTTCCCCAGTGCTCTGCAAGCTCTCCAGGACAACATAAAATCTGGGGCTCTGTGCTTTCTTTCCTTCTGAACATGTGTTACTGTTTTCTGCACAAAAGCGATTTTTGCGAAGCAATGTGAACACTTCTGCTTCCCAGGCACAGAGAAGGTGCTAGCAAGGAATTCTCTGCCTGCCTTTCCCCAGTGCTCTGCAAGCTCTCCAGGACAACATAAAATCTGGGGCTCTGTGCTTTCTTTCCTTCTGAACAAGTGTTAGTGTTTTCTGCACAAAAGCGATTCTGCGAAGCAATGTGAACACTTCTGCTTCCCAGGCACAGAGAAGGTGCTAGCAGGGAATTCTCTGCCTGCCTTTCCCCAGTGCTCTGCAAGCTCTCCAGGACAACATAGAATCTGGGGCTCTGTGCTTTCTTTCCTTCTGAACAAGTGTTAGTGTTTTCTGCACAAAAGCGATTCTTGCGAAGCAATGTGAACACTTCTGCTTCCCAGGCACAGAGAAGGTGCTTGCAAGGAATTCTCTGCCTGCCTTTCCCCAGTGCTCTGCAAGCTCTGCAGGACAACATAGAATCTGGGGCTCTGTGCTTTCTTTCGTTCTGAACAAGTGTTACTGTTTTCTGCACAAAAGCGATTCTGCGAAGCAATGTGAACACTTCTGCTTCCCAGGCACAGAGAAGGTGCTAGCAGGGAATTCTCTGCCTGCCTTTCCCCAGTGCTCTGCAAGCTCTCCAGGACAACATAGAATCTGGGGCTCTGTGCTTTCTTTCCTTCTGAACAAGTGTTAGTGTTTTCTGCACAAAAGCGATTCTGCGAAGCAATGTGAACACTTCTGCTTCCCAGGCACAGAGAAGGTGCTAGCAGGGAATTCTCTGCCTGCCTGTCCCCAGTGCTCTGCAAGCTCTCCAGGACAACATAGAATCTGGGGCTCTGTGCTTTCTTTCGTTCTGAACAAGTGTTACTGTTTTCTGCACAAAAGCGATTCTGCGAAGCAATGTGAACAGGCACAGAGAAGGTGCTAGCAGGGAATTCTCTGCCTGCCTTTCCCCAGTGCTCTGCAAGCTCTCCAGGACAACATAGAATCTGGGGCTCTGTGCTTTCTTTCCTTCTGAACAAGTGTTACTGTTTTCTGCACAAAAGCGATTTTTGCGAAGCAATGTGAACACTTCTGCTTCCCAGGCACAGAGAAGGTGCTAGCAAGGAATTCTCTGCCTGCCTTTCCCCAGTGCTCTGCAAGCTCTGCAGGACAACATAGAATCTGGGGCTCTGTGCTTTCTTTCGTTCTGAACAAGTGTTACTGTTTTCTGCACAAAAGCGATTCTGCGAAGCAATGTGAACACTTCTGCTTCCCAGGCACAGAGAAGGTGCTAGCAGGGAATTCTCTGCCTGCCTTTCCCCAGTGCTCTGCAAGCTCTCCAGGACAACATAGAATCTGGGGCTCTGTGCTTTCTTTCCTTCTGAACAAGTGTTAGAGTTTTCTGCACAAAAGCGATTCTGCGAAGCAATGTGAACAGGCACAGAGAAGGTGCTAGCAGGGAATTCTCTGCCTGCCTTTCCCCAGTGCTCTGCAAGCTCTCCAGGACAACATAGAATCTGGGGCTCTGTGCTTTCTTTCCTTCTGAACAAGTGTTAGTGTTTTCTGCACAAAAGCGATTCTTGCGAAGCAATGTGAACACTTCTGCTTCCCAGGCACAGAGAAGGTGCTAGCAGGGAATTCTCTGCCTGCCTTTCCCCAGTGCTCTGCAAGCTCTCCAGGACAACATAGAATCTGGGGCTCTGTGCTTTCTTTCCTTCTGTACAAGTGTTAGTGTTTTCTGCACAAAAGCGATTCTTGCGAAGCAATGTGAACACTTCTGCTTCCCAGGCACAGAGAAGGTGCTAGCAAGGAATTCTCTGCCTGCCTTTCCCCAGTGCTCTGCAAGCTCTCCAGGACAACATCAAATCTGGGGCTCTGTGCTTTCTTTCCTTCTGAACAAGTGTTACTGTTTTCTGCACAAAAGCGATTCTGCGAAGCAATGTGAACAGGCACAGAGAAGGTGCTAGCAGGGAATTCTCTGCCTGCCTTTCCCCAGTGCTCTGCAAGCTCTCCAGGACAACATAAAATCTGGGGCTCTGTGCTTTCTTTCCTTCTGAACAAGTGTTACTGTTTTCTGCACAAAAGCGATTTTTGCGAAGCAATGTGAACACTTCTGCTTCCCAGGCACAGAGAAGGTGCTAGCAAGGAATTCTCTGCCTGCCTTTCCCCAGTGCTCTGCAAGCTCTCCAGGACAACATAAAATCTGGGGCTCTGTGCTTTCTTTCCTTCTGAACAAGTGTTACTGTTTTCTGCACAAAAGCGATTCTTGCGAAGCAATGTGAACACTTCTGCTTCCCAGGCACAGAGAAGGTGCTAGCAAGGAATTCTCTGCCTGCCTTTCCCCAGTGCTCTGCAAGCTCTCCAGGACAACATAGAATCTGGTTCTCTGTGCTTTCTTTCCTTCTGAACAAGTGTTACTGTTTTCTGCACAAAAGCGATTCTGCGAAGCAATGTGAACACTTCTGCTTCCCAGGCACAGAGAAGGTGCTAGCAGGGAATTCTCTGCCTGCCTTTCCCCAGTGCTCTGCAAGCTCTCCAGGACAACATAAAATCTGGGGCTCTGTGCTTTCTTTCCTTCTGAACAAGTGTTAGTGTTTTCTGCACAAAAGCGATTTTTGCGAAGCAATGTGAACACTTCTGCTTCCCAGGCACAGAGAAGGCGCTAGCAAGGAATTCTCTGCCTGCCTTTCCCCAGTGCTCTGCAAGCTCTCCAGGACAACATAAAATCTGGGGCTCTGTGCTTTCTTTCCTTCTGAATAAGTGTAAGTGTTTTCTGCACAAAAGCGATTCTTGCGAAGCAATGTGAACACTTCTGCTTCCCAGGCACAGAGAAGGTGCTAGCAAGGAATTCTCTGCCTGCCTTTCCCCAGTGCTCTGCAAGCTCTCCAGGACAACATAGAATCTGGTTCTCTGTGCTTTCTTTCCTTCTGAACAAGTGTTACTGTTTTCTGCACAAAAGCGATTCTGCGAAGCAATGTGAACACTTCTGCTTCCCAGGCACAGAGAAGGTGCTAGCAAGGAATTCTCTGCCTGCCTTTCCCCAGTGCTCTGCAAGCTCTCCAGGACAACATAGAATCTGGGGCTCTGTGCTTTCTTTCCTTCTGAACAAGTGTTACTGTTTTCTGCACAAAAGCGATTCTGCGAAGCAATGTGAACAGGCACAGAGAAGGTGCTAGCAGGGAATTCTCTGCCTGCCTTTCCCCAGTGCTCTGCAAGCTCTCCAGGACAACATAGAATCTGGGGCTCTGTGCTTTCTTTCCTTCTAAACAACTGTTACTGTTTTCTGCACAAAAGCGATTCTGCGAAGAACTGTGAACAGGCATAGAGAAGGTGCTAGCAGGGAATTCTCTGCCTGCCTTTCCCCAGTGCTCTGCAAGCTCTCCAGGACAACATAGAATCTGGAGCTCTGTGCTTTCTTTCCTTCTCAACAAGTGTTAGTGTTTTCTGCACAAAAGCGATTCTTGCGAAGCAATGTGAACACTTCTGCTTCCCAGGCACAGAGAAGGTGCTAGCAGGGAATTCTCTGCCTGCCTTTCCCCAGTGCTCTGCAAGCTCTCCAGGACAACATAGAATCTGGGGCTCTGTGCTTTCTTTCCTTCTGAACAAGTGTTACTGTTTTCTGCACAAAAGCGATTCTTGCGAAGCAATGTGAACACTTCTGCTTCCCAGGCACAGAGAAGGTGCTAGCAGGGAATTCTCTGCCTGCCTTTCCCCAGTGCTCTGCAAGCTCTCCAGGACAACATAGAATCTGGGGCTCTGTGCTTTCTTTCGTTCTGAACGAGTGTTATTGTTTCCTGCACAAAAGCGATTCTTGCGAAGCAATGTGAACACATCTGCTTGCCAGGCACAGAGAAGGTGCTAGCAGGGAATTCTCTGCCTGCCTTTCCCCAGTGCTCTGCAAGCTCTCCAGGACAACATAGAATCTGGGGCTCTGTGCTTTCTTTCGTTCTGAACAAGTGTTAGTGTTTTCTGCACAAAAGCGATTCTTGCGAAGCAATGTGAACACTTCTGCTTCCCAGGCACAGAGAAGGTGCTAGCAAGGAATTCTCTGCCTGCCTTTCCCCAGTGCTCTGCAAGCTCTCCAGGACAACATAGAATCTGGGGCTCTGTGCTTTCTTTCCTTCTGAACAAGTGTTACTGTTTTCTGCACAAAAGCGATTCTGCGAAGAACTGTGAACAGGCACAGAGAAGGTGCTAGCAGGGAATTCTCTGCCTGCCTTTCCCCAGTGCTCTGCAAGCTCTCCAGGACAACATAGAATCTGGGGCTCTGTGCTTTCTTTCCTTCTGAACAAGTGTTACTGTTTTCTGCACAAAAGCGATTCTTGCGAAGCAATGTGAACACTTCTGCTTCCCAGGCACAGAGAAGGTGCTATCAGGGAATTCTCTGCCTGGCTTTCCACAGTGCTCTGCAAGCTCTCCAGGACAACATAAAATCTGGGGCTCTGTGCTTTCTTTCCTTCTGAACAAGTGTTACTGTTTTCTGCACAAAAGCGATTCTTGCGAAGAAATGTGAACACTTCTGCTTCCCAGGCACAGAGAAGGTGCTAGCCAGGAATTCTCTGCCTGCCTTTCCCCAGTGCTCTGCAAGCTCTGCAGGACAACATAGAATCTGGGACTCTGTGCTTTCTTTCCTTCTGAACAAGTGTTACTGTTTTCTGCACAAAAGCGATTCTGCGAAGCAATGTGAACAGGCACAGAGAAGGTGCTAGCAAGGAATTCTCTGCCTGCCTTTCCCCAGTGCTCTGCAAGCTCTGCAGGACAACATAGAATCTGGGGCTCTGTGCTTTCTTTCGTTCTGAACAAGTGTTACTGTTTTCTGCACAAAAGCGATTCTGCGAAGCAATGTGAACACTTCTGCTTCCCAGGCACAGAGAAGGTGCTAGCAGGGAATTCTCTGCCTGCCTTTCCCCAGTGCTCTGCAAGCTCTCCAGGACAACATAGAATCTGGGGCTCTGTGCTTTCTTTCCTTCTGAACAAGTGTTAGTGTTTTCTGCACAAAAGCGATTCTTGCGAAGCAATGTGAACACTTCTGCTTCCCAGGCACAGAGAAGGTTCTAGCAAGGAATTCTCTGCCTGCCTTTCCCCAGTGCTCTGCAAGCTCTGCAGGACAACATAGAATCTGGGGCTCTGTGCTTTCTCTCCTTCTGAACAAGTGTTACTGTTTTCTGCACAAAAGCGATTCTGCGAAGCAATGTGAACACTTCTGCTTCCCAGGCACAGAGAAGGTGCTAGCAAGGAATTCTCTGCCTGCCTTTCCCCAGTGCTCTGCAAGCTCTGCAGGACAACATAGAATCTGGGGCTCTGTGCTTTCTTTCCTTCTGAACAAGTGTTACTGTTTTCTGCACAAAAGCGATTCTTGCGAAGCAATGTGAACAGGCACAGAGAAGGTGCTAGCAGGGAATTCTCTGCCTGCCTTTCCCCAGTGCTCTGCAAGCTCTCCAGGACAACATAGAATCTGGGGCTCTGTGATTTCTTTCCTTCTGAACAAGTGTTACTGTTTTCTGCACAAAAGCGATTCTTGCGAAGCAATGTGAACACTTCTGCTTCCCAGGCACAGAGAAGGTGCTAGCAGGGAATTCTCTGCCTGCCTTTCCCCAGTGCTCTGCAAGCTCTCCAGGACAACATAGAATCTGGGGCTCTGTGCTTTCTTTCCTTCTGAACAAGTGTTACTGTTTTCTGCACAAAAGCGATTCTTGCGAAGCAATGTGAACAGGCACAGAGAAGGTGCTAGCAGGGAATTCTCTGCCTGCCTTTCCCCAGTGCTCTGCAAGCTCTCCAGGACAACATAGAATCTGGGGCTCTGTGATTTCTTTCCTTCTGAACAAGTGTTACTGTTTTCTGCACAAAAGCGATTTTTGCGAAGCAATGTGAACACTTCTGCTTCACAGGCACAGAGAAGGTGCTAGCAGGGAATTCTCTGCCTGCCTATCCCCAGTGCTCTGCAAGCTCTCCAGGACAACATAGAATCTGGGGCTCTGTGCTTTCTTTCCTACTGAACAAGTGTTACTGTTTTCTGCACAAAAGCGATTCTGCGATGCAATGTGAACACTTCTGCTTCCCAGGCACAGAGAAGGTGCTAGCAGGGAATTCTCTGCCTGCCTTTCCCCAGTGCTCTGCAAGCTCTCCAGGACAACATAGAATCTGGGGCTCTGTGCTTTCTTTCCTTCTGAACAAGTGTTACTGTTTTCTGCACAAAAGCGATTCTTGCGAAGCAATGTGAACACTTCTGCTTCCCAGGCACAGAGAAGGTGCTAGCAGGGAATTCTCTGCCTGCCTTTCCCCAGTGCTCTGCAAGCTCTCCAGGACAACATAGAATCTGGGGCTCTGTGCTTTCTTTCGTTCTGAACGAGTGTTATTGTTTCCTGCACAAAAGCGATTCTTGCGAAGCAATGTGAACACATCTGCTTGCCAGGCACAGAGAAGGTGCTAGCAGGGAATTCTCTGCCTGCCTTTCCCCAGTGCTCTGCAAGCTCTCCAGGACAACATAGAATCTGGGGCTCTGTGCTTTCTTTCGTTCTGAACAAGTGTTAGTGTTTTCTGCACAAAAGCGATTCTTGCGAAGCAATGTGAACACTTCTGCTTCCCAGGCACAGAGAAGGTGCTAGCAAGGAATTCTCTGCCTGCCTTTCCCCAGTGCTCTGCAAGCTCTCCAGGACAACATAGAATCTGGGGCTCTGTGCTTTCTTTCCTTCTGAACAAGTGTTACTGTTTTCTGCACAAAAGCGATTCTGCGAAGAACTGTGAACAGGCACAGAGAAGGTGCTAGCAGGGAATTCTCTGCCTGCCTTTCCCCAGTGCTCTGCAAGCTCTCCAGGACAACATAGAATCTGGGGCTCTGTGCTTTCTTTCCTTCTGAACAAGTGTTAGTGTTTTCTGCACAAAAGCGATTCTTGCGAAGCAATGTGAACACTTCTGCTTCCCAGGCACAGAGAAGGTTCTAGCAAGGAATTCTCTGCCTGCCTTTCCCCAGTGCTCTGCAAGCTCTGCAGGACAACATAGAATCTGGGGCTCTGTGCTTTCTCTCCTTCTGAACAAGTGTTACTGTTTTCTGCACAAAAGCGATTCTGCGAAGCAATGTGAACACTTCTGCTTCCCAGGCACAGAGAAGGTGCTAGCAAGGAATTCTCTGCCTGCCTTTCCCCAGTGCTCTGCAAGCTCTGCAGGACAACATAGAATCTGGGGCTCTGTGCTTTCTTTCCTTCTGAACAAGTGTTACTGTTTTCTGCACAAAAGCGATTCTTGCGAAGCAATGTGAACAGGCACAGAGAAGGTGCTAGCAGGGAATTCTCTGCCTGCCTTTCCCCAGTGCTCTGCAAGCTCTCCAGGACAACATAGAATCTGGGGCTCTGTGATTTCTTTCCTTCTGAACAAGTGTTACTGTTTTCTGCACAAAAGCGATTTTTGCGAAGCAATGTGAACACTTCTGCTTCCCAGGCACAGAGAAGGTGCTAGCAGGGAATTCTCTGCCTGCCTTTCCCCAGTGCTCTGCAAGCTCTCCAGGACAACATAGAATCTGGGGCTCTGTGCTTTCTTTCCTTCTGAACAAGTGTTACTGTTTTCTGCACAAAAGCGATTCTTGCGAAGCAATGTGAACAGGCACAGAGAAGGTGCTAGCAGGGAATTCTCTGCCTGCCTTTCCCCAGTGCTCTGCAAGCTCTCCAGGACAACATAGAATCTGGGGCTCTGTGATTTCTTTCCTTCTGAACAAGTGTTACTGTTTTCTGCACAAAAGCGATTTTTGCGAAGCAATGTGAACACTTCTGCTTCACAGGCACAGAGAAGGTGCTAGCAGGGAATTCTCTGCCTGCCTATCCCCAGTGCTCTGCAAGCTCTCCAGGACAACATAGAATCTGGGGCTCTGTGCTTTCTTTCCTACTGAACAAGTGTTACTGTTTTCTGCACAAAAGCGATTCTGCGATGCAATGTGAACACTTCTGCTTCCCAGGCACAGAGAAGGTGCTAGCAGGGAATTCTCTGCCTGCCTTTCCCCAGTGCTCTGCAAGCTCTCCAGGACAACATAGAATCTGGGGCTCTGTGCTTTCTTTCCTTCTGAACAAGTGTTACTGTTTTCTGCACAAAAGCGATTCTGCGAAGCAATGTGAACACTTCTGCTTCCCAGGCACAGAGAAGGTGCTAGCAGGGAATTCTCTGCCTGCCTTTCCCCAGTGCTCTGCAAGCTCTCCAGGACAACATAAAATCTGGGGCTCTGTGCTTTCTTTCCTTCTGAACAAGTGTTACTGTTTTCTGCACAAAAGCGATTTTTGCGAAGCAATGTGAACACTTCTGCTTCCCAGGCACAGAGAAGGCGCTAGCAAGGAATTCTCTGCCTGCCTTTCCCCAGTGCTCTGCAAGCTCTCCAGGACAACATAAAATCTGGGGCTCTGTGCTTTCTTTCCTTCTGAATAAGTGTAAGTGTTTTCTGCACAAAAGCGATTCTTGCGAAGCAATGTGAACACTTCTGCTTCCCAGGCACAGAGAAGGTGCTAGCAAGGAATTCTCTGCCTGCCTTTCCCCAGTGCTCTGCAAGCTCTCCAGGACAACATAGAATCTGGTTCTCTGTGCTTTCTTTCCTTCTGAACAAGTGTTACTGTTTTCTGCACAAAAGCGATTCTGCGAAGCAATGTGAACACTTCTGCTTCCCAGGCACAGAGAAGGTGCTAGCAAGGAATTCTCTGCCTGCCTTTCCCCAGTGCTCTGCAAGCTCTCCAGGACAACATAGAATCTGGGGCTCTGTGCTTTCTTTCCTTCTGAACAAGTGTTACTGTTTTCTGCACAAAAGCGATTCTGCGAAGCAATGTGAACAGGCACAGAGAAGGTGCTAGCAGGGAATTCTCTGCCTGCCTTTCCCCAGTGCTCTGCAAGCTCTCCAGGACAACATAGAATCTGGGGCTCTGTGCTTTCTTTCCTTCTAAACAACTGTTACTGTTTTCTGCACAAAAGCGATTCTGCGAAGAACTGTGAACAGGCATAGAGAAGGTGCTAGCAGGGAATTCTCTGCCTGCCTTTCCCCAGTGCTCTGCAAGCTCTCCAGGACAACATAGAATCTGGAGCTCTGTGCTTTCTTTCCTTCTGAACAAGTGTTAGTGTTTTCTGCACAAAAGCGATTCTTGCGAAGCAATGTGAACACTTCTGCTTCCCAGGCACAGAGAAGGTGCTAGCAGGGAATTCTCTGCCTGCCTTTCCCCAGTGCTCTGCAAGCTCTCCAGGACAACATAGAATCTGGGGCTCTGTGCTTTCTTTCCTTCTGAACAAGTGTTACTGTTTTCTGCACAAAAGCGATTCTTGCGAAGCAATGTGAACACTTCTGCTTCCCAGGCACAGAGAAGGTGCTAGCAGGGAATTCTCTGCCTGCCTTTCCCCAGTGCTCTGCAAGCTCTCCAGGACAACATAGAATCTGGGGCTCTGTGCTTTCTTTCGTTCTGAACGAGTGTTATTGTTTCCTGCACAAAAGCGATTCTTGCGAAGCAATGTGAACACATCTGCTTGCCAGGCACAGAGAAGGTGCTAGCAGGGAATTCTCTGCCTGCCTTTCCCCAGTGCTCTGCAAGCTCTCCAGGACAACATAGAATCTGGGGCTCTGTGCTTTCTTTCGTTCTGAACAAGTGTTAGTTTTTTCTGCACAAAAGCGATTCTTGCGAAGCAATGTGAACACTTCTGCTTCCCAGGCACAGAGAAGGTGCTAGCAAGGAATTCTCTGCCTGCCTTTCCCCAGTGCTCTGCAAGCTCTCCAGGACAACATAGAATCTGGGGCTCTGTGCTTTCTTTCCTTCTGAACAAGTGTTACTGTTTTCTGCACAAAAGCGATTCTGCGAAGAACTGTGAACAGGCACAGAGAAGGTGCTAGCAGGGAATTCTCTGCCTGCCTTTCCCCAGTGCTCTGCAAGCTCTCCAGGACAACATAGAATCTGGGGCTCTGTGCTTTCTTTCCTTCTGAACAAGTGTTACTGTTTTCTGCACAAAAGCGATTCTTGCGAAGCAATGTGAACACTTCTGCTTCCCAGGCACAGAGAAGGTGCTATCAGGGAATTCTCTGCCTGGCTTTCCACAGTGCTCTGCAAGCTCTCCAGGACAACATAAAATCTGGGGCTCTGTGCTTTCTTTCCTTCTGAACAAGTGTTACTGTTTTCTGCACAAAAGCGATTCTTGCGAAGAAATGTGAACACTTCTGCTTCCCAGGCACAGAGAAGGTGCTAGCCAGGAATTCTCTGCCTGCCTTTCCCCAGTGCTCTGCAAGCTCTGCAGGACAACATAGAATCTGGGACTCTGTGCTTTCTTTCCTTCTGAACAAGTGTTACTGTTTTCTGCACAAAAGCGATTCTGCGAAGCAATGTGAACAGGCACAGAGAAGGTGCTAGCAGGGAATTCTCTGCCTGCCTTTCCCCAGTGCTCTGCAAGCTCTGCAGGACAACATAGAATCTGGGGCTCTGTGCTTTCTTTCGTTCTGAACAAGTGTTACTGTTTTCTGCACAAAAGCGATTGTGCGAAGCAATGTGAACACTTCTGCTTCCCAGGCACAGAGAAGGTGCTAGCAGGGAATTCTCTGCCTGCCTTTCCCCAGTGCTCTGCAAGCTCTCCAGGACAACATAGAATCTGGGGCTCTGTGCTTTCTTTCCTTCTGAACAAGTGTTAGTGTTTTCTGCACAAAAGCGATTCTTGCGAAGCAATGTGAACACTTCTGCTTCCCAGGCACAGAGAAGGTTCTAGCAAGGAATTCTCTGCCTGCCTTTCCCCAGTGCTCTGCAAGCTCTGCAGGACAACATAGAATCTGGGGCTCTGTGCTTTCTCTCCTTCTGAACAAGTGTTACTGTTTTCTGCACAAAAGCGATTCTGCGAAGCAATGTGAACACTTCTGCTTCCCAGGCACAGAGAAGGTGCTAGCAAGGAATTCTCTGCCTGCCTTTCCCCAGTGCTCTGCAAGCTCTGCAGGACAACATAGAATCTGGGGCTCTGTGCTTTCTTTCCTTCTGAACAAGTGTTACTGTTTTCTGCACAAAAGCGATTCTTGCGAAGCAATGTGAACAGGCACAGAGAAGGTGCTAGCAGGGAATTCTCTGCCTGCCTTTCCCCAGTGCTCTGCAAGCTCTCCAGGACAACATAGAATCTGGGGCTCTGTGATTTCTTTCCTTCTGAACAAGTGTTACTGTTTTCTGCACAAAAGCGATTTTTGCGAAGCAATGTGAACACTTCTGCTTCCCAGGCACAGAGAAGGTGCTAGCAGGGAATTCTCTGCCTGCCTTTCCCCAGTGCTCTGCAAGCTCTCCAGGACAACATAGAATCTGGGGCTCTGTACTTTCTTTCCTTCTGAACAAGTGTTACTGTTTTCTGCACAAAAGCGATTCTTGCGAAGCAATGTGAACAGGCACAGAGAAGGTGCTAGCAGGGAATTCTCTGCCTGCCTTTCCCCAGTGCTCTGCAAGCTCTCCAGGACAACATAGAATCTGGGGCTCTGTGATTTCTTTCCTTCTGAACAAGTGTTACTGTTTTCTGCACAAAAGCGATTTTTGCGAAGCAATGTGAACACTTCTGCTTCACAGGCACAGAGAAGGTGCTAGCAGGGAATTCTCTGCCTGCCTATCCCCAGTGCTCTGCAAGCTCTCCAGGACAACATAGAATCTGGGGCTCTGTGCTTTCTTTCCTACTGAACAAGTGTTACTGTTTTCTGCACAAAAGCGATTCTGCGATGCAATGTGAACACTTCTGCTTCCCAGGCACAGAGAAGGTGCTAGCAGGGAATTCTCTGCCTGCCTTTCCCCAGTGCTCTGCAAGCTCTCCAGGACAACATAGAATCTGGGGCTCTGTGCTTTCTTTCCTTCTGAACAAGTGTTACTGTTTTCTGCACAAAAGCGATTCTTGCGAAGCAATGTGAACACTTCTGCTTCCCAGGCACAGAGAAGGTGCTAGCAGGGAATTCTCTGCCTGCCTTTCCCCAGTGCTCTGCAAGCTCTCCAGGACAACATAGAATCTGGGGCTCTGTGCTTTCTTTCGTTCTGAACGAGTGTTATTGTTTCCTGCACAAAAGCGATTCTTGCGAAGCAATGTGAACACATCTGCTTGCCAGGCACAGAGAAGGTGCTAGCAGGGAATTCTCTGCCTGCCTTTCCCCAGTGCTCTGCAAGCTCTCCAGGACAACATAGAATCTGGGGCTCTGTGCTTTCTTTCGTTCTGAACAAGTGTTAGTGTTTTCTGCACAAAAGCGATTCTTGCGAAGCAATGTGAACACTTCTGCTTCCCAGGCACAGAGAAGGTGCTAGCAAGGAATTCTCTGCCTGCCTTTCCCCAGTGCTCTGCAAGCTCTCCAGGACAACATAGAATCTGGGGCTCTGTGCTTTCTTTCCTTCTGAACAAGTGTTACTGTTTTCTGCACAAAAGCGATTCTGCGAAGAACTGTGAACAGGCACAGAGAAGGTGCTAGCAGGGAATTCTCTGCCTGCCTTTCCCCAGTGCTCTGCAAGCTCTCCAGGACAACATAGAATCTGGGGCTCTGTGCTTTCTTTCCTTCTGAACAAGTGTTAGTGTTTTCTGCACAAAAGCGATTCTTGCGAAGCAATGTGAACACTTCTGCTTCCCAGGCACAGAGAAGGTTCTAGCAAGGAATTCTCTGCCTGCCTTTCCCCAGTGCTCTGCAAGCTCTGCAGGACAACATAGAATCTGGGGCTCTGTGCTTTCTCTCCTTCTGAACAAGTGTTACTGTTTTCTGCACAAAAGCGATTCTGCGAAGCAATGTGAACACTTCTGCTTCCCAGGCACAGAGAAGGTGCTAGCAAGGAATTCTCTGCCTGCCTTTCCCCAGTGCTCTGCAAGCTCTGCAGGACAACATAGAATCTGGGGCTCTGTGCTTTCTTTCCTTCTGAACAAGTGTTACTGTTTTCTGCACAAAAGCGATTCTTGCGAAGCAATGTGAACAGGCACAGAGAAGGTGCTAGCAGGGAATTCTCTGCCTGCCTTTCCCCAGTGCTCTGCAAGCTCTCCAGGACAACATAGAATCTGGGGCTCTGTGATTTCTTTCCTTCTGAACAAGTGTTACTGTTTTCTGCACAAAAGCGATTTTTGCGAAGCAATGTGAACACATCTGCTTGCCAGGCACAGAGAAGGTGCTAGCAGGGAATTCTCTGCCTGCCTTTCCCCAGTGCTCTGCAAGCTCTCCAGGACAACATAGAATCTGGGGCTCTGTGCTTTCTTTCCTTCTGAACAAGTGTTACTGTTTTCTGCACAAAAGCGATTCTTGCGAAGCAATGTGAACAGGCACAGAGAAGGTGCTAGCAGGGAATTCTCTGCCTGCCTTTCCCCAGTGCTCTGCAAGCTCTCCAGGACAACATAGAATCTGGGGCTCTGTGATTTCTTTCCTTCTGAACAAGTGTTACTGTTTTCTGCACAAAAGCGATTTTTGCGAAGCAATGTGAACACTTCTGCTTCACAGGCACAGAGGAGGTGCTAGCAGGGAATTCTCTGCCTGCCTATCCCCAGTGCTCTGCAAGCTCTCCAGGACAACATAGAATCTGGGGCTCTGTGCTTTCTTTCCTTCTGAACAAGTGTTACTGTTTTCTGCACAAAAGCGATTCTGCGATGCAATGTGAACACTTCTGCTTCCCAGGCACAGAGAAGGTGCTAGCAGGGAATTCTCTGCCTGCCTTTCCCCAGTGCTCTGCAAGCTCTCCAGGACAACATAGAATCTGGGGCTCTGTGCTTTCTTTCCTTCTGAACAAGTGTTACTGTTTTCTGCACAAAAGCGATTCTTGCGAAGCAATGTGAACACTTCTGCTTCCCAGGCACAGAGAAGGTGCTAGCAGGGAATTCTCTGCCTGCCTTTCCCCAGTGCTCTGCAAGCTCTCCAGGACAACATAGAATCTGGGGCTCTGTGCTTTCTTTCGTTCTGAACGAGTGTTATTGTTTCCTGCACAAAAGCGATTCTTGCGAAGCAATGTGAACACATCTGCTTGCCAGGCACAGAGAAGGTGCTAGCAGGGAATTCTCTGCCTGCCTTTCCCCAGTGCTCTGCAAGCTCTCCAGGACAACATAGAATCTGGGGCTCTGTGCTTTCTTTCCTTCTGAACAAGTGTTAGTGTTTTCTGCACAAAAGCGATTCTTGCGAAGCAATGTGAACACTTCTGCTTCCCAGGCACAGAGAAGGTGCTAGCAAGGAATTCTCTGCCTGCCTTTCCCCAGTGCTCTGCAAGCTCTCCAGGACAACATAGAATCTGGGGCTCTGTGCTTTCTTTCCTTCTGAACAAGTGTTACTGTTTTCTGCACAAAAGCGATTCTGCGAAGAACTGTGAACAGGCACAGAGAAGGTGCTAGCAGGGAATTCTCTGCCTGCCTTTCCCCAGTGCTCTGCAAGCTCTCCAGGACAACATAGAATCTGGGGCTCTGTGCTTTCTTTCCTTCTGAACAAGTGTTACTGTTTTCTGCACAAAAGCGATTCTTGCGAAGCAATGTGAACACTTCTGCTTCCCAGGCACAGAGAAGGTGCTATCAGGGAATTCTCTGCCTGCCTTTCCACAGTGCTCTGCAAGCTCTCCAGGACAACATAAAATCTGGGGCTCTGTGCTTTCTTTCCTTCTGAACAAGTGTTACTGTTTTCTGCACAAAAGCGATTCTGCGAAGCAATGTGAACAGGCACAGAGAAGGTGCTAGCAGGGAATTCTCTGCCTGCCTTTCCCCAGTGCTCTGCAAGCTCTGCAGGACAACATAGAATCTGGGGCTCTGTGCTTTCTTTCGTTCTGAACAAGTGTTACTGTTTTCTGCACAAAAGCGATTCTGCGAAGCAATGTGAACACTTCTGCTTCCCAGGCACAGAGAAGGTGCTAGCAGGGAATTCTCTGCCTGCCTTTCCCCAGTGCTCTGCAAGCTCTCCAGGACAACATAGAATCTGGGGCTCTGTGCTTTCTTTCCTTCTGAACAAGTGTTAGTGTTTTCTGCACAAAAGCGATTCTTGCGAAGCAATGTGAACACTTCTGCTTCCCAGGCACAGAGAAGGTTCTAGCAAGGAATTCTCTGCCTGCCTTTCCCCAGTGCTCTGCAAGCTCTGCAGGACAACATAGAATCTGGGGCTCTGTGCTTTCTCTCCTTCTGAACAAGTGTTACTGTTTTCTGCACAAAAGCGATTCTGCGAAGCAATGTGAACACTTCTGCTTCCCAGGCACAGAGAAGGTGCTAGCAAGGAATTCTCTGCCTGCCTTTCCCCAGTGCTCTGCAAGCTCTGCAGGACAACATAGAATCTGGGGCTCTGTGCTTTCTTTCCTTCTGAACAAGTGTTACTGTTTTCTGCACAAAAGCGATTCTTGCGAAGCAATGTGAACAGGCACAGAGAAGGTGCTAGCAGGGAATTCTCTGCCTGCCTTTCCCCAGTGCTCTGCAAGCTCTCCAGGACAACATAGAATCTGGGGCTCTGTGATTTCTTTCCTTCTGAACAAGTGTTACTGTTTTCTGCACAAAAGCGATTTTTGCGAAGCAATGTGAACACTTCTGCTTCCCAGGCACAGAGAAGGTGCTAGCAGGGAATTCTCTGCCTGCCTTTCCCCAGTGCTCTGCAAGCTCTCCAGGACAACATAGAATCTGGGGCTCTGTGCTTTCTTTCCTTCTGAACAAGTGTTACTGTTTTCTGCACAAAAGCGATTCTTGCGAAGCAATGTGAACAGGCACAGAGAAGGTGCTAGCAGGGAATTCTCTGCCTGCCTTTCCCCAGTGCTCTCCAAGCTCTCCAGGACAACATAGAATCTGGGGCTCTGTGATATCTTTCCTTCTGAACAAGTGTTACTGTTTTCTGCACAAAAGCGATTTTTGCGAAGCAATGTGAACACTTCTGCTTCACAGGCACAGAGAAGGTGCTAGCAGGGAATTCTCTGCCTGCCTATCCCCAGTGCTCTGCAAGCTCTCCAGGACAACATAGAATCTGGGGCTCTGTGCTTTCTTTCCTACTGAACAAGTGTTACTGTTTTCTGCACAAAAGCGATTCTGCGATGCAATGTGAACACTTCTGCTTCCCAGGCACAGAGAAGGTGCTAGCAGGGAATTCTCTGCCTGCCTTTCCCCAGTGCTCTGCAAGCTCTCCAGGACAACATAGAATCTGGGGCTCTGTGCTTTCTTTCGTTCTGAACAAGTGTTAGTGTTTTCTGCCCAAAAGCGATTCTTGCGAAGCAATGTGAACACTTCTGCTTCCCAGGCACAGAGAAGGTGCTAGCAAGGAATTCTCTGCCTGCCTTTCCCCAGTGCTCTGCAATCTCTGCAGGACAACATAGAATCTGGGGCTCTGTGCTTTCTTTCGTTCTGAACAAGTGTTACTGTTTTCTGCACAAAAGCGATTCTGCGAAGCAATGTGAACAGGCACAGAGAAGGTGCTAGCAGGGAATTCTCTGCCTGCCTTTCCCCAGTGCTCTGCAAGCTCTCCAGGACAACATCAAATCTGGGGCTCTGTGCTTTCTTTCCTTCTGAACAAGTGTTACTGTTTTCTGCACAAAAGCGATTCTTGCGAAGCAATGTGAACACTTCTGCTTCCCAGGCACAGAGAAGGTGCTAGCAAGGAATTCTCTGCCTGCCTTTCCCCAGTGCTCTGCAAGCTCTCCAGGACAACATAAAATCTGGGGCTCTGTGCTTTCTTTCCTTCTGAACAAGTGTTACTGTTTTCTGCACAAATCGATTCTGCGAAGCAATGTGAACAGGCACAGAGAAGGTGCTAGCAGGGAATTCTCTGCCTGCCTTTCCCCAGTGCTCTGCAAGCTCTCCAGGACAACATAGAATCTGGGGCTCTGTGCTTTCTTTCCTTCTGAACAAGTGTTACTGTTTTCTGCACAAAAGCGATTCTGCGAAGCAATGTGAACAGGCACAGAGAAGGTGCTAGCAGGGAATTCTCTGCCTGCCTTTCCCCAGTGCTCTGCAAGCTCTCCAGGACAACATAAAATCTGGGGCTCTGTGCTTTCTTTCCTTCTGAACAAGTGTTACTGTTTTCTGCACAAAAGCGATTTTTGCGAAGCAATGTGAACACTTCTGCTTCCCAGGCACAGAGAAGGTGCTAGCAAGGAATTCTCTGCCTGCCTTTCCCCAGTGCTCTGCAAGCTCTGCAGGACAACATAGAATCTGGGACTCTGTGCTTTCTTTCCTTCTGAACAAGTGTTACTGTTTTCTGCACAAAAGCGATTCTGCGAAGCAATGTGAACAGGCACAGAGAAGGTGCTAGCAGGGAATTCTCTGCCTGCCTTTCCCCAGTGCTCTGCAAGCTCTGCAGGACAACATAGAATCTGGGGCTCTGTGCTTTCTTTCGTTCTGAACAAGTGTTACTGTTTTCTGCACAAAAGCGATTCTGCGAAGCAATGTGAACACTTCTGCTTCCCAGGCACAGAGAAGGTGCTAGCAGGGAATTCTCTGCCTGCCTTTCCCCAGTGCTCTGCAAGCTCTCCAGGACAACATAGAATCTGGGGCTCTGTGCTTTCTTTCCTTCTGAACAAGTGTTAGTGTTTTCTGCACAAAAGCGATTCTTGCGAAGCAATGTGAACACTTCTGCTTCCCAGGCACAGAGAAGGTGCTAGCAAGGAATTCTCTGCCTGCCTTTCCCCAGTGCTCTGCAAGCTCTCCAGGACAACATAGAATCTGGGGCTCTGTGCTTTCTCTCCTTCTGAACAAGTGTTACTGTTTTCTGCACAAAAGCGATTCTGCGAAGCAATGTGAACACTTCTGCTTCCCAGGCACAGAGAAGGTGCTAGCAAGGAATTCTCTGCCTGCCTTTCCCCAGTGCTCTGCAAGCTCTGCAGGACAACATAGAATCTGGGGCTCTGTGCTTTCTTTCCTTCTGAACAAGTGTTACTGTTTTCTGCACAAAAGCGATTCTTGCGAAGCAATGTGAACAGGCACAGAGAAGGTGCTAGCAGGGAATTCTCTGCCTGCCTTTCCCCAGTGCTCTGCAAGCTCTCCAGGACAACATAGAATCTGGGGCTCTGTGATTTCTTTCCTTCTGAACAAGTGTTACTGTTTTCTGCACAAAAGCGATTTTTGCGAAGCAATGTGAACACTTCTGCTTCCCAGGCACAGAGAAGGTGCTAGCAGGGAATTCTCTGCCTGCCTTTCCCCAGTGCTCTGCAAGCTCTCCAGGACAACATAGAATCTGGGGCTCTGTGCTTTCTTTCCTTCTGAACAAGTGTTACTGTTTTCTGCACAAAAGCGATTCTTGCGAAGCAATGTGAACACTTCTGCTTCCCAGGCACAGAGAAGGTGCTAGCAGGGAATTCTCTGCCTGCCTATCCCCAGTGCTCTGCAAGCTCTCCAGGACAACATAGAATCTGGGGCTCTGTGCTTTCTTTCCTACTGAACAAGTGTTACTGTTTTCTGCACAAAAGCGATTCTGCGATGCAATGTGAACACTTCTGCTTCCCAGGCACAGAGAAGGTGCTAGCAAGGAATTCTCTGCCTGCCTTTCCCCAGTGCTCTGCAAGCTCTCCAGGACAACATAGAATCTGGGGCTCTGTGCTTTCTTTCGTTCTGAACAAGTGTTAGTGTTTTCTGCCCAAAAGCGATTCTTGCGAAGCAATGTGAACACTTCTGCTTCCCAGGCACAGAGAAGGTGCTAGCAAGGAATTCTCTGCCTGCCTTTCCCCAGTGCTCTGCAAGCTCTGCAGGACAACATAGAATCTGGGGCTCTGTGCTTTCTTTCGTTCTGAACAAGTGTTACTGTTTTCTGCACAAAAGCGATTCTGCGAAGCAATGTGAACAGGCACAGAGAAGGTGCTAGCAGGGAATTCTCTGCCTGCCTTTCCCCAGTGCTCTGCAAGCTCTCCAGGACAACATCAAATCTGGGGCTCTGTGCTTTCTTTCCTTCTGAACAAGTGTTACTGTTTTCTGCACAAAAGCGATTTTTGCGAAGCAATGTGAACACTTCTGCTTCCCAGGCACAGAGAAGGTGCTAGCAGGGAATTCTCTGCCTGCCTTTCCCCAGTGCTCTGCAAGCTCTCCAGGACAACATAGAATCTGGGGCTCTGTGCTTTCTTTCCTTCTGTACAAGTGTTAGTGTTTTCTGCACAAAAGCGATTCTTGCGAAGCAATGTGAACACTTCTGCTTCCCAGGCACAGAGAAGGTGCTAGCAAGGAATTCTCTGCCTGCCTTTCCCCAGTGCTCTGCAAGCTCTCCAGGACAACATAAAATCTGGGGCTCTGTGCTTTCTTTCCTTCTGAACAAGTGTTACTGTTTTCTGCACAAATCGATTCTGCGAAGCAATGTGAACAGGCACAGAGAAGGTGCTAGCAGGGAATTCTCTGCCTGCCTTTCCCCAGTGCTCTGCAAGCTCTCCAGGACAACATAGAATCTGGGGCTCTGTGCTTTCTTTCCTTCTGAACAAGTGTTACTGTTTTCTGCACAAAAGCGATTCTGCGAAGCAATGTGAACAGGCACAGAGAAGGTGCTAGCAAGGAATTCTCTGCCTGCCTTTCCCCAGTGCTCTGCAAGCTCTCCAGGACAACATAAAATCTGGGGCTCTGTGCTTTCTTTCCTTCTGAACAAGTGTTACTGTTTTCTGCACAAAAGCGATTTTTGCGAAGCAATGTGAACACTTCTGCTTCACAGGCACAGAGAAGGTGCTAGCAGGGAATTCTCTGCCTGCCTATCCCCAGTGCTCTGCAAGCTCTCCAGGACAACATAGAATCTGGGGCTCTGTGCTTTCTTTCCTACTGAACAAGTGTTACTGTTTTCTGCACAAAAGCGATTCTGCGATGCAATGTGAACACTTCTGCTTCCCAGGCACAGAGAAGGTGCTAGCAGGGAATTCTCTGCCTGCCTTTCCCCAGTGCTCTGCAAGCTCTCCAGGACAACATAGAATCTGGGGCTCTGTGCTTTCTTTCCTTCTGAACAAGTGTTACTGTTTTCTGCACAAAAGCGATTCTTGCGAAGCAATGTGAACACTTCTGCTTCCCAGGCACAGAGAAGGTGCTAGCAGGGAATTCTCTGCCTGCCTTTCCCCAGTGCTCTGCAAGCTCTCCAGGACAACATAGAATCTGGGGCTCTGTGCTTTCTTTCGTTCTGAACGAGTGTTATTGTTTCCTGCACAAAAGCGATTCTTGCGAAGCAATGTGAACACATCTGCTTGCCAGGCACAGAGAAGGTGCTAGCAGGGAATTCTCTGCCTGCCTTTCCCCAGTGCTCTGCAAGCTCTCCAGGACAACATAGAATCTGGGGCTCTGTGCTTTCTTTCGTTCTGAACAAGTGTTAGTGTTTTCTGCACAAAAGCGATTCTTGCGAAGCAATGTGAACACTTCTGCTTCCCAGGCACAGAGAAGGTGCTAGCAAGGAATTCTCTGCCTGCCTTTCCCCAGTGCTCTGCAAGCTCTCCAGGACAACATAGAATCTGGGGCTCTGTGCTTTCTTTCCTTCTGAACAAGTGTTACTGTTTTCTGCACAAAAGCGATTCTGCGAAGAACTGTGAACAGGCACAGAGAAGGTGCTAGCAGGGAATTCTCTGCCTGCCTTTCCCCAGTGCTCTGCAAGCTCTCCAGGACAACATAGAATCTGGGGCTCTGTGCTTTCTTTCCTTCTGAACAAGTGTTACTGTTTTCTGCACAAAAGCGATTCTTGCGAAGCAATGTGAACACTTCTGCTTCCCAGGCACAGAGAAGGTGCTATCAGGGAATTCTCTGCCTGGCTTTCCACAGTGCTCTGCAAGCTCTCCAGGACAACATAAAATCTGGGGCTCTGTGCTTTCTTTCCTTCTGAACAAGTGTTACTGTTTTCTGCACAAAAGCGATTCTTGCGAAGAAATGTGAACACTTCTGCTTCCCAGGCACAGAGAAGGTGCTAGCCAGGAATTCTCTGCCTGCCTTTCCCCAGTGCTCTGCAAGCTCTGCAGGACAACATAGAATCTGGGACTCTGTGCTTTCTTTCCTTCTGAACAAGTGTTACTGTTTTCTGCACAAAAGCGATTCTGCGAAGCAATGTGAACAGGCACAGAGAAGGTGCTAGCAGGGAATTCTCTGCCTGCCTTTCCCCAGTGCTCTGCAAGCTCTGCAGGACAACATAGAATCTGGGGCTCTGTGCTTTCTTTCGTTCTGAACAAGTGTTACTGTTTTCTGCACAAAAGCGATTCTGCGAAGCAATGTGAACACTTCTGCTTCCCAGGCACAGAGAAGGTGCTAGCAGGGAATTCTCTGCCTGCCTTTCCCCAGTGCTCTGCAAGCTCTCCAGGACAACATAGAATCTGGGGCTCTGTGCTTTCTTTCCTTCTGAACAAGTGTTAGTGTTTTCTGCACAAAAGCGATTCTTGCGAAGCAATGTGAACACTTCTGCTTCCCAGGCACAGAGAAGGTTCTAGCAAGGAATTCTCTGCCTGCCTTTCCCCAGTGCTCTGCAAGCTCTGCAGGACAACATAGAATCTGGGGCTCTGTGCTTTCTCTCCTTCTGAACAAGTGTTACTGTTTTCTGCACAAAAGCGATTCTGCGAAGCAATGTGAACACTTCTGCTTCCCAGGCACAGAGAAGGTGCTAGCAAGGAATTCTCTGCCTGCCTTTCCCCAGTGCTCTGCAAGCTCTGCAGGACAACATAGAATCTGGGGCTCTGTGCTTTCTTTCCTTCTGAACAAGTGTTACTGTTTTCTGCACAAAAGCGATTCTTGCGAAGCAATGTGAACAGGCACAGAGAAGGTGCTAGCAGGGAATTCTCTGCCTGCCTTTCCCCAGTGCTCTGCAAGCTCTCCAGGACAACATAGAATCTGGGGCTCTGTGATTTCTTTCCTTCTGAACAAGTGTTACTGTTTTCTGCACAAAAGCGATTTTTGCGAAGCAATGTGAACACTTCTGCTTCCCAGGCACAGAGAAGGTGCTAGCAGGGAATTCTCTGCCTGCCTTTCCCCAGTGCTCTGCAAGCTCTCCAGGACAACATAGAATCTGGGGCTCTGTGCTTTCTTTCCTTCTGAACAAGTGTTACTGTTTTCTGCACAAAAGCGATTCTTGCGAAGCAATGTGAACAGGCACAGAGAAGGTGCTAGCAGGGAATTCTCTGCCTGCCTTTCCCCAGTGCTCTCCAAGCTCTCCAGGACAACATAGAATCTGGGGCTCTGTGATATCTTTCCTTCTGAACAAGTGTTACTGTTTTCTGCACAAAAGCGATTTTTGCGAAGCAATGTGAACACTTCTGCTTCACAGGCACAGAGAAGGTGCTAGCAGGGAATTCTCTGCCTGCCTATCCCCAGTGCTCTGCAAGCTCTCCAGGACAACATAGAATCTGGGGCTCTGTGCTTTCTTTCCTACTGAACAAGTGTTACTGTTTTCTGCACAAAAGCGATTCTGCGATGCAATGTGAACACTTCTGCTTCCCAGGCACAGAGAAGGTGCTAGCAGGGAATTCTCTGCCTGCCTTTCCCCAGTGCTCTGCAAGCTCTCCAGGACAACATAGAATCTGGGGCTCTGTGCTTTCTTTCGTTCTGAACAAGTGTTAGTGTTTTCTGCCCAAAAGCGATTCTTGCGAAGCAATGTGAACACTTCTGCTTCCCAGGCACAGAGAAGGTGCTAGCAAGGAATTCTCTGCCTGCCTTTCCCCAGTGCTCTGCAATCTCTGCAGGACAACATAGAATCTGGGGCTCTGTGCTTTCTTTCGTTCTGAACAAGTGTTACTGTTTTCTGCACAAAAGCGATTCTGCGAAGCAATGTGAACAGGCACAGAGAAGGTGCTAGCAGGGAATTCTCTGCCTGCCTTTCCCCAGTGCTCTGCAAGCTCTCCAGGACAACATCAAATCTGGGGCTCTGTGCTTTCTTTCCTTCTGAACAAGTGTTACTGTTTTCTGCACAAAAGCGATTCTTGCGAAGCAATGTGAACACTTCTGCTTCCCAGGCACAGAGAAGGTGCTAGCAAGGAATTCTCTGCCTGCCTTTCCCCAGTGCTCTGCAAGCTCTCCAGGACAACATAAAATCTGGGGCTCTGTGCTTTCTTTCCTTCTGAACAAGTGTTACTGTTTTCTGCACAAATCGATTCTGCGAAGCAATGTGAACAGGCACAGAGAAGGTGCTAGCAGGGAATTCTCTGCCTGCCTTTCCCCAGTGCTCTGCAAGCTCTCCAGGACAACATAGAATCTGGGGCTCTGTGCTTTCTTTCCTTCTGAACAAGTGTTACTGTTTTCTGCACAAAAGCGATTCTGCGAAGCAATGTGAACAGGCACAGAGAAGGTGCTAGCAGGGAATTCTCTGCCTGCCTTTCCCCAGTGCTCTGCAAGCTCTCCAGGACAACATAAAATCTGGGGCTCTGTGCTTTCTTTCCTTCTGAACAAGTGTTACTGTTTTCTGCACAAAAGCGATTTTTGCGAAGCAATGTGAACACTTCTGCTTCCCAGGCACAGAGAAGGTGCTAGCAAGGAATTCTCTGCCTGCCTTTCCCCAGTGCTCTGCAAGCTCTGCAGGACAACATAGAATCTGGGACTCTGTGCTTTCTTTCCTTCTGAACAAGTGTTACTGTTTTCTGCACAAAAGCGATTCTGCGAAGCAATGTGAACAGGCACAGAGAAGGTGCTAGCAGGGAATTCTCTGCCTGCCTTTCCCCAGTGCTCTGCAAGCTCTGCAGGACAACATAGAATCTGGGGCTCTGTGCTTTCTTTCGTTCTGAACAAGTGTTACTGTTTTCTGCACAAAAGCGATTCTGCGAAGCAATGTGAACACTTCTGCTTCCCAGGCACAGAGAAGGTGCTAGCAGGGAATTCTCTGCCTGCCTTTCCCCAGTGCTCTGCAAGCTCTCCAGGACAACATAGAATCTGGGGCTCTGTGCTTTCTTTCCTTCTGAACAAGTGTTAGTGTTTTCTGCACAAAAGCGATTCTTGCGAAGCAATGTGAACACTTCTGCTTCCCAGGCACAGAGAAGGTGCTAGCAAGGAATTCTCTGCCTGCCTTTCCCCAGTGCTCTGCAAGCTCTCCAGGACAACATAGAATCTGGGGCTCTGTGCTTTCTCTCCTTCTGAACAAGTGTTACTGTTTTCTGCACAAAAGCGATTCTGCGAAGCAATGTGAACACTTCTGCTTCCCAGGCACAGAGAAGGTGCTAGCAAGGAATTCTCTGCCTGCCTTTCCCCAGTGCTCTGCAAGCTCTGCAGGACAACATAGAATCTGGGGCTCTGTGCTTTCTTTCCTTCTGAACAAGTGTTACTGTTTTCTGCACAAAAGCGATTCTTGCGAAGCAATGTGAACAGGCACAGAGAAGGTGCTAGCAGGGAATTCTCTGCCTGCCTTTCCCCAGTGCTCTGCAAGCTCTCCAGGACAACATAGAATCTGGGGCTCTGTGATTTCTTTCCTTCTGAACAAGTGTTACTGTTTTCTGCACAAAAGCGATTTTTGCGAAGCAATGTGAACACTTCTGCTTCCCAGGCACAGAGAAGGTGCTAGCAGGGAATTCTCTGCCTGCCTTTCCCCAGTGCTCTGCAAGCTCTCCAGGACAACATAGAATCTGGGGCTCTGTGCTTTCTTTCCTTCTGAACAAGTGTTACTGTTTTCTGCACAAAAGCGATTCTTGCGAAGCAATGTGAACACTTCTGCTTCCCAGGCACAGAGAAGGTGCTAGCAGGGAATTCTCTGCCTGCCTATCCCCAGTGCTCTGCAAGCTCTCCAGGACAACATAGAATCTGGGGCTCTGTGCTTTCTTTCCTACTGAACAAGTGTTACTGTTTTCTGCACAAAAGCGATTCTGCGATGCAATGTGAACACTTCTGCTTCCCAGGCACAGAGAAGGTGCTAGCAGGGAATTCTCTGCCTGCCTTTCCCCAGTGCTCTGCAAGCTCTCCAGGACAACATAGAATCTGGGGCTCTGTGCTTTCTTTCGTTCTGAACAAGTGTTAGTGTTTTCTGCCCAAAAGCGATTCTTGCGAAGCAATGTGAACACTTCTGCTTCCCAGGCACAGAGAAGGTGCTAGCAAGGAATTCTCTGCCTGCCTTTCCCCAGTGCTCTGCAAGCTCTGCAGGACAACATAGAATCTGGGGCTCTGTGCTTTCTTTCGTTCTGAACAAGTGTTACTGTTTTCTGCACAAAAGCGATTCTGCGAAGCAATGTGAACAGGCACAGAGAAGGTGCTAGCAGGGAATTCTCTGCCTGCCTTTCCCCAGTGCTCTGCAAGCTCTCCAGGACAACATCAAATCTGGGGCTCTGTGCTTTCTTTCCTTCTGAACAAGTGTTACTGTTTTCTGCACAAAAGCGATTTTTGCGAAGCAATGTGAACACTTCTGCTTCCCAGGCACAGAGAAGGTGCTAGCAGGGAATTCTCTGCCTGCCTTTCCCCAGTGCTCTGCAAGCTCTCCAGGACAACATAGAATCTGGGGCTCTGTGCTTTCTTTCCTTCTGTACAAGTGTTAGTGTTTTCTGCACAAAAGCGATTCTTGCGAAGCAATGTGAACACTTCTGCTTCCCAGGCACAGAGAAGGTGCTAGCAAGGAATTCTCTGCCTGCCTTTCCCCAGTGCTCTGCAAGCTCTCCAGGACAACATAAAATCTGGGGCTCTGTGCTTTCTTTCCTTCTGAACAAGTGTTAGTGTTTTCTGCACAAATCGATTCTGCGAAGCAATGTGAACAGGCACAGAGAAGGTGCTAGCAGGGAATTCTCTGCCTGCCTTTCCCCAGTGCTCTGCAAGCTCTCCAGGACAACATAGAATCTGGGGCTCTGTGCTTTCTTTCCTTCTGAACAAGTGTTACTGTTTTCTGCACAAAAGCGATTCTGCGAAGCAATGTGAACAGGCACAGAGAAGGTGCTAGCAAGGAATTCTCTGCCTGCCTTTCCCCAGTGCTCTGCAAGCTCTCCAGGACAACATAAAATCTGGGGCTCTGTGCTTTCTTTCCTTCTGAACAAGTGTTACTGTTTTCTGCACAAAAGCGATTTTTGCGAAGCAATGTGAACACTTCTGCTTCCCAGGCACAGAGAAGGTGCTAGCAAGGAATTCTCTGCCTGCCTTTCCCCAGTGCTCTGCAAGCTCTCCAGGACAACATAAAATCTGGGGCTCTGTGCTTTCTTTCCTTCTGAATAAGTGTAAGTGTTTTCTGCACAAAAGCGATTCTTGCGAAGCAATGTGAACACTTCTGCTTCCCAGGCACAGAGAAGGTGCTAGCAAGGAATTCTCTGCCTGCCTTTCCCCAGTGCTCTGCAAGCTCTCCAGGACAACATAGAATCTGGTTCTCTGTGCTTTCTTTCCTTCTGAACAAGTGTTACTGTTTTCTGCACAAAAGCGATTCTGCGAAGCAATGTGAACACTTCTGCTTCCCAGGCACAGAGAAGGTGCTAGCAAGGAATTCTCTGCCTGCCTTTCCCCAGTGCTCTGCAAGCTCTGCAGGACAACATAGAATCTGGGGCTCTGTGCTTTCTTTCGTTCTGAACAAGTGTTACTGTTTTCTGCACAAAAGCGATTCTGCGAAGCAATGTGAACACTTCTGCTTCCCAGGCACAGAGAAGGTGCTAGCAGGGAATTCTCTGCCTGCCTTTCCCCAGTGCTCTGCAAGCTCTCCAGGACAACATAGAATCTGGGGCTCTGTGCTTTCTTTCCTTCTGAACAAGTGTTACTGTTTTCTGCACAAAAGCGATTCTGCGAAGAACTGTGAACAGGCATAGAGAAGGTGCTAGCAGGGAATTCTCTGCCTGCCTTTCCCCAGTACTCTGCAAGCTCTCCAGGACAACATAAAATCTGGGGCTCTGTGCTTTCTTTCCTTCTGAACAAGTGTTACTGTTTTCTGCACAAAAGCGATTTTTGCGAAGCAATGTGAACGCTTCTGCTTCCCAGGCACAGAGAAGGTGCTAGCAGGGAATTCTCTGCCTGCCTTTCCCCAGTGCTCTGCAAGCTCTGCAGGACAACATAGAATCTGGGGCTCTGTGCTTTCTTTCGTTCTGAACAAGTGTTACTGTTTTCTGCACAAAAGCGATTCTGCGAAGCAATGTGAACAGGCACAGAGAAGGTGCTAGCAGGGAATTCTCTGCCTGCCTTTCCCCAGTGCTCTGCAAGCTCTGCAGGACAACATAGAATCTGGGGCTCTGTGCTTTCTTTCGTTCTGAACAAGTGTTACTGTTTTCTGCACAAAAGCGATTCTGCGAAGCAATGTGAACACTTCTGCTTCCCAGGCACAGAGAAGGTGCTAGCAGGGAATTCTCTGCCTGCCTTTCCCCAGTGCTCTGCAAGCTCTCCAGGACAACATAGAATCTGGGGCTCTGTGCTTTCTTTCCTTCTGAACAAGTGTTAGTGTTTTCTGCACAAAAGCGATTCTTGCGAAGCAATGTGAACACTTCTGCTTCCCAGGCACAGAGAAGGTGCTAGCAAGGAATTCTCTGCCTGCCTTTCCCCAGTGCTCTGCAAGCTCTCCAGGACAACATAGAATCTGGGGCTCTGTGCTTTCTCTCCTTCTGAACAAGTGTTACTGTTTTCTGCACAAAAGCGATTCTGCGAAGCAATGTGAACACTTCTGCTTCCCAGGCACAGAGAAGGTGCTAGCAAGGAATTCTCTGCCTGCCTTTCCCCAGTGCTCTGCAAGCTCTGCAGGACAACATAGAATCTGGGGCTCTGTGCTTTCTTTCCTTCTGAACAAGTGTTACTGTTTTCTGCACAAAAGCGATTCTTGCGAAGCAATGTGAACAGGCACAGAGAAGGTGCTAGCAGGGAATTCTCTGCCTGCCTTTCCCCAGTGCTCTGCAAGCTCTCCAGGACAACATAGAATCTGGGGCTCTGTGATTTCTTTCCTTCTGAACAAGTGTTACTGTTTTCTGCACAAAAGCGATTTTTGCGAAGCAATGTGAACACTTCTGCTTCCCAGGCACAGAGAAGGTGCTAGCAGGGAATTCTCTGCCTGCCTTTCCCCAGTGCTCTGCAAGCTCTCCAGGACAACATAGAATCTGGGGCTCTGTGCTTTCTTTCCTTCTGAACAAGTGTTACTGTTTTCTGCACAAAAGCGATTCTTGCGAAGCAATGTGAACAGGCACAGAGAAGGTGCTAGCAGGGAATTCTCTGCCTGCCTTTCCCCAGTGCTCTGCAAGCTCTCCAGGACAACATAGAATCTGGGGCTCTGTGATTTCTTTCCTTCTGAACAAGTGTTACTGTTTTCTGCACAAAAGCGATTTTTGCGAAGCAATGTGAACACTTCTGCTTCACAGGCACAGAGAAGGTGCTAGCAGGGAATTCTCTGCCTGCCTTTCCCCAGTGCTCTGCAAGCTCTCCAGGACAACATAGAATCTGGGGCTCTGTGCTTTCTTTCCTTCTGAACAAGTGTTACTGTTTTCTGCACAAAAGCGATTCTTGCGAAGCAATGTGAACACTTCTGCTTCCCAGGCACAGAGAAGGTGCTAGCAGGGAATTCTCTGCCTGCCTATCCCCAGTGCTCTGCAAGCTCTCCAGGACAACATAGAATCTGGGGCTCTGTGCTTTCTTTCCTACTGAACAAGTGTTACTGTTTTCTGCACAAAAGCGATTCTGCGATGCAATGTGAACACTTCTGCTTCCCAGGCACAGAGAAGGTGCTAGCAGGGAATTCTCTGCCTGCCTTTCCCCAGTGCTCTGCAAGCTCTCCAGGACAACATAGAATCTGGGGCTCTGTGCTTTCTTTCGTTCTGAACAAGTGTTAGTGTTTTCTGCACAAAAGCGATTCTTGCGAAGCAATGTGAACACTTCTGCTTCCCAGGCACAGAGAAGGTGCTAGCAAGGAATTCTCTGCCTGCCTTTCCCCAGTGCTCTGCAAGCTCTGCAGGACAACATAGAATCTGGGGCTCTGTGCTTTCTTTCGTTCTGAACAAGTGTTACTGTTTTCTGCACAAAAGCGATTCTGCGAAGCAATGTGAACAGGCACAGAGAAGGTGCTAGCAGGGAATTCTCTGCCTGCCTTTCCCCAGTGCTCTGCAAGCTCTCCAGGACAACATCAAATCTGGGGCTCTGTGCTTTATTTCCTTCTGAACAAGTGTTACTGTTTTCTGCACAAAAGCGATTTTTGCGAAGCAATGTGAACACTTCTGCTTCCCAGGCACAGAGAAGGTGCTAGCAGGGAATTCTCTGCCTGCCTTTCCCCAGTGCTCTGCAAGCTCTCCAGGACAACATAGAATCTGGGGCTCTGTGCTTTCTTTCGTTCTGAACAAGTGTTACTGTTTTCTGCACAAAAGCAATTCTTGTGAAGCAATGTGAACACTTCTGCTTCCCAGGCACAGAGAAGGTGTTAGCAAGGAATTCTCTGCCTGCCTTTCCACAGTGCTCTGCAAGCTCTCCAGGACAACATAGAATCTGGGGCTCTGTGCTTTCTTTCCTTCTGAACAAGTGTTACTGTTTTCTGCACAAAAGGGATTCTTGCGAAGCAATGTGAACACTTCTGCTTCCCAGGCACAGAGAAGGTGCTAGCAAGGAATTCTCTGCCTGCCTTTCCCCAGTGCTCTGCAAGCTCTCCAGGACAACATAAAATCTGGGGCTCTGTGCTTTCTTTCGTTCTGAACAAGTGTTAGTGTTTTCTGCCCAAAAGCGATTCTTGCGAAGCAATGTGAACACTTCTGCTTCCCAGGCACAGAGAAGGTGCTAGCAAGGAATTCTCTGCCTGCCTTTCCCCAGTGCTCTGCAAGCTCTGCAGGACAACATAGAATGTGGTTCTCTGTGCTTTCTTTCCTTCTGAACAAGTGTTAGTGTTTTCTGCACAAAAGCGATTCTGCGAAGCAATGTGAACACTTCTGCTTCCCAGGCACAGAGAAGGTGCTAGCAGGGAATTCTCTGCCTGCCTTTCCCCAGTGCTCTGCAAGCTCTCCAGGACAACATAGAATCTGGGGCTCTGTGCTTTCTTTCGTTCTGAACAAGTGTTACTGTTTTCTGCACAAAAGCGATTCTGCGAAGCAATGTGAACACTTCTGCTTCCCAGGCACAGAGAAGGTGCTAGCAGGGAATTCTCTGCCTGCCTTTCCCCAGTGCTCTGCAAGCTCTCCAGGACAACATAGAATCTGGGGCTCTGTGCTTTCTTTCCTTCTGAACAAGTGTTACAGTTTTCTGCACAAAAGCGATTCTTGCGAAGCAATGTGAACAGGCACAGAGAAGGTGCTAGCAGGGAATTCTCTGCCTGCCTTTCCCCAGTGCTCTGCAAGCTCTCCAGGACAACATAGAATCTGGGGCTCTGTGATTTCTTTCCTTCTGAACAAGTGTTACTGTTTTCTGCACAAAAGCGATTTTTGCGAAGCAATGTGAACACTTCTGCTTCACAGGCACAGAGAAGGTGCTAGCAGGGAATTCTCTGCCTGCCTTTCCCCAGTGCTCTGCAAGCTCTCCAGGACAACATAGAATCTGGGGCTCTGTGCTTTCTTTCCTTCTGAACAAGTGTTACTGTTTTCTGCACAAAAGCGATTCTTGCGAAGCAATGTGAACACTTCTGCTTCCCAGGCACAGAGAAGGTGCTAGCAGGGAATTCTCTGCCTGCCTATCCCCAGTGCTCTGCAAGCTCTGCAGGACAACATAGAATGTGGTTCTCTGTGCTTTCTTTCCTTCTGAACAAGTGTTAGTGTTTTCTGCACAAAAGCGATTCTGCGAAGCAATGTGAACACTTCTGCTTCCCAGGCACAGAGAAGGTGCTAGCAGGGAATTCTCTGCCTGCCTTTCCCCAGTGCTCTGCAAGCTCTCCAGGACAACATAGAATCTGGGGCTCTGTGCTTTCTTTCGTTCTGAACAAGTGTTACTGTTTTCTGCACAAAAGCGATTCTGCGAAGCAATGTGAACACTTCTGCTTCCCAGGCACAGAGAAGGTGCTAGCAGGGAATTCTCTGCCTGCCTTTCCCCAGTGCTCTGCAAGCTCTCCAGGACAACATAGAATCTGGGGCTCTGTGCTTTCTTTCCTTCTGAACAAGTGTTACAGTTTTCTGCACAAAAGCGATTCTTGCGAAGCAATGTGAACAGGCACAGAGAAGGTGCTAGCAGGGAATTCTCTGCCTGCCTTTCCCCAGTGCTCTGCAAGCTCTCCAGGACAACATAGAATCTGGGGCTCTGTGATTTCTTTCCTTCTGAACAAGTGTTACTGTTTTCTGCACAAAAGCGATTTTTGCGAAGCAATGTGAACACTTCTGCTTCACAGGCACAGAGAAGGTGCTAGCAGGGAATTCTCTGCCTGCCTTTCCCCAGTGCTCTGCAAGCTCTCCAGGACAACATAGAATCTGGGGCTCTGTGCTTTCTTTCCTTCTGAACAAGTGTTACTGTTTTCTGCACAAAAGCGATTCTTGCGAAGCAATGTGAACACTTCTGCTTCCCAGGCACAGAGAAGGTGCTAGCAGGGAATTCTCTGCCTGCCTATCCCCAGTGCTCTGCAAGCTCTCCAGGACAACATAGAATCTGGGGCTCTGTGCTTTCTTTCCTACTGAACAAGTGTTACTGTTTTCTGCACAAAAGCGATTCTGCGATGCAATGTGAACACTTCTGCTTCCCAGGCACAGAGAAGGTGCTAGCAGGGAATTCTCTGCCTGCCTTTCCCCAGTGCTCTGCAAGCTCTCCAGGACAACATAGAATCTGGGGCTCTGTGCTTTCTTTCGTTCTGAACAAGTGTTAGTGTTTTCTGCACAAAAGCGATTCTTGCGAAGCAATGTGAACACTTCTGCTTCCCAGGCACAGAGAAGGTGCTAGCAAGGAATTCTCTGCCTGCCTTTCCCCAGTGCTCTGCAAGCTCTGCAGGACAACATAGAATCTGGGGCTCTGTGCTTTCTTTCGTTCTGAACAAGTGTTACTGTTTTCTGCACAAAAGCGATTCTGCGAAGCAATGTGAACAGGCACAGAGAAGGTGCTAGCAGGGAATTCTCTGCCTGCCTTTCCCCAGTGCTCTGCAAGCTCTCCAGGACAACATCAAATCTGGGGCTCTGTGCTTTATTTCCTTCTGAACAAGTGTTACTGTTTTCTGCACAAAAGCGATTTTTGCGAAGCAATGTGAACACTTCTGCTTCCCAGGCACAGAGAAGGTGCTAGCAGGGAATTCTCTGCCTGCCTTTCCCCAGTGCTCTGCAAGCTCTCCAGGACAACATAGAATCTGGGGCTCTGTGCTTTCTCTCCTTCTGAACAAGTGTTACTGTTTTCTGCACAAAAGCGATTCTGCGAAGCAATGTGAACACTTCTGCTTCCCAGGCACAGAGAAGGTGCTAGCAAGGAATTCTCTGCCTGCCTTTCCCCAGTGCTCTGCAAGCTCTGCAGGACAACATAGAATCTGGGGCTCTGTGCTTTCTTTCCTTCTGAACAAGTGTTACTGTTTTCTGCACAAAAGCGATTCTTGCGAAGCAATGTGAACAGGCACAGAGAAGGTGCTAGCAGGGAATTCTCTGCCTGCCTTTCCCCAGTGCTCTGCAAGCTCTCCAGGACAACATAGAATCTGGGGCTCTGTGATTTCTTTCCTTCTGAACAAGTGTTACTGTTTTCTGCACAAAAGCGATTTTTGCGAAGCAATGTGAACACTTCTGCTTCCCAGGCACAGAGAAGGTGCTAGCAGGGAATTCTCTGCCTGCCTTTCCCCAGTGCTCTGCAAGCTCTCCAGGACAACATAGAATCTGGGGCTCTGTGCTTTCTTTCCTTCTGAATATGTGTAAGTGTTTTCTGCACAAAAGCGATTCTTGCGAAGCAATGTGAACACTTCTGCTTCCCAGGCACAGAGAAGGTGCTAGCAAGGAATTCTCTGCCTGCCTTTCCCCAGTGCTCTGCAAGCTCTGCAGGACAACATAGAATGTGGTTCTCTGTGCTTTCTTTCCTTCTGAACAAGTGTTAGTGTTTTCTGCACAAAAGCGATTCTGCGAAGCAATGTGAACACTTCTGCTTCCCAGGCACAGAGAAGGTGCTAGCAGGGAATTCTCTGCCTGCCTTTCCCCAGTGCTCTGCAAGCTCTCCAGGACAACATAGAATCTGGGGCTCTGTGCTTTCTTTCGTTCTGAACAAGTGTTACTGTTTTCTGCACAAAAGCGATTCTGCGAAGCAATGTGAACACTTCTGCTTCCCAGGCACAGAGAAGGTGCTAGCAGGGAATTCTCTGCCTGCCTTTCCCCAGTGCTCTGCAAGCTCTCCAGGACAACATAGAATCTGGGGCTCTGTGCTTTCTTTCCTTCTGAACAAGTGTTACAGTTTTCTGCACAAAAGCGATTCTTGCGAAGCAATGTGAACAGGCACAGAGAAGGTGCTAGCAGGGAATTCTCTGCCTGCCTTTCCCCAGTGCTCTGCAAGCTCTCCAGGACAACATAGAATCTGGGGCTCTGTGATTTCTTTCCTTCTGAACAAGTGTTACTGTTTTCTGCACAAAAGCGATTTTTGCGAAGCAATGTGAACACTTCTGCTTCCCAGGCACAGAGAAGGTGCTAGCAAGGAATTCTCTGCCTGCCTTTCCCCAGTGCTCTGCAAGCTCTCCAGGACAACATAGAATCTGGGGCTCTGTGCTTTATTTCCTTCTGTACAAGTGTTACTGTTTTCTGCACAAAAGCGATTCTTGCGAAGCAATGTGAACACTTCTGCTTCCCAGGCACAGAGAAGGTGCTAGCAAGGAATTCTCTGCCTGCCTTTCCCCAGTGCTCTGCAAGCTCTCCAGGACAACATAGAATCTGGGGCTCTGTGCTTTCTTTCCTTCTGAACAAGTGTTACTGTTTTCTGCACAAAAGCGATTCTTGCGAAGCAATGTGAACAGGCACAGAGAAGGTGCTAGCAGGGAATTCTCTGCCTGCCTTTCCCCAGTGCTCTGCAAGCTCTCCAGGACAACATAGAATCTGGGGCTCTGTGCTTTCTTTCCTTCTGAACAAGTGTTAGTGTTTTCTGCACAAAAGCGATTCTTGCGAAGCAATGTGAACACTTCTGCTTCCCAGGCACAGAGAAGGTGCTAGCAGGGAATTCTCTGCCTGCCTTTCCCCAGTGCTCTGCAAGCTCTCCAGGACAACATAGAATCTGGGGCTCTGTGCTTTCTTTCCTTCTGAACAAGTGTTACTGTTTTCTGCACAAAAGCGATTCTTGCGAAGCAATGTGAACAGGCACAGAGAAGGTGCTAGCAGGGAATTCTCTGCCTGCCTTTCCCCAGTGCTCTGCAAGCTCTCCAGGACAACATAGAATCTGGGGCTCTGTGCTTTCTTTCCTTCTGAACAAGTGTTACTGTTTTCTGCACAAAAGCGATTTTTGCGAAGCAATGTGAACACTTCTGCTTCACAGGCACAGAGAAGGTGCTATCAGGGAATTCTCTGCCTGCCTTTCCCCAGTGCTCTGCAAGCTCTCCAGGACAACATAGAATCTGGGGCTCTGTGCTTTCTTTCCTTCTGAACAAGTGTTACTGTTTTCTGCACAAAAGCGATTCTTGCGAAGCAATGTGAACACTTCTGCTTCCCAGGCACAGAGAAGGTGCTAGCAGGGAATTCTCTGCCTGCCTATCCCCAGTGCTCTGCAAGCTCTCCAGGACAACATAGAATCTGGGGCTCTGTGCTTTCTTTCCTACTGAACAAGTGTTACTGTTTTCTGCACAAAAGCGATTCTGCGAAGCAATGTGAACACTTCTGCTTCCCAGGCACAGAGAAGGTGCTAGCAGGGAATTCTCTGCCTGCCTTTCCCCAGTGCTCTGCAAGCTCTCCAGGACAACATAGAATCTGGGGCTCTGTGCTTTCTTTCCTTCTGAACAAGTGTTAGTGTTTTCTGCACAAAAGCGATTCTTGCGAAGCAATGTGAACACTTCTGCTTCCCAGGCACAGAGAAGGTGCTAGCAAGGAATTCTCTGCCTGCCTTTCCCCAGTGCTCTGCAAGCTCTGCAGGACAACATAGAATCTGGGGCTCTGTGCTTTCTTTCGTTCTGAACAAGTGTTACTGTTTTCTGCACAAAAGCGATTCTGCGAAGCAATGTGAACACTTCTGCTTCCCAGGCACAGAGAAGGTGCTAGCAGGGAATTCTCTGCCTGCCTTTCCCCAGTGCTCTGCAAGCTCTCCAGGACAACATAGAATCTGGGGCTCTGTGCTTTCTTTCCTTCTGAACAAGTGTTAGTGTTTTCTGCACAAAAGCGATTCTGCGAAGCAATGTGAACACTTCTGCTTCCCAGGCACAGAGAAGGTGCTAGCAGGGAATTCTCTGCCTGCCTGTCCCCAGTGCTCTGCAAGCTCTCCAGGACAACATAGAATCTGGGGCTCTGTGCTTTCTTTCCTTCTGAACAAGTGTTACTGTTTTCTGCACAAAAGCGATTCTGCGAAGCAATGTGAACAGGCACAGAGAAGGTGCTAGCAGGGAATTCTCTGCCTGCCTTTCCCCAGTGCTCTGCAAGCTCTCCAGGACAACATAAAATCTGGGGCTCTGTGCTTTCTTTCCTTCTGAACAAGTGTTATTGTTTTCTGCACAAAAGCGATTTTTGCGAAGCAATGTGAACACTTCTGCTTGCCAGGCACAGAGAAGGTGCTAGCAGGGAATTCTCTGCCTGCCTTTCCCCAGTGCTCTGCAAGCTCTCCAGGACAACATAGAATCTGGGGCTCTGTGCTTTCTTTCCTTCTGAACAAGTGTTACTGTTTTCTGCACAAAAGCGATTCTTGCGAAGCAATGTGAACACTTCTGCTTCCCAGGCACAGAGAAGGTGCTAGCAAGGAATTCTCTGCCTGCCTTTCCCCAGTGCTCTGCAAGCTCTGCAGGACAACATAGAATCTGGGGCTCTGTGCTTTCTTTCCTTCTGAACAAGTGTTACTGTTTTCTGCACAAAAGCGATTTTTGCGAAGCAATGTGAACACTTCTGCTTCCCAGGCACAGAGAAGGTGCTAGCAGGGAATTCTCTGCCTGCCTTTCCCCAGTGCTCTGCAAGCTCTCCAGGACAACATAAAATCTGGGGCTCTGTGCTTTCTTTCCTTCTGAACAAGTGTTAGTGTTTTCTGCACAAAAGCGATTCTGCGAAGCAATGTGAACACTTCTGCTTCCCAGGCACAGAGAAGGTGCTAGCAAGGAATTCTCTGCCTGTCTTTCCCCAGTGCTCTGCAAGCTCTCCAGGACAACATAGAATCTGGGGCTCTGTGCTTTCTTTCCTTCTGAACAAGTGTTACTGTTTTCTGCCCAAAAGCGATTCTTGCGAAGCAATGTGAACACTTCTGCTTCCCAGGCACAGAGAAGGTGCTAGCAAGGAATTCTCTGCCTGCCTTTCCCCAGTGCTCTGCAAGCTCTCCAGGACAACATAGAATCTGGGGCTCTGTGCTTTCTTTCGTTCTGAACAAGTGTTACTGTTTTCTGCACAAAAGCGATTCTGCGAAGCAATGTGAACACTTCTGCTTCCCAGGCACAGAGAAGGTGCTAGCAGGGAATTCTCTGCCTGCCTTTCCCCAGTGCTCTGCAAGCTCTCCAGGACAACATAGAATCTGGGGCTCTGTGCTTTCTTTCCTTCTGAACAAGTGTTACAGTTTTCTGCACAAAAGCGATTCTTGCGAAGCAATGTGAACAGGCACAGAGAAGGTGCTAGCAGGGAATTCTCTGCCTGCCTTTCCCCAGTGCTCTGCAAGCTCTCCAGGACAACATAGAATCTGGGGCTCTGTGCTTTCTTTCCTTCTGAACAAGTGTTAGTGTTTTCTGCACAAAAGCGATTCTTGCGAAGCAATGTGAACACTTCTGCTTCCCAGGCACAGAGAAGGTGCTAGCAAGGAATTCTCTGCCTGCCTTTCCCCAGTGCTCTGCAAGCTCTCCAGGACAACATAGAATCTGGGGCTCTGTGCTTTATTTCCTTCTGTACAAGTGTTACTGTTTTCTGCACAAAAGCGATTCTTGCGAAGCAATGTGAACACTTCTGCTTCCCAGGCACAGAGAAGGTGCTAGCAAGGAATTCTCTGCCTGCCTTTCCCCAGTGCTCTGCAAGCTCTCCAGGACAACATAAAATCTGGGGCTCTGTGCTTTCTTTCCTTCTGAACAAGTGTTACTGTTTTCTGCACAAAAGCGATTCTTGCGAAGCAATGTGAACAGGCACAGAGAAGGTGCTAGCAGGGAATTCTCTGCCTGCCTTTCCCCAGTGCTCTGCAAGCTCTCCAGGACAACATAGAATCTGGGGCTCTGTGCTTTCTTTCCTTCTGAACAAGTGTTAGTGTTTTCTGCACAAAAGCGATTCTTGCGAAGCAATGTGAACACTTCTGCTTCCCAGGCACAGAGAAGGTGCTAGCAGGGAATTCTCTGCCTGCCTTTCCCCAGTGCTCTGCAAGCTCTCCAGGACAACATAGAATCTGGGGCTCTGTGCTTTCTTTCCTTCTGAACAAGTGTTACTGTTTGCTGCACAAAAGCGATTCTTGCGAAGCAATGTGAACAGGCACAGAGAAGGTGCTAGCAGGGAATTCTCTGCCTGCCTTTCCCCAGTGCTCTGCAAGCTCTCCAGGACAACATAGAATCTGGGACTCTGTGCTTTCTTTCCTTCTGAACAAGTGTTACTGTTTTCTGCACAAAAGCGATTTTTGCGAAGCAATGTGAACACTTCTGCTTCACAGGCACAGAGAAGGTGCTATCAGGGAATTCTCTGCCTGCCTTTCCCCAGTGCTCTGCAAGCTCTCCAGGACAACATAGAATCTGGGGCTCTGTGCTTTCTTTCCTTCTGAACAAGTGTTACTGTTTTCTGCACAAAAGCGATTCTTGCGAAGCAATGTGAACACTTCTGCTTCCCAGGCACAGAGAAGGTGCTAGCAGGGAATTCTCTGCCTGCCTATCCCCAGTGCTCTGCAAGCTCTCCAGGACAACATAGAATCTGGGGCTCTGTGCTTTCTTTCCTACTGAACAAGTGTTACTGTTTTCTGCACAAAAGCGATTCTGCGAAGCAATGTGAACACTTCTGCTTCCCAGGCACAGAGAAGGTGCTAGCAGGGAATTCTCTGCCTGCCTTTCCCCAGTGCTCTGCAAGCTCTCCAGGACAACATAGAATCTGGGGCTCTGTGCTTTCTTTCCTTCTGAACAAGTGTTAGTGTTTTCTGCCCAAAAGCGATTCTTGCGAAGCAATGTGAACACTTCTGCTTCCCAGGCACAGAGAAGGTGCTAGCAAGGAATTCTCTGCCTGCCTTTCCCCAGTGCTCTGCAAGCTCTGCAGGACAACATAGAATCTGGGGCTCTGTGCTTTCTTTCGTTCTGAACAAGTGTTACTGTTTTCTGCACAAAAGCGATTCTGCGAAGCAATGTGAACACTTCTGCTTCCCAGGCACAGAGAAGGTGCTAGCAGGGAATTCTCTGCCTGCCTTTCCCCAGTGCTCTGCAAGCTCTCCAGGACAACATAGAATCTGGGGCTCTGTGCTTTCTTTCCTTCTGAACAAGTGTTAGTGTTTTCTGCACAAAAGCGATTCTGCGAAGCAATGTGAACACTTCTGCTTCCCAGGCACAGAGAAGGTGCTAGCAGGGAATTCTCTGCCTGCCTGTCCCCAGTGCTCTGCAAGCTCTCCAGGACAACATAGAATCTGGGGCTCTGTGCTTTCTTTCCTTCTGAACAAGTGTTACTGTTTTCTGCACAAAAGCGATTCTGCGAAGCAATGTGAACAGGCACAGAGAAGGTGCTAGCAGGGAATTCTCTGCCTGCCTTTCCCCAGTGCTCTGCAAGCTCTCCAGGACAACATAAAATCTGGGGCTCTGTGCTTTCTTTCCTTCTGAACAAGTGTTATTGTTTTCTGCACAAAAGCGATTTTTGCGAAGCAATGTGAACACTTCTGCTTCCCAGGCACAGAGAAGGTGTTAGCAAGGAATTCTCTGCCTGCCTTTCCCCAGTGCTCTGCAAGCTCTCCAGGACAACATAGAATCTGGGGCTCTGTGCTTTCTTTCCTTCTGAACAAGTGTTACTGTTTTCTGCACAAAAGCGATTCTTGCGAAGCAATGTGAACACTTCTGCTTCCCAGGCACAGAGAAGGTGCTAGCAAGGAATTCTCTGCCTGCCTTTCCCCAGTGCTCTGCAAGCTCTGCAGGACAACATAGAATCTGGGGCTCTGTGCTTTCTTTCCTTCTGAACAAGTGTTACTGTTTTCTGCACAAAAGCGATTTTTGCGAAGCAATGTGAACACTTCTGCTTCCCAGGCACAGAGAAGGTGCTAGCAGGGAATTCTCTGCCTGCCTTTCCCCAGTGCTCTGCAAGCTCTCCAGGACAACATAAAATCTGGGGCTCTGTGCTTTCTTTCCTTCTGAACAAGTGTTAGTGTTTTCTGCACAAAAGCGATTCTGCGAAGCAATGTGAACACTTCTGCTTCCCAGGCACAGAGAAGGTGCTAGCAAGGAATTCTCTGCCTGCCTTTCCCCAGTGCTCTGCAAGCTCTCCAGGACAACATAGAATCTGGGGCTCTGTGCTTTCTTTCCTTCTGAACAAGTGTTACTGTTTTCTGCCCAAAAGCGATTCTTGCGAAGCAATGTGAACACTTCTGCTTCCCAGGCACAGAGAAGGTGCTAGCAGGGAATTCTCTGCCTGCCTTTCCCCAGTGCTCTGCAAGCTCTCCAGGACAACATAGAATCTGGGGCTCTGTGCTTTCTTTCCTTCTGTACAAGTGTTACTGTTTTCTGCACAAAAGCGATTCTTGCGAAGCAATGTGAACACTTCTGCTTCCCAGGCACAGAGAAGGTGCTAGCAAGGAATTCTCTGCCTGCCTTTCCCCAGTGCTCTGCAAGCTCTCCAGGACAACATAAAATCTGGGGCTCTGTGCTTTCTTTCCTTCTGAACAAGTGTTACTGTTTTCTGCACAAAAGCGATTCTGCAAAGCAATGTGAACAGGCACAGAGAAGGTGCTAGCAGGGAATTCTCTGCCTGCCTTTCCCCAGTGCTCTGCAAGCTCTCCAGGACAACATAGAATCTGGGGCTCTGTGCTTTCTTTCGTTCTGAACGAGTGTTATTGTTTCCTGCACAAAAGCGATTCTTGCGAAGCAATGTGAACACATCTGCTTGCCAGGCACAGAGAAGGTGCTAGCAGGGAATTCTCTGCCTGCCTTTCCCCAGTGCTCTGCAAGCTCTCCAGGACAACATAAAATCTGGGGCTCTGTGCTTTCTTTCCTTCTGAACAAGTCTTACTGTTTTCTGCACGAAAACGATTCTGCGAAGCAATGTGAACCCTTCTGCTTCCCAGGCACAGAGAAGGTGCTAGCAGGGAATTCTCTGCCTGCCTGTCCCCAGTGCTCTGCAAGCTCTCCAGGACAACATAGAATCTGGGGCTCTGTGCTTTCTTTCGTTCTGAACAAGTGTTAGTGTTTTCTGCACAAAAGCGATTCTTGCGAAGCAATGTGAACACTTCTGCTTCCCAGGCACAGAGAAGGTGCTAGCAAGGAATTCTCTGCCTGCCTTTCCCCAGTGCTCTGCAAGCTCTCCAGGACAACATAGAATCTGGGGCTCTGTGCTTTCTTTCCTTCTAAACAACTGTTACTGTTTTCTGCACAAAAGCGATTCTGCGAAGAACTGTGAACAGGCACAGAGAAGGTGCTAGCAGGGAATTCTCTGCCTGCCTTTCCCCAGTGCTCTGCAAGCTCTCCAGGACAACATAGAATCTGGGGCTCTGTGCTTTCTTTCCTTCTGAACAAGTGTTACTGTTTTCTGCACAAAAGCGATTCTTGCGAAGCAATGTGAACACTTCTGCTTCCCAGGCACAGAGAAGGTGCTATCAGGGAATTCTCTGCCTGGCTTTCCACAGTGCTCTGCAAGCTCTCCAGGACAACATAAAATCTGGGGCTCTGTGCTTTCTTTCCTTCTGAACAAGTGTTACTGTTTTCTGCACAAAAGCGATTCTTGCGAAGAAATGTGAACACTTCTGCTTCCCAGGCACAGAGAAGGTGCTAGCAAGGAATTCTCTGCCTGCCTTTCCCCAGTGCTCTGCAAGCTCTGCAGGACAACATAGAATCTGGGGCTCTGTGCTTTCTTTCCTTCTGAACAAGTGTTAGTGTTTTCTGCACAAAAGCGATTCTTGCGAAGCAATGTGAACACTTCTGCTTCCCAGGCACAGAGAAGGTGCTAGCAAGGAATTCTCTGCCTGCCTTTCCCCAGTGCTCTGCAAGCTCTCCAGGACAACATAGAATCTGGGGCTCTGTGCTTTCTTTCCTTCTGAACAAGTGTTACTGTTTTCTGCACAAAAGCGATTTTTGCGAAGCAATGTGAACACTTCTGCTTCCCAGGCACAGAGAAGGTGCTAGCAGGGAATTCTCTGCCTGCCTTTCCCCAGTGCTCTGCAAGCTCTCCAGGACAACATAAAATCTGGGGCTCTGTGCTTTCTTTCCTTCTGAACAAGTGTTAGTGTTTTCTGCACAAAAGCGATTCTGCGAAGCAATGTGAACACTTCTGCTTCCCAGGCACAGAGAAGGTGCTAGCAAGGAATTCTCTGCCTGCCTTTCCCCAGTGCTCTGCAAGCTCTCCAGGACAACATAGAATCTGGGGCTCTGTGCTTTCTTTCCTACTGAACAAGTGTTACTGTTTTCTGCACAAAAGCGATTCTGCGATGCAATGTGAACACTTCTGCTTCCCAGGCACAGAGAAGGTGCTAGCAGGGAATTCTCTGCCTGCCTTTCCCCAGTGCTCTGCAAGCTCTCCAGGACAACATAGAATCTGGGGCTCTGTGCTTTCTTTCGTTCTGAACAAGTGTTAGTGTTTTCTGCACAAAAGCGATTCTTGCGAAGCAATGTGAACACTTCTGCTTCCCAGGCACAGAGAAGGTGCTAGCAAGGAATTCTCTGCCTGCCTTTCCCCAGTGCTCTGCAAGCTCTGCAGGACAACATAGAATCTGGGGCTCTGTGCTTTCTTTCGTTCTGAACAAGTGTTACTGTTTTCTGCACAAAAGCGATTCTGCGAAGCAATGTGAACAGGCACAGAGAAGGTGCTAGCAGGGAATTCTCTGCCTGCCTTTCCCCAGTGCTCTGCAAGCTCTCCAGGACAACATCAAATCTGGGGCTCTGTGCTTTATTTCCTTCTGAACAAGTGTTACTGTTTTCTGCACAAAAGCGATTTTTGCGAAGCAATGTGAACACTTCTGCTTCCCAGGCACAGAGAAGGTGCTAGCAGGGAATTCTCTGCCTGCCTTTCCCCAGTGCTCTGCAAGCTCTCCAGGACAACATAGAATCTGGGGCTCTGTGCTTTCTTTCGTTCTGAACAAGTGTTACTGTTTTCTGCACAAAAGCAATTCTTGTGAAGCAATGTGAACACTTCTGCTTCCCAGGCACAGAGAAGGTGTTAGCAAGGAATTCTCTGCCTGCCTTTCCACAGTGCTCTGCAAGCTCTCCAGGACAACATAGAATCTGGGGCTCTGTGCTTTCTTTCCTTCTGAACAAGTGTTACTGTTTTCTGCACAAAAGGGATTCTTGCGAAGCAATGTGAACACTTCTGCTTCCCAGGCACAGAGAAGGTGCTAGCAAGGAATTCTCTGCCTGCCTTTCCCCAGTGCTCTGCAAGCTCTCCAGGACAACATAAAATCTGGGGCTCTGTGCTTTCTTTCGTTCTGAACAAGTGTTAGTGTTTTCTGCCCAAAAGCGATTCTTGCGAAGCAATGTGAACACTTCTGCTTCCCAGGCACAGAGAAGGTGCTAGCAAGGAATTCTCTGCCTGCCTTTCCCCAGTGCTCTGCAAGCTCTGCAGGACAACATAGAATGTGGTTCTCTGTGCTTTCTTTCCTTCTGAACAAGTGTTAGTGTTTTCTGCACAAAAGCGATTCTGCGAAGCAATGTGAACACTTCTGCTTCCCAGGCACAGAGAAGGTGCTAGCAGGGAATTCTCTGCCTGCCTTTCCCCAGTGCTCTGCAAGCTCTCCAGGACAACATAGAATCTGGGGCTCTGTGCTTTCTTTCGTTCTGAACAAGTGTTACTGTTTTCTGCACAAAAGCGATTCTGCGAAGCAATGTGAACACTTCTGCTTCCCAGGCACAGAGAAGGTGCTAGCAGGGAATTCTCTGCCTGCCTTTCCCCAGTGCTCTGCAAGCTCTCCAGGACAACATAGAATCTGGGGCTCTGTGCTTTCTTTCCTTCTGAACAAGTGTTACAGTTTTCTGCACAAAAGCGATTCTTGCGAAGCAATGTGAACAGGCACAGAGAAGGTGCTAGCAGGGAATTCTCTGCCTGCCTTTCCCCAGTGCTCTGCAAGCTCTCCAGGACAACATAGAATCTGGGGCTCTGTGATTTCTTTCCTTCTGAACAAGTGTTACTGTTTTCTGCACAAAAGCGATTTTTGCGAAGCAATGTGAACACTTCTGCTTCACAGGCACAGAGAAGGTGCTAGCAGGGAATTCTCTGCCTGCCTTTCCCCAGTGCTCTGCAAGCTCTCCAGGACAACATAGAATCTGGGGCTCTGTGCTTTCTTTCCTTCTGAACAAGTGTTACTGTTTTCTGCACAAAAGCGATTCTTGCGAAGCAATGTGAACACTTCTGCTTCCCAGGCACAGAGAAGGTGCTAGCAGGGAATTCTCTGCCTGCCTATCCCCAGTGCTCTGCAAGCTCTCCAGGACAACATAGAATCTGGGGCTCTGTGCTTTCTTTCCTACTGAACAAGTGTTACTGTTTTCTGCACAAAAGCGATTCTGCGATGCAATGTGAACACTTCTGCTTCCCAGGCACAGAGAAGGTGCTAGCAGGGAATTCTCTGCCTGCCTTTCCCCAGTGCTCTGCAAGCTCTCCAGGACAACATAGAATCTGGGGCTCTGTGCTTTCTTTCGTTCTGAACAAGTGTTAGTGTTTTCTGCCCAAAAGCGATTCTTGCGAAGCAATGTGAACACTTCTGCTTCCCAGGCACAGAGAAGGTGCTAGCAAGGAATTCTCTGCCTGCCTTTCCCCAGTGCTCTGCAAGCTCTGCAGGACAACATAGAATCTGGGGCTCTGTGCTTTCTTTCGTTCTGAACAAGTGTTACTGTTTTCTGCACAAAAGCGATTCTGCGAAGCAATGTGAACAGGCACAGAGAAGGTGCTAGCAGGGAATTCTCTGCCTGCCTTTCCCCAGTGCTCTGCAAGCTCTCCAGGACAACATCAAATCTGGGGCTCTGTGCTTTATTTCCTTCTGAACAAGTGTTACTGTTTTCTGCACAAAAGCGATTTTTGCGAAGCAATGTGAACACTTCTGCTTCCCAGGCACAGAGAAGGTGCTAGCAGGGAATTCTCTGCCTGCCTTTCCCCAGTGCTCTGCAAGCTCTCCAGGACAACATAGAATCTGGGGCTCTGTGCTTTCTTTCGTTCTGAACAAGTGTTACTGTTTTCTGCACAAAAGCAATTCTTGTGAAGCAATGTGAACACTTCTGCTTCCCAGGCACAGAGAAGGTGTTAGCAAGGAATTCTCTGCCTGCCTTTCCACAGTGCTCTGCAAGCTCTCCAGGACAACATAGAATCTGGGGCTCTGTGCTTTCTTTCCTTCTGAACAAGTGTTACTGTTTTCTGCACAAAAGGGATTCTTGCGAAGCAATGTGAACACTTCTGCTTCCCAGGCACAGAGAAGGTGCTAGCAAGGAATTCTCTGCCTGCCTTTCCCCAGTGCTCTGCAAGCTCTCCAGGACAACATAAAATCTGGGGCTCTGTGCTTTCTTTCCTTCTGAATATGTGTAAGTGTTTTCTGCACAAAAGCGATTCTTGCGAAGCAATGTGAACACTTCTGCTTCCCAGGCACAGAGAAGGTGCTAGCAAGGAATTCTCTGCCTGCCTTTCCCCAGTGCTCTGCAAGCTCTGCAGGACAACATAGAATGTGGTTCTCTGTGCTTTCTTTCCTTCTGAACAAGTGTTAGTGTTTTCTGCACAAAAGCGATTCTGCGAAGCAATGTGAACACTTCTGCTTCCCAGGCACAGAGAAGGTGCTAGCAGGGAATTCTCTGCCTGCCTTTCCCCAGTGCTCTGCAAGCTCTCCAGGACAACATAGAATCTGGGGCTCTGTGCTTTCTTTCGTTCTGAACAAGTGTTACTGTTTTCTGCACAAAAGCGATTCTGCGAAGCAATGTGAACACTTCTGCTTCCCAGGCACAGAGAAGGTGCTAGCAGGGAATTCTCTGCCTGCCTTTCCCCAGTGCTCTGCAAGCTCTCCAGGACAACATAGAATCTGGGGCTCTGTGCTTTCTTTCCTTCTGAACAAGTGTTACAGTTTTCTGCACAAAAGCGATTCTTGCGAAGCAATGTGAACAGGCACAGAGAAGGTGCTAGCAGGGAATTCTCTGCCTGCCTTTCCCCAGTGCTCTGCAAGCTCTCCAGGACAACATAGAATCTGGGGCTCTGTGCTTTCTTTCCTTCTGAACAAGTGTTAGTGTTTTCTGCACAAAAGCGATTTTTGCGAAGCAATGTGAACACTTCTGCTTCCCAGGCACAGAGAAGGTGCTAGCAAGGAATTCTCTGCCTGCCTTTCCCCAGTGCTCTGCAAGCTCTCCAGGACAACATAGAATCTGGGGCTCTGTGCTTTATTTCCTTCTGTACAAGTGTTACTGTTTTCTGCACAAAAGCGATTCTTGCGAAGCAATGTGAACACTTCTGCTTCCCAGGCACAGAGAAGGTGCTAGCAAGGAATTCTCTGCCTGCCTTTCCCCAGTGCTCTGCAAGCTCTCCAGGACAACATAAAATCTGGGGCTCTGTGCTTTCTTTCCTTCTGAACAAGTGTTACTGTTTTCTGCACAAAAGCGATTCTTGCGAAGCAATGTGAACAGGCACAGAGAAGGTGCTAGCAGGGAATTCTCTGCCTGCCTTTCCCCAGTGCTCTGCAAGCTCTCCAGGACAACATAGAATCTGGGGCTCTGTGCTTTCTTTCCTTCTGAACAAGTGTTAGTGTTTTCTGCACAAAAGCGATTCTTGCGAAGCAATGTGAACACTTCTGCTTCCCAGGCACAGAGAAGGTGCTAGCAGGGAATTCTCTGCCTGCCTTTCCCCAGTGCTCTGCAAGCTCTCCAGGACAACATAGAATCTGGGGCTCTGTGCTTTCTTTCCTTCTGAACAAGTGTTACTGTTTTCTGCACAAAAGCGATTCTTGCGAAGCAATGTGAACAGGCACAGAGAAGGTGCTAGCAGGGAATTCTCTGCCTGCCTTTCCCCAGTGCTCTGCAAGCTCTCCAGGACAACATAGAATCTGGGGCTCTGTGCTTTCTTTCCTTCTGAACAAGTGTTACTGTTTTCTGCACAAAAGCGATTTTTGCGAAGCAATGTGAACACTTCTGCTTCACAGGCACAGAGAAGGTGCTATCAGGGAATTCTCTGCCTGCCTTTCCCCAGTGCTCTGCAAGCTCTCCAGGACAACATAGAATCTGGGGCTCTGTGCTTTCTTTCCTTCTGAACAAGTGTTACTGTTTTCTGCACAAAAGCGATTCTTGCGAAGCAATGTGAACACTTCTGCTTCCCAGGCACAGAGAAGGTGCTAGCAGGGAATTCTCTGCCTGCCTATCCCCAGTGCTCTGCAAGCTCTGCAGGACAACATAGAATGTGGTTCTCTGTGCTTTCTTTCCTTCTGAACAAGTGTTAGTGTTTTCTGCACAAAAGCGATTCTGCGAAGCAATGTGAACACTTCTGCTTCCCAGGCACAGAGAAGGTGCTAGCAGGGAATTCTCTGCCTGCCTTTCCCCAGTGCTCTGCAAGCTCTCCAGGACAACATAGAATCTGGGGCTCTGTGCTTTCTTTCGTTCTGAACAAGTGTTACTGTTTTCTGCACAAAAGCGATTCTGCGAAGCAATGTGAACACTTCTGCTTCCCAGGCACAGAGAAGGTGCTAGCAGGGAATTCTCTGCCTGCCTTTCCCCAGTGCTCTGCAAGCTCTCCAGGACAACATAGAATCTGGGGCTCTGTGCTTTCTTTCCTTCTGAACAAGTGTTACAGTTTTCTGCACAAAAGCGATTCTTGCGAAGCAATGTGAACAGGCACAGAGAAGGTGCTAGCAGGGAATTCTCTGCCTGCCTTTCCCCAGTGCTCTGCAAGCTCTCCAGGACAACATAGAATCTGGGGCTCTGTGATTTCTTTCCTTCTGAACAAGTGTTACTGTTTTCTGCACAAAAGCGATTTTTGCGAAGCAATGTGAACACTTCTGCTTCACAGGCACAGAGAAGGTGCTAGCAGGGAATTCTCTGCCTGCCTTTCCCCAGTGCTCTGCAAGCTCTCCAGGACAACATAGAATCTGGGGCTCTGTGCTTTCTTTCCTTCTGAACAAGTGTTACTGTTTTCTGCACAAAAGCGATTCTTGCGAAGCAATGTGAACACTTCTGCTTCCCAGGCACAGAGAAGGTGCTAGCAGGGAATTCTCTGCCTGCCTATCCCCAGTGCTCTGCAAGCTCTGCAGGACAACATAGAATGTGGTTCTCTGTGCTTTCTTTCCTTCTGAACAAGTGTTAGTGTTTTCTGCACAAAAGCGATTCTGCGAAGCAATGTGAACACTTCTGCTTCCCAGGCACAGAGAAGGTGCTAGCAGGGAATTCTCTGCCTGCCTTTCCCCAGTGCTCTGCAAGCTCTCCAGGACAACATAGAATCTGGGGCTCTGTGCTTTCTTTCGTTCTGAACAAGTGTTACTGTTTTCTGCACAAAAGCGATTCTGCGAAGCAATGTGAACACTTCTGCTTCCCAGGCACAGAGAAGGTGCTAGCAGGGAATTCTCTGCCTGCCTTTCCCCAGTGCTCTGCAAGCTCTCCAGGACAACATAGAATCTGGGGCTCTGTGCTTTCTTTCCTTCTGAACAAGTGTTACAGTTTTCTGCACAAAAGCGATTCTTGCGAAGCAATGTGAACAGGCACAGAGAAGGTGCTAGCAGGGAATTCTCTGCCTGCCTTTCCCCAGTGCTCTGCAAGCTCTCCAGGACAACATAGAATCTGGGGCTCTGTGATTTCTTTCCTTCTGAACAAGTGTTACTGTTTTCTGCACAAAAGCGATTTTTGCGAAGCAATGTGAACACTTCTGCTTCACAGGCACAGAGAAGGTGCTAGCAGGGAATTCTCTGCCTGCCTTTCCCCAGTGCTCTGCAAGCTCTCCAGGACAACATAGAATCTGGGGCTCTGTGCTTTCTTTCCTTCTGAACAAGTGTTACTGTTTTCTGCACAAAAGCGATTCTTGCGAAGCAATGTGAACACTTCTGCTTCCCAGGCACAGAGAAGGTGCTAGCAGGGAATTCTCTGCCTGCCTATCCCCAGTGCTCTGCAAGCTCTCCAGGACAACATAGAATCTGGGGCTCTGTGCTTTCTTTCCTACTGAACAAGTGTTACTGTTTTCTGCACAAAAGCGATTCTGCGATGCAATGTGAACACTTCTGCTTCCCAGGCACAGAGAAGGTGCTAGCAGGGAATTCTCTGCCTGCCTTTCCCCAGTGCTCTGCAAGCTCTCCAGGACAACATAGAATCTGGGGCTCTGTGCTTTCTTTCGTTCTGAACAAGTGTTAGTGTTTTCTGCACAAAAGCGATTCTTGCGAAGCAATGTGAACACTTCTGCTTCCCAGGCACAGAGAAGGTGCTAGCAAGGAATTCTCTGCCTGCCTTTCCCCAGTGCTCTGCAAGCTCTGCAGGACAACATAGAATCTGGGGCTCTGTGCTTTCTTTCGTTCTGAACAAGTGTTACTGTTTTCTGCACAAAAGCGATTCTGCGAAGCAATGTGAACAGGCACAGAGAAGGTGCTAGCAGGGAATTCTCTGCCTGCCTTTCCCCAGTGCTCTGCAAGCTCTCCAGGACAACATCAAATCTGGGGCTCTGTGCTTTATTTCCTTCTGAACAAGTGTTACTGTTTTCTGCACAAAAGCGATTTTTGCGAAGCAATGTGAACACTTCTGCTTCCCAGGCACAGAGAAGGTGCTAGCAGGGAATTCTCTGCCTGCCTTTCCCCAGTGCTCTGCAAGCTCTCCAGGACAACATAGAATCTGGGGCTCTGTGCTTTCTCTCCTTCTGAACAAGTGTTACTGTTTTCTGCACAAAAGCGATTCTGCGAAGCAATGTGAACACTTCTGCTTCCCAGGCACAGAGAAGGTGCTAGCAAGGAATTCTCTGCCTGCCTTTCCCCAGTGCTCTGCAAGCTCTGCAGGACAACATAGAATCTGGGGCTCTGTGCTTTCTTTCCTTCTGAACAAGTGTTACTGTTTTCTGCACAAAAGCGATTCTTGCGAAGCAATGTGAACAGGCACAGAGAAGGTGCTAGCAGGGAATTCTCTGCCTGCCTTTCCCCAGTGCTCTGCAAGCTCTCCAGGACAACATAGAATCTGGGGCTCTGTGATTTCTTTCCTTCTGAACAAGTGTTACTGTTTTCTGCACAAAAGCGATTTTTGCGAAGCAATGTGAACACTTCTGCTTCCCAGGCACAGAGAAGGTGCTAGCAGGGAATTCTCTGCCTGCCTTTCCCCAGTGCTCTGCAAGCTCTCCAGGACAACATAGAATCTGGGGCTCTGTGCTTTCTTTCCTTCTGAATATGTGTAAGTGTTTTCTGCACAAAAGCGATTCTTGCGAAGCAATGTGAACACTTCTGCTTCCCAGGCACAGAGAAGGTGCTAGCAAGGAATTCTCTGCCTGCCTTTCCCCAGTGCTCTGCAAGCTCTGCAGGACAACATAGAATGTGGTTCTCTGTGCTTTCTTTCCTTCTGAACAAGTGTTAGTGTTTTCTGCACAAAAGCGATTCTGCGAAGCAATGTGAACACTTCTGCTTCCCAGGCACAGAGAAGGTGCTAGCAGGGAATTCTCTGCCTGCCTTTCCCCAGTGCTCTGCAAGCTCTCCAGGACAACATAGAATCTGGGGCTCTGTGCTTTCTTTCGTTCTGAACAAGTGTTACTGTTTTCTGCACAAAAGCGATTCTGCGAAGCAATGTGAACACTTCTGCTTCCCAGGCACAGAGAAGGTGCTAGCAGGGAATTCTCTGCCTGCCTTTCCCCAGTGCTCTGCAAGCTCTCCAGGACAACATAGAATCTGGGGCTCTGTGCTTTCTTTCCTTCTGAACAAGTGTTACAGTTTTCTGCACAAAAGCGATTCTTGCGAAGCAATGTGAACAGGCACAGAGAAGGTGCTAGCAGGGAATTCTCTGCCTGCCTTTCCCCAGTGCTCTGCAAGCTCTCCAGGACAACATAGAATCTGGGGCTCTGTGATTTCTTTCCTTCTGAACAAGTGTTACTGTTTTCTGCACAAAAGCGATTTTTGCGAAGCAATGTGAACACTTCTGCTTCCCAGGCACAGAGAAGGTGCTAGCAAGGAATTCTCTGCCTGCCTTTCCCCAGTGCTCTGCAAGCTCTCCAGGACAACATAGAATCTGGGGCTCTGTGCTTTATTTCCTTCTGTACAAGTGTTACTGTTTTCTGCACAAAAGCGATTCTTGCGAAGCAATGTGAACACTTCTGCTTCCCAGGCACAGAGAAGGTGCTAGCAAGGAATTCTCTGCCTGCCTTTCCCCAGTGCTCTGCAAGCTCTCCAGGACAACATAGAATCTGGGGCTCTGTGCTTTCTTTCCTTCTGAACAAGTGTTACTGTTTTCTGCACAAAAGCGATTCTTGCGAAGCAATGTGAACAGGCACAGAGAAGGTGCTAGCAGGGAATTCTCTGCCTGCCTTTCCCCAGTGCTCTGCAAGCTCTCCAGGACAACATAGAATCTGGGGCTCTGTGCTTTCTTTCCTTCTGAACAAGTGTTAGTGTTTTCTGCACAAAAGCGATTCTTGCGAAGCAATGTGAACACTTCTGCTTCCCAGGCACAGAGAAGGTGCTAGCAGGGAATTCTCTGCCTGCCTTTCCCCAGTGCTCTGCAAGCTCTCCAGGACAACATAGAATCTGGGGCTCTGTGCTTTCTTTCCTTCTGAACAAGTGTTACTGTTTTCTGCACAAAAGCGATTCTTGCGAAGCAATGTGAACAGGCACAGAGAAGGTGCTAGCAGGGAATTCTCTGCCTGCCTTTCCCCAGTGCTCTGCAAGCTCTCCAGGACAACATAGAATCTGGGGCTCTGTGCTTTCTTTCCTTCTGAACAAGTGTTACTGTTTTCTGCACAAAAGCGATTTTTGCGAAGCAATGTGAACACTTCTGCTTCACAGGCACAGAGAAGGTGCTATCAGGGAATTCTCTGCCTGCCTTTCCCCAGTGCTCTGCAAGCTCTCCAGGACAACATAGAATCTGGGGCTCTGTGCTTTCTTTCCTTCTGAACAAGTGTTACTGTTTTCTGCACAAAAGCGATTCTTGCGAAGCAATGTGAACACTTCTGCTTCCCAGGCACAGAGAAGGTGCTAGCAGGGAATTCTCTGCCTGCCTATCCCCAGTGCTCTGCAAGCTCTCCAGGACAACATAGAATCTGGGGCTCTGTGCTTTCTTTCCTACTGAACAAGTGTTACTGTTTTCTGCACAAAAGCGATTCTGCGAAGCAATGTGAACACTTCTGCTTCCCAGGCACAGAGAAGGTGCTAGCAGGGAATTCTCTGCCTGCCTTTCCCCAGTGCTCTGCAAGCTCTCCAGGACAACATAGAATCTGGGGCTCTGTGCTTTCTTTCCTTCTGAACAAGTGTTAGTGTTTTCTGCACAAAAGCGATTCTTGCGAAGCAATGTGAACACTTCTGCTTCCCAGGCACAGAGAAGGTGCTAGCAAGGAATTCTCTGCCTGCCTTTCCCCAGTGCTCTGCAAGCTCTGCAGGACAACATAGAATCTGGGGCTCTGTGCTTTCTTTCGTTCTGAACAAGTGTTACTGTTTTCTGCACAAAAGCGATTCTGCGAAGCAATGTGAACACTTCTGCTTCCCAGGCACAGAGAAGGTGCTAGCAGGGAATTCTCTGCCTGCCTTTCCCCAGTGCTCTGCAAGCTCTCCAGGACAACATAGAATCTGGGGCTCTGTGCTTTCTTTCCTTCTGAACAAGTGTTAGTGTTTTCTGCACAAAAGCGATTCTGCGAAGCAATGTGAACACTTCTGCTTCCCAGGCACAGAGAAGGTGCTAGCAGGGAATTCTCTGCCTGCCTGTCCCCAGTGCTCTGCAAGCTCTCCAGGACAACATAGAATCTGGGGCTCTGTGCTTTCTTTCCTTCTGAACAAGTGTTACTGTTTTCTGCACAAAAGCGATTCTGCGAAGCAATGTGAACAGGCACAGAGAAGGTGCTAGCAGGGAATTCTCTGCCTGCCTTTCCCCAGTGCTCTGCAAGCTCTCCAGGACAACATAAAATCTGGGGCTCTGTGCTTTCTTTCCTTCTGAACAAGTGTTATTGTTTTCTGCACAAAAGCGATTTTTGCGAAGCAATGTGAACACTTCTGCTTGCCAGGCACAGAGAAGGTGCTAGCAGGGAATTCTCTGCCTGCCTTTCCCCAGTGCTCTGCAAGCTCTCCAGGACAACATAGAATCTGGGGCTCTGTGCTTTCTTTCCTTCTGAACAAGTGTTACTGTTTTCTGCACAAAAGCGATTCTTGCGAAGCAATGTGAACACTTCTGCTTCCCAGGCACAGAGAAGGTGCTAGCAAGGAATTCTCTGCCTGCCTTTCCCCAGTGCTCTGCAAGCTCTGCAGGACAACATAGAATCTGGGGCTCTGTGCTTTCTTTCCTTCTGAACAAGTGTTACTGTTTTCTGCACAAAAGCGATTTTTGCGAAGCAATGTGAACACTTCTGCTTCCCAGGCACAGAGAAGGTGCTAGCAGGGAATTCTCTGCCTGCCTTTCCCCAGTGCTCTGCAAGCTCTCCAGGACAACATAAAATCTGGGGCTCTGTGCTTTCTTTCCTTCTGAACAAGTGTTAGTGTTTTCTGCACAAAAGCGATTCTGCGAAGCAATGTGAACACTTCTGCTTCCCAGGCACAGAGAAGGTGCTAGCAAGGAATTCTCTGCCTGTCTTTCCCCAGTGCTCTGCAAGCTCTCCAGGACAACATAGAATCTGGGGCTCTGTGCTTTCTTTCCTTCTGAACAAGTGTTACTGTTTTCTGCCCAAAAGCGATTCTTGCGAAGCAATGTGAACACTTCTGCTTCCCAGGCACAGAGAAGGTGCTAGCAAGGAATTCTCTGCCTGCCTTTCCCCAGTGCTCTGCAAGCTCTCCAGGACAACATAGAATCTGGGGCTCTGTGCTTTCTTTCGTTCTGAACAAGTGTTACTGTTTTCTGCACAAAAGCGATTCTGCGAAGCAATGTGAACACTTCTGCTTCCCAGGCACAGAGAAGGTGCTAGCAGGGAATTCTCTGCCTGCCTTTCCCCAGTGCTCTGCAAGCTCTCCAGGACAACATAGAATCTGGGGCTCTGTGCTTTCTTTCCTTCTGAACAAGTGTTACAGTTTTCTGCACAAAAGCGATTCTTGCGAAGCAATGTGAACAGGCACAGAGAAGGTGCTAGCAGGGAATTCTCTGCCTGCCTTTCCCCAGTGCTCTGCAAGCTCTCCAGGACAACATAGAATCTGGGGCTCTGTGCTTTCTTTCCTTCTGAACAAGTGTTAGTGTTTTCTGCACAAAAGCGATTCTTGCGAAGCAATGTGAACACTTCTGCTTCCCAGGCACAGAGAAGGTGCTAGCAAGGAATTCTCTGCCTGCCTTTCCCCAGTGCTCTGCAAGCTCTCCAGGACAACATAGAATCTGGGGCTCTGTGCTTTATTTCCTTCTGTACAAGTGTTACTGTTTTCTGCACAAAAGCGATTCTTGCGAAGCAATGTGAACACTTCTGCTTCCCAGGCACAGAGAAGGTGCTAGCAAGGAATTCTCTGCCTGCCTTTCCCCAGTGCTCTGCAAGCTCTCCAGGACAACATAAAATCTGGGGCTCTGTGCTTTCTTTCCTTCTGAACAAGTGTTACTGTTTTCTGCACAAAAGCGATTCTTGCGAAGCAATGTGAACAGGCACAGAGAAGGTGCTAGCAGGGAATTCTCTGCCTGCCTTTCCCCAGTGCTCTGCAAGCTCTCCAGGACAACATAGAATCTGGGGCTCTGTGCTTTCTTTCCTTCTGAACAAGTGTTAGTGTTTTCTGCACAAAAGCGATTCTTGCGAAGCAATGTGAACACTTCTGCTTCCCAGGCACAGAGAAGGTGCTAGCAGGGAATTCTCTGCCTGCCTTTCCCCAGTGCTCTGCAAGCTCTCCAGGACAACATAGAATCTGGGGCTCTGTGCTTTCTTTCCTTCTGAACAAGTGTTACTGTTTGCTGCACAAAAGCGATTCTTGCGAAGCAATGTGAACAGGCACAGAGAAGGTGCTAGCAGGGAATTCTCTGCCTGCCTTTCCCCAGTGCTCTGCAAGCTCTCCAGGACAACATAGAATCTGGGACTCTGTGCTTTCTTTCCTTCTGAACAAGTGTTACTGTTTTCTGCACAAAAGCGATTTTTGCGAAGCAATGTGAACACTTCTGCTTCACAGGCACAGAGAAGGTGCTATCAGGGAATTCTCTGCCTGCCTTTCCCCAGTGCTCTGCAAGCTCTCCAGGACAACATAGAATCTGGGGCTCTGTGCTTTCTTTCCTTCTGAACAAGTGTTACTGTTTTCTGCACAAAAGCGATTCTTGCGAAGCAATGTGAACACTTCTGCTTCCCAGGCACAGAGAAGGTGCTAGCAGGGAATTCTCTGCCTGCCTATCCCCAGTGCTCTGCAAGCTCTCCAGGACAACATAGAATCTGGGGCTCTGTGCTTTCTTTCCTACTGAACAAGTGTTACTGTTTTCTGCACAAAAGCGATTCTGCGAAGCAATGTGAACACTTCTGCTTCCCAGGCACAGAGAAGGTGCTAGCAGGGAATTCTCTGCCTGCCTTTCCCCAGTGCTCTGCAAGCTCTCCAGGACAACATAGAATCTGGGGCTCTGTGCTTTCTTTCCTTCTGAACAAGTGTTAGTGTTTTCTGCCCAAAAGCGATTCTTGCGAAGCAATGTGAACACTTCTGCTTCCCAGGCACAGAGAAGGTGCTAGCAAGGAATTCTCTGCCTGCCTTTCCCCAGTGCTCTGCAAGCTCTGCAGGACAACATAGAATCTGGGGCTCTGTGCTTTCTTTCGTTCTGAACAAGTGTTACTGTTTTCTGCACAAAAGCGATTCTGCGAAGCAATGTGAACACTTCTGCTTCCCAGGCACAGAGAAGGTGCTAGCAGGGAATTCTCTGCCTGCCTTTCCCCAGTGCTCTGCAAGCTCTCCAGGACAACATAGAATCTGGGGCTCTGTGCTTTCTTTCCTTCTGAACAAGTGTTAGTGTTTTCTGCACAAAAGCGATTCTGCGAAGCAATGTGAACACTTCTGCTTCCCAGGCACAGAGAAGGTGCTAGCAGGGAATTCTCTGCCTGCCTGTCCCCAGTGCTCTGCAAGCTCTCCAGGACAACATAGAATCTGGGGCTCTGTGCTTTCTTTCCTTCTGAACAAGTGTTACTGTTTTCTGCACAAAAGCGATTCTGCGAAGCAATGTGAACAGGCACAGAGAAGGTGCTAGCAGGGAATTCTCTGCCTGCCTTTCCCCAGTGCTCTGCAAGCTCTCCAGGACAACATAAAATCTGGGGCTCTGTGCTTTCTTTCCTTCTGAACAAGTGTTATTGTTTTCTGCACAAAAGCGATTTTTGCGAAGCAATGTGAACACTTCTGCTTCCCAGGCACAGAGAAGGTGTTAGCAAGGAATTCTCTGCCTGCCTTTCCCCAGTGCTCTGCAAGCTCTCCAGGACAACATAGAATCTGGGGCTCTGTGCTTTCTTTCCTTCTGAACAAGTGTTACTGTTTTCTGCACAAAAGCGATTCTTGCGAAGCAATGTGAACACTTCTGCTTCCCAGGCACAGAGAAGGTGCTAGCAAGGAATTCTCTGCCTGCCTTTCCCCAGTGCTCTGCAAGCTCTGCAGGACAACATAGAATCTGGGGCTCTGTGCTTTCTTTCCTTCTGAACAAGTGTTACTGTTTTCTGCACAAAAGCGATTTTTGCGAAGCAATGTGAACACTTCTGCTTCCCAGGCACAGAGAAGGTGCTAGCAGGGAATTCTCTGCCTGCCTTTCCCCAGTGCTCTGCAAGCTCTCCAGGACAACATAAAATCTGGGGCTCTGTGCTTTCTTTCCTTCTGAACAAGTGTTAGTGTTTTCTGCACAAAAGCGATTCTGCGAAGCAATGTGAACACTTCTGCTTCCCAGGCACAGAGAAGGTTCTAGCAAGGAATTCTCTGCCTGCCTTTCCCCAGTGCTCTGCAAGCTCTCCAGGACAACATAGAATCTGGGGCTCTGTGCTTTCTTTCCTTCTGAACAAGTGTTACTGTTTTCTGCCCAAAAGCGATTCTTGCGAAGCAATGTGAACACTTCTGCTTCCCAGGCACAGAGAAGGTGCTAGCAGGGAATTCTCTGCCTGCCTTTCCCCAGTGCTCTGCAAGCTCTCCAGGACAACATAGAATCTGGGGCTCTGTGCTTTCTTTCCTTCTGTACAAGTGTTACTGTTTTCTGCACAAAAGCGATTCTTGCGAAGCAATGTGAACACTTCTGCTTCCCAGGCACAGAGAAGGTGCTAGCAAGGAATTCTCTGCCTGCCTTTCCCCAGTGCTCTGCAAGCTCTCCAGGACAACATAAAATCTGGGGCTCTGTGCTTTCTTTCCTTCTGAACAAGTGTTACTGTTTTCTGCACAAAAGCGATTCTGCAAAGCAATGTGAACAGGCACAGAGAAGGTGCTAGCAGGGAATTCTCTGCCTGCCTTTCCCCAGTGCTCTGCAAGCTCTCCAGGACAACATAGAATCTGGGGCTCTGTGCTTTCTTTCGTTCTGAACGAGTGTTATTGTTTCCTGCACAAAAGCGATTCTTGCGAAGCAATGTGAACACATCTGCTTGCCAGGCACAGAGAAGGTGCTAGCAGGGAATTCTCTGCCTGCCTTTCCCCAGTGCTCTGCAAGCTCTCCAGGACAACATAAAATCTGGGGCTCTGTGCTTTCTTTCCTTCTGAACAAGTCTTACTGTTTTCTGCACGAAAACGATTCTGCGAAGCAATGTGAACCCTTCTGCTTCCCAGGCACAGAGAAGGTGCTAGCAGGGAATTCTCTGCCTGCCTGTCCCCAGTGCTCTGCAAGCTCTCCAGGACAACATAGAATCTGGGGCTCTGTGCTTTCTTTCGTTCTGAACAAGTGTTAGTGTTTTCTGCACAAAAGCGATTCTTGCGAAGCAATGTGAACACTTCTGCTTCCCAGGCACAGAGAAGGTGCTAGCAAGGAATTCTCTGCCTGCCTTTCCCCAGTGCTCTGCAAGCTCTCCAGGACAACATAGAATCTGGGGCTCTGTGCTTTCTTTCCTTCTAAACAACTGTTACTGTTTTCTGCACAAAAGCGATTCTGCGAAGAACTGTGAACAGGCACAGAGAAGGTGCTAGCAGGGAATTCTCTGCCTGCCTTTCCCCAGTGCTCTGCAAGCTCTCCAGGACAACATAGAATCTGGGGCTCTGTGCTTTCTTTCCTTCTGAACAAGTGTTACTGTTTTCTGCACAAAAGCGATTCTTGCGAAGCAATGTGAACACTTCTGCTTCCCAGGCACAGAGAAGGTGCTATCAGGGAATTCTCTGCCTGGCTTTCCACAGTGCTCTGCAAGCTCTCCAGGACAACATAAAATCTGGGGCTCTGTGCTTTCTTTCCTTCTGAACAAGTGTTACTGTTTTCTGCACAAAAGCGATTCTTGCGAAGAAATGTGAACACTTCTGCTTCCCAGGCACAGAGAAGGTGCTAGCAAGGAATTCTCTGCCTGCCTTTCCCCAGTGCTCTGCAAGCTCTGCAGGACAACATAGAATCTGGGGCTCTGTGCTTTCTTTCCTTCTGAACAAGTGTTAGTGTTTTCTGCACAAAAGCGATTCTTGCGAAGCAATGTGAACACTTCTGCTTCCCAGGCACAGAGAAGGTGCTAGCAAGGAATTCTCTGCCTGCCTTTCCCCAGTGCTCTGCAAGCTCTCCAGGACAACATAGAATCTGGGGCTCTGTGCTTTCTTTCCTTCTGAACAAGTGTTACTGTTTTCTGCACAAAAGCGATTTTTGCGAAGCAATGTGAACACTTCTGCTTCCCAGGCACAGAGAAGGTGCTAGCAGGGAATTCTCTGCCTGCCTTTCCCCAGTGCTCTGCAAGCTCTCCAGGACAACATAAAATCTGGGGCTCTGTGCTTTCTTTCCTTCTGAACAAGTGTTAGTGTTTTCTGCACAAAAGCGATTCTGCGAAGCAATGTGAACACTTCTGCTTCCCAGGCACAGAGAAGGTGCTAGCAAGGAATTCTCTGCCTGCCTTTCCCCAGTGCTCTGCAAGCTCTCCAGGACAACATAGAATCTGGGGCTCTGTGCTTTCTTTCCTACTGAACAAGTGTTACTGTTTTCTGCACAAAAGCGATTCTGCGATGCAATGTGAACACTTCTGCTTCCCAGGCACAGAGAAGGTGCTAGCAGGGAATTCTCTGCCTGCCTTTCCCCAGTGCTCTGCAAGCTCTCCAGGACAACATAGAATCTGGGGCTCTGTGCTTTCTTTCGTTCTGAACAAGTGTTAGTGTTTTCTGCACAAAAGCGATTCTTGCGAAGCAATGTGAACACTTCTGCTTCCCAGGCACAGAGAAGGTGCTAGCAAGGAATTCTCTGCCTGCCTTTCCCCAGTGCTCTGCAAGCTCTGCAGGACAACATAGAATCTGGGGCTCTGTGCTTTCTTTCGTTCTGAACAAGTGTTACTGTTTTCTGCACAAAAGCGATTCTGCGAAGCAATGTGAACAGGCACAGAGAAGGTGCTAGCAGGGAATTCTCTGCCTGCCTTTCCCCAGTGCTCTGCAAGCTCTCCAGGACAACATCAAATCTGGGGCTCTGTGCTTTATTTCCTTCTGAACAAGTGTTACTGTTTTCTGCACAAAAGCGATTTTTGCGAAGCAATGTGAACACTTCTGCTTCCCAGGCACAGAGAAGGTGCTAGCAGGGAATTCTCTGCCTGCCTTTCCCCAGTGCTCTGCAAGCTCTCCAGGACAACATAGAATCTGGGGCTCTGTGCTTTCTTTCGTTCTGAACAAGTGTTACTGTTTTCTGCACAAAAGCAATTCTTGTGAAGCAATGTGAACACTTCTGCTTCCCAGGCACAGAGAAGGTGTTAGCAAGGAATTCTCTGCCTGCCTTTCCACAGTGCTCTGCAAGCTCTCCAGGACAACATAGAATCTGGGGCTCTGTGCTTTCTTTCCTTCTGAACAAGTGTTACTGTTTTCTGCACAAAAGGGATTCTTGCGAAGCAATGTGAACACTTCTGCTTCCCAGGCACAGAGAAGGTGCTAGCAAGGAATTCTCTGCCTGCCTTTCCCCAGTGCTCTGCAAGCTCTCCAGGACAACATAAAATCTGGGGCTCTGTGCTTTCTTTCGTTCTGAACAAGTGTTAGTGTTTTCTGCCCAAAAGCGATTCTTGCGAAGCAATGTGAACACTTCTGCTTCCCAGGCACAGAGAAGGTGCTAGCAAGGAATTCTCTGCCTGCCTTTCCCCAGTGCTCTGCAAGCTCTGCAGGACAACATAGAATGTGGTTCTCTGTGCTTTCTTTCCTTCTGAACAAGTGTTAGTGTTTTCTGCACAAAAGCGATTCTGCGAAGCAATGTGAACACTTCTGCTTCCCAGGCACAGAGAAGGTGCTAGCAGGGAATTCTCTGCCTGCCTTTCCCCAGTGCTCTGCAAGCTCTCCAGGACAACATAGAATCTGGGGCTCTGTGCTTTCTTTCGTTCTGAACAAGTGTTACTGTTTTCTGCACAAAAGCGATTCTGCGAAGCAATGTGAACACTTCTGCTTCCCAGGCACAGAGAAGGTGCTAGCAGGGAATTCTCTGCCTGCCTTTCCCCAGTGCTCTGCAAGCTCTCCAGGACAACATAGAATCTGGGGCTCTGTGCTTTCTTTCCTTCTGAACAAGTGTTACAGTTTTCTGCACAAAAGCGATTCTTGCGAAGCAATGTGAACAGGCACAGAGAAGGTGCTAGCAGGGAATTCTCTGCCTGCCTTTCCCCAGTGCTCTGCAAGCTCTCCAGGACAACATAGAATCTGGGGCTCTGTGATTTCTTTCCTTCTGAACAAGTGTTACTGTTTTCTGCACAAAAGCGATTTTTGCGAAGCAATGTGAACACTTCTGCTTCACAGGCACAGAGAAGGTGCTAGCAGGGAATTCTCTGCCTGCCTTTCCCCAGTGCTCTGCAAGCTCTCCAGGACAACATAGAATCTGGGGCTCTGTGCTTTCTTTCCTTCTGAACAAGTGTTACTGTTTTCTGCACAAAAGCGATTCTTGCGAAGCAATGTGAACACTTCTGCTTCCCAGGCACAGAGAAGGTGCTAGCAGGGAATTCTCTGCCTGCCTATCCCCAGTGCTCTGCAAGCTCTCCAGGACAACATAGAATCTGGGGCTCTGTGCTTTCTTTCCTACTGAACAAGTGTTACTGTTTTCTGCACAAAAGCGATTCTGCGATGCAATGTGAACACTTCTGCTTCCCAGGCACAGAGAAGGTGCTAGCAGGGAATTCTCTGCCTGCCTTTCCCCAGTGCTCTGCAAGCTCTCCAGGACAACATAGAATCTGGGGCTCTGTGCTTTCTTTCGTTCTGAACAAGTGTTAGTGTTTTCTGCCCAAAAGCGATTCTTGCGAAGCAATGTGAACACTTCTGCTTCCCAGGCACAGAGAAGGTGCTAGCAAGGAATTCTCTGCCTGCCTTTCCCCAGTGCTCTGCAAGCTCTGCAGGACAACATAGAATCTGGGGCTCTGTGCTTTCTTTCGTTCTGAACAAGTGTTACTGTTTTCTGCACAAAAGCGATTCTGCGAAGCAATGTGAACAGGCACAGAGAAGGTGCTAGCAGGGAATTCTCTGCCTGCCTTTCCCCAGTGCTCTGCAAGCTCTCCAGGACAACATCAAATCTGGGGCTCTGTGCTTTATTTCCTTCTGAACAAGTGTTACTGTTTTCTGCACAAAAGCGATTTTTGCGAAGCAATGTGAACACTTCTGCTTCCCAGGCACAGAGAAGGTGCTAGCAGGGAATTCTCTGCCTGCCTTTCCCCAGTGCTCTGCAAGCTCTCCAGGACAACATAGAATCTGGGGCTCTGTGCTTTCTTTCGTTCTGAACAAGTGTTACTGTTTTCTGCACAAAAGCAATTCTTGTGAAGCAATGTGAACACTTCTGCTTCCCAGGCACAGAGAAGGTGTTAGCAAGGAATTCTCTGCCTGCCTTTCCACAGTGCTCTGCAAGCTCTCCAGGACAACATAGAATCTGGGGCTCTGTGCTTTCTTTCCTTCTGAACAAGTGTTACTGTTTTCTGCACAAAAGGGATTCTTGCGAAGCAATGTGAACACTTCTGCTTCCCAGGCACAGAGAAGGTGCTAGCAAGGAATTCTCTGCCTGCCTTTCCCCAGTGCTCTGCAAGCTCTCCAGGACAACATAAAATCTGGGGCTCTGTGCTTTCTTTCCTTCTGAATATGTGTAAGTGTTTTCTGCACAAAAGCGATTCTTGCGAAGCAATGTGAACACTTCTGCTTCCCAGGCACAGAGAAGGTGCTAGCAAGGAATTCTCTGCCTGCCTTTCCCCAGTGCTCTGCAAGCTCTGCAGGACAACATAGAATGTGGTTCTCTGTGCTTTCTTTCCTTCTGAACAAGTGTTAGTGTTTTCTGCACAAAAGCGATTCTGCGAAGCAATGTGAACACTTCTGCTTCCCAGGCACAGAGAAGGTGCTAGCAGGGAATTCTCTGCCTGCCTTTCCCCAGTGCTCTGCAAGCTCTCCAGGACAACATAGAATCTGGGGCTCTGTGCTTTCTTTCGTTCTGAACAAGTGTTACTGTTTTCTGCACAAAAGCGATTCTGCGAAGCAATGTGAACACTTCTGCTTCCCAGGCACAGAGAAGGTGCTAGCAGGGAATTCTCTGCCTGCCTTTCCCCAGTGCTCTGCAAGCTCTCCAGGACAACATAGAATCTGGGGCTCTGTGCTTTCTTTCCTTCTGAACAAGTGTTACAGTTTTCTGCACAAAAGCGATTCTTGCGAAGCAATGTGAACAGGCACAGAGAAGGTGCTAGCAGGGAATTCTCTGCCTGCCTTTCCCCAGTGCTCTGCAAGCTCTCCAGGACAACATAGAATCTGGGGCTCTGTGCTTTCTTTCCTTCTGAACAAGTGTTAGTGTTTTCTGCACAAAAGCGATTTTTGCGAAGCAATGTGAACACTTCTGCTTCCCAGGCACAGAGAAGGTGCTAGCAAGGAATTCTCTGCCTGCCTTTCCCCAGTGCTCTGCAAGCTCTCCAGGACAACATAGAATCTGGGGCTCTGTGCTTTATTTCCTTCTGTACAAGTGTTACTGTTTTCTGCACAAAAGCGATTCTTGCGAAGCAATGTGAACACTTCTGCTTCCCAGGCACAGAGAAGGTGCTAGCAAGGAATTCTCTGCCTGCCTTTCCCCAGTGCTCTGCAAGCTCTCCAGGACAACATAAAATCTGGGGCTCTGTGCTTTCTTTCCTTCTGAACAAGTGTTACTGTTTTCTGCACAAAAGCGATTCTTGCGAAGCAATGTGAACAGGCACAGAGAAGGTGCTAGCAGGGAATTCTCTGCCTGCCTTTCCCCAGTGCTCTGCAAGCTCTCCAGGACAACATAGAATCTGGGGCTCTGTGCTTTCTTTCCTTCTGAACAAGTGTTAGTGTTTTCTGCACAAAAGCGATTCTTGCGAAGCAATGTGAACACTTCTGCTTCCCAGGCACAGAGAAGGTGCTAGCAGGGAATTCTCTGCCTGCCTTTCCCCAGTGCTCTGCAAGCTCTCCAGGACAACATAGAATCTGGGGCTCTGTGCTTTCTTTCCTTCTGAACAAGTGTTACTGTTTTCTGCACAAAAGCGATTCTTGCGAAGCAATGTGAACAGGCACAGAGAAGGTGCTAGCAGGGAATTCTCTGCCTGCCTTTCCCCAGTGCTCTGCAAGCTCTCCAGGACAACATAGAATCTGGGGCTCTGTGCTTTCTTTCCTTCTGAACAAGTGTTACTGTTTTCTGCACAAAAGCGATTTTTGCGAAGCAATGTGAACACTTCTGCTTCACAGGCACAGAGAAGGTGCTATCAGGGAATTCTCTGCCTGCCTTTCCCCAGTGCTCTGCAAGCTCTCCAGGACAACATAGAATCTGGGGCTCTGTGCTTTCTTTCCTTCTGAACAAGTGTTACTGTTTTCTGCACAAAAGCGATTCTTGCGAAGCAATGTGAACACTTCTGCTTCCCAGGCACAGAGAAGGTGCTAGCAGGGAATTCTCTGCCTGCCTATCCCCAGTGCTCTGCAAGCTCTCCAGGACAACATAGAATCTGGGGCTCTGTGCTTTCTTTCCTACTGAACAAGTGTTACTGTTTTCTGCACAAAAGCGATTCTGCGAAGCAATGTGAACACTTCTGCTTCCCAGGCACAGAGAAGGTGCTAGCAGGGAATTCTCTGCCTGCCTTTCCCCAGTGCTCTGCAAGCTCTCCAGGACAACATAGAATCTGGGGCTCTGTGCTTTCTTTCCTTCTGAACAAGTGTTAGTGTTTTCTGCACAAAAGCGATTTTTGCGAAGCAATGTGAACACTTCTGCTTCCCAGGCACAGAGAAGGTGCTAGCAAGGAATTCTCTGCCTGCCTTTCCCCAGTGCTCTGCAAGCTCTCCAGGACAACATAGAATCTGGGGCTCTGTGCTTTATTTCCTTCTGTACAAGTGTTACTGTTTTCTGCACAAAAGCGATTCTTGCGAAGCAATGTGAACACTTCTGCTTCCCAGGCACAGAGAAGGTGCTAGCAAGGAATTCTCTGCCTGCCTTTCCCCAGTGCTCTGCAAGCTCTCCAGGACAACATAAAATCTGGGGCTCTGTGCTTTCTTTCCTTCTGAACAAGTGTTACTGTTTTCTGCACAAAAGCGATTCTTGCGAAGCAATGTGAACAGGCACAGAGAAGGTGCTAGCAGGGAATTCTCTGCCTGCCTTTCCCCAGTGCTCTGCAAGCTCTCCAGGACAACATAGAATCTGGGGCTCTGTGCTTTCTTTCCTTCTGAACAAGTGTTAGTGTTTTCTGCACAAAAGCGATTCTTGCGAAGCAATGTGAACACTTCTGCTTCCCAGGCACAGAGAAGGTGCTAGCAGGGAATTCTCTGCCTGCCTTTCCCCAGTGCTCTGCAAGCTCTCCAGGACAACATAGAATCTGGGGCTCTGTGCTTTCTTTCCTTCTGAACAAGTGTTACTGTTTTCTGCACAAAAGCGATTCTTGCGAAGCAATGTGAACAGGCACAGAGAAGGTGCTAGCAGGGAATTCTCTGCCTGCCTTTCCCCAGTGCTCTGCAAGCTCTCCAGGACAACATAGAATCTGGGGCTCTGTGCTTTCTTTCCTTCTGAACAAGTGTTACTGTTTTCTGCACAAAAGCGATTTTTGCGAAGCAATGTGAACACTTCTGCTTCACAGGCACAGAGAAGGTGCTATCAGGGAATTCTCTGCCTGCCTTTCCCCAGTGCTCTGCAAGCTCTCCAGGACAACATAGAATCTGGGGCTCTGTGCTTTCTTTCCTTCTGAACAAGTGTTACTGTTTTCTGCACAAAAGCGATTCTTGCGAAGCAATGTGAACACTTCTGCTTCCCAGGCACAGAGAAGGTGCTAGCAGGGAATTCTCTGCCTGCCTATCCCCAGTGCTCTGCAAGCTCTCCAGGACAACATAGAATCTGGGGCTCTGTGCTTTCTTTCCTACTGAACAAGTGTTACTGTTTTCTGCACAAAAGCGATTCTGCGAAGCAATGTGAACACTTCTGCTTCCCAGGCACAGAGAAGGTGCTAGCAGGGAATTCTCTGCCTGCCTTTCCCCAGTGCTCTGCAAGCTCTCCAGGACAACATAGAATCTGGGGCTCTGTGCTTTCTTTCCTTCTGAACAAGTGTTAGTGTTTTCTGCACAAAAGCGATTCTTGCGAAGCAATGTGAACACTTCTGCTTCCCAGGCACAGAGAAGGTGCTAGCAAGGAATTCTCTGCCTGCCTTTCCCCAGTGCTCTGCAAGCTCTGCAGGACAACATAGAATCTGGGGCTCTGTGCTTTCTTTCGTTCTGAACAAGTGTTACTGTTTTCTGCACAAAAGCGATTCTGCGAAGCAATGTGAACACTTCTGCTTCCCAGGCACAGAGAAGGTGCTAGCAGGGAATTCTCTGCCTGCCTTTCCCCAGTGCTCTGCAAGCTCTCCAGGACAACATAGAATCTGGGGCTCTGTGCTTTCTTTCCTTCTGAACAAGTGTTAGTGTTTTCTGCACAAAAGCGATTCTGCGAAGCAATGTGAACACTTCTGCTTCCCAGGCACAGAGAAGGTGCTAGCAGGGAATTCTCTGCCTGCCTGTCCCCAGTGCTCTGCAAGCTCTCCAGGACAACATAGAATCTGGGGCTCTGTGCTTTCTTTCCTTCTGAACAAGTGTTACTGTTTTCTGCACAAAAGCGATTCTGCGAAGCAATGTGAACAGGCACAGAGAAGGTGCTAGCAGGGAATTCTCTGCCTGCCTTTCCCCAGTGCTCTGCAAGCTCTCCAGGACAACATAAAATCTGGGGCTCTGTGCTTTCTTTCCTTCTGAACAAGTGTTATTGTTTTCTGCACAAAAGCGATTTTTGCGAAGCAATGTGAACACTTCTGCTTGCCAGGCACAGAGAAGGTGCTAGCAGGGAATTCTCTGCCTGCCTTTCCCCAGTGCTCTGCAAGCTCTCCAGGACAACATAGAATCTGGGGCTCTGTGCTTTCTTTCCTTCTGAACAAGTGTTACTGTTTTCTGCACAAAAGCGATTCTTGCGAAGCAATGTGAACACTTCTGCTTCCCAGGCACAGAGAAGGTGCTAGCAAGGAATTCTCTGCCTGCCTTTCCCCAGTGCTCTGCAAGCTCTGCAGGACAACATAGAATCTGGGGCTCTGTGCTTTCTTTCCTTCTGAACAAGTGTTACTGTTTTCTGCACAAAAGCGATTTTTGCGAAGCAATGTGAACACTTCTGCTTCCCAGGCACAGAGAAGGTGCTATCAGGGAATTCTCTGCCTGCCTTTCCCCAGTGCTCTGCAAGTTCTCCAGGACAACATAAAATCTGGGGCTCTGTGCTTTCTTTCCTTCTGAACAAGTGTTAGTGTTTTCTGCACAAAAGCGATTCTGCGAAGCAATGTGAACACTTCTGCTTCCCAGGCACAGAGAAGGTGCTAGCAAGGAATTCTCTGCCTGTCTTTCCCCAGTGCTCTGCAAGCTCTCCAGGACAACATAGAATCTGGGGCTCTGTGCTTTCTTTCCTTCTGAACAAGTGTTACTGTTTTCTGCCCAAAAGCGATTCTTGCGAAGCAATGTGAACACTTCTGCTTCCCAGGCACAGAGAAGGTGCTAGCAGGGAATTCTCTGCCTGCCTTTCCCCAGTGCTCTGCAAGCTCTCCAGGACAACATAGAATCTGGGGCTCTGTGCTTTCTTTCCTACTGAACAAGTGTTACTGTTTTCTGCACAAAAGCGATTCTGCGAAGCAATGTGAACACTTCTGCTTCCCAGGCACAGAGAAGGTGCTAGCAGGGAATTCTCTGCCTGCCTTTCCCCAGTGCTCTGCAAGCTCTCCAGGACAACATAGAATCTGGGGCTCTGTGCTTTCTTTCCTTCTGAACAAGTGTTAGTGTTTTCTGCACAAAAGCGATTCTTGCGAAGCAATGTGAACACTTCTGCTTCCCAGGCACAGAGAAGGTGCTAGCAAGGAATTCTCTGCCTGCCTTTCCCCAGTGCTCTGCAAGCTCTGCAGGACAACATAGAATCTGGGGCTCTGTGCTTTCTTTCGTTCTGAACAAGTGTTACTGTTTTCTGCACAAAAGCGATTCTGCGAAGCAATGTGAACACTTCTGCTTCCCAGGCACAGAGAAGGTGCTAGCAGGGAATTCTCTGCCTGCCTTTCCCCAGTGCTCTGCAAGCTCTCCAGGACAACATAGAATCTGGGGCTCTGTGCTTTCTTTCCTTCTGAACAAGTGTTAGTGTTTTCTGCACAAAAGCGATTCTGCGAAGCAATGTGAACACTTCTGCTTCCCAGGCACAGAGAAGGTGCTAGCAGGGAATTCTCTGCCTGCCTGTCCCCAGTGCTCTGCAAGCTCTCCAGGACAACATAGAATCTGGGGCTCTGTGCTTTCTTTCCTTCTGAACAAGTGTTACTGTTTTCTGCACAAAAGCGATTCTGCGAAGCAATGTGAACAGGCACAGAGAAGGTGCTAGCAGGGAATTCTCTGCCTGCCTTTCCCCAGTGCTCTGCAAGCTCTCCAGGACAACATAAAATCTGGGGCTCTGTGCTTTCTTTCCTTCTGAACAAGTGTTATTGTTTTCTGCACAAAAGCGATTTTTGCGAAGCAATGTGAACACTTCTGCTTGCCAGGCACAGAGAAGGTGCTAGCAGGGAATTCTCTGCCTGCCTTTCCCCAGTGCTCTGCAAGCTCTCCAGGACAACATAGAATCTGGGGCTCTGTGCTTTCTTTCCTTCTGAACAAGTGTTACTGTTTTCTGCACAAAAGCGATTCTTGCGAAGCAATGTGAACACTTCTGCTTCCCAGGCACAGAGAAGGTGCTAGCAAGGAATTCTCTGCCTGCCTTTCCCCAGTGCTCTGCAAGCTCTGCAGGACAACATAGAATCTGGGGCTCTGTGCTTTCTTTCCTTCTGAACAAGTGTTACTGTTTTCTGCACAAAAGCGATTTTTGCGAAGCAATGTGAACACTTCTGCTTCCCAGGCACAGAGAAGGTGCTAGCAGGGAATTCTCTGCCTGCCTTTCCCCAGTGCTCTGCAAGTTCTCCAGGACAACATAAAATCTGGGGCTCTGTGCTTTCTTTCCTTCTGAACAAGTGTTAGTGTTTTCTGCACAAAAGCGATTCTGCGAAGCAATGTGAACACTTCTGCTTCCCAGGCACAGAGAAGGTGCTAGCAAGGAATTCTCTGCCTGTCTTTCCCCAGTGCTCTGCAAGCTCTCCAGGACAACATAGAATCTGGGGCTCTGTGCTTTCTTTCCTTCTGAACAAGTGTTACTGTTTTCTGCCCAAAAGCGATTCTTGCGAAGCAATGTGAACACTTCTGCTTCCCAGGCACAGAGAAGGTGCTAGCAGGGAATTCTCTGCCTGCCTTTCCCCAGTGCTCTGCAAGCTCTCCAGGACAACATAGAATCTGGGGCTCTGTGCTTTCTTTCCTTCTGAACAAGTGTTACTGTTTTCTGCACAAAAGCGATTCTTGCGAAGCAATGTGAACAGGCACAGAGAAGGTGCTAGCAGGGAATTCTCTGCCTGCCTTTCCCCAGTGCTCTGCAAGCTCTCCAGGACAACATAGAATCTGGGGCTCTGTGCTTTCTTTCCTTCTGAACAAGTGTTAGTGTTTTCTGCACAAAAGCGATTCTTGCGAAGCAATGTGAACACTTCTGCTTCCCAGGCACAGAGAAGGTGCTAGCAGGGAATTCTCTGCCTGCCTTTCCCCAGTGCTCTGCAAGCTCTCCAGGACAACATAGAATCTGGGGCTCTGTGCTTTCTTTCCTTCTGAACAAGTGTTACTGTTTGCTGCACAAAAGCGATTCTTGCGAAGCAATGTGAACAGGCACAGAGAAGGTGCTAGCAGGGAATTCTCTGCCTGCCTTTCCCCAGTGCTCTGCAAGCTCTCCAGGACAACATAGAATCTGGGGCTCTGTGCTTTCTTTCCTTCTGAACAAGTGTTACTGTTTTCTGCACAAAAGCGATTTTTGCGAAGCAATGTGAACACTTCTGCTTCACAGGCACAGAGAAGGTGCTATCAGGGAATTCTCTGCCTGCCTTTCCCCAGTGCTCTGCAAGCTCTCCAGGACAACATAGAATCTGGGGCTCTGTGCTTTCTTTCCTTCTGAACAAGTGTTACTGTTTTCTGCACAAAAGCGATTCTTGCGAAGCAATGTGAACACTTCTGCTTCCCAGGCACAGAGAAGGTGCTAGCAGGGAATTCTCTGCCTGCCTATCCCCAGTGCTCTGCAAGCTCTCCAGGACAACATAGAATCTGGGGCTCTGTGCTTTCTTTCCTACTGAACAAGTGTTACTGTTTTCTGCACAAAAGCGATTCTGCGAAGCAATGTGAACACTTCTGCTTCCCAGGCACAGAGAAGGTGCTAGCAGGGAATTCTCTGCCTGCCTTTCCCCAGTGCTCTGCAAGCTCTCCAGGACAACATAGAATCTGGGGCTCTGTGCTTTCTTTCCTTCTGAACAAGTGTTAGTGTTTTCTGCCCAAAAGCGATTCTTGCGAAGCAATGTGAACACTTCTGCTTCCCAGGCACAGAGAAGGTGCTAGCAAGGAATTCTCTGCCTGCCTTTCCCCAGTGCTCTGCAAGCTCTGCAGGACAACATAGAATCTGGGGCTCTGTGCTTTCTTTCGTTCTGAACAAGTGTTACTGTTTTCTGCACAAAAGCGATTCTGCGAAGCAATGTGAACACTTCTGCTTCCCAGGCACAGAGAAGGTGCTAGCAGGGAATTCTCTGCCTGCCTTTCCCCAGTGCTCTGCAAGCTCTCCAGGACAACATAGAATCTGGGGCTCTGTGCTTTCTTTCCTTCTGAACAAGTGTTAGTGTTTTCTGCACAAAAGCGATTCTGCGAAGCAATGTGAACACTTCTGCTTCCCAGGCACAGAGAAGGTGCTAGCAGGGAATTCTCTGCCTGCCTGTCCCCAGTGCTCTGCAAGCTCTCCAGGACAACATAGAATCTGGGGCTCTGTGCTTTCTTTCCTTCTGAACAAGTGTTACTGTTTTCTGCACAAAAGCGATTCTGCGAAGCAATGTGAACAGGCACAGAGAAGGTGCTAGCAGGGAATTCTCTGCCTGCCTTTCCCCAGTGCTCTGCAAGCTCTCCAGGACAACATAAAATCTGGGGCTCTGTGCTTTCTTTCCTTCTGAACAAGTGTTATTGTTTTCTGCACAAAAGCGATTTTTGCGAAGCAATGTGAACACTTCTGCTTCCCAGGCACAGAGAAGGTGTTAGCAAGGAATTCTCTGCCTGCCTTTCCCCAGTGCTCTGCAAGCTCTCCAGGACAACATAGAATCTGGGGCTCTGTGCTTTCTTTCCTTCTGAACAAGTGTTACTGTTTTCTGCACAAAAGCGATTCTTGCGAAGCAATGTGAACACTTCTGCTTCCCAGGCACAGAGAAGGTGCTAGCAAGGAATTCTCTGCCTGCCTTTCCCCAGTGCTCTGCAAGCTCTGCAGGACAACATAGAATCTGGGGCTCTGTGCTTTCTTTCCTTCTGAACAAGTGTTACTGTTTTCTGCACAAAAGCGATTTTTGCGAAGCAATGTGAACACTTCTGCTTCCCAGGCACAGAGAAGGTGCTAGCAGGGAATTCTCTGCCTGCCTTTCCCCAGTGCTCTGCAAGCTCTCCAGGACAACATAAAATCTGGGGCTCTGTGCTTTCTTTCCTTCTGAACAAGTGTTAGTGTTTTCTGCACAAAAGCGATTCTGCGAAGCAATGTGAACACTTCTGCTTCCCAGGCACAGAGAAGGTGCTAGCAAGGAATTCTCTGCCTGCCTTTCCCCAGTGCTCTGCAAGCTCTCCAGGACAACATAGAATCTGGGGCTCTGTGCTTTCTTTCCTTCTGAACAAGTGTTACTGTTTTCTGCCCAAAAGCGATTCTTGCGAAGCAATGTGAACACTTCTGCTTCCCAGGCACAGAGAAGGTGCTAGCAGGGAATTCTCTGCCTGCCTTTCCCCAGTGCTCTGCAAGCTCTCCAGGACAACATAGAATCTGGGGCTCTGTGCTTTCTTTCCTTCTGTACAAGTGTTACTGTTTTCTGCACAAAAGCGATTCTTGCGAAGCAATGTGAACACTTCTGCTTCCCAGGCACAGAGAAGGTGCTAGCAAGGAATTCTCTGCCTGCCTTTCCCCAGTGCTCTGCAAGCTCTCCAGGACAACATAAAATCTGGGGCTCTGTGCTTTCTTTCCTTCTGAACAAGTGTTACTGTTTTCTGCACAAAAGCGATTCTGCAAAGCAATGTGAACAGGCACAGAGAAGGTGCTAGCAGGGAATTCTCTGCCTGCCTTTCCCCAGTGCTCTGCAAGCTCTCCAGGACAACATAGAATCTGGGGCTCTGTGCTTTCTTTCGTTCTGAACGAGTGTTATTGTTTCCTGCACAAAAGCGATTCTTGCGAAGCAATGTGAACACATCTGCTTGCCAGGCACAGAGAAGGTGCTAGCAGGGAATTCTCTGCCTGCCTTTCCCCAGTGCTCTGCAAGCTCTCCAGGACAACATAAAATCTGGGGCTCTGTGCTTTCTTTCCTTCTGAACAAGTCTTACTGTTTTCTGCACGAAAACGATTCTGCGAAGCAATGTGAACCCTTCTGCTTCCCAGGCACAGAGAAGGTGCTAGCAGGGAATTCTCTGCCTGCCTGTCCCCAGTGCTCTGCAAGCTCTCCAGGACAACATAGAATCTGGGGCTCTGTGCTTTCTTTCGTTCTGAACAAGTGTTAGTGTTTTCTGCACAAAAGCGATTCTTGCGAAGCAATGTGAACACTTCTGCTTCCCAGGCACAGAGAAGGTGCTAGCAAGGAATTCTCTGCCTGCCTTTCCCCAGTGCTCTGCAAGCTCTCCAGGACAACATAGAATCTGGGGCTCTGTGCTTTCTTTCCTTCTAAACAACTGTTACTGTTTTCTGCACAAAAGCGATTCTGCGAAGAACTGTGAACAGGCACAGAGAAGGTGCTAGCAGGGAATTCTCTGCCTGCCTTTCCCCAGTGCTCTGCAAGCTCTCCAGGACAACATAGAATCTGGGGCTCTGTGCTTTCTTTCCTTCTGAACAAGTGTTACTGTTTTCTGCACAAAAGCGATTCTTGCGAAGCAATGTGAACACTTCTGCTTCCCAGGCACAGAGAAGGTGCTATCAGGGAATTCTCTGCCTGGCTTTCCACAGTGCTCTGCAAGCTCTCCAGGACAACATAAAATCTGGGGCTCTGTGCTTTCTTTCCTTCTGAACAAGTGTTACTGTTTTCTGCACAAAAGCGATTCTTGCGAAGAAATGTGAACACTTCTGCTTCCCAGGCACAGAGAAGGTGCTAGCAAGGAATTCTCTGCCTGCCTTTCCCCAGTGCTCTGCAAGCTCTGCAGGACAACATAGAATCTGGGGCTCTGTGCTTTCTTTCCTTCTGAACAAGTGTTAGTGTTTTCTGCACAAAAGCGATTCTTGCGAAGCAATGTGAACACTTCTGCTTCCCAGGCACAGAGAAGGTGCTAGCAAGGAATTCTCTGCCTGCCTTTCCCCAGTGCTCTGCAAGCTCTCCAGGACAACATAGAATCTGGGGCTCTGTGCTTTCTTTCCTTCTGAACAAGTGTTACTGTTTTCTGCACAAAAGCGATTTTTGCGAAGCAATGTGAACACTTCTGCTTCCCAGGCACAGAGAAGGTGCTAGCAGGGAATTCTCTGCCTGCCTTTCCCCAGTGCTCTGCAAGCTCTCCAGGACAACATAAAATCTGGGGCTCTGTGCTTTCTTTCCTTCTGAACAAGTGTTAGTGTTTTCTGCACAAAAGCGATTCTGCGAAGCAATGTGAACACTTCTGCTTCCCAGGCACAGAGAAGGTGCTAGCAAGGAATTCTCTGCCTGCCTTTCCCCAGTGCTCTGCAAGCTCTCCAGGACAACATAGAATCTGGGGCTCTGTGCTTTCTTTCGTTCTGAACAAGTGTTAGTGTTTTCTGCCCAAAAGCGATTCTTGCGAAGCAATGTGAACACTTCTGCTTCCCAGGCACAGAGAAGGTGCTAGCAAGGAATTCTCTGCCTGCCTTTCCCCAGTGCTCTGCAAGCTCTCCAGGACAACATAGAATCTGGGGCTCTGTGCTTTCTTTCGTTCTGAACAAGTGTTACTGTTTTCTGCACAAAAGCGATTTTTTGCGAAGCAATGTGAACACTTCTGCTTCCCAGGCACAGAGAAGGTGCTAGCAGGGAATTCTCTGCCTGCCTTTCCCCAGTGCTCTGCAAGCTCTCCAGGACAACATAGAATCTGGGGCTCTGTGCTTTCTTTCCTTCTGAACAAGTGTTACAGTTTTCTGCACAAAAGCGATTCTTGCGAAGCAATGTGAACAGGCACAGAGAAGGTGCTAGCAGGGAATTCTCTGCCTGCCTTTCCCCAGTGCTCTGCAAGCTCTCCAGGACAACATAGAATCTGGGGCTCTGTGCTTTCTTTCCTTCTGAACAAGTGTTAGTGTTTTCTGCACAAAAGCGATTCTTGCGAAGCAATGTGAACACTTCTGCTTCCCAGGCACAGAGAAGGTGCTAGCAAGGAATTCTCTGCCTGCCTTTCCCCAGTGCTCTGCAAGCTCTCCAGGACAACATAGAATCTGGGGCTCTGTGCTTTCTTTCCTTCTGTACAAGTGTTACTGTTTTCTGCACAAAAGCGATTCTTGCGAAGCAATGTGAACACTTCTGCTTCCCAGGCACAGAGAAGGTGCTAGCAAGGAATTCTCTGCCTGCCTTTCCCCAGTGCTCTGCAAGCTCTCCAGGACAACATAGAATCTGGGGCTCTGTGCTTTCTTTCCTTCTGAACAAGTGTTACTGTTTTCTGCACAAAAGCGATTCTGCGAAGCAATGTGAACAGGCACAGAGAAGGTGCTAGCAGGGAATTCTCTGCCTGCCTTTCCCCAGTGCTCTGCAAGCTCTCCAGGACAACATAGAATCTGGGGCTCTGTGCTTTCTTTCGTTCTGAACGAGTGTTATTGTTTCCTGCACAAAAGCGATTCTTGCGAAGCAATGTGAACACATCTGCTTGCCAGGCACAGAGAAGGTGCTAGCAGGGAATTCTCTGCCTGCCTTTCCCCAGTGCTCTGCAAGCTCTCCAGGACAACATAAAATCTGGGGCTCTGTGCTTTCTTTCCTTCTGAACAAGTGTTACTGTTTTCTGCACGAAAACGATTCTGCGAAGCAATGTGAACCCTTCTGCTTCCCAGGCACAGAGAAGGTGCTAGCAGGGAATTCTCTGCCTGCCTGTCCCCAGTGCTCTGCAAGCTCTCCAGGACAACATAGAATCTGGGGCTCTGTGCTTTCTTTCGTTCTGAACAAGTGTTAGTGTTTTCTGCACAAAAGCGATTCTTGCGAAGCAATGTGAACACTTCTGCTTCCCAGGCACAGAGAAGGTGCTAGCAAGGAATTCTCTGCCTGCCTTTCCCCAGTGCTCTGCAAGCTCTCCAGGACAACATAGAATCTGGGGCTCTGTGCTTTCTTTCCTTCTGAACAAGTGTTACTGTTTTCTGCACAAAAGCGATTCTGCGAAGAACTGTGAACAGGCACAGAGAAGGTGCTAGCAGGGAATTCTCTGCCTGCCTTTCCCCAGTGCTCTGCAAGCTCTCCAGGACAACATAGAATCTGGGGCTCTGTGCTTTCTTTCCTTCTGAACAAGTGTTAGTGTTTTCTGCACAAAAGCGATTCTTGCGAAGCAATGTGAACACTTCTGCTTCCCAGGCACAGAGAAGGTGCTATCAGGGAATTCTCTGCCTGGCTTTCCACAGTGCTCTGCAAGCTCTCCAGGACAACATAAAATCTGGGGCTCTGTGCTTTCTTTCCTTCTGAACAAGTGTTACTGTTTTCTGCACAAAAGCGATTCTTGCGAAGAAATGTGAACACTTCTGCTTCCCAGGCACAGAGAAGGTGCTAGCAAGGAATTCTCTGCCTGCCTTTCCCCAGTGCTCTGCAAGCTCTGCAGGACAACATAGAATCTGGGACTCTGTGCTTTCTTTCCTTCTGAACAAGTGTTACTGTTTTCTGCACAAAAGCGATTCTGCGAAGCAATGTGAACAGGCACAGAGAAGGTGCTAGGAGGGAATTCTCTGCCTGCCTTTCCCCAGTGCTCTGCAAGCTCTGCAGGACAACATAGAATCTGGGGCTCTGTGCTTTCTTTCGTTCTGAACAAGTGTTACTGTTTTCTGCACAAAAGCGATTCTGCGAAGCAATGTGAACACTTCTGCTTCCCAGGCACAGAGAAGGTGCTAGCAGGGAATTCTCTGCCTGCCTTTCCCCAGTGCTCTGCAAGCTCTCCAGGACAACATAGAATCTGGGGCTCTGTGCTTTCTTTCCTTCTGAACAAGTGTTAGTGTTTTCTGCACAAAAGCGATTCTTGCGAAGCAATGTGAACACTTCTGCTTCCCAGGCACAGAGAAGGTGCTAGCAAGGAATTCTCTGCCTGCCTTTCCCCAGTGCTCTGCAAGCTCTCCAGGACAACATAGAATCTGGGGCTCTGTGCTTTCTCTCCTTCTGAACAAGTGTTACTGTTTTCTGCACAAAAGCGATTCTGCGAAGCAATGTGAACACTTCTGCTTCCCAGGCACAGAGAAGGTGCTAGCAGGGAATTCTCTGCCTGCCTTTCCCCAGTGCTCTGCAAGCTCTCCAGGACAACATAGAATCTGGGGCTCTGTGCTTTCTTTCCTTCTGAACAAGTGTTACTGTTTTCTGCACAAAAGCGATTCTTGCGAAGCAATGTGAACAGGCACAGAGAAGGTGCTAGCAGGGAATTCTCTGCCTGCCTTTCCCCAGTGCTCTGCAAGCTCTCCAGGACAACATAGAATCTGGGGCTCTGTGATTTCTTTCCTTCTGAACAAGTGTTACTGTTTTCTGCACAAAAGCGATTTTTGCGAAGCAATGTGAACACTTCTGCTTCCCAGGCACAGAGAAGGTGCTAGCAGGGAATTCTCTGCCTGCCTTTCCCCAGTGCTCTGCAAGCTCTCCAGGACAACATAGAATCTGGGGCTCTGTGCTTTCTTTCCTTCTGAACAAGTGTTACTGTTTTCTGCACAAAAGCGATTCTTGCGAAGCAATGTGAACACTTCTGCTTCCCAGGCACAGAGAAGGTGCTAGCAAGGAATTCTCTGCCTGCCTTTCCCCAGTGCTCTGCAAGCTCTCCAGGACAACATAGAATCTGGGGCTCTGTGCTTTCTCTCCTTCTGAACAAGTGTTACTGTTTTCTGCACAAAAGCGATTCTGCGAAGCAATGTGAACACTTCTGCTTCCCAGGCACAGAGAAGGTGCTAGCAAGGAATTCTCTGCCTGCCTTTCCCCAGTGCTCTGCAAGCTCTGCAGGACAACATAGAATCTGGGGCTCTGTGCTTTCTTTCCTTCTGAACAAGTGTTACTGTTTTCTGCACAAAAGCGATTCTTGCGAAGCAATGTGAACAGGCACAGAGAAGGTGCTAGCAGGGAATTCTCTGCCTGCCTTTCCCCAGTGCTCTGCAAGCTCTGCAGGACAACATAGAATCTGGGGCTCTGTGATTTCTTTCCTTCTGAACAAGTGTTACTGTTTTCTGCACAAAAGCGATTTTTGCGAAGCAATGTGAACACTTCTGCTTCCCAGGCACAGAGAAGGTGCTAGCAGGGAATTCTCTGCCTGCCTTTCCCCAGTGCTCTGCAAGCTCTCCAGGACAACATAGAATCTGGGGCTCTGTGATTTCTTTCCTTCTGAACAAGTGTTACTGTTTTCTGCACAAAAGCGATTTTTGCGAAGCAATGTGAACACTTCTGCTTCACAGGCACAGAGAAGGTGCTAGCAGGGAATTCTCTGCCTGCCTTTCCCCAGTGCTCTGCAAGCTCTCCAGGACAACATAGAATCTGGGGCTCTGTGCTTTCTTTCCTTCTGAACAAGTGTTACTGTTTTCTGCACAAAAGCGATTCTTGCGAAGCAATGTGAACACTTCTGCTTCCCAGGCACAGAGAAGGTGCTAGCAGGGAATTCTCTGCCTGCCTTTCCCCAGTGCTCTGCAAGCTCTCCAGGACAACATAGAATCTGGGGCTCTGTGCTTTCTTTCCTTCTGAACAAGTGTTACTGTTTTCTGCACAAAAGCGATTCTTGCGAAGCAATGTGAACAGGCACAGAGAAGGTGCTAGCAAGGAATTCTCTGCCTGCCTTTCCCCAGTGCTCTGCAAGCTCTCCAGGACAACATAAAATCTGGGGCTCTGTGCTTTCTTTCCTTCTGAACAAGTGTTACTGTTTTCTGCACAAAAGCGATTTTTGCGAAGCAATGTGAACACTTCTGCTTCCCAGGCACAGAGAAGGTGCTAGCAGGGAATTCTCTGCCTGCCTTTCCCCAGTGCTGTGCAAGCTCTCCAGGACAACATAGAATCTGGGGCTCTGTGCTTTCTTTCGTTCTGAACAAGTGTTACTGTTTTCTGCACAAAAGCAATTCTTGTGAAGCAATGTGAACACTACTGCTTCCCAGGCACAGAGAAGGTGTTAGCAAGGAATTCTCTGCCTGCCTTTCCCCAGTGCTCTGCAAGCTCTCCAGGACAACATAGAATCTGGGGCTCTGTGCTTTCTTTCGTTCTGAACAAGTGTTACTGTTTTCTGTACAAAAGCGATTCTTGCGAAGCAATGTGAACACTTCTGCTTCCCAGGCACAGAGAAGGTGCTAGCAAGGAATTCTCTGCCTGCCTTTCCCCAGTGCTCTGCAAGCTCTCCAGGACAACATAAAATCTGGGGCTCTGTGCTTTCTTTCCTTCTGAATAAGTGTAAGTGTTTTCTGCACAAAAGCGATTCTTGCGAAGCAATGTGAACACTTCTGCTTCCCAGGCACAGAGAAGGTGCTAGCAAGGAATTCTCTGCCTGCCTTTCCCCAGTGCTCTGCAAGCTCTGCAGGACAACATAGAATGTGGTTCTCTGTGCTTTCTTTCCTTCTGAACAAGTGTTAGTGTTTTCTGCACAAAAGCGATTCTGCGAAGCAATGTGAACACTTCTGCTTCCCAGGCACAGAGAAGGTGCTAGCAGGGAATTCTCTGCCTGCCTTTCCCCAGTGCTCTGCAAGCTCTCCAGGACAACATAGAATCTGGGGCTCTGTGCTTTCTTTCCTTCTGAACAAGTGTTACTGTTTTCTGCACAAAAGCGATTTTTGCGAAGCAATGTGAACACTTCTGCTTCCCAGGCACAGAGAAGGTGCTAGCAGGGAATTCTCTGCCTGCCTTTCCCTAGTGCTCTGCAAGCTCTCCAGGACAACATAAAATCTGGGGCTCTGTGCTTTCTTTCCTTCTGAACAAGTGTTAGTGTTTTCTGCACAAAAGCGATTCTGCGAAGCAATGTGAACACTTCTGCTTCCCAGGCACAGAGAAGGTGCTAGCAAGGAATTCTCTGCCTGCCTTTCCCCAGTGCTCTGCAAGCTCTCCAGGACAACATAGAATCTGGGGCTCTGTGCTTTCTTTCGTTCTGAACAAGTGTTAGTGTTTTCTGCCCAAAAGCGATTCTTGCGAAGCAATGTGAACACTTCTGCTTCCCAGGCACAGAGAAGGTGCTAGCAAGGAATTCTCTGCCTGCCTTTCCCCAGTGCTCTGCAAGCTCTCCAGGACAACATAGAATCTGGGGCTCTGTGCTTTCTTTCCTTCTGAACAAGTGTTACTGTTTTCTGCACAAAAGCGATTCTGCGAAGCAATGTGAACACTTCTGCTTCCCAGGCACAGAGAAGGTGCTAGCAGGGAATTCTCTGCCTGCCTTTCCCCAGTGCTCTGCAAGCTCTGCAGGACAACATAGAATCTGGGGCTCTGTGCTTTCTTTCCTTCTGAACAAGTGTTACAGTTTTCTGCACAAAAGCGATTCTTGCGAAGCAATGTGAACAGGCACAGAGAAGGTGCTAGCAGGGAATTCTCTGCCTGCCTTTCCCCAGTGCTCTGCAAGCTCTCCAGGACAACATAGAATCTGGGGCTCTGTGCTTTCTTTCCTTCTGTACAAGTGTTACTGTTTTCTGCACAAAAGCGATTCTTGCGAAGCAATGTGAACACTTCTGCTTCCCAGGCACAGAGAAGGTGCTAGCAAGGAATTCTCTGCCTGCCTTTCCCCAGTGCTCTGCAAGCTCTCCAGGACAACATAAAATCTGGGGCTCTGTGCTTTCTTTCCTTCTGAACAAGTGTTACTGTTTTCTGCACAAAAGCGATTCTGCGAAGCAATGTGAACAGGCACAGAGAAGGTGCTAGCAGGGAATTCTCTGCCTGCCTTTCCCCAGTGCTCTGCAAGCTCTCCAGGACAACATAAAATCTGGGGCTCTGTGCTTTCTTTCGTTCTGAACAAGTGTTAGTGTTTTCTGCACAAAAGCGATTCTGCGAAGCAATGTGAACACTTCTGCTTCCCAGGCACAGAGAAGGTGCTAGCAAGGAATTCTCTGCCTGCTTTTCCCCAGTGCTCTGCAAGCTCTGCAGGACAACATAGAATCTGGGGCTCTGTGCTTTCTTTCGTTCTGAACAAGTGTTACTGTTTTCTGCACAAAAGCGATTTTTGCGAAGCAATGTGAACACTTCTGCTTCCCAGGCACAGAGAAGGTGCTAGCAGGGAATTCTCTGCCTGCCTTTCCCCAGTGCTCTGCAAGCTCTCCAGGACAACATAGAATCTGGGGCTCTGTGCTTTCTTTCCTTCTGAACAAGTGTTAGTGTTTTCTGCACAAAAGCGATTCTTGCGAAGCAATGTGAACACTTCTGCTTCCCAGGCACAGAGAAGGTGCTAGCAAGGAATTCTCTGCCTGCCTTTCCCCAGTGCTCTGCAAGCTCTGCAGGACAACATAGAATCTGGTGCTCTGTGCTTTCTTTCCTTCTGAACAAGTGTTACTGTTTTCTGCACAAAAACGATTCTTGCGAAGCAATGTGAACACTTCTGCTTCCCAGGCACAGAGAAGGTGCTAGCAAGGAATTCTCTGCCTGCCTTTCCCCAGTGCTCTGCAAGCTCTCCAGGACAACATAAAATCTGGGGCTCTGTGCTTTCTTTCCTTCTGAACAAGTGTTACTGTTTTCTGCACAAAAGCGATTCTGCGAAGAACTGTGAACAGGCACAGAGAAGGTGCTAGCAGGGAATTCTCTGCCTGCCTATCCCCAGTGCTCTGCAAGCTCTCCAGGACAACATAGAATCTGGGGCTCTGTGCTTTCTTTCGTTCTGAACAAGTGTTAGTGTTTTCTGCCCAAAAGCGATTCTTGCGAAGCAATGTGAACACTTCTGCTTCCCAGGCACAGAGAAGGTGCTAGCAAGGAATTCTCTGCCTGCCTTTCCCCAGTGCTCTGCAAGCTCTCCAGGACAACATAGAATCTGGGGCTCTGTGCTTTCTTTCGTTCTGAACAAGTGTTACTGTTTTCTGCACAAAAGCAATTCTGCGAAGCAATGTGAACACTTCTGCTTCCCAGGCACAGAGAAGGTGCTAGCAGGGAATTCTCTGCCTGCCTTTCCCCAGTGCTCTGCAAGCTCTGCAGGACAACATAGAATCTGGGGCTCTGTGCTTTCTTTCCTTCTGAACAAGTGTTACAGTTTTCTGCACAAAAGCGATTCTTGCGAAGCAATGTGAACAGGCACAGAGAAGGTGCTAGCAGGGAATTCTCTGCCTGCCTTTCCCCAGTGCTCTGCAAGCTCTCCAGGACAACATAGAATCTGGGGCTCTGTGCTTTCTTTCGTTCTGAACAAGTGTTAGTGTTTTCTGCACAAAAGCGTTTCTGCGAAGCAATGTGAACACTTCTGCTTCCCAGGCACAGAGAAGGTGCTAGCAAGGAATTCTCTGCCTGCCTTTCCCCAGTGCTCTGCAAGCTCTGCAGGACAACATAGAATCTGGGGCTCTGTGCTTTCTTTCGTTCTGAACAAGTGTTACTGTTTTCTGCACAAAAGCGATTCTGCGAAGCAATGTGAACACTTCTGCTTCCCAGGCACAGAGAAGGTGCTAGCAGGGAATTCTCTGCCTGCCTTTCCCCAGTGCTCTGCAAGCTCTCCAGGACAACATAGAATCTGGGGCTCTGTGCTTTCTTTCCTTCTGAACAAGTGTTAGTGTTTTCTGCACAAAAGCGATTCTTGCGAAGCAATGTGAACACTTCTGCTTCCCAGGCACAGAGAAGGTGCTAGCAAGGAATTCTCTGCCTGCCTTTCCCCAGTGCTCTGCAAGCTCTCCAGGACAACATAGAATCTGGTTCTCTGTGCTTTCTTTCCTTCTGAACAAGTGTTACTGTTTTCTGCACAAAAACGATTCTTGCGAAGCAATGTGAACACTTCTGCTTCCCAGGCACAGAGAAGGTGCTAGCAAGGAATTCTCTGCCTGCCTTTCCCCAGTGCTCTGCAAGCTCTCCAGGACAACATAAAATCTGGGGCTCTGTGCTTTCTTTCCTTCTGAACAAGTGTTACTGTTTTCTGCACAAAAGCGATTCTGCGAAGAACTGTGAACAGGCACAGAGAAGGTGCTAGCAGGGAATTCTCTGCCTGCCTTTCCCCAGTGCTCTGCAAGCTCTCCAGGACAACATAGAATCTGGGGCTCTGTGCTTTCTTTCCTTCTGAACAAGTGTTACTGTTTTCTGCACAAAAGCGATTCTTGCGAAGCAATGTGAACACTTCTGCTTCTCAGGCACAGAGAAGGTGCTATCAGGGAATTCTCTGCCTGGCTTTCCACAGTGCTCTGCAAGCTCTCCAGGACAACATAAAATCTGGGGCTCTGTGCTTTCTTTCCTTCTGAACAAGTGTTACTGTTTTCTGCACAAAAGCGATTCTTGCGAAGAAATGTGAACACTTCTGCTTCCCAGGCACAGAGAAGGTGCTAGCAAGGAATTCTCTGCCTGCCTTTCCCCAGTGCTCTGCAAGCTCTGCAGGACAACATAGAATCTGGGGCTCTGTGCTTTCTTTCGTTCTGAACAAGTGTTACTGTTTTCTGCACAAAAGCGATTCTGCGAAGCAATGTGAACACTTCTGCTTCCCAGGCACAGAGAAGGTGCTAGCAGGGAATTCTCTGCCTGCCTTTCCCCAGTGCTCTGCAAGCTCTCCAGGACAACAGCAAATCTGGGGCTCTGTGCTTTCTTTCCTTCTGAACAAGTGTTAGTGTTTTCTGCACAAAAGCGATTCTTGCGAAGCAATGTGAACACTTCTGCTTCCCAGGCACAGAGAAGGTGCTAGCAAGGAATTCTCTGCCTGCCTTTCCCCAGTGCTCTGCAAGCTCTCCAGGACAACATAGAATCTGGGGCTCTGTGCTTTCTCTCCTTCTGAACAAGTGTTACTGTTTTCTGCACAAAAGCGATTCTGCGAAGCAATGTGAACACTTCTGCTTCCCAGGCACAGAGAAGGTGCTAGCAAGGAATTCTCTGCCTGCCTTTCCCCAGTGCTCTGCAAGCTCTGCAGGACAACATAGAATCTGGGGCTCTGTGCTTTCTTTCCTTCTGAACAAGTGTTACTGTTTTCTGCACAAAAGCGATTCTGCGAAGCAATGTGAACAGGCACAGAGAAGGTGCTAGCAGGGAATTCTCTGCCTGCCTTTCCCCAGTGCTCTGCAAGCTCTCCAGGACAACATAAAATCTGGGGCTCTGTGCTTTCTTTCGTTCTGAACAAGTGTTAGTGTTTTCTGCACAAAAGCGATTCTGCGAAGCAATGTGAACACTTCTGCTTCCCAGGCACAGAGAAGGTGCTAGCAAGGAATTCTCTGCCTGCCTTTCCCCAGTGCTCTGCAAGCTCTGCAGGACAACATAGAATCTGGGGCTCTGTGCTTTCTTTCGTTCTGAACAAGTGTTACTGTTTTCTGCACAAAAGCGATTCTGCGAAGCAATGTGAACACTTCTGCTTCCCAGGCACAGAGAAGGTGCTAGCAGGGAATTCTCTGCCTGCCTTTCCCCAGTGCTCTGCAAGCTCTCCAGGACAACATAGAATCTGGGGCTCTGTGCTTTCTTTCCTTCTGAACAAGTGTTAGTGTTTTCTGCACAAAAGCGATTCTTGCGAAGCAATGTGAACACTTCTGCTTCCCAGGCACAGAGAAGGTGCTAGCAAGGAATTCTCTGCCTGCCTTTCCCCAGTGCTCTGCAAGCTCTCCAGGACAACATAGAATCTGGTGCTCTGTGCTTTCTTTCCTTCTGAACAAGTGTTACTGTTTTCTGCACAAAAACGATTCTTGCGAAGCAATGTGAACACTTCTGCTTCCCAGGCACAGAGAAGGTGCTAGCAAGGAATTCTCTGCCTGCCTTTCCCCAGTGCTCTGCAAGCTCTCCAGGACAACATAAAATCTGGGGCTCTGTGCTTTCTTTCCTTCTGAACAAGTGTTACTGTTTTCTGCACAAAAGCGATTCTGCGAAGAACTGTGAACAGGCACAGAGAAGGTGCTAGCAGGGAATTCTCTGCCTGCCTTTCCCCAGTGCTCTGCAAGCTCTCCAGGACAACATAGAATCTGGGGCTCTGTGCTTTCTTTCCTTCTGAACAAGTGTTACTGTTTTCTGCACAAAAGCGATTCTTGCGAAGCAATGTGAACACTTCTGCTTCCCAGGCACAGAGAAGGTGCTAGCAAGGAATTCTCTGCCTGCCTTTCCCCAGTGCTCTGCAAGCTCTCCAGGACAACATAGAATCTGGGGCTCTGTGCTTTCTTTCCTTCTGAACAAGTGTTACTGTTTTCTGCACAAAAGCGATTCTTGCGAAGCAATGTGAACACTTCTGCTTCCCAGGCACAGAGAAGGTGCTAGCAGGGAATTCTCTGCCTGCCTATCCCCAGTGCTCTGCAAGCTCTCCAGGACAACATAGAATCTGGGGCTCTGTGCTTTCTTTCGTTCTGAACAAGTGTTAGTGTTTTCTGCCCAAAAGCGATTCTTGCGAAGCAATGTGAACACTTCTGCTTCCCAGGCACAGAGAAGGTGCTAGCAAGGAATTCTCTGCCTGCCTTTCCCCAGTGCTCTGCAAGCTCTCCAGGACAACATAGAATCTGGGGCTCTGTGCTTTCTTTCGTTCTGAACAAGTGTTACTGTTTTCTGCACAAAAGCAATTCTGCGAAGCAATGTGAACACTTCTGCTTCCCAGGCACAGAGAAGGTGCTAGCAGGGAATTCTCTGCCTGCCTTTCCCCAGTGCTCTGCAAGCTCTGCAGGACAACATAGAATCTGGGGCTCTGTGCTTTCTTTCCTTCTGAACAAGTGTTACAGTTTTCTGCACAAAAGCGATTCTTGCGAAGCAATGTGAACAGGCACAGAGAAGGTGCTAGCAGGGAATTCTCTGCCTGCCTTTCCCCAGTGCTCTGCAAGCTCTCCAGGACAACATAAAATCTGGGGCTCTGTGCTTTCTTTCGTTCTGAACAAGTGTTAGTGTTTTCTGCACAAAAGCGATTCTGCGAAGCAATGTGAACACTTCTGCTTCCCAGGCACAGAGAAGGTGCTAGCAAGGAATTCTCTGCCTGCCTTTCCCCAGTGCTCTGCAAGCTCTGCAGGACAACATAGAATCTGGGGCTCTGTGCTTTCTTTCGTTCTGAACAAGTGTTACTGTTTTCTGCACAAAAGCGATTCTGCGAAGCAATGTGAACACTTCTGCTTCCCAGGCACAGAGAAGGTGCTAGCAGGGAATTCTCTGCCTGCCTTTCCCCAGTGCTCTGCAAGCTCTCCAGGACAACATAGAATCTGGGGCTCTGTGCTTTCTTTCCTTCTGAACAAGTGTTAGTGTTTTCTGCACAAAAGCGATTCTTGCGAAGCAATGTGAACACTTCTGCTTCCCAGGCACAGAGAAGGTGCTAGCAAGGAATTCTCTGCCTGCCTTTCCCCAGTGCTCTGCAAGCTCTCCAGGACAACATAGAATCTGGTTCTCTGTGCTTTCTTTCCTTCTGAACAAGTGTTACTGTTTTCTGCACAAAAGCGATTTTTGCGAAGCAATGTGAACACTTCTGCTTCCCAGGCACAGAGAAGGTGCTAGCAAGGAATTCTCTGCCTGCCTTTCCCCAGTGCTCTGCAAGCTCTCCAGGACAACATAAAATCTGGGGCTCTGTGCTTTCTTTCCTTCTGAACAAGTGTTACTGTTTTCTGCACAAAAGCGATTCTGCGAAGAACTGTGAACAGGCACAGAGAAGGTGCTAGCAGGGAATTCTCTGCCTGCCTTTCCCCAGTGCTCTGCAAGCTCTCCAGGACAACATAGAATCTGGGGCTCTGTGCTTTCTTTCCTTCTGAACAAGTGTTACTGTTTTCTGCACAAAAGCGATTCTTGCGAAGCAATGTGAACACTTCTGCTTCTCAGGCACAGAGAAGGTGCTATCAGGGAATTCTCTGCCTGGCTTTCCACAGTGCTCTGCAAGCTCTCCAGGACAACATAAAATCTGGGGCTCTGTGCTTTCTTTCCTTCTGAACAAGTGTTACTGTTTTCTGCACAAAAGCGATTCTTGCGAAGAAATGTGAACACTTCTGCTTCCCAGGCACAGAGAAGGTGCTAGCAAGGAATTCTCTGCCTGCCTTTCCCCAGTGCTCTGCAAGCTCTGCAGGACAACATAGAATCTGGGGCTCTGTGCTTTCTTTCGTTCTGAACAAGTGTTACTGTTTTCTGCACAAAAGCGATTCTGCGAAGCAATGTGAACACTTCTGCTTCCCAGGCACAGAGAAGGTGCTAGCAGGGAATTCTCTGCCTGCCTTTCCCCAGTGCTCTGCAAGCTCTCCAGGACAACATAGAATCTGGGGCTCTGTGCTTTCTTTCCTTCTGAACAAGTGTTAGTGTTTTCTGCACAAAAGCGATTCTTGCGAAGCAATGTGAACACTTCTGCTTCCCAGGCACAGAGAAGGTGCTAGCAAGGAATTCTCTGCCTGCCTTTCCCCAGTGCTCTGCAAGCTCTCCAGGACAACATAGAATCTGGGGCTCTGTGCTTTCTCTCCTTCTGAACAAGTGTTACTGTTTTCTGCACAAAAGCGATTCTGCGAAGCAATGTGAACACTTCTGCTTCCCAGGCACAGAGAAGGTGCTAGCAAGGAATTCTCTGCCTGCCTTTCCCCAGTGCTCTGCAAGCTCTGCAGGACAACATAGAATCTGGGGCTCTGTGCTTTCTTTCCTTCTGAACAAGTGTTACTGTTTTCTGCACAAAAGCGATTCTTGCGAAGCAATGTGAACAGGCACAGAGAAGGTGCTAGCAGGGAATTCTCTGCCTGCCTTTCCCCAGTGCTCTGCAAGCTCTCCAGGACAACATAGAATCTGGGGCTCTGTGATTTCTTTCCTTCTGAACAAGTGTTACTGTTTTCTGCACAAAAGCGATTTTTGCGAAGCAATATGAACACTTCTGCTTCCCAGGCACAGAGAAGGTGCTAGCAGGGAATTCTCTGCCTGCCTTTCCCCAGTGCTCTGCAAGCTCTCCAGGACAACATAGAATCTGGGGCTCTGTGCTTTCTTTCCTTCTGAACAAGTGTTACTGTTTTCTGCACAAAAGCGATTCTTGCGAAGCAATGTGAACAGGCACAGAGAAGGTGCTAGCAGGGAATTCTCTGCCTGCCTTTCCCCAGTGCTCTGCAAGCTCTCCAGGACAACATAGAATCTGGGGCTCTGTGCTTTCTTTCCTTCTGAACAAGTGTTACTGTTTTCTGCACAAAAGCGATTTTTGCGAAGAAATGTGAACACTTCTGCTTCACAGGCACAGAGAAGGTGCTAGCAGGGAATTCTCTGCCTGCCTTTCCCCAGTGCTCTGCAAGCTCTCCAGGACAACATAGAATCTGGGGCTCTGTGCTTTCTTTCCTTCTGAACAAGTGTTACTGTTTTCTGCACAAAAGCGATTCTTGCGAAGCAATGTGAACACTTCTGCTTCACAGGCACAGAGAAGGTGCTAGCAGGGAATTCTCTGCCTGCCTTTCCCCAGTGCTCTGCAAGCTCTCCAGGACAACATAGAATCTGGGGCTCTGTGCTTTCTTTCCTTCTGAACAAGTGTTACTGTTTTCTGCACAAAAGCAATTCTTGTGAAGCAATGTGAACACTTCTGCTTCCCAGGCACAGAGAAGGTGCTAGCAAGGAATTCTCTGCCTGCCTTTCCCCAGTGCTCTGCAAGCTCTCCAGGACAACATAGAATCTGGGGCTCTGTGCTTTCTTTCCTTCTGAACAAGTGTTACTGTTTTCTGCACAAAAGCGATTCTGCGAAGAACTGTGAACAGGCACAGAGAAGGTGCTAGCAGGGAATTCTCTGCCTGCCTTTCCCCAGTGCTCTGCAAGCTCTCCAGGACAACATAGAATCTGGGGCTCTGTGCTTTCTTTCCTTCTGAACAAGTGTTACTGTTTTCTGCACAAAAGCGATTCTTGCGAAGCAATGTGAACACTTCTGCTTCCCAGGCACAGAGAAGGTGCTATCAGGGAATTCTCTGCCTGGCTTTCCACAGTGCTCTGCAAGCTCTCCAGGACAACATAGAATCTGGGGCTCTGTGCTTTCTTTCCTTCTGAACAAGTGTTACTGTTTTCTGCACAAAAGCGATTCTTGCGAAGAAATGTGAACACTTCTGCTTCCCAGGCACAGAGAAGGTGCTAGCAAGGAATTCTCTGCCTGCCTTTCCCCAGTGCTCTGCAATCTCTGCAGGACAACATAGAATCTGGGACTCTGTGCTTTCTTTCCTTCTGAACAAGTGTTAGTGTTTTCTGCACAAAAGCGATTCTGCGAAGCAATGTGAACAGGCACAGAGAAGGTGCTAGCAGGGAATTCTCTGCCTGCCTTTCCCCAGTGCTCTGCAAGCTCTGCAGGACAACATAGAATCTGGGGCTCTGTGCTTTCTTTCGTTCTGAACAAGTGTTACTGTTTTCTGCACAAAAGCGATTCTGCGAAGCAATGTGAACAGTTCTGCTTCCCAGGCACAGAGAAGGTGCTAGCAGGGAATTCTCTGCCTGCCTTTCCCCAGTGCTCTGCAAGCTCTCCAGGACAACATAGAATCTGGGGCTCTGTGCTTTCTTTCCTTCTGAACAAGTGTTAGTGTTTTCTGCACAAAAGCGATTCTTGCGAAGCAATGTGAACACTTCTGCTTCCCAGGCACAGAGAAGGTGCTAGCAAGGAATTCTCTGCCTGCCTTTCCCCAGTGCTCTGCAAGCTCTCCAGGACAACATAGAATCTGGGGCTCTGTGCTTTCTCTCCTTCTGAACAAGTGTTACTGTTTTCTGCACAAAAGCGATTCTGCGAAGCAATGTGAACACTTCTGCTTCCCAGGCACAGAGAAGGTGCTAGCAAGGAATTCTCTGCCTGCCTTTCCCCAGTGCTCTGCAAGCTCTGCAGGACAACATAGAATCTGGGGCTCTGTGCTTTCTTTCCTTCTGAACAAGTGTTACTGTTTTCTGCACAAAAGCGATTCTTGCGAAGCAATGTGAACAGGCACAGAGAAGGTGCTAGCAGGGAATTCTCTGCCTGCCTTTCCCCAGTGCTCTGCAAGCTCTCCAGGACAACATAGAATCTGGGGCTCTGTGATTTCTTTCCTTCTGAACAAGTGTTACTGTTTTCTGCACAAAAGCGATTTTTGCGAAGCAATGTGAACACTTCTGCTTCCCAGGCACAGAGAAGGTGCTAGCAGGGAATTCTCTGCCTGCCTTTCCCCAGTGCTCTGCAAGCTCTCCAGGACAACATAGAATCTGGGGCTCTGTGCTTTCTTTCCTTCTGAACAAGTGTTACTGTTTTCTGCACAAAAGCGATTCTTGCGAAGCAATGTGAACAGGCACAGAGAAGGTGCTAGCAGGGAATTCTCTGCCTGCCTTTCCCCAGTGCTCTGCAAGCTCTCCAGGACAACATAGAATCTGGGGCTCTGTGCTTTCTTTCCTTCTGAACAAGTGTTACTGTTTTCTGCACAAAAGCGATTTTTGCGAAGCAATGTGAACACTTCTGCTTCACAGGCACAGAGAAGGTGCTAGCAGGGAATTCTCTGCCTGCCTTTCCCCAGTGCTCTGCAAGCTCTCCAGGACAACATAGAATCTGGGGCTCTGTGCTTTCTTTCCTTCTGAACAAGTGTTACTGTTTTCTGCACAAAAGCGATTCTTGCGAAGCAATGTGAACACTTCTGCTTCCCAGGCACAGAGAAGGTGCTAGCAGGGAATTCTCTGCCTGCCTTTCCCCAGTGCTCTGCAAGCTCTCCAGGACAACATAGAATCTGGGGCTCTGTGCTTTCTTTCCTTCTGAACAAGTGTTACTGTTTTCTGCACAAATGCGATTCTGCGAAGCAATGTGAACACTTCTGCTTCCCAGGCACAGAGAAGGTGCTAGCAAGGAATTCTCTGCCTGCCTTTCCCCAGTGCTCTGCAAGCTCTGCAGGACAACATAGAATCTGGGGCTCTGTGCTTTCTTTCGTTCTGAACAAGTGTTACTGTTTTCTGCACAAAAGCGATTCTGCGAAGCAATGTGAACACTTCTGCTTCCCAGGCACAGAGAAGGTGCTAGCACGGAATTCTCTGCCTGCCTTTCCCCAGTGCTCTGCAAGCTCTCCAGGACAACATAGAATCTGGGGCTCTGTGCTTTCTTTCCTTCTGAACAAGTGTTAGTGTTTTCTGCACAAAAGCGATTCTGCGAAGCAATGTGAACACTTCTGCTTCCCAGGCACAGAGAAGGTGCTAGCAGGGAATTCTCTGCCTGCCTTTCCCCAGTGCTCTGCAAGCTCTGCAGGACAACATAGAATCTGGGGCTCTGTGCTTTCTTTCGTTCTGAACAAGTGTTAGTGTTTTCTGCACAAAAGCGATTCTTGCGAAGCAATGTGAACAGGCACAGAGAAGGTGCTAGCAAGGAATTCTCTGCCTGCCTTTCCCCAGTGTTCTGCAAGCTCTCCAGGACAACATAGAATCTGGGGCTCTGTGCTTTCTTTCCTTCTGAACAAGTGTTACTGTTTTCTGCACAAAAGCGATTTTTGCGAAGCAATGTGAACACTTCTGCTTCCCAGGCACAGAGAAGGTGCTAGCAGGGAATTCTCTGCCTGCCTTTCCCCAGTGCTCTGCAAGCTCTCCAGGACAACATAGAATCTGGGGCTCTGTGCTTTCTTTCGTTCTGAACAAGTGTTACTGTTTTCTGCACAAAAGCGATTCTTGCGAAGCAATGTGAACACTTCTGCTTCCCAGGCACAGAGAAGGTGTTAGCAAGGAATTCTCTGCCTGCCTTTCCCCAGTGCTCTGCAAGCTCTCCAGGACAACATAAAATCTGGGGCTCTGTGCTTTCTTTCCTTCTGAACAAGTGTTACTGTTTTCTGCACAAAAGCGATTCTTGCGAAGCAATGTGAACACTTCTGCTTCCCAGGCACAGAGAAGGTGCTAGCAAGGAATTCTCTGCCTGCCTTTCCCCAGTGCTCTGCAAGCTCTCCAGGACAACATAAAATCTGGGGCTCTGTGCTTTCTTTCCTTCTTAATAAGTGTGTTTTCTGCACAAAAGCGATTCTTGCGAAGCAATGTGAACACTTCTGCTTCCCAGGCACAGAGAAGGTGCTAGCAAGGAATTCTCTGCCTGCCTTTCCCCAGTGCTCTGCAAGCTCTGCAGGACAACATAGAATGTGGTTCTCTGTGCTTTCTTTCCTTCTGAACAAGTGTTAGTGTTTTCTGCACAAAAGCGATTCTGCGAAGCAATGTGAACACTTCTGCTTCCCAGGCACAGAGAAGGTGCTAGCAGGGAATTCTCTGCCTGCCTTTCCCCAGTGCTCTGCAAGCTCTCCAGGACAACATAGAATCTGGGGCTCTGTGCTTTCTTTCCTTCTGAACAAGTGTTACTGTTTTCTGCACAAAAGCGATTTTTGCGAAGCAGTGTGAACACTTCTGCTTCCCAGGCACAGAGAAGGTGCTAGCAGGGAATTCTCTGCCTGCCTTTCCCTAGTGCTCTGCAAGCTCTCCAGGACAACATAAAATCTGGGGCTCTGTGCTTTCTTTCCTTCTGAACAAGTGTTAGTGTTTTCTGCACAAAAGCGATTCTGCGAAGCAATGTGAACACTTCTGCTTCCCAGGCACAGAGAAGGTGCTAGCAAGGAATTCTCTGCCTGCCTTTCCCCAGTGCTCTGCAAGCTCTCCAGGACAACATAGAATCTGGGGCTCTGTGCTTTCTTTCGTTCTGAACAAGTGTTAGTGTTTTCTGCACAAAAGCGATTCTTGCGAAGCAATGTGAACACTTCTGCTTCCCAGGCACAGAGAAGGTGCTAGCAAGGAATTCTCTGCCTGCCTTTCCCCAGTGCTCTGCAAGCTCTGCAGGACAACATAGAATCTGGGGCTCTGTGCTTTCTTTCGTTCTGAACAAGTGTTACTGTTTTCTGCACAAAAGCGATTCTGCGAAGCAATGTGAACACTTCTGCTTCCCAGGCACAGAGAAGGTGCTAGCAGGGAATTCTCTGCCTGCCTTTCCCCAGTGCTCTGCAAGCTCTCCAGGACAACATAGAATCTGGGGCTCTGTGCTTTCTTTCCTTCTGAACAAGTGTTACAGTTTTCTGCACAAAAGCGATTCTTGCGAAGCAATGTGAACAGGCACAGAGAAGGTGCTAGCAGGGAATTCTCTGCCTGCCTTTCCCCAGTGCTCTGCAAGCTCTCCAGGACAACATAGAATCTGGGGCTCTGTGCTTTCTTTCCTTCTGTACAAGTGTTACTGTTTTCTGCACAAAAGCGATTCTTGCGAAGCAATGTGAACACTTCTGCTTCCCAGGCACAGAGAAGGTGCTAGCAGGGAATTCTCTGCCTGCCTGTCCCCAGTGCTCTGCAAGCTCTCCAGGACAACATAGAATCTGGGGCTCTGTGCTTTCTCTCCTTCTGAACAAGTGTTACTGTTTTCTGCACAAAAGCGATTCTGCGAAGCAATGTGAACAGGCACAGAGAAGGTGCTAGCAGGGAATTCTCTGCCTGCCTGTCCCCAGTGCTCTGCAAGCTCTCCAGGACAACATAAAATCTGGGGCTCTGTGCTTTCTTTCCTTCTGAACAAGTGTTACTGTTTTCTGCACAAAAGCGATTTTTGCGAAGCAATGTGAACACTTCTGCTTCCCAGGCACAGAGAAGGTGCTAGCAGGGAATTCTCTGCCTGCCTTTCCCCAGTGCTCTGCAAGCTCTCCAGGACAACATAGAATCTGGGGCTCTGTGCTTTCTTTCGTTCTGAACAAGTGTTACTGTTTTCTGCACAAAAGCAATTCTTGTGAAGCAATGTGAACACTTCTGCTTCCCAGGCACAGAGAAGGTGTTAGCAAGGAATTCTCTGCCTGCCTTTCCCCAGTGCTCTGCAAGCTCTCCAGGACAACATAGAATCTGGGGCTCTGTGCTTTCTTTCCTTCTGAACAAGTGTTACTGTTTTCTGCACAAAAGGGATTCTTGCGAAGCAATGTGAACACTTCTGCTTCCCAGGCACAGAGAAGGTGCTAGCAAGGAATTCTCTGCCTGCCTTTCCCCAGTGCTCTGCAAGCTCTCCAGGACAACATAAAATCTGGGGCTCTGTGCTTTCTTTCCTTCTGAATAAGTGTAAGTGTTTTCTGCACAAAAGCGATTCTTGCGAAGCAATGTGAACACTTCTGCTTCCCAGGCACGGAGAAGGTGCTAGCAAGGAATTCTCTGCCTGCCTTTCCCCAGTGCTCTGCAAGCTCTGCAGGACAACATAGAATGTGGTTCTCTGTGCTTTCTTTCCTTCTGAACAAGTGTTAGTGTTTTCTGCACAAAAGCGATTCTGCGAAGCAATGTGAACACTTCTGCTTCCCAGGCACAGAGAAGGTGCTAGCAGGGAATTCTCTGCCTGCCTTTCCCCAGTGCTCTGCAAGCTCTCCAGGACAACATAGAATCTGGGGCTCTGTGCTTTCTTTCCTTCTGAACAAGTGTTACTGTTTTCTGCACAAAAGCGATTTTTGCGAAGCAATGTGAACACTTCTGCTTCCCAGGCACAGAGAAGGTGCTAGCAGGGAATTCTCTGCCTGCCTTTCCCCAGTGCTCTGCAAGCTCTCCAGGACAACATAGAATCTGGGGCTCTGTGATTTCTTTCCTTCTGAACAAGTGTTACTGTTTTCTGCACAAAAGCGATTTTTGCGAAGCAATGTGAACACTTCTGCTTCACAGGCACAGAGAAGGTGCTAGCAGGGAATTCTCTGCCTGCCTTTCCCCAGTGCTCTGCAAGCTCTCCAGGACAACATAGAATCTGGGGCTCTGTGCTTTCTTTCCTTCTGAACAAGTGTTACTGTTTTCTGCACAAAAGCGATTCTTGCGAAGCAATGTGAACACTTCTGCTTCCCAGGCACAGAGAAGGTGCTAGCAGGGAATTCTCTGCCTGCCTTTCCCCAGTGCTCTGCAAGCTCTCCAGGACAACATAGAATCTGGGGCTCTGTGCTTTCTTTCCTTCTGAACAAGTGTTACTGTTTTCTGCACAAATGCGATTCTGCGAAGCAATGTGAACACTTCTGCTTCCCAGGCACAGAGAAGGTGCTAGCAGGGAATTCTCTGCCTGCCTTTCCCCAGTGCTCTGCAAGCTCTCCAGGACAACATAGAATCTGGGGCTCTGTGCTTTCTTTCCTTCTGAACAAGTGTTACAGTTTTCTGCACAAAAGCGATTCTTGCGAAGCAATGTGAACAGGCACAGAGAAGGTGCTAGCAGGGAATTCTCTGCCTGCCTTTCCCCAGTGCTCTGCAAGCTCTCCAGGACAACATAGAATCTGGGGCTCTGTGCTTTCTTTCCTTCTGAACAAGTGTTAGTGTTTTCTGCACAAAAGCGATTCTTGCGAAGCAATGTGAACACTTCTGCTTCCCAGGCACAGAGAAGGTGCTAGCAAGGAATTCTCTGCCTGCCTTTCCCCAGTGCTCTGCAAGCTCTCCAGGACAACATAGAATCTGGGGCTCTGTGCTTTCTTTCCTTCTGTACAAGTGTTACTGTTTTCTGCACAAAAGCGATTCTTGCGAAGCAATGTGAACACTTCTGCTTCCCAGGCACAGAGAAGGTGCTAGCAAGGAATTCTCTGCCTGCCTTTCCCCAGTGCTCTGCAAGCTCTCCAGGACAACATAAAATCTGGGGCTCTGTGCTTTCTTTCCTTCTGAACAAGTGTTACTGTTTTCTGCACAAAAGCGATTCTGCGAAGCAATGTGAACAGGCACAGAGAAGGTGCTAGCAGGGAATTCTCTGCCTGCCTTTCCCCAGTGCTCTGCAAGCTCTCCAGGACAACATAGAATCTGGGGCTCTGTGCTTTCTTTCGTTCTGAACGAGTGTTATTGTTTCCTGCACAAAAGCGATTCTTGCGAAGCAATGTGAACACATCTGCTTGCCAGGCACAGAGAAGGTGCTAGCAGGGAATTCTCTGCCTGCCTTTCCCCAGTGCTCTGCAAGCTCTCCAGGACAACATAAAATCTGGGGCTCTGTGCTTTCTTTCCTTCTGAACAAGTGTTACTGTTTTCTGCACGAAAACGATTCTGCGAAGAACTGTGAACAGGCACAGAGAAGGTGCTAGCAGGGAATTCTCTGCCTGCCTTTCCCCAGTGCTCTGCAAGCTCTCCAGGACAACATAGAATCTGGGGCTCTGTGCTTTCTTTCCTTCTGAACAAGTGTTACTGTTTTCTGCACAAAAGCGATTCTTGCGAAGCAATGTGAACACTTCTGCTTCCCAGGCACAGAGAAGGTGCTAGCAGGGAATTCTCTGCCTGCCTTTCCACAGTGCTCTGCAAGCTCTCCAGGACAACATAAAATCTGGGGCTCTGTGCTTTCTTTCCTTCTGAATAAGTGTAAGTGTTTTCTGCACAAAAGCGATTCTTGCGAAGCAATGTGAACACTTCTGCTTCACAGGCACAGAGAAGGTGCTAGCAAGGAATTCTCTGCCTGCCTTTCCCCAGTGCTCTGCAAGCTCTGCAGGACAACATAGAATGTGGTTCTCTGTGCTTTCTTTCCTTCTGAACAAGTGTTAGTGTTTTCTGCACAAAAGCGATTCTGCGAAGCAATGTGAACACTTCTGCTTCCCAGGCACAGAGAAGGTGCTAGCAGGGAATTCTCTGCCTGCCTTTCCCCAGTGCTCTGCAAGCTCTCCAGGACAACATAGAATCTGGGGCTCTGTGCTTTCTTTCCTTCTGAACAAGTGTTACTGTTTTCTGCACAAAAGCGATTTTTGCGAAGCAATGTGAACACTTCTGCTTCCCAGGCACAGAGAAGGTGCTAGCAGGGAATTCTCTGCCTGCCTTTCCCCAGTGCTCTGCAAGCTCTCCAGGACAACATAGAATCTGGGGCTCTGTGCTTTCTTTCGTTCTGAACAACTGTTACTGTTTTCTGCACAAAAGCGATTTTTGCGAAGCAATGTGAACACTTCTGCTTCACAGGCACAGAGAAGGTGCTAGCAGGGAATTCTCTGCCTGCCTGTCCCCAGTGCTCTGCAAGCTCTCCAGGACAACATAGAATCTGGGGCTCTGTGCTTTCTTTCCTTCTGAACAAGTGTTACTGTTTTCTGCACAAAAGCGATTCTTGCGAAGCAATGTGAACACTTCTGCTTCCCAGGCACAGAGAAGGTGCTAGCAGGGAATTCTCTGCCTGCCTTTCCCCAGTGCTCTGCAAGCTCTCCAGGACAACATAGAATCTGGGGCTCTGTGCTTTCTTTCCTTCTGAACAAGTGTTACTGTTTTCTGCACAAATGCGATTCTGCGAAGCAATGTGAACACTTCTGCTTCCCAGGCACAGAGAAGGTGCTAGCAGGGAATTCTCTGCCTGCCTTTCCCCAGTGCTCTGCAAGCTCTCCAGGACAACATAGAATCTGGGGCTCTGTGCTTTCTTTCCTTCTGAACAAGTGTTACTGTTTTCTGCACAAAAGCGATTCTTGCGAAGCAATGTGAACAGGCACAGAGAAGGTGCTAGCAGGGAATTCTCTGCCTGCCTTTCCCCAGTGCTCTGCAAGCTCTCCAGGACAACATAGAATCTGGGGCTCTGTGCTTTCTTTCCTTCTGAACAAGTGTTAGTGTTTTCTGCACAAAAGCGATTCTTGCGAAGCAATGTGAACACTTCTGCTTCCCAGGCACAGAGAAGGTGCTAGCAAGGAATTCTCTGCCTGCCTTTCCCCAGTGCTCTGCAAGCTCTCCAGGACAACATAGAATCTGGGGCTCTGTGCTTTCTTTCCTTCTGTACAAGTGTTACTGTTTTCTGCACAAAAGCGATTCTTGCGAAGCAATGTGAACACTTCTGCTTCCCAGGCACAGAGAAGGTGCTAGCAAGGAATTCTCTGCCTGCCTTTCCCCAGTGCTCTGCAAGCTCTCCAGGACAACATAAAATCTGGGGCTCTGTGCTTTCTTTCCTTCTGAACAAGTGTTACTGTTTTCTGCACAAAAGCGATTCTGCGAAGCAATGTGAACAGGCACAGAGAAGGTGCTAGCAGGGAATTCTCTGCCTGCCTTTCCCCAGTGCTCTGCAAGCTCTCCAGGACAACATAGAATCTGGGGCTCTGTGCTTTCTTTCGTTCTGAACGAGTGTTATTGTTTCCTGCACAAAAGCGATTCTTGCGAAGCAATGTGAACACATCTGCTTGCCAGGCACAGAGAAGGTGCTAGCAGGGAATTCTCTGCCTGCCTTTCCCCAGTGCTCTGCAAGCTCTCCAGGACAACATAGAATCTGGGGCTCTGTGCTTTCTTTCCTTCTGAACAAGTGTTACTGTTTTCTGCACGAAAACGATTCTGCGAAGAACTGTGAACAGGCACAGAGAAGGTGCTAGCAGGGAATTCTCTGCCTGCCTTTCCCCAGTGCTCTGCAAGCTCTCCAGGACAACATAGAATCTGGGGCTCTGTGCTTTCTTTCCTTCTGAACAAGTGTTACTGTTTTCTGCACAAAAGCGATTCTTGCGAAGCAATGTGAACACTTCTGCTTCCCAGGCACAGAGAAGGTGCTATCAGGGAATTCTCTGCCTGGCTTTCCACAGTGCTCTGCAAGCTCTCCAGGACAACATAAAATCTGGGGCTCTGTGCTTTCTTTCCTTCTGAACAAGTGTTACTGTTTTCTGCACAAAAGCGATTCTTGCGAAGAAATGTGAACACTTCTGCTTCCCAGGCACAGAGAAGGTGCTAGCAAGGAATTCTCTGCCTGCCTTTCCCCAGTGCTCTGCAAGCTCTGCAGGACAACATAGAATCTGGGACTCTGTGCTTTCTTTCCTTCTGAACAAGTGTTACTGTTTTCTGCACAAAAGCGATTCTGCGAAGCAATGTGAACAGGCACAGAGAAGGTGCTAGCAGGGAATTCTCTGCCTGCCTTTCCCCAGTGCTCTGCAAGCTCTGCAGGACAACATAGAATCTGGGGCTCTGTGCTTTCTTTCCTTCTGAATAAGTGTAAGTGTTTTCTGCACAAAAGCGATTCTTGCGAAGCAATGTGAACACTTCTGCTTCCCAGGCACAGAGAAGGTGCTAGCAGGGAATTCTCTGCCTGCCTTTCCCCAGTGCTCTGCAAGCTCTGCAGGACAACATAGAATGTGGTTCTCTGTGCTTTCTTTCCTTCTGAACAAGTGTTAGTGTTTTCTGCACAAAAGCGATTCTGCGAAGCAATGTGAACACTTCTGCTTCCCAGGCACAGAGAAGGTGCTAGCAGGGAATTCTCTGCCTGCCTGTCCCCAGTGCTCTGCAAGCTCTCCAGGACAACATAGAATCTGGGGTTCTGTGCTTTCTTTCCTTCTGAACAAGTGTTACAGTTTTCTGCACAAAAGCGATTTTTGCGAAGCAATGTGAACACTTCTGCTTCCCAGGCACAGAGAAGGTGCTAGCAGGGAATTCTCTGCCTGCCTTTCCCTAGTGCTCTGCAAGCTCTCCAGGACAACATAAAATCTGGGGCTCTGTGCTTTCTTTCCTTCTGAACAAGTGTTAGTGTTTTCTGCACAAAAGCGATTCTGCGAAGCAATGTGAACACTTCTGCTTCCCAGGCACAGAGAAGGTGCTAGCAAGGAATTCTCTGCCTGCCTTTCCCCAGTGCTCTGCAAGCTCTCCAGGACAACATAGAATCTGGGGCTCTGTGCTTTCTTTCGTTCTGAACAAGTGTTACTGTTTTCTGCACAAAAGCGATTCTGCGAAGCAATGTGAACACTTCTGCTTCCCAGGCACAGAGAAGGTGCTAGCAGGGAATTCTCTGCCTGCCTTTCCCCAGTGCTCTGCAAGCTCTCCAGGACAACATAGAATCTGGGGCTCTGTGCTTTCTTTCCTTCTGAACAAGTGTTACAGTTTTCTGCACAAAAGCGATTCTTGCGAAGCAATGTGAACATGCACAGAGAAGGTGCTAGCAGGGAATTCTCTGCCTGCCTTTCCCCAGTGCTCTGCAAGCTCTCCAGGACAACATAGAATCTGGGGCTCTGTGCTTTCTTTCCTTCTGTACAAGTGTTACTGTTTTCTGCACAAAAGCGATTCTTGCGAAGCAATGTGAACACTTCTGCTTCCCAGGCACAGAGAAGGTGCTAGCAAGGAATTCTCTGCCTGCCTTTCCCCAGTGCTCTGCAAGCTCTCCAGGACAACATAAAATCTGGGGCTCTGTGCTTTCTTTCCTTCTGAACAAGTGTTACTGTTTTCTGCACAAAAGCGATTCTGCGAAGCAATGTGAACAGGCACAGAGAAGGTGCTAGCAGGGAATTCTCTGCCTGCCTTTCCCCAGTGCTCTGCAAGCTCTCCAGGACAACATAGAATCTGGGGCTCTGTGCTTTCTTTCGTTCTGAACGAGTGTTATTGTTTCCTGCACAAAAGCGATTCTTGCGAAGCAATGTGAACACATCTGCTTCCCAGGCACAGAGAAGGTGCTAGCAGGGAATTCTCTGCCTGCCTTTCCCCAGTGCTCTGCAAGCTCTCCAGGACAACATAAAATCTGGGGCTCTGTGCTTTCTTTCCTTCTGAACAAGTGTTACTGTTTTCTGCACGAAAACGATTCTGCGAAGCAATGTGAACCCTTCTGCTTCCCAGGCACAGAGAAGGTGCTAGCAGGGAATTCTCTGCCTGCCTGTCCCCAGTGCTCTGCAAGCTCTCCAGGACAACATAGAATCTGGGGCTCTGTGCTTTCTTTCGTTCTGAACAACTGTTAGTGTTTTCTGCACAAAAGCGATTCTTGCGAAGCAATGTGAACACTTCTGCTTCCCAGGCACAGAGAAGGTGCTAGCAAGGAATTCTCTGCCTGCCTTTCCCCAGTGCTCTGCAAGCTCTCCAGGACAACATAGAATCTGGGGCTCTGTGCTTTCTTTCCTTCTGAACAAGTGTTACTGTTTTCTGCACAAAAGCGATTCTGCGAAGAACTGTGAACAGGCACAGAGAAGGTGCTAGCAGGGAATTCTCTGCCTGCCTTTCCCCAGTGCTCTGCAAGCTCTCCAGGACAACATAGAATCTGGGGCTCTGTGCTTTCTTTCCTTCTGAACAAGTGTTACTGTTTTCTGCACAAAAGCGATTCTTGCGAAGCAATGTGAACACTTCTGCTTCCCAGGCACAGAGAAGGTGCTATCAGGGAATTCTCTGCCTGGCTTTCCACAGTGCTCTGCAAGCTCTCCAGGACAACATAAAATCTGGGGCTCTGTGCTTTCTTTCCTTCTGAACAAGTGTTACTGTTTTGTGCACAAAAGCGATTCTTGCGAAGAAATGTGAACACTTCTGCTTCCCAGGCACAGAGAAGGTGCTAGCAAGGAATTCTCTGCCTGCCTTTCCCCAGTGCTCTGCAAGCTCTGCAGGACAACATAGAATCTGGGGCTCTGTGCTTTCTTTCCTTCTGAACAAGTGTTACTGTTTTCTGCACAAAAGCGATTCTGCGAAGCAATGTGAACAGGCACAGAGAAGGTGCTAGCAGGGAATTCTCTGCCTGCCTTTCCCCAGTGCTCTGCAAGCTCTGCAGGACAACATAGAATCTGGGGCTCTGTGCTTTGTTTCGTTCTGAACAAGTGTTACTGTTTTCTGCACAAAAGCGATTCTGCGAAGCAATGTGAACACTTCTGCTTCCCAGGCACAGAGAAGGTGCTAGCAGGGAATTCTCTGCCTGCCTTTCCCCAGTGCTCTGCAAGCTCTCCAGGACAACATAGAATCTGGGGCTCTGTGCTTTCTTTCCTTCTGAACAAGTGTTAGTGTTTTCTGCACAAAAGCGATTCTTGCGAAGCAATGTGAACACTTCTGCTTCCCAGGCACAGAGAAGGTGCTAGCAAGGAATTCTCTGCCTGCCTTTCCCCAGTGCTCTGCAAGCTCTCCAGGACAACATAGAATCTGGGGCTCTGTGCTTTCTCTCCTTCTGAACAAGTGTTACTGTTTTCTGCACAAAAGCGATTCTGCGAAGCAATGTGAACACTTCTGCTTCCCAGGCACAGAGAAGGTGCTAGCAAGGAATTCTCTGCCTGCCTTTCCCCAGTGCTCTGCAAGCTCTGCAGGACAACATAGAATCTGGGGCTCTGTGCTTTCTTTCCTTCTGAACAAGTGTTACTGTTTTCTGCACAAAAGCGATTCTTGCGAAGCAATGTGAACAGGCACAGAGAAGGTGCTAGCAGGGAATTCTCTGCCTGCCTTTCCCCAGTGCTCTGCAAGCTCTCCAGGACAACATAGAATCTGGGGCTCTGTGATTTCTTTCCTTCTGAACAAGTGTTACTGTTTTCTGCACAAAAGCGATTTTTGCGAAGCAATGTGAACACTTCTGCTTCCCAGGCACAGAGAAGGTGCTAGCAGGGAATTCTCTGCCTGCCTTTCCCCAGTGCTCTGCAAGCTCTCCAGGACAACATAGAATCTGGGGCTCTGTGCTTTCTTTCCTTCTGAACAAGTGTTACTGTTTTCTGCACAAAAGCGATTCTTGCGAAGCAATGTGAACAGGCACAGAGAAGGTGCTAGCAGGGAATTCTCTGCCTGCCTTTCCCCAGTGCTCTGCAAGCTCTCCAGGACAACATAGAATCTGGGGCTCTGTGATTTCTTTCCTTCTGAACAAGTGTTACTGTTTTCTGCACAAAAGCGATTTTTGCGAAGCAATGTGAACACTTCTGCTTCACAGGCACAGAGAAGGTGCTAGCAGGGAATTCTCTGCCTGCCTTTCCCCAGTGCTCTGCAAGCTCTCCAGGACAACATAGAATCTGGGGCTCTGTGCTTTCTTTCCTTCTGAACAAGTGTTACTGTTTTCTGCACAAAAGCGATTCTGTGAAGCAATGTGAACACTTCTGCTTCCCAGGCACAGAGAAGGTGCTAGCAGGGAATTCTCTGCCTGCCTTTCCCCAGTGCTCTGCAAGCTCTCCAGGACAACATAAAATCTGGGGCTCTGTGCTTTCTTTCCTTCTGAACAAGTGTTACTGTTTTCTGCACAAAAGCGATTCTGCGAAGCAATGTGAACACTTCTGCTTCCCAGGCACAGAGAAGGTGCTAGCAAGGAATTCTCTGCCTGCCTTTCCCCAGTGCTCTGCAAGCTCTCCAGGACAACATAGAATCTGGGGCTCTGTGCTTTCTTTCGTTCTGAACAAGTGTTACTGTTTTCTGCACAAAAGCGATTCTGCGAAGCAATGTGAACACTTCTGCTTCCCAGGCACAGAGAAGGTGCTATCAGGGAATTCTCTGCCTGCCTTTCCCCAGTGCTCTGCAAGCTCTCCAGGACAACATAGAATCTGGGGCTCTGTGCTTTCTTTCCTTCTGAACAAGTGTTAGTGTTTTCTGCACAAAAGCGATTCTGCGAAGCAATGTGAACACTTCTGCTTCCCAGGCACAGAGAAGGTGCTAGCAGGGAATTCTCTGCCTGCCTTTCCCCAGTGCTCTGCAAGCTCTCCAGGACAACATAGAATCTGGGGCTCTGTGCTTTCTTTCCTTCTGAACAAGTGTTACTGTTTTCTGCACAAAAGCGATTTTTGCGAAGCAATGTGAACACTTCTGCTTCCCAGGCACAGAGAAGGTGCTAGCAGGGAATTCTCTGCCTGCCTTTCCCTAGTGCTCTGCAAGCTCTCCAGGACAACATAGAATCTGGGGCTCTGTGCTTTCTTTCCTTCTGAACAAGTGTTACTGTTTTCTGCACAAAAGCGATTCTGCGAAACAATGTGAACACTTCTGCTTCCCAGGCACAGAGAAGGTGCTAGCAAGGAATTCTCTGCCTGCCTTTCCCCAGTGCTCTGCAAGCTCTCCAGGACAACATAGAATCTGGGGCTCTGTGCTTTCTTTCCTTCTGAACAAGTGTTAGTGTTTTCTGCCCAAAAGCGATTCTTGCGAAGCAATGTGAACACTTCTGCTTCCCAGGCAGAGAGAAGGTGCTAGCAAGGAATTCTCTGCCTGCCTTTCCCCAGTGCTCTGCAAGCTCTCCAGGACAACATAGAATCTGGGGCTCTGTGCTTTCTTTCCTTCTGAACAAGTGTTACTGTTTTCTGCACAAAAGCGATTCTTGCGAAGCAATGTGAACACTTCTGCTTCCCAGGCACAGAGAAGGTGCTAGCAAGGAATTCTCTGCCTGGCTTTCCCCAGTGCTCTGCAAGCTCTCCAGGACAACATAAAATCTGGGGCTCTGTGCTTTCTTTCCTTCTGAACAAGTGTTACTGTTTTCTGCACAAAAGCGATTTTTGCGAAGAAATGTGAAAACTTCTGCTTCCCAGGCACAGAGAAGGTGCTAGCAAGGAATTCTCTGCCTGCCTTTCCCCAGTGCTCTGCAAGCTCTGCAGGACAACATAGAATCTGGGACTCTGTGCTTTCTTTCCTTCTGAACAAGTGTTACTGTTTTCTGCACAAAAGCGATTCTGCGAAGCAATGTGAACAGGCACAGAGAAGGTGCTAGCAGGGAATTCTCTGCCTGCCTTTCCCCAGTGCTCTGCAAGCTCTGCAGGACAACATAGAATCTGGGGCTCTGTGCTTTCTTTCGTTCTGAACAAGTGTTACTGTTTTCTGCACAAAAGCGATTCTGCGAAGCAATGTGAACACTTCTGCTTCCCAGGCACAGAGAAGGTGCTAGCAGGGAATTCTCTGCCTGCCTTTCCCCAGTGCTCTGCAAGCTCTCCAGGACAACATAGAATCTGGGGCTCTGTGATTTCTTTCCTTCTGAACAAGTGTTACTGTTTTCTGCACAAAAGCGATTCTTGCGAAGCAATGTGAACACTTCTGCTTCCCAGGCACAGAGAAGGTGCTAGCAAGGAATTCTCTGCCTGCCTTTCCCCAGTGCTCTGCAAGCTCTCCAGGACAACATAGAATCTGGGGCTCTGTGCTTTCTCTCCTTCTGAACAAGTGTTACTGTTTTCTGCACAAAAGCGATTCTGCGAAGCAATGTGAACACTTCTGCTTCCCAGGCACAGAGAAGGTGCTAGCAAGGAATTCTCTGCCTGCCTTTCCCCAGTGCTCTGCAAGCTCTGCAGGACAACATAGAATCTGGGGCTCTGTGCTTTCTTTCCTTCTGAACAAGTGTTACTGTTTTCTGCACAAAAGCGATTCTTGCGAAGCAATGTGAACAGGCACAGAGAAGGTGCTAGCAGGGAATTCTCTGCCTGCCTTTCCCCAGTGCTCTGCAAGCTCTCCAGGACAACATAGAATCTGGGGCTCTGTGATTTCTTTCCTTCTGAACAAGTGTTACTGTTTTCTGCACAAAAGCGATTTTTGCGAAGCAATGTGAACACTTCTGCTTCCCAGGCACAGAGAAGGTGCTAGCAGGGAATTCTCTGCCTGCCTTTCCCCAGTGCTCTGCAAGCTCTCCAGGACAACATAGAATCTGGGGCTCTGTGCTTTCTTTCCTTCTGAACAAGTGTTACTGTTTTCTGCACAAAAGCGATTCTTGCGAAGCAATGTGAACAGGCACAGAGAAGGTGCTAGCAGGGAATTCTCTGCCTGCCTTTCCCCAGTGCTCTGCAAGCTCTCCAGGACAACATAGAATCTGGGGCTCTGTGATTTCTTTCCTTCTGAACAAGTGTTACTGTTTTCTGCACAAAAGCGATTTTTGCGAAGCAATGTGAACACTTCTGCTTCACAGGCACAGAGAAGGTGCTAGCAGGGAATTCTCTGCCTGCCTTTCCCCAGTGCTCTTCAAGCTCTCCAGGACAACATAGAATCTGGGGCTCTGTGCTTTCTTTCCTTCTGAACAAGTGTTACTGTTTTCTGCACAAAAGCGATTCTTGCGAAGCAATGTGAACACTTCTGCTTCCCAGGCACAGAGAAGGTGCTAGCAGGGAATTCTCTGCCTGCCTTTCCCCAGTGCTCTGCAAGCTCTCCAGGACAACATAGAATCTGGGGCTCTGTGCTTTCTTTCCTTCTGAACAAGTGTTACTGTTTTCTGCACAAAAGCGATTCTGCGAAGCAATGTGAACACTTCTGCTTCCGGGGCACAGAGAAGGTGCTAGCAAGGAATTCTCTGCCTGCCTTTCCCCAGTGCTCTGCAAGCTCTCCAGGACAACATAAAATCTGGGGCTCTGTGCTTTCTTTCCTTCTGAATAAGTGTAAGTGTTTTCTGCACAAAAGCGATTCTTGCGAAGCAATGTGAACACTTCTGCTTCACAGGCACAGAGAAGGTGCTAGCAGGGAATTCTCTGCCTGCCTTTCCCCAGTGCTCTGCAAGCTCTGCAGGACAACATAGAATGTGGTTCTCTGTGCTTTCTTTCCTTCTGAACAAGTGTTAGTGTTTTCTGCACAAAAGCGATTCTGCGAAGCAATGTGAACACTTCTGCTTCCCAGGCACAGAGAAGGTGCTAGCAGGGAATTCTCTGCCTGCCTTTCCCCAGTGCTCTGCAAGCTCTCCAGGACAACATAGAATCTGGGGCTCTGTGCTTTCTTTCCTTCTGAACAAGTGTTACTGTTTTCTGCACAAAAGCGATTTTTGCGAAGCAATGTGAACACTTCTGCTTCCCAGGCACAGAGAAGGTGCTAGCAAGGAATTCTCTGCCTGCCTTTCCCTAGTGCTCTGCAAGCTCTCCAGGACAACATAAAATCTGGGGCTCTGTGCTTTCTTTCCTTCTGAACAAGTGTTAGTGTTTTCTGCACAAAAGCGATTCTGCGAAGCAATGTGAACACTTCTGCTTCCCAGGCACAGAGAAGGTGCTAGCAAGGAATTCTCTGCCTGCCTTTCCCCAGTGCTCTGCAAGCTCTCCAGGACAACATAGAATCTGGGGCTCTGTGCTTTCTTTCGTTCTGAACAAGTGTTAGTGTTTTCTGCCCAAAAGCGATTCTTGCGAAGCAATGTGAACACTTCTGCTTCCCAGGCACAGAGAAGGTGCTAGCAAGGAATTCTCTGCCTGCCTTTCCCCAGTGCTCTGCAAGCTCTCCAGGACAACATAGAATCTGGGGCTCTGTGCTTTCTTTCCTTCTGAACAAGTGTTACTGTTTTCTGCACAAAAGCGATTCTGCGAAGCAATGTGAACACTTCTGCTTCCCAGGCACAGAGAAGGTGCTAGCAAGGAATTCTCTGCCTGCCTTTCCCCAGTGCTCTGCAAGCTCTCCAGGACAACATAGAATCTGGGGCTCTGTGCTTTCTTTCCTTCTGAACAAGTGTTACAGTTTTCTGCACAAAAGCGATTCTTGCGAAGCAATGTGAACATGCACAGAGAAGGTGCTAGCAGGGAATTCTCTGCCTGCCTTTCCCCAGTGCTCTGCAAGCTCTCCAGGACAACATAGAATCTGGGGCTCTGTGCTTTCTTTCCTTCTGTACAAGTGTTACTGTTTTCTGCACAAAAGCGATTCTTGCGAAGCAATGTGAACACTTCTGCTTCCCAGGCACAGAGAAGGTGCTAGCAAGGAATTCTCTGCCTGCCTTTCCCCAGTGCTCTGCAAGCTCTCCAGGACAACATAAAATCTGGGGCTCTGTGCTTTCTTTCCTTCTGAACAAGTGTTACTGTTTTCTGCACAAAAGCGATTCTGCGAAGCAATGTGAACAGGCACAGAGAAGGTGCTAGCAGGGAATTCTCTGCCTGCCTTTCCCCAGTGCTCTGCAAGCTCTCCAGGACAACATAGAATCTGGGGCTCTGTGCTTTCTTTCGTTCTGAACGAGTGTTATTGTTTCCTGCACAAAAGCGATTCTTGCGAAGCAATGTGAACACATCTGCTTCCCAGGCACAGAGAAGGTGCTAGCAGGGAATTCTCTGCCTGCCTTTCCCCAGTGCTCTGCAAGCTCTCCAGGACAACATAAAATCTGGGGCTCTGTGCTTTCTTTCCTTCTGAACAAGTGTTACTGTTTTCTGCACGAAAACGATTCTGCGAAGCAATGTGAACCCTTCTGCTTCCCAGGCACAGAGAAGGTGCTAGCAGGGAATTCTCTGCCTGCCTGTCCCCAGTGCTCTGCAAGCTCTCCAGGACAACATAGAATCTGGGGCTCTGTGCTTTCTTTCGTTCTGAACAACTGTTAGTGTTTTCTGCACAAAAGCGATTCTTGCGAAGCAATGTGAACACTTCTGCTTCCCAGGCACAGAGAAGGTGCTAGCAAGGAATTCTCTGCCTGCCTTTCCCCAGTGCTCTGCAAGCTCTCCAGGACAACATAGAATCTGGGGCTCTGTGCTTTCTTTCCTTCTGAACAAGTGTTACTGTTTTCTGCACAAAAGCGATTCTGCGAAGAACTGTGAACAGGCACAGAGAAGGTGCTAGCAGGGAATTCTCTGCCTGCCTTTCCCCAGTGCTCTGCAAGCTCTCCAGGACAACATAGAATCTGGGGCTCTGTGCTTTCTTTCCTTCTGAACAAGTGTTACTGTTTTCTGCACAAAAGCGATTCTTGCGAAGCAATGTGAACACTTCTGCTTCCCAGGCACAGAGAAGGTGCTATCAGGGAATTCTCTGCCTGCCTTTCCCCAGTGCTCTGCAAGCTCTCCAGGACAACATAAAATCTGGGGCTCTGTGCTTTCTTTCCTTCTGAACAAGTGTTACTGTTTTGTGCACAAAAGCGATTCTTGCGAAGAAATGTGAACACTTCTGCTTCCCAGGCACAGAGAAGGTGCTAGCAAGGAATTCTCTGCCTGCCTTTCCCCAGTGCTCTGCAAGCTCTGCAGGACAACATAGAATCTGGGGCTCTGTGCTTTCTTTCCTTCTGAACAAGTGTTACTGTTTTCTGCACAAAAGCGATTCTGCGAAGCAATGTGAACAGGCACAGAGAAGGTGCTAGCAGGGAATTCTCTGCCTGCCTTTCCCCAGTGCTCTGCAAGCTCTGCAGGACAACATAGAATCTGGGGCTCTGTGCTTTATTTCGTTCTGAACAAGTGTTACTGTTTTCTGCACAAAAGCGATTCTGCGAAGCAATGTGAACACTTCTGCTTCCCAGGCACAGAGAAGGTGCTAGCAGGGAATTCTCTGCCTGCCTTTCCCCAGTGCTCTGCAAGCTCTCCAGGACAACATAGAATCTGGGGCTCTGTGCTTTCTTTCCTTCTGAACAAGTGTTAGTGTTTTCTGCACAAAAGCGATTCTTGCGAAGCAATGTGAACACTTCTGCTTCCCAGGCACAGAGAAGGTGCTAGCAAGGAATTCTCTGCCTGCCTTTCCCCAGTGCTCTGCAAGCTCTGCAGGACAACATAGAATCTGGGGCTCTGTGCTTTCTCTCCTTCTGAACAAGTGTTACTGTTTTCTGCACAAAAGCGATTCTGCGAAGCAATGTGAACACTTCTGCTTCCCAGGCACAGAGAAGGTGCTAGCAAGGAATTCTCTGCCTGCCTTTCCCCAGTGCTCTGCAAGCTCTGCAGGACAACATAGAATCTGGGGCTCTGTGCTTTCTTTCCTTCTGAACAAGTGTTACTGTTTTCTGCACAAAAGCGATTCTTGCGAAGCAATGTGAACAGGCACAGAGAAGGTGCTAGCAGGGAATTCTCTGCCTGCCTTTCCCCAGTGCTCTGCAAGCTCTGCAGGACAACATAGAATCTGGGGCTCTGTGATTTCTTTCCTTCTGAACAAGTGTTACTGTTTTCTGCACAAAAGCGATTTTTGCGAAGCAATGTGAACACTTCTGCTTCCCAGGCACAGAGAAGGTGCTAGCAGGGAATTCTCTGCCTGCCTTTCCCCAGTGCTCTGCAAGCTCTCCAGGACAACATAGAATCTGGGGCTCTGTGCTTTCTTTCCTTCTGAACAAGTGTTACTGTTTTCTGCACAAAAGCGATTCTTGCGAAGCAATGTGAACAGGCACAGAGAAGGTGCTAGCAGGGAATTCTCTGCCTGCCTTTCCCCAGTGCTCTGCAAGCTCTCCAGGACAACATAGAATCTGGGGCTCTGTGATTTCTTTCCTTCTGAACAAGTGTTACTGTTTTCTGCACAAAAGCGATTTTTGCGAAGCAATGTGAACACTTCTGCTTCACAGGCACAGAGAAGGTGCTAGCAGGGAATTCTCTGCCTGCCTTTCCCCAGTGCTCTGCAAGCTCTCCAGGACAACATAGAATCTGGGGCTCTGTGCTTTCTTTCCTTCTGAACAAGTGTTACTGTTTTCTGCACAAAAGCGATTCTGTGAAGCAATGTGAACACTTCTGCTTCCCAGGCACAGAGAAGGTGCTAGCAGGGAATTCTCTGCCTGCCTTTCCCCAGTGCTCTGCAAGCTCTCCAGGACAACATAAAATCTGGGGCTCTGTGCTTTCTTTCCTTCTGAACAAGTGTTACTGTTTTCTGCACAAAAGCGATTCTGCGAAGCAATGTGAACACTTCTGCTTCCCAGGCACAGAGAAGGTGCTAGCAAGGAATTCTCTGCCTGCCTTTCCCCAGTGCTCTGCAAGCTCTCCAGGACAACATAGAATCTGGGGCTCTGTGCTTTCTTTCGTTCTGAACAAGTGTTACTGTTTTCTGCACAAAAGCGATTCTGCGAAGCAATGTGAACACTTCTGCTTCCCAGGCACAGAGAAGGTGCTATCAGGGAATTCTCTGCCTGCCTTTCCCCAGTGCTCTGCAAGCTCTCCAGGACAACATAGAATCTGGGGCTCTGTGCTTTCTTTCCTTCTGAACAAGTGTTAGTGTTTTCTGCACAAAAGCGATTCTGCGAAGCAATGTGAACACTTCTGCTTCCCAGGCACAGAGAAGGTGCTAGCAGGGAATTCTCTGCCTGCCTTTCCCCAGTGCTCTGCAAGCTCTCCAGGACAACATAGAATCTGGGGCTCTGTGCTTTCTTTCCTTCTGAACAAGTGTTACTGTTTTCTGCACAAAAGCGATTTTTGCGAAGCAATGTGAACACTTCTGCTTCCCAGGCACAGAGAAGGTGCTAGCAGGGAATTCTCTGCCTGCCTTTCCCTAGTGCTCTGCAAGCTCTCCAGGACAACATAGAATCTGGGGCTCTGTGCTTTCTTTCCTTCTGAACAAGTGTTAGTGTTTTCTGCACAAAAGCGATTCTGCGAAACAATGTGAACACTTCTGCTTCCCAGGCACAGAGAAGGTGCTAGCAAGGAATTCTCTGCCTGCCTTTCCCCAGTGCTCTGCAAGCTCTCCAGGACAACATAGAATCTGGGGCTCTGTGCTTTCTTTCGTTCTGAACAAGTGTTACTGTTTTCTGCCCAAAAGCGATTCTTGCGAAGCAATGTGAACACTTCTGCTTCCCAGGCACAGAGAAGGTGCTAGCAAGGAATTCTCTGCCTGCCTTTCCCCAGTGCTCTGCAAGCTCTCCAGGACAACATAGAATCTGGGGCTCTGTGCTTTCTTTCCTTCTGAACAAGTGTTACTGTTTTCTGCACAAAAGCGATTCTTGCGAAGCAATGTGAACACTTCTGCTTCCCAGGCACAGAGAAGGTGCTATCAGGGAATTCTCTGCCTGGCTTTCCCCAGTGCTCTGCAAGCTCTCCAGGACAACATAAAATCTGGGGCTCTGTGCTTTCTTTCCTTCTGAACAAGTGTTACTGTTTTCTGCACAAAAGCGATTCTTGCGAAGAAATGTGAACACTTCTGCTTCCCAGGCACAGAGAAGGTGCTAGCAAGGAATTCTCTGCCTGCCTTTCCCCAGTGCTCTGCAAGCTCTGCAGGACAACATAGAATCTGGGACTCTGTGCTTTCTTTCCTTCTGAACAAGTGTTAGTGTTTTCTGCACAAAAGCGATTCTGCGAAGCAATGTGAACAGGCACAGAGAAGGTGCTAGCAGGGAATTCTCTGCCTGCCTTTCCCCAGTGCTCTGCAAGCTCTGCAGGACAACATAGAATCTGGGGCTCTGTGCTTTCTTTCGTTCTGAACAAGTGTTACTGTTTTCTGCACAAAAGCGATTCTGCGAAGCAATGTGAACACTTCTGCTTCCCAGGCACAGAGAAGGTGCTAGCAGGGAATTCTCTGCCTGCCTTTCCCCAGTGCTCTGCAAGCTCTGCAGGACAACATAGAATCTGGGGCTCTGTGCTTTCTTTCCTTCTGAACAAGTGTTACTGTTTTCTGCACAAAAGCGATTCTTGCGAAGCAATGTGAACACTTCTGCTTCCCAGGCACAGAGAAGGTGCTAGCAAGGAATTCTCTGCCTGCCTTTCCCCAGTGCTCTGCAAGCTCTCCAGGACAACATAGAATCTGGGGCTCTGTGCTTTCTCTCCTTCTGAACAAGTGTTACTGTTTTCTGCACAAAAGCGATTCTGCGAAGCAATGTGAACACTTCTGCTTCCCAGGCACAGAGAAGGTGCTAGCAAGGAATTCTCTGCCTGCCTTTCCCCAGTGCTCTGCAAGCTCTGCAGGACAACATAGAATCTGGGGCTCTGTGCTTTCTTTCCTTCTGAACAAGTGTTACTGTTTTCTGCACAAAAGCGATTCTTGCGAAGCAATGTGAACAGGCACAGAGAAGGTGCTAGCAGGGAATTCTCTGCCTGCCTTTCCCCAGTGCTCTGCAAGCTCTCCAGGACAACATAGAATCTGGGGCTCTGTGATTTCTTTCCTTCTGAACAAGTGTTACTGTTTTCTGCACAAAAGCGATTTTTGCGAAGCAATGTGAACACTTCTGCTTCCCAGGCACAGAGAAGGTGCTAGCAGGGAATTCTCTGCCTGCCTTTCCCCAGTGCTCTGCAAGCTCTCCAGGACAACATAGAATCTGGGGCTCTGTGCTTTCTTTCCTTCTGAACAAGTGTTACTGTTTTCTGCACAAAAGCGATTCTTGCGAAGCAATGTGAACACTTCTGCTTCCCAGGCACAGAGAAGGTGCTAGCAAGGAATTCTCTGCCTGCCTTTCCCCAGTGCTCTGCAAGCTCTCCAGGACAACATAGAATCTGGGGCTCTGTGCTTTCTTTCGTTCTGAACAAGTGTTACTGTTTTCTGCACAAAAGCGATTCTGCGAAGCAATGTGAACACTTCTGCTTCCCAGGCACAGAGAAGGTGCTAGCAAGGAATTCTCTGCCTGCCTTTCCCCAGTGCTCTGCAAGCTCTGCAGGACAACATAGAATCTGGGGCTCTGTGCTTTCTTTCCTTCTGAACAAGTGTTACTGTTTTCTGCACAAAAGCGATTCTTGCGAAGCAATGTGAACAGGCACAGAGAAGGTGCTAGCAGGGAATTCTCTGCCTGCCTTTCCCCAGTGCTCTGCAAGCTCTCCAGGACAACATAGAATCTGGGGCTCTGTGATTTCTTTCCTTCTGAACAAGTGTTACTGTTTTCTGCACAAAAGCGATTTTTGCGAAGCAATGTGAACACTTCTGCTTCCCAGGCACAGAGAAGGTGCTAGCAGGGAATTCTCTGCCTGCCTTTCCCCAGTGCTCTGCAAGCTCTCCAGGACAACATAGAATCTGGGGCTCTGTGCTTTCTTTCCTTCTGAACAAGTGTTACTGTTTTCTGCACAAAAGCGATTCTTGCGAAGCAATGTGAACAGGCACAGAGAAGGTGCTAGCAGGGAATTCTCTGCCTGCCTTTCCCCAGTGCTCTGCAAGCTCTCCAGGACAACATAGAATCTGGGGCTCTGTGATTTCTTTCCTTCTGAACAAGTGTTACTGTTTTCTGCACAAAAGCGATTTTTGCGAAGCAATGTGAACACTTCTGCTTCACAGGCACAGAGAAGGTGCTAGCAGGGAATTCTCTGCCTGCCTTTCCCCAGTGCTCTTCAAGCTCTCCAGGACAACATAGAATCTGGGGCTCTGTGCTTTCTTTCCTTCTGAACAAGTGTTACTGTTTTCTGCACAAAAGCGATTCTTGCGAAGCAATGTGAACACTTCTGCTTCCCAGGCACAGAGAAGGTGCTAGCAGGGAATTCTCTGCCTGCCTTTCCCCAGTGCTCTGCAAGCTCTCCAGGACAACATAGAATCTGGGGCTCTGTGCTTTCTTTCCTTCTGAACAAGTGTTACTGTTTTCTGCACAAAAGCGATTCTGCGAAGCAATGTGAACACTTCTGCTTCCGGGGCACAGAGAAGGTGCTAGCAAGGAATTCTCTGCCTGCCTTTCCCCAGTGCTCTGCAAGCTCTCCAGGACAACATAGAATCTGGGGCTCTGTGCTTTCTTTCCTTCTGAATAAGTGTAAGTGTTTTCTGCACAAAAGCGATTCTTGCGAAGCAATGTGAACACTTCTGCTTCACAGGCACAGAGAAGGTGCTAGCAGGGAATTCTCTGCCTGCCTTTCCCCAGTGCTCTGCAAGCTCTGCAGGACAACATAGAATGTGGTTCTCTGTGCTTTCTTTCCTTCTGAACAAGTGTTAGTGTTTTCTGCACAAAAGCGATTCTGCGAAGCAATGTGAACACTTCTGCTTCCCAGGCACAGAGAAGGTGCTAGCAGGGAATTCTCTGCCTGCCTTTCCCCAGTGCTCTGCAAGCTCTCCAGGACAACATAGAATCTGGGGCTCTGTGCTTTCTTTCCTTCTGAACAAGTGTTACTGTTTTCTGCACAAAAGCGATTTTTGCGAAGCAATGTGAACACTTCTGCTTCCCAGGCACAGAGAAGGTGCTAGCAGGGAATTCTCTGCCTGCCTTTCCCTAGTGCTCTGCAAGCTCTCCAGGACAACATAAAATCTGGGGCTCTGTGCTTTCTTTCCTTCTGAACAAGTGTTAGTGTTTTCTGCACAAAAGCGATTCTGCGAAGCAATGTGAACACTTCTGCTTCCCAGGCACAGAGAAGGTGCTAGCAAGGAATTCTCTGCCTGCCTTTCCCCAGTGCTCTGCAAGCTCTCCAGGACAACATAGAATCTGGGGCTCTGTGCTTTCTTTCGTTCTGAACAAGTGTTAGTGTTTTCTGCCCAAAAGCGATTCTTGCGAAGCAATGTGAACACTTCTGCTTCCCAGGCACAGAGAAGGTGCTAGCAAGGAATTCTCTGCCTGCCTTTCCCCAGTGCTCTGCAAGCTCTCCAGGACAACATAGAATCTGGGGCTCTGTGCTTTCTTTCGTTCTGAACAAGTGTTACTGTTTTCTGCACAAAAGCGATTCTGCGAAGCAATGTGAACACTTCTGCTTCCCAGGCACAGAGAAGGTGCTAGCAGGGAATTCTCTGCCTGCCTTTCCCCAGTGCTCTGCAAGCTCTCCAGGACAACATAGAATCTGGGGCTCTGTGCTTTCTTTCCTTCTGAACAAGTGTTACAGTTTTCTGCACAAAAGCGATTCTTGCGAAGCAATGTGAACATGCACAGAGAAGGTGCTAGCAGGGAATTCTCTGCCTGCCTTTCCCCAGTGCTCTGCAAGCTCTCCAGGACAACATAGAATCTGGGGCTCTGTGCTTTCTTTCCTTCTGTACAAGTGTTACTGTTTTCTGCACAAAAGCGATTCTTGCGAAGCAATGTGAACACTTCTGCTTCCCAGGCACAGAGAAGGTGCTAGCAAGGAATTCTCTGCCTGCCTTTCCCCAGTGCTCTGCAAGCTCTCCAGGACAACATAAAATCTGGGGCTCTGTGCTTTCTTTCCTTCTGAACAAGTGTTACTGTTTTCTGCACAAAAGCGATTCTGCGAAGCAATGTGAACAGGCACAGAGAAGGTGCTAGCAGGGAATTCTCTGCCTGCCTTTCCCCAGTGCTCTGCAAGCTCTCCAGGACAACATAGAATCTGGGGCTCTGTGCTTTCTTTCGTTCTGAACGAGTGTTATTGTTTCCTGCACAAAAGCGATTCTTGCGAAGCAATGTGAACACTTCTGCTTCCCAGGCACAGAGAAGGTGCTAGCAGGGAATTCTCTGCCTGCCTTTCCCCAGTGCTCTGCAAGCTCTCCAGGACAACATAAAATCTGGGGCTCTGTGCTTTCTTTCCTTCTGAACAAGTGTTACTGTTTTCTGCACGAAAACGATTCTGCGAAGCAATGTGAACCCTTCTGCTTCACAGGCACAGAGAAGGTGCTAGCAGGGAATTCTCTGCCTGCCTGTCCCCAGTGCTCTGCAAGCTCTCCAGGACAACATAGAATCTGGGGCTCTGTGCTTTCTTTCGTTCTGAACAACTGTTAGTGTTTTCTGCACAAAAGCGATTCTTGCGAAGCAATGTGAACACTTCTGCTTCCCAGGCACAGAGAAGGTGCTAGCAAGGAATTCTCTGCCTGCCTTTCCCCAGTGCTCTGCAAGCTCTCCAGGACAACATAGAATCTGGGGCTCTGTGCTTTCTTTCCTTCTGAACAAGTGTTACTGTTTTCTGCACAAAAGCGATTCTGCGAAGAACTGTGAACAGGCACAGAGAAGGTGCTAGCAGGGAATTCTCTGCCTGCCTTTCCCCAGTGCTCTGCAAGCTCTCCAGGACAACATAGAATCTGGGGCTCTGTGCTTTCTTTCCTTCTGAACAAGTGTTACTGTTTTCTGCACAAAAGCGATTCTTGCGAAGCAATGTGAACACTTCTGCTTCCCAGGCACAGAGAAGGTGCTATCAGGGAATTCTCTGCCTGGCTTTCCACAGTGCTCTGCAAGCTCTCCAGGACAACATAAAATCTGGGGCTCTGTGCTTTCTTTCCTTCTGAACAAGTGTTACTGTTTTGTGCACAAAAGCGATTCTTGCGAAGAAATGTGAACACTTCTGCTTCCCAGGCACAGAGAAGGTGCTAGCAAGGAATTCTCTGCCTGCCTTTCCCCAGTGCTCTGCAAGCTCTGCAGGACAACATAGAATCTGGGGCTCTGTGCTTTCTTTCCTTCTGAACAAGTGTTACTGTTTTCTGCACAAAAGCGATTCTGCGAAGCAATGTGAACAGGCACAGAGAAGGTGCTAGCAGGGAATTCTCTGCCTGCCTTTCCCCAGTGCTCTGCAAGCTCTGCAGGACAACATAGAATCTGGGGCTCTGTGCTTTGTTTCGTTCTGAACAAGTGTTACTGTTTTCTGCACAAAAGCGATTCTGCGAAGCAATGTGAACACTTCTGCTTCCCAGGCACAGAGAAGGTGCTAGCAAGGAATTCTCTGCCTGCCTTTCCCCAGTGCTCTGCAAGCTCTCCAGGACAACATAGAATCTGGGGCTCTGTGCTTTCTCTCCTTCTGAACAAGTGTTACTGTTTTCTGCACAAAAGCGATTCTGCGAAGCAATGTGAACACTTCTGCTTCCCAGGCACAGAGAAGGTGCTAGCAAGGAATTCTCTGCCTGCCTTTCCCCAGTGCTCTGCAAGCTCTCCAGGACAACATAGAATCTGGGGCTCTGTGCTTTCTTTCCTTCTGAACAAGTGTTACTGTTTTCTGCACAAAAGCGATTCTTGCGAAGCAATGTGAACAGGCACAGAGAAGGTGCTAGCAGGGAATTCTCTGCCTGCCTTTCCCCAGTGCTCTGCAAGCTCTCCAGGACAACATAGAATCTGGGGCTCTGTGATTTCTTTCCTTCTGAACAAGTGTTACTGTTTTCTGCACAAAAGCGATTTTTGCGAAGCAATGTGAACACTTCTGCTTCCCAGGCACAGAGAAGGTGCTAGCAGGGAATTCTCTGCCTGCCTTTCCCCAGTGCTCTGCAAGCTCTCCAGGACAACATAGAATCTGGGGCTCTGTGCTTTCTTTCCTTCTGAACAAGTGTTACTGTTTTCTGCACAAAAGCGATTCTTGCGAAGCAATGTGAACAGGCACAGAGAAGGTGCTAGCAGGGAATTCTCTGCCTGCCTTTCCCCAGTGCTCTGCAAGCTCTCCAGGACAACATAGAATCTGGGGCTCTGTGATTTCTTTCCTTCTGAACAAGTGTTACTGTTTTCTGCACAAAAGCGATTTTTGCGAAGCAATGTGAACACTTCTGCTTCACAGGCACAGAGAAGGTGCTAGCAGGGAATTCTCTGCCTGCCTTTCCCCAGTGCTCTTCAAGCTCTCCAGGACAACATAGAATCTGGGGCTCTGTGCTTTCTTTCCTTCTGAACAAGTGTTACTGTTTTCTGCACAAAAGCGATTCTTGCGAAGCAATGTGAACACTTCTGCTTCCCAGGCACAGAGAAGGTGCTAGCAGGGAATTCTCTGCCTGCCTTTCCCCAGTGCTCTGCAAGCTCTCCAGGACAACATAGAATCTGGGGCTCTGTGCTTTCTTTCCTTCTGAACAAGTGTTACTGTTTTCTGCACAAAAGCGATTCTGCGAAGCAATGTGAACACTTCTGCTTCCGGGGCACAGAGAAGGTGCTAGCAAGGAATTCTCTGCCTGCCTTTCCCCAGTGCTCTGCAAGCTCTCCAGGACAACATAAAATCTGGGGCTCTGTGCTTTCTTTCCTTCTGAATAAGTGTAAGTGTTTTCTGCACAAAAGCGATTCTTGCGAAGCAATGTGAACACTTCGGCTTCACAGGCACAGAGAAGGTGCTAGCAGGGAATTCTCTGCCTGCCTTTCCCCAGTGCTCTGCAAGCTCTGCAGGACAACATAGAATGTGGTTCTCTGTGCTTTCTTTCCTTCTGAACAAGTGTTAGTGTTTTCTGCACAAAAGCGATTCTGCGAAGCAATGTGAACACTTCTGCTTCCCAGGCACAGAGAAGGTGCTAGCAGGGAATTCTCTGCCTGCCTTTCCCCAGTGCTCTGCAAGCTCTCCAGGACAACATAGAATCTGGGGCTCTGTGCTTTCTTTCCTTCTGAACAAGTGTTACTGTTTTCTGCACAAAAGCGATTTTTGCGAAGCAATGTGAACACTTCTGCTTCCCAGGCACAGAGAAGGTGCTAGCAGGGAATTCTCTGCCTGCCTTTCCCTAGTGCTCTGCAAGCTCTCCAGGACAACATAAAATCTGGGGCTCTGTGCTTTCTTTCCTTCTGAACAAGTGTTAGTGTTTTCTGCACAAAAGCGATTCTGCGAAGCAATGTGAACACTTCTGCTTCCCAGGCACAGAGAAGGTGCTAGCAAGGAATTCTCTGCCTGCCTTTCCCCAGTGCTCTGCAAGCTCTCCAGGACAACATAGAATCTGGGGCTCTGTGCTTTCTTTCGTTCTGAACAAGTGTTAGTGTTTTCTGCCCAAAAGCGATTCTTGCGAAGCAATGTGAACACTTCTGCTTCCCAGGCACAGAGAAGGTGCTAGCAAGGAATTCTCTGCCTGCCTTTCCCCAGTGCTCTGCAAGCTCTCCAGGACAACATAGAATCTGGGGCTCTGTGCTTTCTTTCGTTCTGAACAAGTGTTACTGTTTTCTGCACAAAAGCGATTCTGCGAAGCAATGTGAACACTTCTGCTTCCCAGGCACAGAGAAGGTGCTAGCAGGGAATTCTCTGCCTGCCTTTCCCCAGTGCTCTGCAAGCTCTCCAGGACAACATAGAATCTGGGGCTCTGTGCTTTCTTTCCTTCTGAACAAGTGTTACAGTTTTCTGCACAAAAGCGATTCTTGCGAAGCAATGTGAACATGCACAGAGAAGGTGCTAGCAGGGAATTCTCTGCCTGCCTTTCCCCAGTGCTCTGCAAGCTCTGCAGGACAACATAGAATCTGGGGCTCTGTGCTTTCTTTCGTTCTGAACAAGTGTTACTGTTTTCTGCACAAAAGCGATTCTTGCGAAGCAATGTGAACACTTCTGCTTCCCAGGCACAGAGAAGGTGCTAGCAAGGAATTCTCTGCCTGCCTTTCCCCAGTGCTCTGCAAGCTCTCCAGGACAACATAAAATCTGGGGCTCTGTGCTTTCTTTCCTTCTGAACAAGTGTTACTGTTTTCTGCACAAAAGCGATTCTGCGAAGCAATGTGAACAGGCACAGAGAAGGTGCTAGCAGGGAATTCTCTGCCTGCCTTTCCCCAGTGCTCTGCAAGCTCTCCAGGACAACATAGAATCTGGGGCTCTGTGCTTTCTTTCGTTCTGAACGAGTGTTATTGTTTCCTGCACAAAAGCGATTCTTGCGAAGCAATGTGAACACATCTGCTTCCCAGGCACAGAGAAGGTGCTAGCAGGGAATTCTCTGCCTGCCTTTCCCCAGTGCTCTGCAAGCTCTCCAGGACAACATAAAATCTGGGGCTCTGTGCTTTCTTTCCTTCTGAACAAGTGTTACTGTTTTCTGCACGAAAACGATTCTGCGAAGCAATGTGAACCCTTCTGCTTCCCAGGCACAGAGAAGGTGCTAGCAGGGAATTCTCTGCCTGCCTGTCCCCAGTGCTCTGCAAGCTCTCTAGGACAACATAGAATCTGGGGCTCTGTGCTTTCTTTCGTTCTGAACAACTGTTAGTGTTTTCTGCACAAAAGCGATTCTTGCGAAGCAATGTGAACACTTCTGCTTCCCAGGCACAGAGAAGGTGCTAGCAAGGAATTCTCTGCCTGCCTTTCCCCAGTGCTCTGCAAGCTCTCCAGGACAACATAGAATCTGGGGCTCTGTGCTTTCTTTCCTTCTGAACAAGTGTTACTGTTTTCTGCACAAAAGCGATTCTGCGAAGAACTGTGAACAGGCACAGAGAAGGTGCTAGCAGGGAATTCTCTGCCTGCCTTTCCCCAGTGCTCTGCAAGCTCTCCAGGACAACATAGAATCTGGGGCTCTGTGCTTTCTTTCCTTCTGAACAAGTGTTACTGTTTTCTGCACAAAAGCGATTCTTGCGAAGCAATGTGAACACTTCTGCTTCCCAGGCACAGAGAAGGTGCTATCAGGGAATTCTCTGCCTGGCTTTCCACAGTGCTCTGCAAGCTCTCCAGGACAACATAAAATCTGGGGCTCTGTGCTTTCTTTCCTTCTGAACAAGTGTTACTGTTTTGTGCACAAAAGCGATTCTTGCGAAGAAATGTGAACACTTCTGCTTCCCAGGCACAGAGAAGGTGCTAGCAAGGAATTCTCTGCCTGCCTTTCCCCAGTGCTCTGCAAGCTCTGCAGGACAACATAGAATCTGGGGCTCTGTGCTTTCTTTCCTTCTGAACAAGTGTTACTGTTTTCTGCACAAAAGCGATTCTGCGAAGCAATGTGAACAGGCACAGAGAAGGTGCTAGCAGGGAATTCTCTGCCTGCCTTTCCCCAGTGCTCTGCAAGCTCTGCAGGACAACATAGAATCTGGGGCTCTGTGCTTTGTTTCGTTCTGAACAAGTGTTACTGTTTTCTGCACAAAAGCGATTCTGCGAAGCAATGTGAACACTTCTGCTTCCCAGGCACAGAGAAGGTGCTAGCAGGGAATTCTCTGCCTGCCTTTCCCCAGTGCTCTGCAAGCTCTCCAGGACAACATAGAATCTGGGGCTCTGTGCTTTCTTTCCTTCTGAACAAGTGTTAGTGTTTTCTGCACAAAAGCGATTCTTGCGAAGCAATGTGAACACTTCTGCTTCCCAGGCACAGAGAAGGTGCTAGCAAGGAATTCTCTGCCTGCCTTTCCCCAGTGCTCTGCAAGCTCTCCAGGACAACATAGAATCTGGGGCTCTGTGCTTTCTCTCCTTCTGAACAAGTGTTACTGTTTTCTGCACAAAAGCGATTCTGCGAAGCAATGTGAACACTTCTGCTTCCCAGGCACAGAGAAGGTGCTAGCAAGGAATTCTCTGCCTGCCTTTCCCCAGTGCTCTGCAAGCTCTGCAGGACAACATAGAATCTGGGGCTCTGTGCTTTCTTTCCTTCTGAACAAGTGTTACTGTTTTCTGCACAAAAGCGATTCTTGCGAAGCAATGTGAACAGGCACAGAGAAGGTGCTAGCAGGGAATTCTCTGCCTGCCTTTCCCCAGTGCTCTGCAAGCTCTCCAGGACAACATAGAATCTGGGGCTCTGTGATTTCTTTCCTTCTGAACAAGTGTTACTGTTTTCTGCACAAAAGCGATTTTTGCGAAGCAATGTGAACACTTCTGCTTCCCAGGCACAGAGAAGGTGCTAGCAGGGAATTCTCTGCCTGCCTTTCCCCAGTGCTCTGCAAGCTCTCCAGGACAACATAGAATCTGGGGCTCTGTGCTTTCTTTCCTTCTGAACAAGTGTTACTGTTTTCTGCACAAAAGCGATTCTTGCGAAGCAATGTGAACAGGCACAGAGAAGGTGCTAGCAGGGAATTCTCTGCCTGCCTTTCCCCAGTGCTCTGCAAGCTCTCCAGGACAACATAGAATCTGGGGCTCTGTGATTTCTTTCCTTCTGAACAAGTGTTACTGTTTTCTGCACAAAAGCGATTTTTGCGAAGCAATGTGAACACTTCTGCTTCACAGGCACAGAGAAGGTGCTAGCAGGGAATTCTCTGCCTGCCTTTCCCCAGTGCTCTGCAAGCTCTCCAGGACAACATAGAATCTGGGGCTCTGTGCTTTCTTTCCTTCTGAACAAGTGTTACTGTTTTCTGCACAAAAGAGATTCTGTGAAGCAATGTGAACACTTCTGCTTCCCAGGCACAGAGAAGGTGCTAGCAGGGAATTCTCTGCCTGCCTTTCCCCAGTGCTCTGCAAGCTCTCCAGGACAACATAGAATCTGGGGCTCTGTGATTTCTTTCCTTCTGAACAAGTGTTACTGTTTTCTGCACAAAAGCGATTCTGCGAAGCAATGTGAACACTTCTGCTTCCCAGGCACAGAGAAGGTGCTAGCAAGGAATTCTCTGCCTGCCTTTCCCCAGTGCTCTGCAAGCTCTCCAGGACAACATAGAATCTGGGGCTCTGTGCTTTCTTTCCTTCTGAACAAGTGTTACTGTTTTCTGCACAAAAGCGATTCTGCGAAGCAATGTGAACACTTCTGCTTCCCAGGCACAGAGAAGGTGCTATCAGGGAATTCTCTGCCTGCCTTTCCCCAGTGCTCTGCAAGCTCTCCAGGACAACATAGAATCTGGGGCTCTGTGCTTTCTTTCCTTCTGAACAAGTGTTAGTGTTTTCTGCACAAAAGCGATTCTGCGAAGCAATGTGAACACTTCTGCTTCCCAGGCACAGAGAAGGTGCTAGCAGGGAATTCTCTGCCTGCCTTTCCCCAGTGCTCTGCAAGCTCTCCAGGACAACATAGAATCTGGGGCTCTGTGCTTTCTTTCCTTCTGAACAAGTGTTACTGTTTTCTGCACAAAAGCGATTTTTGCGAAGCAATGTGAACACTTCTGCTTCCCAGGCACAGAGAAGGTGCTAGCAGGGAATTCTCTGCCTGCCTTTCCCTAGTGCTCTGCAAGCTCTCCAGGACAACATAGAATCTGGGGCTCTGTGCTTTCTTTCCTTCTGAACAAGTGTTAGTGTTTTCTGCACAAAAGCGATTCTGCGAAACAATGTGAACACTTCTGCTTCCCAGGCACAGAGAAGGTGCTAGCAAGGAATTCTCTGCCTGCCTTTCCCCAGTGCTCTGCAAGCTCTGCAGGACAACATAGAATCTGGGGCTCTGTGCTTTCTTTCGTTCTGAACAAGTGTTACTGTTTTCTGCCCAAAAGCGATTCTTGCGAAGCAATGTGAACACTTCTGCTTCCCAGGCACAGAGAAGGTGCTAGCAGGGAATTCTCTGCCTGCCTTTCCCCAGTGCTCTGCAAGCTCTCCAGGACAACATAGAATCTGGGGCTCTGTGCTTTCTTTCCTTCTGAACAAGTGTTACTGTTTTCTGCACGAAAACGATTCTGCGAAGAACTGTGAACAGGCACAGAGAAGGTGCTAGCAGGGAATTCTCTGCCTGCCTTTCCCCAGTGCTCTGCAAGCTCTCCAGGACAACATAGAATCTGGGGCTCTGTGCTTTCTTTCCTTCTGAACAAGTGTTACTGTTTTCTGCACAAAAGCGATTCTTGCGAAGCAATGTGAACACTTCTGCTTCCCAGGCACAGAGAAGGTGCTATCAGGGAATTCTCTGCCTGGCTTTCCACAGTGCTCTGCAAGCTCTCCAGGACAACATAAAATCTGGGGCTCTGTGCTTTCTTTCCTTCTGAACAAGTGTTACTGTTTTCTGCACAAAAGCGATTCTTGCGAAGAAATGTGAACACTTCTGCTTCCCAGGCACAGAGAAGGTGCTAGCAAGGAATTCTCTGCCTGCCTTTCCCCAGTGCTCTGCAAGCTCTGCAGGACAACATAGAATCTGGGACTCTGTGCTTTCTTTCCTTCTGAACAAGTGTTACTGTTTTCTGCACAAAAGCGATTCTGCGAAGCAATGTGAACAGGCACAGAGAAGGTGCTAGCAGGGAATTCTCTGCCTGCCTTTCCCCAGTGCTCTGCAAGCTCTGCAGGACAACATAGAATCTGGGGCTCTGTGCTTTCTTTCCTTCTGAATAAGTGTAAGTGTTTTCTGCACAAAAGCGATTCTTGCGAAGCAATGTGAACACTTCTGCTTCCCAGGCACAGAGAAGGTGCTAGCAGGGAATTCTCTGCCTGCCTTTCCCCAGTGCTCTGCAAGCTCTGCAGGACAACATAGAATGTGGTTCTCTGTGCTTTCTTTCCTTCTGAACAAGTGTTAGTGTTTTCTGCACAAAAGCGATTCTGCGAAGCAATGTGAACACTTCTGCTTCCCAGGCACAGAGAAGGTGCTAGCAGGGAATTCTCTGCCTGCCTGTCCCCAGTGCTCTGCAAGCTCTCCAGGACAACATAGAATCTGGGGTTCTGTGCTTTCTTTCCTTCTGAACAAGTGTTACAGTTTTCTGCACAAAAGCGATTTTTGCGAAGCAATGTGAACACTTCTGCTTCCCAGGCACAGAGAAGGTGCTAGCAGGGAATTCTCTGCCTGCCTTTCCCTAGTGCTCTGCAAGCTCTCCAGGACAACATAAAATCTGGGGCTCTGTGCTTTCTTTCCTTCTGAACAAGTGTTAGTGTTTTCTGCACAAAAGCGATTCTGCGAAGCAATGTGAACACTTCTGCTTCCCAGGCACAGAGAAGGTGCTAGCAAGGAATTCTCTGCCTGCCTTTCCCCAGTGCTCTGCAAGCTCTCCAGGACAACATAGAATCTGGGGCTCTGTGCTTTCTTTCGTTCTGAACAAGTGTTACTGTTTTCTGCACAAAAGCGATTCTGCGAAGCAATGTGAACACTTCTGCTTCCCAGGCACAGAGAAGGTGCTAGCAGGGAATTCTCTGCCTGCCTTTCCCCAGTGCTCTGCAAGCTCTCCAGGACAACATAGAATCTGGGGCTCTGTGCTTTCTTTCCTTCTGAACAAGTGTTACAGTTTTCTGCACAAAAGCGATTCTTGCGAAGCAATGTGAACATGCACAGAGAAGGTGCTAGCAGGGAATTCTCTGCCTGCCTTTCCCCAGTGCTCTGCAAGCTCTCCAGGACAACATAGAATCTGGGGCTCTGTGCTTTCTTTCCTTCTGTACAAGTGTTACTGTTTTCTGCACAAAAGCGATTCTTGCGAAGCAATGTGAACACTTCTGCTTCCCAGGCACAGAGAAGGTGCTAGCAAGGAATTCTCTGCCTGCCTTTCCCCAGTGCTCTGCAAGCTCTCCAGGACAACATAAAATCTGGGGCTCTGTGCTTTCTTTCCTTCTGAACAAGTGTTACTGTTTTCTGCACAAAAGCGATTCTGCGAAGCAATGTGAACAGGCACAGAGAAGGTGCTAGCAGGGAATTCTCTGCCTGCCTTTCCCCAGTGCTCTGCAAGCTCTCCAGGACAACATAGAATCTGGGGCTCTGTGCTTTCTTTCGTTCTGAACGAGTGTTATTGTTTCCTGCACAAAAGCGATTCTTGCGAAGCAATGTGAACACATCTGCTTCCCAGGCACAGAGAAGGTGCTAGCAGGGAATTCTCTGCCTGCCTTTCCCCAGTGCTCTGCAAGCTCTCCAGGACAACATAAAATCTGGGGCTCTGTGCTTTCTTTCCTTCTGAACAAGTGTTACTGTTTTCTGCACGAAAACGATTCTGCGAAGCAATGTGAACCCTTCTGCTTCCCAGGCACAGAGAAGGTGCTAGCAGGGAATTCTCTGCCTGCCTGTCCCCAGTGCTCTGCAAGCTCTCCAGGACAACATAGAATCTGGGGCTCTGTGCTTTCTTTCGTTCTGAACAACTGTTAGTGTTTTCTGCACAAAAGCGATTCTTGCGAAGCAATGTGAACACTTCTGCTTCCCAGGCACAGAGAAGGTGCTAGCAAGGAATTCTCTGCCTGCCTTTCCCCAGTGCTCTGCAAGCTCTCCAGGACAACATAGAATCTGGGGCTCTGTGCTTTCTTTCCTTCTGAACAAGTGTTACTGTTTTCTGCACAAAAGCGATTCTGCGAAGAACTGTGAACAGGCACAGAGAAGGTGCTAGCAGGGAATTCTCTGCCTGCCTTTCCCCAGTGCTCTGCAAGCTCTCCAGGACAACATAGAATCTGGGGCTCTGTGCTTTCTTTCCTTCTGAACAAGTGTTACTGTTTTCTGCACAAAAGCGATTCTTGCGAAGCAATGTGAACACTTCTGCTTCCCAGGCACAGAGAAGGTGCTATCAGGGAATTCTCTGCCTGGCTTTCCACAGTGCTCTGCAAGCTCTCCAGGACAACATAAAATCTGGGGCTCTGTGCTTTCTTTCCTTCTGAACAAGTGTTACTGTTTTGTGCACAAAAGCGATTCTTGCGAAGAAATGTGAACACTTCTGCTTCCCAGGCACAGAGAAGGTGCTAGCAAGGAATTCTCTGCCTGCCTTTCCCCAGTGCTCTGCAAGCTCTGCAGGACAACATAGAATCTGGGGCTCTGTGCTTTCTTTCCTTCTGAACAAGTGTTACTGTTTTCTGCACAAAAGCGATTCTGCGAAGCAATGTGAACAGGCACAGAGAAGGTGCTAGCAGGGAATTCTCTGCCTGCCTTTCCCCAGTGCTCTGCAAGCTCTGCAGGACAACATAGAATCTGGGGCTCTGTGCTTTGTTTCGTTCTGAACAAGTGTTACTGTTTTCTGCACAAAAGCGATTCTGCGAAGCAATGTGAACACTTCTGCTTCCCAGGCACAGAGAAGGTGCTAGCAGGGAATTCTCTGCCTGCCTTTCCCCAGTGCTCTGCAAGCTCTCCAGGACAACATAGAATCTGGGGCTCTGTGCTTTCTTTCCTTCTGAACAAGTGTTAGTGTTTTCTGCACAAAAGCGATTCTTGCGAAGCAATGTGAACACTTCTGCTTCCCAGGCACAGAGAAGGTGCTAGCAAGGAATTCTCTGCCTGCCTTTCCCCAGTGCTCTGCAAGCTCTCCAGGACAACATAGAATCTGGGGCTCTGTGCTTTCTCTCCTTCTGAACAAGTGTTACTGTTTTCTGCACAAAAGCGATTCTGCGAAGCAATGTGAACACTTCTGCTTCCCAGGCACAGAGAAGGTGCTAGCAAGGAATTCTCTGCCTGCCTTTCCCCAGTGCTCTGCAAGCTCTGCAGGACAACATAGAATCTGGGGCTCTGTGCTTTCTTTCCTTCTGAACAAGTGTTACTGTTTTCTGCACAAAAGCGATTCTTGCGAAGCAATGTGAACAGGCACAGAGAAGGTGCTAGCAGGGAATTCTCTGCCTGCCTTTCCCCAGTGCTCTGCAAGCTCTCCAGGACAACATAGAATCTGGGGCTCTGTGATTTCTTTCCTTCTGAACAAGTGTTACTGTTTTCTGCACAAAAGCGATTTTTGCGAAGCAATGTGAACACTTCTGCTTCCCAGGCACAGAGAAGGTGCTAGCAGGGAATTCTCTGCCTGCCTTTCCCCAGTGCTCTGCAAGCTCTCCAGGACAACATAGAATCTGGGGCTCTGTGCTTTCTTTCCTTCTGAACAAGTGTTACTGTTTTCTGCACAAAAGCGATTCTTGCGAAGCAATGTGAACAGGCACAGAGAAGGTGCTAGCAGGGAATTCTCTGCCTGCCTTTCCCCAGTGCTCTGCAAGCTCTCCAGGACAACATAGAATCTGGGGCTCTGTGATTTCTTTCCTTCTGAACAAGTGTTACTGTTTTCTGCACAAAAGCGATTTTTGCGAAGCAATGTGAACACTTCTGCTTCACAGGCACAGAGAAGGTGCTAGCAGGGAATTCTCTGCCTGCCTTTCCCCAGTGCTCTGCAAGCTCTCCAGGACAACATAGAATCTGGGGCTCTGTGCTTTCTTTCCTTCTGAACAAGTGTTACTGTTTTCTGCACAAAAGCGATTCTGTGAAGCAATGTGAACACTTCTGCTTCCCAGGCACAGAGAAGGTGCTAGCAGGGAATTCTCTGCCTGCCTTTCCCCAGTGCTCTGCAAGCTCTCCAGGACAACATAAAATCTGGGGCTCTGTGCTTTCTTTCCTTCTGAACAAGTGTTACTGTTTTCTGCACAAAAGCGATTCTGCGAAGCAATGTGAACACTTCTGCTTCCCAGGCACAGAGAAGGTGCTAGCAAGGAATTCTCTGCCTGCCTTTCCCCAGTGCTCTGCAAGCTCTCCAGGACAACATAGAATCTGGGGCTCTGTGCTTTCTTTCCTTCTGAACAAGTGTTACTGTTTTCTGCACAAAAGCGATTCTGCGAAGCAATGTGAACACTTCTGCTTCCCAGGCACAGAGAAGGTGCTATCAGGGAATTCTCTGCCTGCCTTTCCCCAGTGCTCTGCAAGCTCTCCAGGACAACATAGAATCTGGGGCTCTGTGCTTTCTTTCCTTCTGAACAAGTGTTAGTGTTTTCTGCACAAAAGCGATTCTGCGAAGCAATGTGAACACTTCTGCTTCCCAGGCACAGAGAAGGTGCTAGCAGGGAATTCTCTGCCTGCCTTTCCCCAGTGCTCTGCAAGCTCTCCAGGACAACATAGAATCTGGGGCTCTGTGCTTTCTTTCCTTCTGAACAAGTGTTACTGTTTTCTGCACAAAAGCGATTTTTGCGAAGCAATGTGAACACTTCTGCTTCCCAGGCACAGAGAAGGTGCTAGCAGGGAATTCTCTGCCTGCCTTTCCCTAGTGCTCTGCAAGCTCTCCAGGACAACATAGAATCTGGGGCTCTGTGCTTTCTTTCCTTCTGAACAAGTGTTACTGTTTTCTGCACAAAAGCGATTCTGCGAAACAATGTGAACACTTCTGCTTCCCAGGCACAGAGAAGGTGCTAGCAAGGAATTCTCTGCCTGCCTTTCCCCAGTGCTCTGCAAGCTCTCCAGGACAACATAGAATCTGGGGCTCTGTGCTTTCTTTCCTTCTGAACAAGTGTTAGTGTTTTCTGCCCAAAAGCGATTCTTGCGAAGCAATGTGAACACTTCTGCTTCCCAGGCACAGAGAAGGTGCTAGCAAGGAATTCTCTGCCTGCCTTTCCCCAGTGCTCTGCAAGCTCTCCAGGACAACATAGAATCTGGGGCTCTGTGCTTTCTTTCCTTCTGAACAAGTGTTACTGTTTTCTGCACAAAAGCGATTCTTGCGAAGCAATGTGAACACTTCTGCTTCCCAGGCACAGAGAAGGTGCTATCAGGGAATTCTCTGCCTGGCTTTCCCCAGTGCTCTGCAAGCTCTCCAGGACAACATAAAATCTGGGGCTCTGTGCTTTCTTTCCTTCTGAACAAGTGTTACTGTTTTCTGCACAAAAGCGATTTTTGCGAAGAAATGTGAAAACTTCTGCTTCCCAGGCACAGAGAAGGTGCTAGCAAGGAATTCTCTGCCTGCCTTTCCCCAGTGCTCTGCAAGCTCTGCAGGACAACATAGAATCTGGGACTCTGTGCTTTCTTTCCTTCTGAACAAGTGTTACTGTTTTCTGCACAAAAGCGATTCTGCGAAGCAATGTGAACAGGCACAGAGAAGGTGCTAGCAGGGAATTCTCTGCCTGCCTTTCCCCAGTGCTCTGCAAGCTCTGCAGGACAACATAGAATCTGGGGCTCTGTGCTTTCTTTCGTTCTGAACAAGTGTTACTGTTTTCTGCACAAAAGCGATTCTGCGAAGCAATGTGAACACTTCTGCTTCCCAGGCACAGAGAAGGTGCTAGCAGGGAATTCTCTGCCTGCCTTTCCCCAGTGCTCTGCAAGCTCTCCAGGACAACATAGAATCTGGGGCTCTGTGATTTCTTTCCTTCTGAACAAGTGTTACTGTTTTCTGCACAAAAGCGATTCTTGCGAAGCAATGTGAACACTTCTGCTTCCCAGGCACAGAGAAGGTGCTAGCAAGGAATTCTCTGCCTGCCTTTCCCCAGTGCTCTGCAAGCTCTCCAGGACAACATAGAATCTGGGGCTCTGTGCTTTCTCTCCTTCTGAACAAGTGTTACTGTTTTCTGCACAAAAGCGATTCTGCGAAGCAATGTGAACACTTCTGCTTCCCAGGCACAGAGAAGGTGCTAGCAAGGAATTCTCTGCCTGCCTTTCCCCAGTGCTCTGCAAGCTCTGCAGGACAACATAGAATCTGGGGCTCTGTGCTTTCTTTCCTTCTGAACAAGTGTTACTGTTTTCTGCACAAAAGCGATTCTTGCGAAGCAATGTGAACAGGCACAGAGAAGGTGCTAGCAGGGAATTCTCTGCCTGCCTTTCCCCAGTGCTCTGCAAGCTCTCCAGGACAACATAGAATCTGGGGCTCTGTGATTTCTTTCCTTCTGAACAAGTGTTACTGTTTTCTGCACAAAAGCGATTTTTGCGAAGCAATGTGAACACTTCTGCTTCCCAGGCACAGAGAAGGTGCTAGCAGGGAATTCTCTGCCTGCCTTTCCCCAGTGCTCTGCAAGCTCTCCAGGACAACATAGAATCTGGGGCTCTGTGCTTTCTTTCCTTCTGAACAAGTGTTACTGTTTTCTGCACAAAAGCGATTCTTGCGAAGCAATGTGAACAGGCACAGAGAAGGTGCTAGCAGGGAATTCTCTGCCTGCCTTTCCCCAGTGTCTGCAAGCTCTCCAGGACAACATAGAATCTGGGGCTCTGTGATTTCTTTCCTTCTGAACAAGTGTTACTGTTTTCTGCACAAAAGCGATTTTTGCGAAGCAATGTGAACACTTCTGCTTCACAGGCACAGAGAAGGTGCTAGCAGGGAATTCTCTGCCTGCCTTTCCCCAGTGCTCTTCAAGCTCTCCAGGACAACATAGAATCTGGGGCTCTGTGCTTTCTTTCCTTCTGAACAAGTGTTACTGTTTTCTGCACAAAAGCGATTCTTGCGAAGCAATGTGAACACTTCTGCTTCCCAGGCACAGAGAAGGTGCTAGCAGGGAATTCTCTGCCTGCCTTTCCCCAGTGCTCTGCAAGCTCTCCAGGACAACATAGAATCTGGGGCTCTGTGCTTTCTTTCCTTCTGAACAAGTGTTACTGTTTTCTGCACAAAAGCGATTCTGCGAAGCAATGTGAACACTTCTGCTTCCGGGGCACAGAGAAGGTGCTAGCAAGGAATTCTCTGCCTGCCTTTCCCCAGTGCTCTGCAAGCTCTCCAGGACAACATAAAATCTGGGGCTCTGTGCTTTCTTTCCTTCTGAATAAGTGTAAGTGTTTTCTGCACAAAAGCGATTCTTGCGAAGCAATGTGAACACTTCTGCTTCACAGGCACAGAGAAGGTGCTAGCAGGGAATTCTCTGCCTGCCTTTCCCCAGTGCTCTGCAAGCTCTGCAGGACAACATAGAATGTGGTTCTCTGTGCTTTCTTTCCTTCTGAACAAGTGTTAGTGTTTTCTGCACAAAAGCGATTCTGCGAAGCAATGTGAACACTTCTGCTTCCCAGGCACAGAGAAGGTGCTAGCAGGGAATTCTCTGCCTGCCTTTCCCCAGTGCTCTGCAAGCTCTCCAGGACAACATAGAATCTGGGGCTCTGTGCTTTCTTTCCTTCTGAACAAGTGTTACTGTTTTCTGCACAAAAGCGATTTTTGCGAAGCAATGTGAACACTTCTGCTTCCCAGGCACAGAGAAGGTGCTAGCAAGGAATTCTCTGCCTGCCTTTCCCTAGTGCTCTGCAAGCTCTCCAGGACAACATAAAATCTGGGGCTCTGTGCTTTCTTTCCTTCTGAACAAGTGTTAGTGTTTTCTGCACAAAAGCGATTCTGCGAAGCAATGTGAACACTTCTGCTTCCCAGGCACAGAGAAGGTGCTAGCAAGGAATTCTCTGCCTGCCTTTCCCCAGTGCTCTGCAAGCTCTCCAGGACAACATAGAATCTGGGGCTCTGTGCTTTCTTTCGTTCTGAACAAGTGTTAGTGTTTTCTGCCCAAAAGCGATTCTTGCGAAGCAATGTGAACACTTCTGCTTCCCAGGCACAGAGAAGGTGCTAGCAAGGAATTCTCTGCCTGCCTTTCCCCAGTGCTCTGCAAGCTCTCCAGGACAACATAGAATCTGGGGCTCTGTGCTTTCTTTCGTTCTGAACAAGTGTTACTGTTTTCTGCACAAAAGCGATTCTGCGAAGCAATGTGAACACTTCTGCTTCCCAGGCACAGAGAAGGTGCTAGCAAGGAATTCTCTGCCTGCCTTTCCCCAGTGCTCTGCAAGCTCTCCAGGACAACATAGAATCTGGGGCTCTGTGCTTTCTTTCCTTCTGAACAAGTGTTACAGTTTTCTGCACAAAAGCGATTCTTGCGAAGCAATGTGAACATGCACAGAGAAGGTGCTAGCAGGGAATTCTCTGCCTGCCTTTCCCCAGTGCTCTGCAAGCTCTCCAGGACAACATAGAATCTGGGGCTCTGTGCTTTCTTTCCTTCTGTACAAGTGTTACTGTTTTCTGCACAAAAGCGATTCTTGCGAAGCAATGTGAACACTTCTGCTTCCCAGGCACAGAGAAGGTGCTAGCAAGGAATTCTCTGCCTGCCTTTCCCCAGTGCTCTGCAAGCTCTCCAGGACAACATAAAATCTGGGGCTCTGTGCTTTCTTTCCTTCTGAACAAGTGTTACTGTTTTCTGCACAAAAGCGATTCTGCGAAGCAATGTGAACAGGCACAGAGAAGGTGCTAGCAGGGAATTCTCTGCCTGCCTTTCCCCAGTGCTCTGCAAGCTCTCCAGGACAACATAGAATCTGGGGCTCTGTGCTTTCTTTCGTTCTGAACGAGTGTTATTGTTTCCTGCACAAAAGCGATTCTTGCGAAGCAATGTGAACACATCTGCTTCCCAGGCACAGAGAAGGTGCTAGCAGGGAATTCTCTGCCTGCCTTTCCCCAGTGCTCTGCAAGCTCTCCAGGACAACATAAAATCTGGGGCTCTGTGCTTTCTTTCCTTCTGAACAAGTGTTACTGTTTTCTGCACGAAAACGATTCTGCGAAGCAATGTGAACCCTTCTGCTTCCCAGGCACAGAGAAGGTGCTAGCAGGGAATTCTCTGCCTGCCTGTCCCCAGTGCTCTGCAAGCTCTCCAGGACAACATAGAATCTGGGGCTCTGTGCTTTCTTTCGTTCTGAACAACTGTTAGTGTTTTCTGCACAAAAGCGATTCTTGCGAAGCAATGTGAACACTTCTGCTTCCCAGGCACAGAGAAGGTGCTAGCAAGGAATTCTCTGCCTGCCTTTCCCCAGTGCTCTGCAAGCTCTCCAGGACAACATAGAATCTGGGGCTCTGTGCTTTCTTTCCTTCTGAACAAGTGTTACTGTTTTCTGCACAAAAGCGATTCTGCGAAGAACTGTGAACAGGCACAGAGAAGGTGCTAGCAGGGAATTCTCTGCCTGCCTTTCCCCAGTGCTCTGCAAGCTCTCCAGGACAACATAGAATCTGGGGCTCTGTGCTTTCTTTCCTTCTGAACAAGTGTTACTGTTTTCTGCACAAAAGCGATTCTTGCGAAGCAATGTGAACACTTCTGCTTCCCAGGCACAGAGAAGGTGCTATCAGGGAATTCTCTGCCTGCCTTTCCCCAGTGCTCTGCAAGCTCTCCAGGACAACATAAAATCTGGGGCTCTGTGCTTTCTTTCCTTCTGAACAAGTGTTACTGTTTTGTGCACAAAAGCGATTCTTGCGAAGAAATGTGAACACTTCTGCTTCCCAGGCACAGAGAAGGTGCTAGCAAGGAATTCTCTGCCTGCCTTTCCCCAGTGCTCTGCAAGCTCTGCAGGACAACATAGAATCTGGGGCTCTGTGCTTTCTTTCCTTCTGAACAAGTGTTACTGTTTTCTGCACAAAAGCGATTCTGCGAAGCAATGTGAACAGGCACAGAGAAGGTGCTAGCAGGGAATTCTCTGCCTGCCTTTCCCCAGTGCTCTGCAAGCTCTGCAGGACAACATAGAATCTGGGGCTCTGTGCTTTATTTCGTTCTGAACAAGTGTTACTGTTTTCTGCACAAAAGCGATTCTGCGAAGCAATGTGAACACTTCTGCTTCCCAGGCACAGAGAAGGTGCTAGCAGGGAATTCTCTGCCTGCCTTTCCCCAGTGCTCTGCAAGCTCTCCAGGACAACATAGAATCTGGGGCTCTGTGCTTTCTTTCCTTCTGAACAAGTGTTAGTGTTTTCTGCACAAAAGCGATTCTTGCGAAGCAATGTGAACACTTCTGCTTCCCAGGCACAGAGAAGGTGCTAGCAAGGAATTCTCTGCCTGCCTTTCCCCAGTGCTCTGCAAGCTCTGCAGGACAACATAGAATCTGGGGCTCTGTGCTTTCTCTCCTTCTGAACAAGTGTTACTGTTTTCTGCACAAAAGCGATTCTGCGAAGCAATGTGAACACTTCTGCTTCCCAGGCACAGAGAAGGTGCTAGCAAGGAATTCTCTGCCTGCCTTTCCCCAGTGCTCTGCAAGCTCTGCAGGACAACATAGAATCTGGGGCTCTGTGCTTTCTTTCCTTCTGAACAAGTGTTACTGTTTTCTGCACAAAAGCGATTCTTGCGAAGCAATGTGAACAGGCACAGAGAAGGTGCTAGCAGGGAATTCTCTGCCTGCCTTTCCCCAGTGCTCTGCAAGCTCTCCAGGACAACATAGAATCTGGGGCTCTGTGATTTCTTTCCTTCTGAACAAGTGTTACTGTTTTCTGCACAAAAGCGATTTTTGCGAAGCAATGTGAACACTTCTGCTTCCCAGGCACAGAGAAGGTGCTAGCAGGGAATTCTCTGCCTGCCTTTCCCCAGTGCTCTGCAAGCTCTCCAGGACAACATAGAATCTGGGGCTCTGTGCTTTCTTTCCTTCTGAACAAGTGTTACTGTTTTCTGCACAAAAGCGATTCTTGCGAAGCAATGTGAACAGGCACAGAGAAGGTGCTAGCAGGGAATTCTCTGCCTGCCTTTCCCCAGTGCTCTGCAAGCTCTCCAGGACAACATAGAATCTGGGGCTCTGTGATTTCTTTCCTTCTGAACAAGTGTTACTGTTTTCTGCACAAAAGCGATTTTTGCGAAGCAATGTGAACACTTCTGCTTCACAGGCACAGAGAAGGTGCTAGCAGGGAATTCTCTGCCTGCCTTTCCCCAGTGCTCTGCAAGCTCTCCAGGACAACATAGAATCTGGGGCTCTGTGCTTTCTTTCCTTCTGAACAAGTGTTACTGTTTTCTGCACAAAAGCGATTCTGTGAAGCAATGTGAACACTTCTGCTTCCCAGGCACAGAGAAGGTGCTAGCAGGGAATTCTCTGCCTGCCTTTCCCCAGTGCTCTGCAAGCTCTCCAGGACAACATAAAATCTGGGGCTCTGTGCTTTCTTTCCTTCTGAACAAGTGTTACTGTTTTCTGCACAAAAGCGATTCTGCGAAGCAATGTGAACACTTCTGCTTCCCAGGCACAGAGAAGGTGCTAGCAAGGAATTCTCTGCCTGCCTTTCCCCAGTGCTCTGCAAGCTCTCCAGGACAACATAGAATCTGGGGCTCTGTGCTTTCTTTCGTTCTGAACAAGTGTTACTGTTTTCTGCACAAAAGCGATTCTGCGAAGCAATGTGAACACTTCTGCTTCCCAGGCACAGAGAAGGTGCTAGCAGGGAATTCTCTGCCTGCCTTTCCCCAGTGCTCTGCAAGCTCTCCAGGACAACATAGAATCTGGGGCTCTGTGCTTTCTTTCCTTCTGAACAAGTGTTAGTGTTTTCTGCACAAAAGCGATTCTGCGAAGCAATGTGAACACTTCTGCTTCCCAGGCACAGAGAAGGTGCTAGCAGGGAATTCTCTGCCTGCCTTTCCCCAGTGCTCTGCAAGCTCTCCAGGACAACATAGAATCTGGGGCTCTGTGCTTTCTTTCCTTCTGAACAAGTGTTACTGTTTTCTGCACAAAAGCGATTTTTGCGAAGCAATGTGAACACTTCTGCTTCCCAGGCACAGAGAAGGTGCTAGCAGGGAATTCTCTGCCTGCCTTTCCCTAGTGCTCTGCAAGCTCTCCAGGACAACATAGAATCTGGGGCTCTGTGCTTTCTTTCCTTCTGAACAAGTGTTAGTGTTTTCTGCACAAAAGCGATTCTGCGAAACAATGTGAACACTTCTGCTTCCCAGGCACAGAGAAGGTGCTAGCAAGGAATTCTCTGCCTGCCTTTCCCCAGTGCTCTGCAAGCTCTCCAGGACAACATAGAATCTGGGGCTCTGTGCTTTCTTTCGTTCTGAACAAGTGTTACTGTTTTCTGCCCAAAAGCGATTCTTGCGAAGCAATGTGAACACTTCTGCTTCCCAGGCACAGAGAAGGTGCTAGCAAGGAATTCTCTGCCTGCCTTTCCCCAGTGCTCTGCAAGCTCTCCAGGACAACATAGAATCTGGGGCTCTGTGCTTTCTTTCCTTCTGAACAAGTGTTACTGTTTTCTGCACAAAAGCGATTCTTGCGAAGCAATGTGAACACTTCTGCTTCCCAGGCACAGAGAAGGTGCTATCAGGGAATTCTCTGCCTGGCTTTCCCCAGTGCTCTGCAAGCTCTCCAGGACAACATAAAATCTGGGGCTCTGTGCTTTCTTTCCTTCTGAACAAGTGTTACTGTTTTCTGCACAAAAGCGATTCTTGCGAAGAAATGTGAACACTTCTGCTTCCCAGGCACAGAGAAGGTGCTAGCAAGGAATTCTCTGCCTGCCTTTCCCCAGTGCTCTGCAAGCTCTGCAGGACAACATAGAATCTGGGACTCTGTGCTTTCTTTCCTTCTGAACAAGTGTTAGTGTTTTCTGCACAAAAGCGATTCTGCGAAGCAATGTGAACAGGCACAGAGAAGGTGCTAGCAGGGAATTCTCTGCCTGCCTTTCCCCAGTGCTCTGCAAGCTCTGCAGGACAACATAGAATCTGGGGCTCTGTGCTTTCTTTCGTTCTGAACAAGTGTTACTGTTTTCTGCACAAAAGCGATTCTGCGAAGCAATGTGAACACTTCTGCTTCCCAGGCACAGAGAAGGTGCTAGCAGGGAATTCTCTGCCTGCCTTTCCCCAGTGCTCTGCAAGCTCTGCAGGACAACATAGAATCTGGGGCTCTGTGCTTTCTTTCCTTCTGAACAAGTGTTACTGTTTTCTGCACAAAAGCGATTCTTGCGAAGCAATGTGAACACTTCTGCTTCCCAGGCACAGAGAAGGTGCTAGCAAGGAATTCTCTGCCTGCCTTTCCCCAGTGCTCTGCAAGCTCTCCAGGACAACATAGAATCTGGGGCTCTGTGCTTTCTCTCCTTCTGAACAAGTGTTACTGTTTTCTGCACAAAAGCGATTCTGCGAAGCAATGTGAACACTTCTGCTTCCCAGGCACAGAGAAGGTGCTAGCAAGGAATTCTCTGCCTGCCTTTCCCCAGTGCTCTGCAAGCTCTGCAGGACAACATAGAATCTGGGGCTCTGTGCTTTCTTTCCTTCTGAACAAGTGTTACTGTTTTCTGCACAAAAGCGATTCTTGCGAAGCAATGTGAACAGGCACAGAGAAGGTGCTAGCAGGGAATTCTCTGCCTGCCTTTCCCCAGTGCTCTGCAAGCTCTCCAGGACAACATAGAATCTGGGGCTCTGTGATTTCTTTCCTTCTGAACAAGTGTTACTGTTTTCTGCACAAAAGCGATTTTTGCGAAGCAATGTGAACACTTCTGCTTCCCAGGCACAGAGAAGGTGCTAGCAGGGAATTCTCTGCCTGCCTTTCCCCAGTGCTCTGCAAGCTCTCCAGGACAACATAGAATCTGGGGCTCTGTGCTTTCTTTCCTTCTGAACAAGTGTTACTGTTTTCTGCACAAAAGCGATTCTTGCGAAGCAATGTGAACACTTCTGCTTCCCAGGCACAGAGAAGGTGCTAGCAAGGAATTCTCTGCCTGCCTTTCCCCAGTGCTCTGCAAGCTCTCCAGGACAACATAGAATCTGGGGCTCTGTGCTTTCTTTCGTTCTGAACAAGTGTTACTGTTTTCTGCACAAAAGCGATTCTGCGAAGCAATGTGAACACTTCTGCTTCCCAGGCACAGAGAAGGTGCTAGCAAGGAATTCTCTGCCTGCCTTTCCCCAGTGCTCTGCAAGCTCTGCAGGACAACATAGAATCTGGGGCTCTGTGCTTTCTTTCCTTCTGAACAAGTGTTACTGTTTTCTGCACAAAAGCGATTCTTGCGAAGCAATGTGAACAGGCACAGAGAAGGTGCTAGCAGGGAATTCTCTGCCTGCCTTTCCCCAGTGCTCTGCAAGCTCTCCAGGACAACATAGAATCTGGGGCTCTGTGATTTCTTTCCTTCTGAACAAGTGTTACTGTTTTCTGCACAAAAGCGATTTTTGCGAAGCAATGTGAACACTTCTGCTTCCCAGGCACAGAGAAGGTGCTAGCAGGGAATTCTCTGCCTGCCTTTCCCCAGTGCTCTGCAAGCTCTCCAGGACAACATAGAATCTGGGGCTCTGTGCTTTCTTTCCTTCTGAACAAGTGTTACTGTTTTCTGCACAAAAGCGATTCTTGCGAAGCAATGTGAACAGGCACAGAGAAGGTGCTAGCAGGGAATTCTCTGCCTGCCTTTCCCCAGTGCTCTGCAAGCTCTCCAGGACAACATAGAATCTGGGGCTCTGTGATTTCTTTCCTTCTGAACAAGTGTTACTGTTTTCTGCACAAAAGCGATTTTTGCGAAGCAATGTGAACACTTCTGCTTCACAGGCACAGAGAAGGTGCTAGCAGGGAATTCTCTGCCTGCCTTTCCCCAGTGCTCTTCAAGCTCTCCAGGACAACATAGAATCTGGGGCTCTGTGCTTTCTTTCCTTCTGAACAAGTGTTACTGTTTTCTGCACAAAAGCGATTCTTGCGAAGCAATGTGAACACTTCTGCTTCCCAGGCACAGAGAAGGTGCTAGCAGGGAATTCTCTGCCTGCCTTTCCCCAGTGCTCTGCAAGCTCTCCAGGACAACATAGAATCTGGGGCTCTGTGCTTTCTTTCCTTCTGAACAAGTGTTACTGTTTTCTGCACAAAAGCGATTCTGCGAAGCAATGTGAACACTTCTGCTTCCGGGGCACAGAGAAGGTGCTAGCAAGGAATTCTCTGCCTGCCTTTCCCCAGTGCTCTGCAAGCTCTCCAGGACAACATAGAATCTGGGGCTCTGTGCTTTCTTTCCTTCTGAATAAGTGTAAGTGTTTTCTGCACAAAAGCGATTCTTGCGAAGCAATGTGAACACTTCTGCTTCACAGGCACAGAGAAGGTGCTAGCAGGGAATTCTCTGCCTGCCTTTCCCCAGTGCTCTGCAAGCTCTCCAGGACAACATAGAATGTGGTTCTCTGTGCTTTCTTTCCTTCTGAACAAGTGTTAGTGTTTTCTGCACAAAAGCGATTCTGCGAAGCAATGTGAACACTTCTGCTTCCCAGGCACAGAGAAGGTGCTAGCAGGGAATTCTCTGCCTGCCTTTCCCCAGTGCTCTGCAAGCTCTCCAGGACAACATAGAATCTGGGGCTCTGTGCTTTCTTTCCTTCTGAACAAGTGTTACTGTTTTCTGCACAAAAGCGATTTTTGCGAAGCAATGTGAACACTTCTGCTTCCCAGGCACAGAGAAGGTGCTAGCAGGGAATTCTCTGCCTGCCTTTCCCTAGTGCTCTGCAAGCTCTCCAGGACAACATAAAATCTGGGGCTCTGTGCTTTCTTTCCTTCTGAACAAGTGTTAGTGTTTTCTGCACAAAAGCGATTCTGCGAAGCAATGTGAACACTTCTGCTTCCCAGGCACAGAGAAGGTGCTAGCAAGGAATTCTCTGCCTGCCTTTCCCCAGTGCTCTGCAAGCTCTCCAGGACAACATAGAATCTGGGGCTCTGTGCTTTCTTTCGTTCTGAACAAGTGTTAGTGTTTTCTGCCCAAAAGCGATTCTTGCGAAGCAATGTGAACACTTCTGCTTCCCAGGCACAGAGAAGGTGCTAGCAAGGAATTCTCTGCCTGCCTTTCCCCAGTGCTCTGCAAGCTCTCCAGGACAACATAGAATCTGGGGCTCTGTGCTTTCTTTCGTTCTGAACAAGTGTTACTGTTTTCTGCACAAAAGCGATTCTGCGAAGCAATGTGAACACTTCTGCTTCCCAGGCACAGAGAAGGTGCTAGCAGGGAATTCTCTGCCTGCCTTTCCCCAGTGCTCTGCAAGCTCTCCAGGACAACATAGAATCTGGGGCTCTGTGCTTTCTTTCCTTCTGAACAAGTGTTACAGTTTTCTGCACAAAAGCGATTCTTGCGAAGCAATGTGAACATGCACAGAGAAGGTGCTAGCAGGGAATTCTCTGCCTGCCTTTCCCCAGTGCTCTGCAAGCTCTCCAGGACAACATAGAATCTGGGGCTCTGTGCTTTCTTTCCTTCTGTACAAGTGTTACTGTTTTCTGCACAAAAGCGATTCTTGCGAAGCAATGTGAACACTTCTGCTTCCCAGGCACAGAGAAGGTGCTAGCAAGGAATTCTCTGCCTGCCTTTCCCCAGTGCTCTGCAAGCTCTCCAGGACAACATAAAATCTGGGGCTCTGTGCTTTCTTTCCTTCTGAACAAGTGTTACTGTTTTCTGCACAAAAGCGATTCTGCGAAGCAATGTGAACAGGCACAGAGAAGGTGCTAGCAGGGAATTCTCTGCCTGCCTTTCCCCAGTGCTCTGCAAGCTCTCCAGGACAACATAGAATCTGGGGCTCTGTGCTTTCTTTCGTTCTGAACGAGTGTTATTGTTTCCTGCACAAAAGCGATTCTTGCGAAGCAATGTGAACACTTCTGCTTCCCAGGCACAGAGAAGGTGCTAGCAGGGAATTCTCTGCCTGCCTTTCCCCAGTGCTCTGCAAGCTCTCCAGGACAACATAAAATCTGGGGCTCTGTGCTTTCTTTCCTTCTGAACAAGTGTTACTGTTTTCTGCACGAAAACGATTCTGCGAAGCAATGTGAACCCTTCTGCTTCACAGGCACAGAGAAGGTGCTAGCAGGGAATTCTCTGCCTGCCTGTCCCCAGTGCTCTGCAAGCTCTCCAGGACAACATAGAATCTGGGGCTCTGTGCTTTCTTTCGTTCTGAACAACTGTTAGTGTTTTCTGCACAAAAGCGATTCTTGCGAAGCAATGTGAACACTTCTGCTTCCCAGGCACAGAGAAGGTGCTAGCAAGGAATTCTCTGCCTGCCTTTCCCCAGTGCTCTGCAAGCTCTCCAGGACAACATAGAATCTGGGGCTCTGTGCTTTCTTTCCTTCTGAACAAGTGTTACTGTTTTCTGCACAAAAGCGATTCTGCGAAGAACTGTGAACAGGCACAGAGAAGGTGCTAGCAGGGAATTCTCTGCCTGCCTTTCCCCAGTGCTCTGCAAGCTCTCCAGGACAACATAGAATCTGGGGCTCTGTGCTTTCTTTCCTTCTGAACAAGTGTTACTGTTTTCTGCACAAAAGCGATTCTTGCGAAGCAATGTGAACACTTCTGCTTCCCAGGCACAGAGAAGGTGCTATCAGGGAATTCTCTGCCTGGCTTTCCACAGTGCTCTGCAAGCTCTCCAGGACAACATAAAATCTGGGGCTCTGTGCTTTCTTTCCTTCTGAACAAGTGTTACTGTTTTGTGCACAAAAGCGATTCTTGCGAAGAAATGTGAACACTTCTGCTTCCCAGGCACAGAGAAGGTGCTAGCAAGGAATTCTCTGCCTGCCTTTCCCCAGTGCTCTGCAAGCTCTGCAGGACAACATAGAATCTGGGGCTCTGTGCTTTCTTTCCTTCTGAACAAGTGTTACTGTTTTCTGCACAAAAGCGATTCTGCGAAGCAATGTGAACAGGCACAGAGAAGGTGCTAGCAGGGAATTCTCTGCCTGCCTTTCCCCAGTGCTCTGCAAGCTCTGCAGGACAACATAGAATCTGGGGCTCTGTGCTTTGTTTCGTTCTGAACAAGTGTTACTGTTTTCTGCACAAAAGCGATTCTGCGAAGCAATGTGAACACTTCTGCTTCCCAGGCACAGAGAAGGTGCTAGCAAGGAATTCTCTGCCTGCCTTTCCCCAGTGCTCTGCAAGCTCTCCAGGACAACATAGAATCTGGGGCTCTGTGCTTTCTCTCCTTCTGAACAAGTGTTACTGTTTTCTGCACAAAAGCGATTCTGCGAAGCAATGTGAACACTTCTGCTTCCCAGGCACAGAGAAGGTGCTAGCAAGGAATTCTCTGCCTGCCTTTCCCCAGTGCTCTGCAAGCTCTGCAGGACAACATAGAATCTGGGGCTCTGTGCTTTCTTTCCTTCTGAACAAGTGTTACTGTTTTCTGCACAAAAGCGATTCTTGCGAAGCAATGTGAACAGGCACAGAGAAGGTGCTAGCAGGGAATTCTCTGCCTGCCTTTCCCCAGTGCTCTGCAAGCTCTCCAGGACAACATAGAATCTGGGGCTCTGTGATTTCTTTCCTTCTGAACAAGTGTTACTGTTTTCTGCACAAAAGCGATTTTTGCGAAGCAATGTGAACACTTCTGCTTCCCAGGCACAGAGAAGGTGCTAGCAGGGAATTCTCTGCCTGCCTTTCCCCAGTGCTCTGCAAGCTCTCCAGGACAACATAGAATCTGGGGCTCTGTGCTTTCTTTCCTTCTGAACAAGTGTTACTGTTTTCTGCACAAAAGCGATTCTTGCGAAGCAATGTGAACAGGCACAGAGAAGGTGCTAGCAGGGAATTCTCTGCCTGCCTTTCCCCAGTGCTCTGCAAGCTCTCCAGGACAACATAGAATCTGGGGCTCTGTGATTTCTTTCCTTCTGAACAAGTGTTACTGTTTTCTGCACAAAAGCGATTTTTGCGAAGCAATGTGAACACTTCTGCTTCACAGGCACAGAGAAGGTGCTAGCAGGGAATTCTCTGCCTGCCTTTCCCCAGTGCTCTTCAAGCTCTCCAGGACAACATAGAATCTGGGGCTCTGTGCTTTCTTTCCTTCTGAACAAGTGTTACTGTTTTCTGCACAAAAGCGATTCTTGCGAAGCAATGTGAACACTTCTGCTTCCCAGGCACAGAGAAGGTGCTAGCAGGGAATTCTCTGCCTGCCTTTCCCCAGTGCTCTGCAAGCTCTCCAGGACAACATAGAATCTGGGGCTCTGTGCTTTCTTTCCTTCTGAACAAGTGTTACTGTTTTCTGCACAAAAGCGATTCTGCGAAGCAATGTGAACACTTCTGCTTCCGGGGCACAGAGAAGGTGCTAGCAAGGAATTCTCTGCCTGCCTTTCCCCAGTGCTCTGCAAGCTCTCCAGGACAACATAAAATCTGGGGCTCTGTGCTTTCTTTCCTTCTGAATAAGTGTAAGTGTTTTCTGCACAAAAGCGATTCTTGCGAAGCAATGTGAACACTTCGGCTTCACAGGCACAGAGAAGGTGCTAGCAGGGAATTCTCTGCCTGCCTTTCCCCAGTGCTCTGCAAGCTCTGCAGGACAACATAGAATGTGGTTCTCTGTGCTTTCTTTCCTTCTGAACAAGTGTTAGTGTTTTCTGCACAAAAGCGATTCTGCGAAGCAATGTGAACACTTCTGCTTCCCAGGCACAGAGAAGGTGCTAGCAGGGAATTCTCTGCCTGCCTTTCCCCAGTGCTCTGCAAGCTCTGCAGGACAACATAGAATCTGGGGCTCTGTGCTTTCTTTCCTTCTGAACAAGTGTTACTGTTTTCTGCACAAAAGCGATTTTTGCGAAGCAATGTGAACACTTCTGCTTCCCAGGCACAGAGAAGGTGCTAGCAGGGAATTCTCTGCCTGCCTTTCCCTAGTGCTCTGCAAGCTCTCCAGGACAACATAAAATCTGGGGCTCTGTGCTTTCTTTCCTTCTGAACAAGTGTTAGTGTTTTCTGCACAAAAGCGATTCTGCGAAGCAATGTGAACACTTCTGCTTCCCAGGCACAGAGAAGGTGCTAGCAAGGAATTCTCTGCCTGCCTTTCCCCAGTGCTCTGCAAGCTCTCCAGGACAACATAGAATCTGGGGCTCTGTGCTTTCTTTCGTTCTGAACAAGTGTTAGTGTTTTCTGCCCAAAAGCGATTCTTGCGAAGCAATGTGAACACTTCTGCTTCCCAGGCACAGAGAAGGTGCTAGCAAGGAATTCTCTGCCTGCCTTTCCCCAGTGCTCTGCAAGCTCTCCAGGACAACATAGAATCTGGGGCTCTGTGCTTTCTTTCGTTCTGAACAAGTGTTACTGTTTTCTGCACAAAAGCGATTCTGCGAAGCAATGTGAACACTTCTGCTTCCCAGGCACAGAGAAGGTGCTAGCAGGGAATTCTCTGCCTGCCTTTCCCCAGTGCTCTGCAAGCTCTCCAGGACAACATAGAATCTGGGGCTCTGTGCTTTCTTTCCTTCTGAACAAGTGTTACAGTTTTCTGCACAAAAGCGATTCTTGCGAAGCAATGTGAACATGCACAGAGAAGGTGCTAGCAGGGAATTCTCTGCCTGCCTTTCCCCAGTGCTCTGCAAGCTCTGCAGGACAACATAGAATCTGGGGCTCTGTGCTTTCTTTCGTTCTGAACAAGTGTTACTGTTTTCTGCACAAAAGCGATTCTTGCGAAGCAATGTGAACACTTCTGCTTCCCAGGCACAGAGAAGGTGCTAGCAAGGAATTCTCTGCCTGCCTTTCCCCAGTGCTCTGCAAGCTCTCCAGGACAACATAAAATCTGGGGCTCTGTGCTTTCTTTCCTTCTGAACAAGTGTTACTGTTTTCTGCACAAAAGCGATTCTGCGAAGCAATGTGAACAGGCACAGAGAAGGTGCTAGCAGGGAATTCTCTGCCTGCCTTTCCCCAGTGCTCTGCAAGCTCTCCAGGACAACATAGAATCTGGGGCTCTGTGCTTTCTTTCGTTCTGAACGAGTGTTATTGTTTCCTGCACAAAAGCGATTCTTGCGAAGCAATGTGAACACATCTGCTTCCCAGGCACAGAGAAGGTGCTAGCAGGGAATTCTCTGCCTGCCTTTCCCCAGTGCTCTGCAAGCTCTCCAGGACAACATAAAATCTGGGGCTCTGTGCTTTCTTTCCTTCTGAACAAGTGTTACTGTTTTCTGCACGAAAACGATTCTGCGAAGCAATGTGAACCCTTCTGCTTCCCAGGCACAGAGAAGGTGCTAGCAGGGAATTCTCTGCCTGCCTGTCCCCAGTGCTCTGCAAGCTCTCTAGGACAACATAGAATCTGGGGCTCTGTGCTTTCTTTCGTTCTGAACAACTGTTAGTGTTTTCTGCACAAAAGCGATTCTTGCGAAGCAATGTGAACACTTCTGCTTCCCAGGCACAGAGAAGGTGCTAGCAAGGAATTCTCTGCCTGCCTTTCCCCAGTGCTCTGCAAGCTCTCCAGGACAACATAGAATCTGGGGCTCTGTGCTTTCTTTCCTTCTGAACAAGTGTTACTGTTTTCTGCACAAAAGCGATTCTGCGAAGAACTGTGAACAGGCACAGAGAAGGTGCTAGCAGGGAATTCTCTGCCTGCCTTTCCCCAGTGCTCTGCAAGCTCTCCAGGACAACATAGAATCTGGGGCTCTGTGCTTTCTTTCCTTCTGAACAAGTGTTACTGTTTTCTGCACAAAAGCGATTCTTGCGAAGCAATGTGAACACTTCTGCTTCCCAGGCACAGAGAAGGTGCTATCAGGGAATTCTCTGCCTGGCTTTCCACAGTGCTCTGCAAGCTCTCCAGGACAACATAAAATCTGGGGCTCTGTGCTTTCTTTCCTTCTGAACAAGTGTTACTGTTTTGTGCACAAAAGCGATTCTTGCGAAGAAATGTGAACACTTCTGCTTCCCAGGCACAGAGAAGGTGCTAGCAAGGAATTCTCTGCCTGCCTTTCCCCAGTGCTCTGCAAGCTCTGCAGGACAACATAAAATCTGGGGCTCTGTGCTTTCTTTCCTTCTGAACAAGTGTTACTGTTTTCTGCACAAAAGCGATTCTGCGAAGCAATGTGAACAGGCACAGAGAAGGTGCTAGCAGGGAATTCTCTGCCTGCCTTTCCCCAGTGCTCTGCAAGCTCTGCAGGACAACATAGAATCTGGGGCTCTGTGCTTTGTTTCGTTCTGAACAAGTGTTACTGTTTTCTGCACAAAAGCGATTCTGCGAAGCAATGTGAACACTTCTGCTTCCCAGGCACAGAGAAGGTGCTAGCAGGGAATTCTCTGCCTGCCTTTCCCCAGTGCTCTGCAAGCTCTCCAGGACAACATAGAATCTGGGGCTCTGTGCTTTCTTTCCTTCTGAACAAGTGTTACTGTTTTCTGCACAAAAGCGATTCTTGCGAAGCAATGTGAACACTTCTGCTTCCCAGGCACAGAGAAGGTGCTAGCAAGGAATTCTCTGCCTGCCTTTCCCCAGTGCTCTGCAAGCTCTCCAGGACAACATAGAATCTGGGGCTCTGTGCTTTCTCTCCTTCTGAACAAGTGTTACTGTTTTCTGCACAAAAGCGATTCTGCGAAGCAATGTGAACACTTCTGCTTCCCAGGCACAGAGAAGGTGCTAGCAAGGAATTCTCTGCCTGCCTTTCCCCAGTGCTCTGCAAGCTCTGCAGGACAACATAGAATCTGGGGCTCTGTGCTTTCTTTCCTTCTGAACAAGTGTTACTGTTTTCTGCACAAAAGCGATTCTTGCGAAGCAATGTGAACAGGCACAGAGAAGGTGCTAGCAGGGAATTCTCTGCCTGCCTTTCCCCAGTGCTCTGCAAGCTCTCCAGGACAACATAGAATCTGGGGCTCTGTGATTTCTTTCCTTCTGAACAAGTGTTACTGTTTTCTGCACAAAAGCGATTTTTGCGAAGCAATGTGAACACTTCTGCTTCCCAGGCACAGAGAAGGTGCTAGCAGGGAATTCTCTGCCTGCCTTTCCCCAGTGCTCTGCAAGCTCTCCAGGACAACATAGAATCTGGGGCTCTGTGCTTTCTTTCCTTCTGAACAAGTGTTACTGTTTTCTGCACAAAAGCGATTCTTGCGAAGCAATGTGAACAGGCACAGAGAAGGTGCTAGCAGGGAATTCTCTGCCTGCCTTTCCCCAGTGCTCTGCAAGCTCTCCAGGACAACATAGAATCTGGGGCTCTGTGATTTCTTTCCTTCTGAACAAGTGTTACTGTTTTCTGCACAAAAGCGATTTTTGCGAAGCAATGTGAACACTTCTGCTTCACAGGCACAGAGAAGGTGCTAGCAGGGAATTCTCTGCCTGCCTTTCCCCAGTGCTCTGCAAGCTCTCCAGGACAACATAGAATCTGGGGCTCTGTGCTTTCTTTCCTTCTGAACAAGTGTTACTGTTTTCTGCACAAAAGCGATTCTGTGAAGCAATGTGAACACTTCTGCTTCCCAGGCACAGAGAAGGTGCTAGCAGGGAATTCTCTGCCTGCCTTTCCCCAGTGCTCTGCAAGCTCTCCAGGACAACATAGAATCTGGGGCTCTGTGATTTCTTTCCTTCTGAACAAGTGTTACTGTTTTCTGCACAAAAGCGATTCTGCGAAGCAATGTGAACACTTCTGCTTCCCAGGCACAGAGAAGGTGCTAGCAAGGAATTCTCTGCCTGCCTTTCCCCAGTGCTCTGCAAGCTCTCCAGGACAACATAGAATCTGGGGCTCTGTGCTTTCTTTCCTTCTGAACAAGTGTTACTGTTTTCTGCACAAAAGCGATTCTGCGAAACAATGTGAACACTTCTGCTTCCCAGGCACAGAGAAGGTGCTAGCAAGGAATTCTCTGCCTGCCTTTCCCCAGTGCTCTGCAAGCTCTGCAGGACAACATAGAATCTGGGGCTCTGTGCTTTCTTTCGTTCTGAACAAGTGTTACTGTTTTCTGCCCAAAAGCGATTCTTGCGAAGCAATGTGAACACTTCTGCTTCCCAGGCACAGAGAAGGTGCTAGCAGGGAATTCTCTGCCTGCCTTTCCCCAGTGCTCTGCAAGCTCTCCAGGACAACATAGAATCTGGGGCTCTGTGCTTTCTTTCCTTCTGAACAAGTGTTACTGTTTTCTGCACAAAAGCGATTCTTGCGAAGCAATGTGAACACTTCTGCTTCCCAGGCACAGAGAAGGTGCTATCAGGGAATTCTCTGCCTGGCTTTCCCCAGTGCTCTGCAAGCTCTCCAGGACAACATAAAATCTGGGGCTCTGTGCTTTCTTTCCTTCTGAACAAGTGTTACTGTTTTCTGCACAAAAGCGATTCTTGCGAAGAAATGTGAACACTTCTGCTTCCCAGGCACAGAGAAGGTGCTAGCAAGGAATTCTCTGCCTGCCTTTCCCCAGTGCTCTGCAAGCTCTGCAGGACAACATAGAATCTGGGACTCTGTGCTTTCTTTCCTTCTGAACAAGTGTTACTGTTTTCTGCACAAAAGCGATTCTGCGAAGCAATGTGAACAGGCACAGAGAAGGTGCTAGCAGGGAATTCTCTGCCTGCCTTTCCCCAGTGCTCTGCAAGCTCTGCAGGACAACATAGAATCTGGGGCTCTGTGCTTTCTTTCGTTCTGAACAAGTGTTACTGTTTTCTGCACAAAAGCGATTCTGCGAAGCAATGTGAACACTTCTGCTTCCCAGGCACAGAGAAGGTGCTAGCAGGGAATTCTCTGCCTGCCTTTCCCCAGTGCTCTGCAAGCTCTGCAGGACAACATAGAATCTGGGGCTCTGTGCTTTCTTTCCTTCTGAACAAGTGTTACTGTTTTCTGCACAAAAGCGATTCTTGCGAAGCAATGTGAACACTTCTGCTTCCCAGGCACAGAGAAGGTGCTAGCAAGGAATTCTCTGCCTGCCTTTCCCCAGTGCTCTGCAAGCTCTCCAGGACAACATAGAATCTGGGGCTCTGTGCTTTCTCTCCTTCTGAACAAGTGTTACTGTTTTCTGCACAAAAGCGATTCTGCGAAGCAATGTGAACACCTCTGCTTCCCAGGCACAGAGAAGGTGCTAGCAAGGAATTCTCTGCCTGCCTTTCCCCAGTGCTCTGCAAGCTCTGCAGGACAACATAGAATCTGGGGCTCTGTGCTTTCTTTCCTTCTGAACAAGTGTTACTGTTTTCTGCACAAAAGCGATTCTTGCGAAGCAATGTGAACAGGCACAGAGAAGGTGCTAGCAGGGAATTCTCTGCCTGCCTTTCCCCAGTGCTCTGCAAGCTCTCCAGGACAACATAGAATCTGGGGCTCTGTGATTTCTTTCCTTCTGAACAAGTGTTACTGTTTTCTGCACAAAAGCGATTTTTGCGAAGCAATGTGAACACTTCTGCTTCCCAGGCACAGAGAAGGTGCTAGCAGGGAATTCTCTGCCTGCCTTTCCCCAGTGCTCTGCAAGCTCTCCAGGACAACATAGAATCTGGGGCTCTGTGCTTTCTTTCCTTCTGAACAAGTGTTACTGTTTTCTGCACAAAAGCGATTCTTGCGAAGCAATGTGAACACTTCTGCTTCCCAGGCACAGAGAAGGTGCTAGCAAGGAATTCTCTGCCTGCCTTTCCCCAGTGCTCTGCAAGCTCTCCAGGACAACATAGAATCTGGGGCTCTGTGCTTTCTTTCGTTCTGAACAAGTGTTACTGTTTTCTGCACAAAAGCGATTCTGCGAAGCAATGTGAACACTTCTGCTTCCCAGGCACAGAGAAGGTGCTAGCAAGGAATTCTCTGCCTGCCTTTCCCCAGTGCTCTGCAAGCTCTGCAGGACAACATAGAATCTGGGGCTCTGTGCTTTCTTTCCTTCTGAACAAGTGTTACTGTTTTCTGCACAAAAGCGATTCTTGCGAAGCAATGTGAACAGGCACAGAGAAGGTGCTAGCAGGGAATTCTCTGCCTGCCTTTCCCCAGTGCTCTGCAAGCTCTCCAGGACAACATAGAATCTGGGGCTCTGTGATTTCTTTCCTTCTGAACAAGTGTTACTGTTTTCTGCACAAAAGCGATTTTTGCGAAGCAATGTGAACACTTCTGCTTCCCAGGCACAGAGAAGGTGCTAGCAGGGAATTCTCTGCCTGCCTTTCCCCAGTGCTCTGCAAGCTCTCCAGGACAACATAGAATCTGGGGCTCTGTGCTTTCTTTCCTTCTGAACAAGTGTTACTGTTTTCTGCACAAAAGCGATTCTTGCGAAGCAATGTGAACAGGCACAGAGAAGGTGCTAGCAGGGAATTCTCTGCCTGCCTTTCCCCAGTGCTCTGCAAGCTCTCCAGGACAACATAGAATCTGGGGCTCTGTGATTTCTTTCCTTCTGAACAAGTGTTACTGTTTTCTGCACAAAAGCGATTTTTGCGAAGCAATGTGAACACTTCTGCTTCACAGGCACAGAGAAGGTGCTAGCAGGGAATTCTCTGCCTGCCTTTCCCCAGTGCTCTGCAAGCTCTCCAGGACAACATAGAATCTGGGGCTCTGTGCTTTCTTTCCTTCTGAACAAGTGTTACTGTTTTCTGCACAAAAGCGATTCTTGCGAAGCAATGTGAACACTTCTGCTTCCCAGGCACAGAGAAGGTGCTAGCAGGGAATTCTCTGCCTGCCTTTCCCCAGTGCTCTGCAAGCTCTCCAGGACAACATAGAATCTGGGGCTCTGTGCTTTCTTTCCTTCTGAACAAGTGTTACTGTTTTCTGCACAAAAGCGATTCTGCGAAGCAATGTGAACACTTCTGCTTCCGGGGCACAGAGAAGGTGCTAGCAAGGAATTCTCTGCCTGCCTTTCCCCAGTGCTCTGCAAGCTCTCCAGGACAACATAGAATCTGGGGCTCTGTGCTTTCTTTCCTTCTGAATAAGTGTAAGTGTTTTCTGCACAAAAGCGATTCTTGCGAAGCAATGTGAACACTTCTGCTTCACAGGCACAGAGAAGGTGCTAGCAGGGAATTCTCTGCCTGCCTTTCCCCAGTGCTCTGCAAGCTCTGCAGGACAACATAGAATGTGGTTCTCTGTGCTTTCTTTCCTTCTGAACAAGTGTTAGTGTTTTCTGCACAAAAGCGATTCTGCGAAGCAATGTGAACACTTCTGCTTCCCAGGCACAGAGAAGGTGCTAGCAGGGAATTCTCTGCCTGCCTTTCCCCAGTGCTCTGCAAGCTCTCCAGGACAACATAGAATCTGGGGCTCTGTGCTTTCTTTCCTTCTGAACAAGTGTTACTGTTTTCTGCACAAAAGCGATTTTTGCGAAGCAATGTGAACACTTCTGCTTCCCAGGCACAGAGAAGGTGCTAGCAGGGAATTCTCTGCCTGCCTTTCCCTAGTGCTCTGCAAGCTCTCCAGGACAACATAAAATCTGGGGCTCTGTGCTTTCTTTCCTTCTGAACAAGTGTTAGTGTTTTCTGCACAAAAGCGATTCTGCGAAGCAATGTGAACACTTCTGCTTCCCAGGCACAGAGAAGGTGCTAGCAAGGAATTCTCTGCCTGCCTTTCCCCAGTGCTCTGCAAGCTCTCCAGGACAACATAGAATCTGGGGCTCTGTGCTTTCTTTCGTTCTGAACAAGTGTTAGTGTTTTCTGCCCAAAAGCGATTCTTGCGAAGCAATGTGAACACTTCTGCTTCCCAGGCACAGAGAAGGTGCTAGCAAGGAATTCTCTGCCTGCCTTTCCCCAGTGCTCTGCAAGCTCTCCAGGACAACATAGAATCTGGGGCTCTGTGCTTTCTTTCGTTCTGAACAAGTGTTACTGTTTTCTGCACAAAAGCGATTCTGCGAAGCAATGTGAACACTTCTGCTTCCCAGGCACAGAGAAGGTGCTAGCAGGGAATTCTCTGCCTGCCTTTCCCCAGTGCTCTGCAAGCTCTCCAGGACAACATAGAATCTGGGGCTCTGTGCTTTCTTTCCTTCTGAACAAGTGTTAGTGTTTTCTGCACAAAAGCGATTCTTGCGAAGCAATGTGAACATGCACAGAGAAGGTGCTAGCAGGGAATTCTCTGCCTGCCTTTCCCCAGTGCTCTGCAAGCTCTCCAGGACAACATAGAATCTGGGGCTCTGTGCTTTCTTTCCTTCTGTACAAGTGTTACTGTTTTCTGCACAAAAGCGATTCTTGCGAAGCAATGTGAACACTTCTGCTTCCCAGGCACAGAGAAGGTGCTAGCAAGGAATTCTCTGCCTGCCTTTCCCCAGTGCTCTGCAAGCTCTCCAGGACAACATAAAATCTGGGGCTCTGTGCTTTCTTTCCTTCTGAACAAGTGTTACTGTTTTCTGCACAAAAGCGATTCTGCGAAGCAATGTGAACAGGCACAGAGAAGGTGCTAGCAGGGAATTCTCTGCCTGCCTTTCCCCAGTGCTCTGCAAGCTCTCCAGGACAACATAGAATCTGGGGCTCTGTGCTTTCTTTCGTTCTGAACGAGTGTTATTGTTTCCTGCACAAAAGCGATTCTTGCGAAGCAATGTGAACACTTCTGCTTCCCAGGCACAGAGAAGGTGCTAGCAGGGAATTCTCTGCCTGCCTTTCCCCAGTGCTCTGCAAGCTCTCCAGGACAACATAAAATCTGGGGCTCTGTGCTTTCTTTCCTTCTGAACAAGTGTTACTGTTTTCTGCACGAAAACGATTCTGCGAAGCAATGTGAACCCTTCTGCTTCACAGGCACAGAGAAGGTGCTAGCAGGGAATTCTCTGCCTGCCTGTCCCCAGTGCTCTGCAAGCTCTCCAGGACAACATAGAATCTGGGGCTCTGTGCTTTCTTTCGTTCTGAACAACTGTTAGTGTTTTCTGCACAAAAGCGATTCTTGCGAAGCAATGTGAACACTTCTGCTTCCCAGGCACAGAGAAGGTGCTAGCAAGGAATTCTCTGCCTGCCTTTCCCCAGTGCTCTGCAAGCTCTCCAGGACAACATAGAATCTGGGGCTCTGTGCTTTCTTTCCTTCTGAACAAGTGTTACTGTTTTCTGCACAAAAGCGATTCTGCGAAGAACTGTGAACAGGCACAGAGAAGGTGCTAGCAGGGAATTCTCTGCCTGCCTTTCCCCAGTGCTCTGCAAGCTCTCCAGGACAACATAGAATCTGGGGCTCTGTGCTTTCTTTCCTTCTGAACAAGTGTTACTGTTTTCTGCACAAAAGCGATTCTTGCGAAGCAATGTGAACACTTCTGCTTCCCAGGCACAGAGAAGGTGCTATCAGGGAATTCTCTGCCTGGCTTTCCACAGTGCTCTGCAAGCTCTCCAGGACAACATAAAATCTGGGGCTCTGTGCTTTCTTTCCTTCTGAACAAGTGTTACTGTTTTGTGCACAAAAGCGATTCTTGCGAAGAAATGTGAACACTTCTGCTTCCCAGGCACAGAGAAGGTGCTAGCAAGGAATTCTCTGCCTGCCTTTCCCCAGTGCTCTGCAAGCTCTGCAGGACAACATAGAATCTGGGGCTCTGTGCTTTCTTTCCTTCTGAACAAGTGTTACTGTTTTCTGCACAAAAGCGATTCTGCGAAGCAATGTGAACAGGCACAGAGAAGGTGCTAGCAGGGAATTCTCTGCCTGCCTTTCCCCAGTGCTCTGCAAGCTCTGCAGGACAACATAGAATCTGGGGCTCTGTGCTTTGTTTCGTTCTGAACAAGTGTTACTGTTTTCTGCACAAAAGCGATTCTGCGAAGCAATGTGAACACTTCTGCTTCCCAGGCACAGAGAAGGTGCTAGCAAGGAATTCTCTGCCTGCCTTTCCCCAGTGCTCTGCAAGCTCTCCAGGACAACATAGAATCTGGGGCTCTGTGCTTTCTCTCCTTCTGAACAAGTGTTACTGTTTTCTGCACAAAAGCGATTCTGCGAAGCAATGTGAACACTTCTGCTTCCCAGGCACAGAGAAGGTGCTAGCAAGGAATTCTCTGCCTGCCTTTCCCCAGTGCTCTGCAAGCTCTGCAGGACAACATAGAATCTGGGGCTCTGTGCTTTCTTTCCTTCTGAACAAGTGTTACTGTTTTCTGCACAAAAGCGATTCTTGCGAAGCAATGTGAACAGGCACAGAGAAGGTGCTAGCAGGGAATTCTCTGCCTGCCTTTCCCCAGTGCTCTGCAAGCTCTCCAGGACAACATAGAATCTGGGGCTCTGTGATTTCTTTCCTTCTGAACAAGTGTTACTGTTTTCTGCACAAAAGCGATTTTTGCGAAGCAATGTGAACACTTCTGCTTCACAGGCACAGAGAAGGTGCTAGCAGGGAATTCTCTGCCTGCCTTTCCCCAGTGCTCTGCAAGCTCTCCAGGACAACATAGAATCTGGGGCTCTGTGCTTTCTTTCCTTCTGAACAAGTGTTACTGTTTTCTGCACAAAAGCGATTCTTGCGAAGCAATGTGAACAGGCACAGAGAAGGTGCTAGCAGGGAATTCTCTGCCTGCCTTTCCCCAGTGCTCTGCAAGCTCTCCAGGACAACATAGAATCTGGGGCTCTGTGATTTCTTTCCTTCTGAACAAGTGTTACTGTTTTCTGCACAAAAGCGATTTTTGCGAAGCAATGTGAACACTTCTGCTTCACAGGCACAGAGAAGGTGCTAGCAGGGAATTCTCTGCCTGCCTTTCCCCAGTGCTCTTCAAGCTCTCCAGGACAACATAGAATCTGGGGCTCTGTGCTTTCTTTCCTTCTGAACAAGTGTTACTGTTTTCTGCACAAAAGCGATTCTTGCGAAGCAATGTGAACACTTCTGCTTCCCAGGCACAGAGAAGGTGCTAGCAGGGAATTCTCTGCCTGCCTTTCCCCAGTGCTCTGCAAGCTCTCCAGGACAACATAGAATCTGGGGCTCTGTGCTTTCTTTCCTTCTGAACAAGTGTTACTGTTTTCTGCACAAAAGCGATTCTGCGAAGCAATGTGAACACTTCTGCTTCCGGGGCACAGAGAAGGTGCTAGCAAGGAATTCTCTGCCTGCCTTTCCCCAGTGCTCTGCAAGCTCTCCAGGACAACATAAAATCTGGGGCTCTGTGCTTTCTTTCCTTCTGAATAAGTGTAAGTGTTTTCTGCACAAAAGCGATTCTTGCGAAGCAATGTGAACACTTCTGCTTCACAGGCACAGAGAAGGTGCTAGCAGGGAATTCTCTGCCTGCCTTTCCCCAGTGCTCTGCAAGCTCTGCAGGACAACATAGAATGTGGTTCTCTGTGCTTTCTTTCCTTCTGAACAAGTGTTAGTGTTTTCTGCACAAAAGCGATTCTGCGAAGCAATGTGAACACTTCTGCTTCCCAGGCACAGAGAAGGTGCTAGCAGGGAATTCTCTGCCTGCCTTTCCCCAGTGCTCTGCAAGCTCTCCAGGACAACATAGAATCTGGGGCTCTGTGCTTTCTTTCGTTCTGAACAAGTGTTAGTGTTTTCTGCCCAAAAGCGATTCTTGCGAAGCAATGTGAACACTTCTGCTTCCCAGGCACAGAGAAGGTGCTAGCAAGGAATTCTCTGCCTGCCTTTCCCCAGTGCTCTGCAAGCTCTCCAGGACAACATAGAATCTGGGGCTCTGTGCTTTCTTTCGTTCTGAACAAGTGTTACTGTTTTCTGCACAAAAGCGATTCTGCGAAGCAATGTGAACACTTCTGCTTCCCAGGCACAGAGAAGGTGCTAGCAGGGAATTCTCTGCCTGCCTTTCCCCAGTGCTCTGCAAGCTCTCCAGGACAACATAGAATCTGGGGCTCTGTGCTTTCTTTCCTTCTGAACAAGTGTTACAGTTTTCTGCACAAAAGCGATTCTTGCGAAGCAATGTGAACATGCACAGAGAAGGTGCTAGCAGGGAATTCTCTGCCTGCCTTTCCCCAGTGCTCTGCAAGCTCTCCAGGACAACATAGAATCTGGGGCTCTGTGCTTTCTTTCCTTCTGTACAAGTGTTACTGTTTTCTGCACAAAAGCGATTCTTGCGAAGCAATGTGAACACTTCTGCTTCCCAGGCACAGAGAAGGTGCTAGCAAGGAATTCTCTGCCTGCCTTTCCCCAGTGCTCTGCAAGCTCTCCAGGACAACATAGAATCTGGGGCTCTGTGCTTTCTTTCGTTCTGAACGAGTGTTATTGTTTCCTGCACAAAAGCGATTCTTGCGAAGCAATGTGAACACATCTGCTTGCCAGGCACAGAGAAGGTGCTAGCAGGGAATTCTCTGCCTGCCTTTCCCCAGTGCTCTGCAAGCTCTCCAGGACAACATAAAATCTGGGGCTCTGTGCTTTCTTTCCTTCTGAACAAGTGTTACTGTTTTCTGCACGAAAACGATTCTGCGAAGCAATGTGAACCCTTCTGCTTCCCAGGCACAGAGAAGGTGCTAGCAGGGAATTCTCTGCCTGCCTGTCCCCAGTGCTCTGCAAGCTCTCCAGGACAACATAGAATCTGGGGCTCTGTGCTTTCTTTCCTTCTGAACAAGTGTTACTGTTTTCTGCACAAAAGCGATTCTTGCGAAGCAATGTGAACAGGCACAGAGAAGGTGCTAGCAGGGAATTCTCTGCCTGCCTTTCCCCAGTGCTCTGCAAGCTCTCCAGGACAACATAGAATCTGGGGCTCTGTGATTTCTTTCCTTCTGAACAAGTGTTACTGTTTTCTGCACAAAAGCGATTTTTGCGAAGCAATGTGAACACTTCTGCTTCACAGGCACAGAGAAGGTGCTAGCAGGGAATTCTCTGCCTGCCTTTCCCCAGTGCTCTTCAAGCTCTCCAGGACAACATAGAATCTGGGGCTCTGTGCTTTCTTTCCTTCTGAACAAGTGTTACTGTTTTCTGCACAAAAGCGATTCTTGCGAAGCAATGTGAACACTTCTGCTTCCCAGGCACAGAGAAGGTGCTAGCAGGGAATTCTCTGCCTGCCTTTCCCCAGTGCTCTGCAAGCTCTCCAGGACAACATAGAATCTGGGGCTCTGTGCTTTCTTTCCTTCTGAACAAGTGTTACTGTTTTCTGCACAAAAGCGATTCTGCGAAGCAATGTGAACACTTCTGCTTCCGGGGCACAGAGAAGGTGCTAGCAAGGAATTCTCTGCCTGCCTTTCCCCAGTGCTCTGCAAGCTCTCCAGGACAACATAAAATCTGGGGCTCTGTGCTTTCTTTCCTTCTGAATAAGTGTAAGTGTTTTCTGCACAAAAGCGATTCTTGCGAAGCAATGTGAACACTTCTGCTTCACAGGCACAGAGAAGGTGCTAGCAGGGAATTCTCTGCCTGCCTTTCCCCAGTGCTCTGCAAGCTCTGCAGGACAAAATAGAATGTGGTTCTCTGTGCTTTCTTTCCTTCTGAACAAGTGTTAGTGTTTTCTGCACAAAAGCGATTCTGCGAAGCAATGTGAACACTTCTGCTTCCCAGGCACAGAGAAGGTGCTAGCAGGGAATTCTCTGCCTGCCTTTCCCCAGTGCTCTGCAAGCTCTCCAGGACAACATAGAATCTGGGGCTCTGTGCTTTCTTTCCTTCTGAACAAGTGTTACTGTTTTCTGCACAAAAGCGATTTTTGCGAAGCAATGTGAACACTTCTGCTTCCCAGGCACAGAGAAGGTGCTAGCAGGGAATTCTCTGCCTGCCTTTCCCTAGTGCTCTGCAAGCTCTCCAGGACAACATAAAATCTGGGGCTCTGTGCTTTCTTTCCTTCTGAACAAGTGTTAGTGTTTTCTGCACAAAAGCGATTCTGCGAAGCAATGTGAACACTTCTGCTTCCCAGGCACAGAGAAGGTGCTAGCAAGGAATTCTCTGCCTGCCTTTCCCCAGTGCTCTGCAAGCTCTCCAGGACAACATAGAATCTGGGGCTCTGTGCTTTCTTTCGTTCTGAACAAGTGTTAGTGTTTTCTGCCCAAAAGCGATTCTTGCGAAGCAATGTGAACACTTCTGCTTCCCAGGCACAGAGAAGGTGCTAGCAAGGAATTCTCTGCCTGCCTTTCCCCAGTGCTCTGCAAGCTCTCCAGGACAACATAGAATCTGGGGCTCTGTGCTTTCTTTCGTTCTGAACAAGTGTTACTGTTTTCTGCACAAAAGCGATTCTGCGAAGCAATGTGAACACTTCTGCTTCCCAGGCACAGAGAAGGTGCTAGCAGGGAATTCTCTGCCTGCCTTTCCCCAGTGCTCTGCAAGCTCTCCAGGACAACATAGAATCTGGGGCTCTGTGCTTTCTTTCCTTCTGAACAAGTGTTACAGTTTTCTGCACAAAAGCGATTCTTGCGAAGCAATGTGAACATGCACAGAGAAGGTGCTAGCAGGGAATTCTCTGCCTGCCTTTCCCCAGTGCTCTGCAAGCTCTCCAGGACAACATAGAATCTGGGGCTCTGTGCTTTCTTTCCTTCTGTACAAGTGTTACTGTTTTCTGCACAAAAGCGATTCTTGCGAAGCAATGTGAACACTTCTGCTTCCCAGGCACAGAGAAGGTGCTAGCAAGGAATTCTCTGCCTGCCTTTCCCCAGTGCTCTGCAAGCTCTCCAGGACAACATAGAATCTGGGGCTCTGTGCTTTCTTTCGTTCTGAACGAGTGTTATTGTTTCCTGCACAAAAGCGATTCTTGCGAAGCAATGTGAACACATCTGCTTCCCAGGCACAGAGAAGGTGCTAGCAGGGAATTCTCTGCCTGGCTTTCCCCAGTGCTCTGCAAGCTCTCCAGGACAACATAAAATCTGGGGCTCTGTGCTTTCTTTCCTTCTGAACAAGTGTTACTGTTTTCTGCACGAAAACGATTCTGCGAAGCAATGTGAACCCTTCTGCTTCCCAGGCACAGAGAAGGTGCTAGCAGGGAATTCTCTGCCTGCCTGTCCCCAGTGCTCTGCAAGCTCTCCAGGACAACATAGAATCTGGGGCTCTGTGCTTTCTTTCGTTCTGAACAACTGTTAGTGTTTTCTGCACAAAAGCGATTCTTGCGAAGCAATGTGAACACTTCTGCTTCCCAGGCACAGAGAAGGTGCTAGCAAGGAATTCTCTGCCTGCCTTTCCCCAGTGCTCTGCAAGCTCTCCAGGACAACATAGAATCTGGGGCTCTGTGCTTTCTTTCCTTCTGAACAAGTGTTACTGTTTTCTGCACAAAAGCGATTCTTGCGAAGCAATGTGAACAGGCACAGAGAAGGTGCTAGCAGGGAATTCTCTGCCTGCCTTTCCCCAGTGCTCTGCAAGCTCTCCAGGACAACATAGAATCTGGGGCTCTGTGCTTTCTTTCCTTCTGAACAAGTGTTACTGTTTTCTGCACAAAAGCGATTCTTGCGAAGAAATGTGAACACTTCTGCTTCCCAGGCACAGAGAAGGTGCTAGCAAGGAATTCTCTGCCTGCCTTTCCCCAGTGCTCTGCAAGCTCTGCAGGACAACATAGAATCTGGGGCTCTGTGCTTTCTTTCCTTCTGAACAAGTGTTACTGTTTTCTGCACAAAAGCGATTCTGCGAAGCAATGTGAACAGGCACAGAGAAGGTGCTAGCAGGGAATTCTCTGCCTGCCTTTCCCCAGTGCTCTGCAAGCTCTGCAGGACAACATAGAATCTGGGGCTCTGTGCTTTGTTTCGTTCTGAACAAGTGTTACTGTTTTCTGCACAAAAGCGATTCTGCGAAGCAATGTGAACACTTCTGCTTCCCAGGCACAGAGAAGGTGCTAGCAGGGAATTCTCTGCCTGCCTTTCCCCAGTGCTCTGCAAGCTCTCCAGGACAACATAGAATCTGGGGCTCTGTGCTTTCTTTCCTTCTGAACAAGTGTTACTGTTTTCTGCACAAAAGCGATTCTTGCGAAGCAATGTGAACACTTCTGCTTCCCAGGCACAGAGAAGGTGCTAGCAAGGAATTCTCTGCCTGCCTTTCCCCAGTGCTCTGCAAGCTCTCCAGGACAACATAGAATCTGGGGCTCTGTGCTTTCTCTCCTTCTGAACAAGTGTTACTGTTTTCTGCACAAAAGCGATTCTGCGAAGCAATGTGAACACTTCTGCTTCCCAGGCACAGAGAAGGTGCTAGCAAGGAATTCTCTGCCTGCCTTTCCCCAGTGCTCTGCAAGCTCTGCAGGACAACATAGAATCTGGGGCTCTGTGCTTTCTTTCCTTCTGAACAAGTGTTACTGTTTTCTGCACAAAAGCGATTCTTGCGAAGCAATGTGAACAGGCACAGAGAAGGTGCTAGCAGGGAATTCTCTGCCTGCCTTTCCCCAGTGCTCTGCAAGCTCTCCAGGACAACATAGAATCTGGGGCTCTGTGATTTCTTTCCTTCTGAACAAGTGTTACTGTTTTCTGCACAAAAGCGATTTTTGCGAAGCAATGTGAACACTTCTGCTTCCCAGGCACAGAGAAGGTGCTAGCAGGGAATTCTCTGCCTGCCTTTCCCCAGTGCTCTGCAAGCTCTCCAGGACAACATAGAATCTGGGGCTCTGTGCTTTCTTTCCTTCTGAACAAGTGTTACTGTTTTCTGCACAAAAGCGATTCTTGCGAAGCAATGTGAACAGGCACAGAGAAGGTGCTAGCAGGGAATTCTCTGCCTGCCTTTCCCCAGTGCTCTGCAAGCTCTCCAGGACAACATAGAATCTGGGGCTCTGTGATTTCTTTCCTTCTGAACAAGTGTTACTGTTTTCTGCACAAAAGCGATTTTTGCGAAGCAATGTGAACACTTCTGCTTCACAGGCACAGAGAAGGTGCTAGCAGGGAATTCTCTGCCTGCCTTTCCCCAGTGCTCTGCAAGCTCTCCAGGACAACATAGAATCTGGGGCTCTGTGCTTTCTTTCCTTCTGAACAAGTGTTACTGTTTTCTGCACAAAAGCGATTCTGTGAAGCAATGTGAACACTTCTGCTTCCCAGGCACAGAGAAGGTGCTAGCAGGGAATTCTCTGCCTGCCTTTCCCCAGTGCTCTGCAAGCTCTCCAGGACAACATAAAATCTGGGGCTCTGTGCTTTCTTTCCTTCTGAACAAGTGTTACTGTTTTCTGCACAAAAGCGATTCTGCGAAGCAATGTGAACACTTCTGCTTCCCAGGCACAGAGAAGGTGCTAGCAAGGAATTCTCTGCCTGCCTTTCCCCAGTGCTCTGCAAGCTCTCCAGGACAACATAGAATCTGGGGCTCTGTGCTTTCTTTCCTTCTGAACAAGTGTTACTGTTTTCTGCACAAAAGCGATTCTGCGAAGCAATGTGAACACTTCTGCTTCCCAGGCACAGAGAAGGTGCTATCAGGGAATTCTCTGCCTGCCTTTCCCCAGTGCTCTGCAAGCTCTCCAGGACAACATAGAATCTGGGGCTCTGTGCTTTCTTTCCTTCTGAACAAGTGTTAGTGTTTTCTGCACAAAAGCGATTCTGCGAAGCAATGTGAACACTTCTGCTTCCCAGGCACAGAGAAGGTGCTAGCAGGGAATTCTCTGCCTGCCTTTCCCCAGTGCTCTGCAAGCTCTCCAGGACAACATAGAATCTGGGGCTCTGTGCTTTCTTTCCTTCTGAACAAGTGTTACTGTTTTCTGCACAAAAGCGATTTTTGCGAAGCAATGTGAACACTTCTGCTTCCCAGGCACAGAGAAGGTGCTAGCAGGGAATTCTCTGCCTGCCTTTCCCTAGTGCTCTGCAAGCTCTCCAGGACAACATAGAATCTGGGGCTCTGTGCTTTCTTTCCTTCTGAACAAGTGTTAGTGTTTTCTGCACAAAAGCGATTCTGCGAAACAATGTGAACACTTCTGCTTCCCAGGCACAGAGAAGGTGCTAGCAAGGAATTCTCTGCCTGCCTTTCCCCAGTGCTCTGCAAGCTCTGCAGGACAACATAGAATCTGGGGCTCTGTGCTTTCTTTCGTTCTGAACAAGTGTTACTGTTTTCTGCCCAAAAGCGATTCTTGCGAAGCAATGTGAACACTTCTGCTTCCCAGGCACAGAGAAGGTGCTAGCAAGGAATTCTCTGCCTGCCTTTCCCCAGTGCTCTGCAAGCTCTCCAGGACAACATAGAATCTGGGGCTCTGTGCTTTCTTTCCTTCTGAACAAGTGTTACTGTTTTCTGCACAAAAGCGATTCTTGCGAAGCAATGTGAACACTTCTGCTTCCCAGGCACAGAGAAGGTGCTATCAGGGAATTCTCTGCCTGGCTTTCCCCAGTGCTCTGCAAGCTCTCCAGGACAACATAAAATCTGGGGCTCTGTGCTTTCTTTCCTTCTGAACAAGTGTTACTGTTTTCTGCACAAAAGCGATTCTTGCGAAGAAATGTGAACACTTCTGCTTCCCAGGCACAGAGAAGGTGCTAGAAAGGAATTCTCTGCCTGCCTTTCCCCAGTGCTCTGCAAGCTCTGCAGGACAACATAGAATCTGGGACTCTGTGCTTTCTTTCCTTCTGAACAAGTGTTACTGTTTTCTGCACAAAAGCGATTCTGCGAAGCAATGTGAACAGGCACAGAGAAGGTGCTAGCAGGGAATTCTCTGCCTGCCTTTCCCCAGTGCTCTGCAAGCTCTGCAGGACAACATAGAATCTGGGGCTCTGTGCTTTCTTTCGTTCTGAACAAGTGTTACTGTTTTCTGCACAAAAGCGATTCTGCGAAGCAATGTGAACACTTCTGCTTCCCAGGCACAGAGAAGGTGCTAGCAGGGAATTCTCTGCCTGCCTTTCCCCAGTGCTCTGCAAGCTCTGCAGGACAACATAGAATCTGGGGCTCTGTGCTTTCTTTCCTTCTGAACAAGTGTTACTGTTTTCTGCACAAAAGCGATTCTTGCGAAGCAATGTGAACACTTCTGCTTCCCAGGCACAGAGAAGGTGCTAGCAAGGAATTCTCTGCCTGCCTTTCCCCAGTGCTCTGCAAGCTCTCCAGGACAACATAGAATCTGGGGCTCTGTGCTTTCTCTCCTTCTGAACAAGTGTTACTGTTTTCTGCACAAAAGCGATTCTGCGAAGCAATGTGAACACTTCTGCTTCCCAGGCACAGAGAAGGTGCTAGCAAGGAATTCTCTGCCTGCCTTTCCCCAGTGCTCTGCAAGCTCTGCAGGACAACATAGAATCTGGGGCTCTGTGCTTTCTTTCCTTCTGAACAAGTGTTACTGTTTTCTGCACAAAAGCGATTCTTGCGAAGCAATGTGAACAGGCACAGAGAAGGTGCTAGCAGGGAATTCTCTGCCTGCCTTTCCCCAGTGCTCTGCAAGCTCTCCAGGACTACATAGAATCTGGGGCTCTGTGATTTCTTTCCTTCTGAACAAGTGTTACTGTTTTCTGCACAAAAGCGATTTTTGCGAAGCAATGTGAACACTTCTGCTTCCCAGGCACAGAGAAGGTGCTAGCAGGGAATTCTCTGCCTGCCTTTCCCCAGTGCTCTGCAAGCTCTCCAGGACAACATAGAATCTGGGGCTCTGTGCTTTCTTTCCTTCTGAACATGTGTTACTGTTTTCTGCACAAAAGCGATTTTTGCGAAGCAATGTGAACACTTCTGCTTCCCAGGCACAGAGAAGGTGCTAGCAAGGAATTCTCTGCCTGCCTTTCCCCAGTGCTCTGCAAGCTCTCCAGGACAACATAGAATCTGGGGCTCTGTGCTTTCTTTCGTTCTGAACAAGTGTTACTGTTTTCTGCACAAAAGCGATTCTGCGAAGCAATGTGAACACTTCTGCTTCCCAGGCACAGAGAAGGTGCTAGCAAGGAATTCTCTGCCTGCCTTTCCCCAGTGCTCTGCAAGCTCTGCAGGACAACATAGAATCTGGGGCTCTGTGCTTTCTTTCCTTCTGAACAAGTGTTACTGTTTTCTGCACAAAAGCGATTCTTGCGAAGCAATGTGAACAGGCACAGAGAAGGTGCTAGCAGGGAATTCTCTGCCTGCCTTTCCCCAGTGCTCTGCAAGCTCTCCAGGACAACATAGAATCTGGGGCTCTGTGCTTTCTTTCCTTCTGAACAAGTGTTACTGTTTTCTGCACAAAAGCGATTCTTGCGAAGCAATGTGAACAGGCACAGAGAAGGTGCTAGCAGGGAATTCTCTGCCTGCCTTTCCCCAGTGCTCTGCAAGCTCTCCAGGACAACATAGAATCTGGGGCTCTGTGATTTCTTTCCTTCTGAACAAGTGTTACTGTTTTCTGCACAAAAGCGATTTTTGCGAAGCAATGTGAACACTTCTGCTTCACAGGCACAGAGAAGGTGCTAGCAGGGAATTCTCTGCCTGCCTTTCCCCAGTGCTCTTCAAGCTCTCCAGGACAACATAGAATCTGGGGCTCTGTGCTTTCTTTCCTTCTGAACAAGTGTTACTGTTTTCTGCACAAAAGCGATTCTTGCGAAGCAATGTGAACACTTCTGCTTCCCAGGCACAGAGAAGGTGCTAGCAGGGAATTCTCTGCCTGCCTTTCCCCAGTGCTCTGCAAGCTCTCCAGGACAACATAGAATCTGGGGCTCTGTGCTTTCTTTCCTTCTGAACAAGTGTTACTGTTTTCTGCACAAAAGCGATTCTGCGAAGCAATGTGAACACTTCTGCTTCCGGGGCACAGAGAAGGTGCTAGCAAGGAATTCTCTGCCTGCCTTTCCCCAGTGCTCTGCAAGCTCTCCAGGACAACATAAAATCTGGGGCTCTGTGCTTTCTTTCCTTCTGAATAAGTGTAAGTGTTTTCTGCACAAAAGCGATTCTTGCGAAGCAATGTGAACACTTCTGCTTCACAGGCACAGAGAAGGTGCTAGCAGGGAATTCTCTGCCTGCCTTTCCCCAGTGCTCTGCAAGCTCTCCAGGACAACATAGAATCTGGGGCTCTGTGCTTTCTTTCCTTCTGAACAAGTGTTAGTGTTTTCTGCACAAAAGCGATTCTGCGAAGCAATGTGAACACTTCTGCTTCCCAGGCACAGAGAAGGTGCTAGCAGGGAATTCTCTGCCTGCCTTTCCCCAGTGCTCTGCAAGCTCTCCAGGACAACATAGAATCTGGGGCTCTGTGCTTTCTTTCCTTCTGAACAAGTGTTACTGTTTTCTGCACAAAAGCGATTTTTGCGAAGCAATGTGAACACTTCTGCTTCCCAGGCACAGAGAAGGTGCTAGCAGGGAATTCTCTGCCTGCCTTTCCCTAGTGCTCTGCAAGCTCTCCAGGACAACATAAAATCTGGGGCTCTGTGCTTTCTTTCCTTCTGAACAAGTGTTAGTGTTTTCTGCACAAAAGCGATTCTGCGAAGCAATGTGAACACTTCTGCTTCCCAGGCACAGAGAAGGTGCTAGCAAGGAATTCTCTGCCTGCCTTTCCCCAGTGCTCTGCAAGCTCTCCAGGACAACATAGAATCTGGGGCTCTGTGCTTTCTTTCGTTCTGAACAAGTGTTAGTGTTTTCTGCCCAAAAGCGATTCTTGCGAAGCAATGTGAACACTTCTGCTTCCCAGGCACAGAGAAGGTGCTAGCAAGGAATTCTCTGCCTGCCTTTCCCCAGTGCTCTGCAAGCTCTCCAGGACAACATAGAATCTGGGGCTCTGTGCTTTCTTTCGTTCTGAACAAGTGTTACTGTTTTCTGCACAAAAGCGATTCTGCGAAGCAATGTGAACACTTCTGCTTCCCAGGCACAGAGAAGGTGCTAGCAGGGAATTCTCTGCCTGCCTTTCCCCAGTGCTCTGCAAGCTCTCCAGGACAACATAGAATCTGGGGCTCTGTGCTTTCTTTCCTTCTGAACAAGTGTTACAGTTTTCTGCACAAAAGCGATTCTTGCGAAGCAATGTGAACATGCACAGAGAAGGTGCTAGCAGGGAATTCTCTGCCTGCCTTTCCCCAGTGCTCTGCAAGCTCTCCAGGACAACATAGAATCTGGGGCTCTGTGCTTTCTTTCCTTCTGAACAAGTGTTACTGTTTTCTGCACAAAAGCGATTCTTGCGAAGCAATGTGAACACTTCTGCTTCCCAGGCACAGAGAAGGTGCTAGCAGGGAATTCTCTGCCTGCCTTTCCCCAGTGCTCTGCAAGCTCTCCAGGACAACATAAAATCTGGGGCTCTGTGCTTTCTTTCCTTCTGAACAAGTGTTACTGTTTTCTGCACAAAAGCGATTCTGCGAAGCAATGTGAACAGGCACAGAGAAGGTGCTAGCAGGGAATTCTCTGCCTGCCTTTCCCCAGTGCTCTGCAAGCTCTCCAGGACAACATAGAATCTGGGGCTCTGTGCTTTCTTTCGTTCTGAACGAGTGTTATTGTTTCCTGCACAAAAGCGATTCTTGCGAAGCAATGTGAACACATCTGCTTCCCAGGCACAGAGAAGGTGCTAGCAGGGAATTCTCTGCCTGCCTTTCCCCAGTGCTCTGCAAGCTCTCCAGGACAACATAAAATCTGGGGCTCTGTGCTTTCTTTCCTTCTGAACAAGTGTTACTGTTTTCTGCACGAAAACGATTCTGCGAAGCAATGTGAACCCTTCTGCTTCACAGGCACAGAGAAGGTGCTAGCAGGGAATTCTCTGCCTGCCTGTCCCCAGTGCTCTGCAAGCTCTCCAGGACAACATAGAATCTGGGGCTCTGTGCTTTCTTTCGTTCTGAACAACTGTTAGTGTTTTCTGCACAAAAGCGATTCTTGCGAAGCAATGTGAACACTTCTGCTTCCCAGGCACAGAGAAGGTGCTAGCAAGGAATTCTCTGCCTGCCTTTCCCCAGTGCTCTGCAAGCTCTCCAGGACAACATAGAATCTGGGGCTCTGTGCTTTCTTTCCTTCTGAACAAGTGTTACTGTTTTCTGCACAAAAGCGATTCTGCGAAGAACTGTGAACAGGCACAGAGAAGGTGCTAGCAGGGAATTCTCTGCCTGCCTTTCCCCAGTGCTCTGCAAGCTCTCCAGGACAACATAGAATCTGGGGCTCTGTGCTTTCTTTCCTTCTGAACAAGTGTTACTGTTTTCTGCACAAAAGCGATTCTTGCGAAGCAATGTGAACACTTCTGCTTCCCAGGCACAGAGAAGGTGCTATCAGGGAATTCTCTGCCTGGCTTTCCACAGTGCTCTGCAAGCTCTCCAGGACAACATAAAATCTGGGGCTCTGTGCTTTCTTTCGTTCTGAACAAGTGTTACTGTTTTGTGCACAAAAGCGATTCTTGCGAAGAAATGTGAACACTTCTGCTTCCCAGGCACAGAGAAGGTGCTAGCAAGGAATTCTCTGCCTGCCTTTCCCCAGTGCTCTGCAAGCTCTGCAGGACAACATAGAATCTGGGGCTCTGTGCTTTCTTTCCTTCTGAACAAGTGTTACTGTTTTCTGCACAAAAGCGATTCTGCGAAGCAATGTGAACAGGCACAGAGAAGGTGCTAGCAGGGAATTCTCTGCCTGCCTTTCCCCAGTGCTCTGCAAGCTCTGCAGGACAACATAGAATCTGGGGCTCTGTGCTTTGTTTCGTTCTGAACAAGTGTTACTGTTTTCTGCACAAAAGCGATTCTGCGAAGCAATGTGAACACTTCTGCTTCGCAGGCACAGAGAAGGTGCTAGCAGGGAATTCTCTGCCTGCCTTTCCCCAGTGCTCTGCAAGCTCTCCAGGACAACATAGAATCTGGGGCTCTGTGCTTTCTTTCCTTCTGAACAAGTGTTAGTGTTTTCTGCACAAAAGCGATTCTTGCGAAGCAATGTGAACACTTCTGCTTCCCAGGCACAGAGAAGGTGCTAGCAAGGAATTCTCTGCCTGCCTTTCCCCAGTGCTCTGCAAGCTCTCCAGGACAACATAGAATCTGGGGCTCTGTGCTTTCTCTCCTTCTGAACAAGTGTTACTGTTTTCTGCACAAAAGCGATTCTGCGAAGCAATGTGAACACTTCTGCTTCCCAGGCACAGAGAAGGTGCTAGCAAGGAATTCTCTGCCTGCCTTTCCCCAGTGCTCTGCAAGCTCTGCAGGACAACATAGAATCTGGGGCTCTGTGCTTTCTTTCCTTCTGAACAAGTGTTACTGTTTTCTGCACAAAAGCGATTCTTGCGAAGCAATGTGAACAGGCACAGAGAAGGTGCTAGCAGGGAATTCTCTGCCTGCCTTTCCCCAGTGCTCTGCAAGCTCTCCAGGACAACATAGAATCTGGGGCTCTGTGATTTCTTTCCTTCTGAACAAGTGTTACTGTTTTCTGCACAAAAGCGATTTTTGCGAAGCAATGTGAACACTTCTGCTTCCCAGGCACAGAGAAGGTGCTAGCAGGGAATTCTCTGCCTGCCTTTCCCCAGTGCTCTGCAAGCTCTCCAGGACAACATAGAATCTGGGGCTCTGTGCTTTCTTTCCTTCTGAACAAGTGTTACTGTTTTCTGCACAAAAGCGATTCTTGCGAAGCAATGTGAACAGGCACAGAGAAGGTGCTAGCAGGGAATTCTCTGCCTGCCTTTCCCCAGTGCTCTGCAAGCTCTCCAGGACAACATAGAATCTGGGGCTCTGTGATTTCTTTCCTTCTGAACAAGTGTTACTGTTTTCTGCACAAAAGCGATTTTTGCGAAGCAATGTGAACACTTCTGCTTCCCAGGCACAGAGAAGGTGCTAGCAGGGAATTCTCTGCCTGGCTTTCCCCAGTGCTCTGCAAGCTCTCCAGGACAACATAGAATCTGGGGCTCTGTGCTTTCTTTCCTTCTGAACAAGTGTTACTGTTTTCTGCACAAAAGCGATTCTGTGAAGCAATGTGAACACTTCTGCTTCCCAGGCACAGAGAAGGTGCTAGCAGGGAATTCTCTGCCTGCCTTTCCCCAGTGCTCTGCAAGCTCTCCAGGACAACATAAAATCTGGGGCTCTGTGCTTTCTTTCCTTCTGAACAAGTGTTACTGTTTTCTGCACAAAAGCGATTCTGCGAAGCAATGTGAACACTTCTGCTTCCCAGGCACAGAGAAGGTGCTAGCAAGGAATTCTCTGCCTGCCTTTCCCCAGTGCTCTGCAAGCTCTCCAGGACAACATAGAATCTGGGGCTCTGTGCTTTCTTTCCTTCTGAACAAGTGTTACTGTTTTCTGCACAAAAGCGATTCTGCGAAGCAATGTGAACACTTCTGCTTCCCAGGCACAGAGAAGGTGCTATCAGGGAATTCTCTGCCTGCCTTTCCCCAGTGCTCTGCAAGCTCTCCAGGACAACATAGAATCTGGGGCTCTGTGCTTTCTTTCCTTCTGAACAAGTGTTAGTGTTTTCTGCACAAAAGCGATTCTGCGAAGCAATGTGAACACTTCTGCTTCCCAGGCACAGAGAAGGTGCTAGCAGGGAATTCTCTGCCTGCCTTTCCCCAGTGCTCTGCAAGCTCTCCAGGACAACATAGAATCTGGGGCTCTGTGCTTTCTTTCCTTCTGAACAAGTGTTACTGTTTTCTGCACAAAAGCGATTCTTGCGAAGCAATGTGAACACTTCTGCTTCCCAGGCACAGAGAAGGTGCTAGCAGGGAATTCTCTGCCTGCCTTTCCCTAGTGCTCTGCAAGCTCTCCAGGACAACATAGAATCTGGGGCTCTGTGCTTTCTTTCCTTCTGAACAAGTGTTAGTGTTTTCTGCACAAAAGCGATTCTGCGAAACAATGTGAACACTTCTGCTTCCCAGGCACAGAGAAGGTGCTAGCAAGGAATTCTCTGCCTGCCTTTCCCCAGTGCTCTGCAAGCTCTCCAGGACAACATAGAATCTGGGGCTCTGTGCTTTCTTTCGTTCTGAACAAGTGTTACTGTTTTCTGCCCAAAAGCGATTCTTGCGAAGCAATGTGAACACTTCTGCTTCCCAGGCACAGAGAAGGTGCTAGCAAGGAATTCTCTGCCTGCCTTTCCCCAGTGCTCTGCAAGCTCTCCAGGACAACATAGAATCTGGGGCTCTGTGCTTTCTTTCCTTCTGAACAAGTGTTACTGTTTTCTGCACAAAAGCGATTCTTGCGAAGCAATGTGAACACTTCTGCTTCCCAGGCACAGAGAAGGTGCTATCAGGGAATTCTCTGCCTGCCTTTCCCCAGTGCTCTGCAAGCTCTCCAGGACAACATAAAATCTGGGGCTCTGTGCTTTCTTTCCTTCTGAACAAGTGTTACTGTTTTCTGCACAAAAGCGATTCTTGCGAAGAAATGTGAACACTTCTGCTTCCCAGGCACAGAGAAGGTGCTAGCAAGGAATTCTCTGCCTGCCTTTCCCCAGTGCTCTGCAAGCTCTGCAGGACAACATAGAATCTGGGACTCTGTGCTTTCTTTCCTTCTGAACAAGTGTTACTGTTTTCTGCACAAAAGCGATTCTGCGAAGCAATGTGAACACTTCTGCTTCCCAGGCACAGAGAAGGTGCTAGCAGGGAATTCTCTGCCTGCCTTTCCCCAGTGCTCTGCAAGCTCTCCAGGACAACATAGAATCTGGGGCTCTGTGCTTTCTTTCCTTCTGAACAAGTGTTACTGTTTTCTGCACAAAAGCGATTCTTGCGAAGCAATGTGAACACTTCTGCTTCCCAGGCACAGAGAAGGTGCTAGCAAGGAATTCTCTGCCTGCCTTTCCCCAGTGCTCTGCAAGCTCTCCAGGACAACATAGAATCTGGGGCTCTGTGCTTTCTCTCCTTCTGAACAAGTGTTACTGTTTTCTGCACAAAAGCGATTCTGCGAAGCAATGTGAACACTTCTGCTTCCCAGGCACAGAGAAGGTGCTAGCAAGGAATTCTCTGCCTGCCTTTCCCCAGTGCTCTGCAAGCTCTGCAGGACAACATAGAATCTGGGGCTCTGTGCTTTCTTTCCTTCTGAACAAGTGTTACTGTTTTCTGCACAAAAGCGATTCTTGCGAAGCAATGTGAACAGGCACAGAGAAGGTGCTAGCAGGGAATTCTCTGCCTGCCTTTCCCCAGTGCTCTGCAAGCTCTCCAGGACAACATAGAATCTGGGGCTCTGTGATTTCTTTCCTTCTGAACAAGTGTTACTGTTTTCTGCACAAAAGCGATTTTTGCGAAGCAATGTGAACACTTCTGCTTCCCAGGCACAGAGAAGGTGCTAGCAGGGAATTCTCTGCCTGGCTTTCCCCAGTGCTCTGCAAGCTCTCCAGGACAACATAGAATCTGGGGCTCTGTGCTTTCTTTCCTTCTGAACAAGTGTTACTGTTTTCTGCACAAAAGCGATTCTTGCGAAGCAATGTGAACAGGCACAGAGAAGGTGCTAGCAGGGAATTCTCTGCCTGCCTTTCCCCAGTGCTCTGCAAGCTCTCCAGGACAACATAGAATCTGGGGCTCTGTGATTTATTTCCTTCTGAACAAGTGTTACTGTTTTCTGCACAAAAGCGATTTTTGCGAAGCAATGTGAACACTTCTGCTTCACAGGCACAGAGAAGGTGCTAGCAGGGAATTCTCTGCCTGCCTTTCCCCAGTGCTCTTCAAGCTCTCCAGGACAACATAGAATCTGGGGCTCTGTGCTTTCTTTCCTTCTGAACAAGTGTTACTGTTTTCTGCACAAAAGCGATTCTTGCGAAGCAATGTGAACACTTCTGCTTCCCAGGCACAGAGAAGGTGCTAGCAGGGAATTCTCTGCCTGCCTTTCCCCAGTGCTCTGCAAGCTCTCCAGGACAACATAGAATCTGGGGCTCTGTGCTTTCTTTCCTTCTGAACAAGTGTTACTGTTTTCTGCACAAAAGCGATTCTGCGAATCAATGTGAACACTTCTGCTTCCGGGGCACAGAGAAGGTGCTAGCAAGGAATTCTCTGCCTGCCTTTCCCCAGTGCTCTGCAAGCTCTCCAGGACAACATAAAATCTGGGGCTCTGTGCTTTCTTTCCTTCTGAATAAGTGTAAGTGTTTTCTGCACAAAAGCGATTCTTGCGAAGCAATGTGAACACTTCTGCTTCACAGGCACAGAGAAGGTGCTAGCAGGGAATTCTCTGCCTGCCTTTCCCCAGTGCTCTGCAAGCTCTGCAGGACAACATAGAATGTGGTTCTCTGTGCTTTCTTTCCTTCTGAACAAGTGTTAGTGTTTTCTGCACAAAAGCGATTCTGCGAAGCAATGTGAACACTTCTGCTTCCCAGGCACAGAGAAGGTGCTAGCAGGGAATTCTCTGCCTGCCTTTCCCCAGTGCTCTGCAAGCTCTCCAGGACAACATAGAATCTGGGGCTCTGTGCTTTCTTTCCTTCTGAACAAGTGTTACTGTTTTCTGCACAAAAGCGATTTTTGCGAAGCAATGTGAACACTTCTGCTTCCCAGGCACAGAGAAGGTGCTAGCAGGGAATTCTCTGCCTGCCTTTTCCTAATGCTCTGCAAGCTCTCCAGGACAACATAAAATCTGGGGCTCTGTGCTTTCTTTCCTTCTGAACAAGTGTTAGTGTTTTCTGCACAAAAGCGATTCTGCGAAGCAATGTGAACACTTCTGCTTCCCAGGCACAGAGAAGGTGCTAGCAAGGAATTCTCTGCCTGCCTTTCCCCAGTGCTCTGCAAGCTCTCCAGGACAACATAGAATCTGGGGCTCTGTGCTTTCTTTCCTTCTGAACAAGTGTTACTGTTTTCTGCCCAAAAGCGATTCTTGCGAAGCAATGTGAACACTCCTGCTTCCCAGGCACAGAGAAGGTGCTAGCAAGGAATTCTCTGCCTGCCTTTCCCCAGTGCTCTGCAAGCTCTGCAGGACAACATAGAATCTGGGGCTCTGTGCTTTCTTTCCTTCTGAACAAGTGTTACTGTTTTCTGCACAAAAGCGATTCTTGCGAAGCAATGTGAACACTTCTGCTTCCCAGGCACAGAGAAGGTGCTAGCAAGGAATTCTCTGCCTGCCTTTCCCCAGTGCTCTGCAAGCTCTCCAGGACAACATAAAATCTGGGGCTCTGTGCTTTCTTTCCTTCTGAACAAGTGTTACTGTTTTCTGCACAAAAGCGATTCTGCGAAGCAATGTGAACAGGCACAGAGAAGGTGCTAGCAGGGAATTCTCTGCCTGCCTTTCCCCAGTGCTCTGCAAGCTCTCCAGGACAACATAGAATCTGGGGCTCTGTGCTTTCTTTCGTTCTGAACGAGTGTTATTGTTTCCTGCACAAAAGCGATTCTTGCGAAGCAATGTGAACACATCTGCTTGCCAGGCACAGAGAAGGTGCTAGCAGGGAATTCTCTGCCTGCCTTTCCCCAGTGCTCTGCAAGCTCTCCAGGACAACATAAAATCTGGGGCTCTGTGCTTTCTTTCCTTCTGAACAAGTGTTACTGTTTTCTGCACGAAAACGATTCTGCGAAGCAATGTGAACCCTTCTGCTTCCCAGGCACAGAGAAGGTGCTAGCAGGGAATTCTCTGCCTGCCTGTCCCCAGTGCTCTGCAAGCTCTCCAGGACAACATAGAATCTGGGGCTCTGTGCTTTCTTTCGTTCTGAACAAGTGTTAGTGTTTTCTGCACAAAAGCGATTCTTGCGAAGCAATGTGAACACTTCTGCTTCCCAGGCACAGAGAAGGTGCTAGCAAGGAATTCTCTGCCTGCCTTTCCCCAGTGCTCTGCAAGCTCTCCAGGACAACATAGAATCTGGTTCTCTGTGCTTTCTTTCCTTCTGAACAAGTGTTACTGTTTTCTGCACAAAAGCGATTCTGCGAAGAACTGTGAACAGGCACAGAGAAGGTGCTAGCAGGGAATTCTCTGCCTGCCTTTCCCCAGTGCTCTGCAAGCTCTCCAGGACAACATAGAATCTGGGGCTCTGTGCTTTCTTTCCTTCTGAACAAGTGTTACTGTTTTCTGCACAAAAGCGATTCTTGCGAAGAAATGTGAACACTTCTGCTTCCCAGGCACAGAGAAGGTGCTAGCAAGGAATTCTCTGCCTGCCTTTCCCCAGTGCTCTGCAAGCTCTGCAGGACAACATAGAATCTGGGACTCTGTGCTTTCTTTCCTTCTGAACAAGTGTTACTGTTTTCTGCACAAAAGCGATTCTGCGAAGCAATGTGAACAGGCACAGAGAAGGTGCTAGCAGGGAATTCTCTGCCTGCCTTTCCCCAGTGCTCTGCAAGCTCTGCAGGACAACATAGAATCTGGGGCTCTGTGCTTTCTTTCGTTCTGAACAAGTGTTAGTGTTTTCTGCACAAAAGCGATTCTTGCGAAGCAATGTGAACACTTCTGCTTCCCAGGCACAGAGAAGGTGCTAGCAAGGAATTCTCTGCCTGCCTTTCCCCAGTGCTCTGCAAGCTCTCCAGGACAACATAGAATCTGGGGCTCTGTGCTTTCTCTCCTTCTGAACAAGTGTTACTGTTTTCTGCACAAAAGCGATTCTGCGAAGCAATGTGAACACTTCTGCTTCCCAGGCACAGAGAAGGTGCTAGCAAGGAATTCTCTGCCTGCCTTTCCCCAGTGCTCTGCAAGCTCTGCAGGACAACATAGAATCTGGGGCTCTGTGCTTTCTTTCCTTCTGAACAAGTGTTACTGTTTTCTGCACAAAAGCGATTCTTGCGAAGCAATGTGAACAGGCAGAGAGAAGGTGCTAGCAGGGAATTCTCTGCCTGCCTTTCCCCAGTGCTCTGCAAGCTCTCCAGGACAACATAGAATCTGGGGCTCTGTGATTTCTTTCCTTCTGAACAAGTGTTACTGTTTTCTGCACAAAAGCGATTTTTGCGAAGCAATGTGAACACTTCTGCTTCCCAGGCACAGAGAAGGTGCTAGCAGGGAATTCTCTGCCTGGCTTTCCACAGTGCTCTGCAAGCTCTCCAGGACAACATAGAATCTGGGGCTCTGTGCTTTCTTTCCTTCTGAACAAGTGTTACTGTTTTCTGCACAAAAGCGATTCTTGCGAAGCAATGTGAACAGGCACAGAGAAGGTGCTAGCAGGGAATTCTCTGCCTGCCTTTCCCCAGTGCTCTGCAAGCTCTCCAGGACAACATAGAATCTGGGGCTCTGTGATTTCTTTCCTTCTGAACAAGTGTTACTGTTTTCTGCACAAAAGCGATTTTTGCGAAGCAATGTGAACACTTCTGCTTCCCAGGCACAGAGAAGGTGCTAGCAAGGAATTCTCTGCCTGCCTTTCCCCAGTGCTCTGCAAGCTCTCCAGGACAACATAAAATCTGGGGCTCTGTGCTTTCTTTCCTTCTGAACAAGTGTTACTGTTTTCTGCACAAAAGCGATTCTGCGAAGCAATGTGAACAGGCACAGAGAAGGTGCTAGCAGGGAATTCTCTGCCTGCCTTTCCCCAGTGCTCTGCAAGCTCTCCAGGACAACATAGAATCTGGGGCTCTGTGCTTTCTTTCGTTCTGAACGAGTGTTATTGTTTCCTGCACAAAAGCGATTCTTGCGAAGCAATGTGAACACATCTGCTTGCCAGGCACAGAGAAGGTGCTAGCAGGGAATTCTCTGCCTGCCTTTCCCCAGTGCTCTGCAAGCTCTCCAGGACAACATAAAATCTGGGGCTCTGTGCTTTCTTTCCTTCTGAACAAGTGTTACTGTTTTCTGCACGAAAACGATTCTGCGAAGCAATGTGAACCCTTCTGCTTCCCAGGCACAGAGAAGGTGCTAGCAGGGAATTCTCTGCCTGCCTGTCCCCAGTGCTCTGCAAGCTCTCCAGGACAACATAGAATCTGGGGCTCTGTGCTTTCTTTCGTTCTGAACAAGTGTTAGTGTTTTCTGCACAAAAGCGATTCTTGCGAAGCAATGTGAACACTTCTGCTTCCCAGGCACAGAGAAGGTGCTAGCAAGGAATTCTCTGCCTGCCTTTCCCCAGTGCTCTGCAAGCTCTCCAGGACAACATAGAATCTGGTTCTCTGTGCTTTCTTTCCTTCTGAACAAGTGTTACTGTTTTCTGCACAAAAGCGATTCTGCGAAGAACTGTGAACAGGCACAGAGAAGGTGCTAGCAGGGAATTCTCTGCCTGCCTTTCCCCAGTGCTCTGCAAGCTCTCCAGGACAACATAGAATCTGGGGCTCTGTGCTTTCTTTCCTTCTGAAAGTGTTACTGTTTTCTGCACAAAAGCGATTCTTGCGAAGAAATGTGAACACTTCTGCTTCCCAGGCACAGAGAAGGTGCTAGCAAGGAATTCTCTGCCTGCCTTTCCCCAGTGCTCTGCAAGCTCTCCAGGACAACATAGAATCTGGGGCTCTGTGCTTTCTTTCCTTCTGAACAAGTGTTACTGTTTTCTGCACAAAAGCGATTCTGCGAAGCAATGTGAACAGGCACAGAGAAGGTGCTAGCAGGGAATTCTCTGCCTGCCTTTCCCCAGTGCTCTGCAAGCTCTGCAGGACAACATAGAATCTGGGGCTCTGTGCTTTCTTTCGTTCTGAACAAGTGTTAGTGTTTTCTGCACAAAAGCGATTCTTGCGAAGCAATGTGAACACTTCTGCTTCCCAGGCACAGAGAAGGTGCTAGCAAGGAATTCTCTGCCTGCCTTTCCCCAGTGCTCTGCAAGCTCTCCAGGACAACATAGAATCTGGGGCTCTGTGCTTTCTCTCCTTCTGAACAAGTGTTACTGTTTTCTGCACAAAAGCGATTCTGCGAAGCAATGTGAACACTTCTGCTTCCCAGGCACAGAGAAGGTGCTAGCAAGGAATTCTCTGCCTGCCTTTCCCCAGTGCTCTGCAAGCTCTGCAGGACAACATAGAATCTGGGGCTCTGTGCTTTCTTTCCTTCTGAACAAGTGTTACTGTTTTCTGCACAAAAGCGATTCTTGCGAAGCAATGTGAACAGGCAGAGAGAAGGTGCTATCAGGGAATTCTCTGCCTGCATTTCCCCAGTGCTCTGCAAGCTCTCCAGGACAACATAGAATCTGGGGCTCTGTGATTTCTTTCCTTCTGAACAAGTGTTACTGTTTTCTGCACAAAAGCGATTTTTGCGAAGCAATGTGAACACTTCTGCTTCCCAGGCACAGAGAAGGTGCTAGCAGGGAATTCTCTGCCTGGCTTTCCACAGTGCTCTGCAAGCTCTCCAGGACAACATAGAATCTGGGGCTCTGTGCTTTCTTTCCTTCTGAACAAGTGTTACTGTTTTCTGCACAAAAGCGATTCTTGCGAAGCAATGTGAACAGGCACAGAGAAGGTGCTAGCAGGGAATTCTCTGCCTGCCTTTCCCCAGTGCTCTGCAAGCTCTCCAGGACAACATAGAATCTGGGGCTCTGTGATTTCTTTCCTTCTGAACAAGTGTTACTGTTTTCTGCACAAAAGCGATTTTTGCGAAGCAATGTGAACACTTCTGCTTCCCAGGCACAGAGAAGGTGCTAGCAGGGAATTCTCTGCCTGCCTTTCCCCAGTGCTCTGCAAGCTCTCCAGGACAACATAGAATCTGGGGCTCTGTGCTTTCTTTCCTTCTGAACAAGTGTTAGTGTTTTCTGCACAAAAGCGATTCTTGCGAAGCAATGTGAACACTTCTGCTTCCCAGGCACAGAGAAGGTGCTAGCAGGGAATTCTCTGCCTGCCTTTCCCCAGTGCTCTGCAAGCTCTCCAGGACAACATAGAATCTGGGGCTCTGTGCTTTCTTTCCTTCTGAACAAGTGTTAGTGTTTTCTGCACAAAAGCGATTCTGCGAAGCAATGTGAACACTTCTGCTTCCCAGGCACAGAGAAGGTGCTAGCAAGGAATTCTCTGCCTGCCTTTCCCCAGTGCTCTGCAAGCTCTCCAGGACAACATAGAATGTGGTTCTCTGTGCTTTCTTTCCTTCTGAACAAGTGTTAGTGCTTTCTGCCCAAAAGCGATTCTTGCGAAGCAATGTGAACACTTCTGCTTCCCAGGCACAGAGAAGGTGCTAGCAGGGAATTCTCTGCCTGCCTTTCCCCAGTGCTCTGCAAGCTCTCCAGGACAACATAGAATCTGGGGCTCTGTGATTTCTTTCCTTCTGAACAAGTGTTACTGTTTTCTGCACAAAAGCGATTTTTGCGAAGCAATGTGAACACTTCTGCTTCCCAGGCACAGAGAAGGTGCTAGCAGGGAATTCTCTGCCTGGCTTTCCACAGTGCTCTGCAAGCTCTCCAGGACAACATAGAATCTGGGGCTCTGTGCTTTCTTTCCTTCTGAACAAGTGTTACTGTTTTCTGCACAAAAGCGATTCTTGCGAAGCAATGTGAACAGGCACAGAGAAGGTGCTAGCAGGGAATTCTCTGCCTGCCTTTCCCCAGTGCTCTGCAAGCTCTCCAGGACAACATAGAATCTGGGGCTCTGTGATTTCTTTCCTTCTGAACAAGTGTTACTGTTTTCTGCACAAAAGCGATTTTTGCGAAGCAATGTGAACACTTCTGCTTCCCAGGCACAGAGAAGGTGCTAGCAAGGAATTCTCTGCCTGCCTTTCCCCAGTGCTCTGCAAGCTCTCCAGGACAACATAAAATCTGGGGCTCTGTGCTTTCTTTCCTTCTGAACAAGTGTTACTGTTTTCTGCACAAAAGCGATTCTGCGAAGCAATGTGAACAGGCACAGAGAAGGTGCTAGCAGGGAATTCTCTGCCTGCCTTTCCCCAGTGCTCTGCAAGCTCTCCAGGACAACATAGAATCTGGGGCTCTGTGCTTTCTTTCGTTCTGAACGAGTGTTATTGTTTCCTGCACAAAAGCGATTCTTGCGAAGCAATGTGAACACATCTGCTTGCCAGGCACAGAGAAGGTGCTAGCAGGGAATTCTCTGCCTGCCTTTCCCCAGTGCTCTGCAAGCTCTCCAGGACAACATAAAATCTGGGGCTCTGTGCTTTCTTTCCTTCTGAACAAGTGTTACTGTTTTCTGCACGAAAACGATTCTGCGAAGCAATGTGAACCCTTCTGCTTCCCAGGCACAGAGAAGGTGCTAGCAGGGAATTCTCTGCCTGCCTGTCCCCAGTGCTCTGCAAGCTCTCCAGGACAACATAGAATCTGGGGCTCTGTGCTTTCTTTCGTTCTGAACAAGTGTTAGTGTTTTCTGCACAAAAGCGATTCTTGCGAAGCAATGTGAACACTTCTGCTTCCCAGGCACAGAGAAGGTGCTAGCAAGGAATTCTCTGCCTGCCTTTCCCCAGTGCTCTGCAAGCTCTCCAGGACAACATAGAATCTGGTTCTCTGTGCTTTCTTTCCTTCTGAACAAGTGTTACTGTTTTCTGCACAAAAGCGATTCTGCGAAGAACTGTGAACAGGCACAGAGAAGGTGCTAGCAGGGAATTCTCTGCCTGCCTTTCCCCAGTGCTCTGCAAGCTCTCCAGGACAACATAGAATCTGGGGCTCTGTGCTTTCTTTCCTTCTGAACAAGTGTTACTGTTTTCTGCACAAAAGCGATTCTTGCGAAGAAATGTGAACACTTCTGCTTCCCAGGCACAGAGAAGGTGCTAGCAAGGAATTCTCTGCCTGCCTTTCCCCAGTGCTCTGCAAGCTCTCCAGGACAACATAGAATCTGGGGCTCTGTGCTTTCTTTCCTTCTGAACAAGTGTTACTGTTTTCTGCACAAAAGCGATTCTGCGAAGCAATGTGAACAGGCACAGAGAAGGTGCTAGCAGGGAATTCTCTGCCTGCCTTTCCCCAGTGCTCTGCAAGCTCTGCAGGACAACATAGAATCTGGGGCTCTGTGCTTTCTTTCGTTCTGAACAAGTGTTAGTGTTTTCTGCACAAAAGCGATTCTTGCGAAGCAATGTGAACACTTCTGCTTCCCAGGCACAGAGAAGGTGCTAGCAAGGAATTCTCTGCCTGCCTTTCCCCAGTGCTCTGCAAGCTCTCCAGGACAACATAGAATCTGGGGCTCTGTGCTTTCTCTCCTTCTGAACAAGTGTTACTGTTTTCTGCACAAAAGCGATTCTGCGAAGCAATGTGAACACTTCTGCTTCCCAGGCACAGAGAAGGTGCTAGCAAGGAATTCTCTGCCTGCCTTTCCCCAGTGCTCTGCAAGCTCTGCAGGACAACATAGAATCTGGGGCTCTGTGCTTTCTTTCCTTCTGAACAAGTGTTACTGTTTTCTGCACAAAAGCGATTCTTGCGAAGCAATGTGAACAGGCAGAGAGAAGGTGCTATCAGGGAATTCTCTGCCTGCATTTCCCCAGTGCTCTGCAAGCTCTCCAGGACAACATAGAATCTGGGGCTCTGTGATTTCTTTCCTTCTGAACAAGTGTTACTGTTTTCTGCACAAAAGCGATTTTTGCGAAGCAATGTGAACACTTCTGCTTCCCAGGCACAGAGAAGGTGCTAGCAGGGAATTCTCTGCCTGGCTTTCCACAGTGCTCTGCAAGCTCTCCAGGACAACATAGAATCTGGGGCTCTGTGCTTTCTTTCCTTCTGAACAAGTGTTACTGTTTTCTGCACAAAAGCGATTCTTGCGAAGCAATGTGAACAGGCACAGAGAAGGTGCTAGCAGGGAATTCTCTGCCTGCCTTTCCCCAGTGCTCTGCAAGCTCTCCAGGACAACATAGAATCTGGGGCTCTGTGATTTCTTTCCTTCTGAACAAGTGTTACTGTTTTCTGCACAAAAGCGATTTTTGCGAAGCAATGTGAACACTTCTGCTTCCCAGGCACAGAGAAGGTGCTAGCAGGGAATTCTCTGCCTGCCTTTCCCCAGTGCTCTGCAAGCTCTCCAGGACAACATAGAATCTGGGGCTCTGTGCTTTCTTTCCTTCTGAACAAGTGTTAGTGTTTTCTGCACAAAAGCGATTCTTGCGAAGCAATGTGAACACTTCTGCTTCCCAGGCACAGAGAAGGTGCTAGCAGGGAATTCTCTGCCTGCCTTTCCCCAGTGCTCTGCAAGCTCTCCAGGACAACATAGAATCTGGGGCTCTGTGCTTTCTTTCCTTCTGAACAAGTGTTAGTGTTTTCTGCACAAAAGCGATTCTGCGAAGCAATGTGAACACTTCTGCTTCCCAGGCACAGAGAAGGTGCTAGCAAGGAATTCTCTGCCTGCCTTTCCCCAGTGCTCTGCAAGCTCTCCAGGACAACATAGAATGTGGTTCTCTGTGCTTTCTTTCCTTCTGAACAAGTGTTAGTGCTTTCTGCCCAAAAGCGATTCTGCAAAGCAATGTGAACACTTCTGCTTCCCAGGCACAGAGAAGGTGCTAGCAGGGAATTCTCTGCCTGCCTTTCCCCAGTGCTCTGCAAGCTCTCCAGGACAACATAGAATCTGGGGCTCTGTGCTTTCTTTCCTTCTGAACAAGTGTTAGTGTTTTCTGCCCAAAAGCGATTCTTGCGAAGCAATGTGAACACTCCTGCTTCCCAGGCACAGAGAAGGTGCTAGCAGGGAATTCTCTGCCTGCCTTTCCCCAGTGCTCTGCAAGCTCTCCAGGACAACATAGAATCTGGGGCTCTGTGCTTTCTTTCGTTCTGAACAAGTGTTACTGTTTTCTGCACAAAAGCGATTCTGCGAAGCAATGTGAACACATCTGCTTGCCAGGCACAGAGAAGGTGCTAGCAGGGAATTCTCTGCCTGCCTTTCCCCAGTGCTCTGCAAGCTCTCCAGGACAACATAGAATCTGGGGCTCTGTGCTTTCTTTCCTTCTGAACAAGTGTTACAGTTTTCTGCACAAAAGCGATTCTTGCGAAGCAATGTGAACAGGCACAGAGAAGGTGCTAGCAGGGAATTCTCTGCCTGCCTTTCCCCAGTGCTCTGCAAGCTCTCCAGGACAACATAGAATCTGGGGCTCTGTGCTTTCTTTCCTTCTGTACAAGTGTTACTGTTTTCTGCACAAAAGCGATTCTTGCGAAGCAATGTGAACACTTCTGCTTCCCAGGCACAGAGAAGGTGCTAGCAAGGAATTCTCTGCCTGCCTTTCCCCAGTGCTCTGCAAGCTCTCCAGGACAACATAAAATCTGGGGCTCTGTGCTTTCTTTCCTTCTGAACAAGTGTTACTGTTTTCTGCACAAAAGCGATTCTGCGAAGCAATGTGAACAGGCACAGAGAAGGTGCTAGCAAGGAATTCTCTGCCTGCCTTTCCCCAGTGCTCTGCAAGCTCTCCAGGACAACATAGAATCTGGGGCTCTGTGCTTTCTTTCGTTCTGAACGAGTGTTATTGTTTCCTGCACAAAAGCGATTCTTGCGAAGCAATGTGAACACATCTGCTTGCCAGGCACAGAGAAGGTGCTAGCAGGGAATTCTCTGCCTGCCTTTCCCCAGTGCTCTGCAAGCTCTCCAGGACAACATAAAATCTGGGGCTCTGTGCTTTCTTTCCTTCTGAACAAGTGTTACTGTTTTCTGCACGAAAACGATTCTGCGAAGCAATGTGAACACTTCTGCTTCCCAGGCACAGAGAAGGTGCTAGCAGGGAATTCTCTGCCTGCCTGTCCCCAGTGCTCTGCAAGCTCTCCAGGACAACATAGAATCTGGGGCTCTGTGCTTTCTTTCCTTCTGAACAAGTGTTAGTGTTTTCTGCACAAAAGCGATTCTTGCGAAGCAATGTGAACACTTCTGCTTCCCAGGCACAGAGAAGGTGCTAGCAAGGAATTCTCTGCCTGCCTTTCCCCAGTGCTCTGCAAGCTCTGCAGGACAACATAGAATCTGGGGCTCTGTGCTTTCTTTCCTTCTGAACAAGTGTTACTGTTTTCTGCACAAAAGCGATTCTGCGAAGAACTGTGAACAGGCACAGAGAAGGTGCTAGCAGGGAATTCTCTGCCTGCCTTTCCCCAGTGCTCTGCAAGCTCTCCAGGACAACATAGAATCTGGGGCTCTGTGATTTCTTTCCTTCTGAACAAGTGTTACTGTTTTCTGCACAAAAGCGATTTTTGCGAAGCAATGTGAACACTTCTGCTTCCCAGGCACAGAGAAGGTGCTAGCAGGGAATTCTCTGCCTGCCTTTCCCCAGTGCTCTGCAAGCTCTCCAGGACAACATAGAATCTGGGGCTCTGTGCTTTCTTTCCTTCTGAACAAGTGTTAGTGTTTTCTGCACAAAAGCGATTCTTGCGAAGCAATGTGAACACTTCTGCTTCCCAGGCACAGAGAAGGTGCTAGCAGGGAATTCTCTGCCTGCCTTTCCCCAGTGCTCTGCAAGCTCTCCAGGACAACATAGAATCTGGGGCTCTGTGCTTTCTTTCCTTCTGAACAAGTGTTAGTGTTTTCTGCACAAAAGCGATTCTGCGAAGCAATGTGAACACTTCTGCTTCCCAGGCACAGAGAAGGTGCTAGCAAGGAATTCTCTGCCTGCCTTTCCCCAGTGCTCTGCAAGCTCTCCAGGACAACATAGAATGTGGTTCTCTGTGCTTTCTTTCCTTCTGAACAAGTGTTAGTGCTTTCTGCCCAAAAGCGATTCTGCAAAGCAATGTGAACACTTCTGCTTCCCAGGCACAGAGAAGGTGCTAGCAGGGAATTCTCTGCCTGCCTTTCCCCAGTGCTCTGCAAGCTCTCCAGGACAACATAGAATCTGGGGCTCTGTGCTTTCTTTCCTTCTGAACAAGTGTTAGTGTTTTCTGCCCAAAAGCGATTCTTGCGAAGCAATGTGAACACTCCTGCTTCCCAGGCACAGAGAAGGTGCTAGCAAGGAATTCTCTGCCTGCCTTTCCCCAGTGCTCTGCAAGCTCTGCAGGACAACATAGAATCTGGGGCTCTGTGCTTTCTTTCGTTCTGAACAAGTGTTACTGTTTTCTGCACAAAAGCGATTCTGCGAAGCAATGTGAACACATCTGCTTGCCAGGCACAGAGAAGGTGCTAGCAGGGAATTCTCTGCCTGCCTTTCCCCAGTGCTCTGCAAGCTCTCCAGGACAACATAGAATCTGGGGCTCTGTGCTTTCTTTCCTTCTGAACAAGTGTTACAGTTTTCTGCACAAAAGCGATTCTTGCGAAGCAATGTGAACAGGCACAGAGAAGGTGCTAGCAGGGAATTCTCTGCCTGCCTTTCCCCAGTGCTCTGCAAGCTCTCCAGGACAACATAGAATCTGGGGCTCTGTGCTTTCTTTCCTTCTGTACAAGTGTTACTGTTTTCTGCACAAAAGCGATTCTTGCGAAGCAATGTGAACACTTCTGCTTCCCAGGCACAGAGAAGGTGCTAGCAAGGAATTCTCTGCCTGCCTTTCCCCAGTGCTCTGCAAGCTCTCCAGGACAACATAAAATCTGGGGCTCTGTGCTTTCTTTCCTTCTGAACAAGTGTTACTGTTTTCTGCACAAAAGCGATTCTGCGAAGCAATGTGAACAGGCACAGAGAAGGTGCTAGCAGGGAATTCTCTGCCTGCCTTTCCCCAGTGCTCTGCAAGCTCTCCAGGACAACATAGAATCTGGGGCTCTGTGCTTTCTTTCGTTCTGAACGAGTGTTATTGTTTCCTGCACAAAAGCGATTCTTGCGAAGCAATGTGAACACATCTGCTTGCCAGGCACAGAGAAGGTGCTAGCAGGGAATTCTCTGCCTGCCTTTCCCCAGTGCTCTGCAAGCTCTCCAGGACAACATAAAATCTGGGGCTCTGTGCTTTCTTTCCTTCTGAACAAGTGTTACTGTTTTCTGCACGAAAACGATTCTGCGAAGCAATGTGAACACTTCTGCTTCCCAGGCACAGAGAAGGTGCTAGCAGGGAATTCTCTGCCTGCCTGTCCCCAGTGCTCTGCAAGCTCTCCAGGACAACATAGAATCTGGGGCTCTGTGCTTTCTTTCGTTCTGAACAAGTGTTAGTGTTTTCTGCACAAAAGCGATTCTTGCGAAGCAATGTGAACACTTCTGCTTCCCAGGCACAGAGAAGGTGCTAGCAAGGAATTCTCTGCCTGCCTTTCCCCAGTGCTCTGCAAGCTCTCCAGGACAACATAGAATCTGGGGCTCTGTGCTTTCTTTCCTTCTGAACAAGTGTTACTGTTTTCTGCACAAAAGCGATTCTGCGAAGAACTGTGAACAGGCACAGAGAAGGTGCTAGCAGGGAATTCTCTGCCTGCCTTTCCCCAGTGCTCTGCAAGCTCTCCAGGACAACATAGAATCTGGGGCTCTGTGCTTTCTTTCCTTCTGAACAAGTGTTAATGTTTTCTGCACAAAAGCGATTCTTGCGAAGCAATGTGAACACTTCTGCTTCCCAGGCACAGAGAAGGTGCTATCAGGGAATTCTCTGCCTGGCTTTCCACAGTGCTCTGCAAGCTCTCCAGGACAACATAAAATCTGGGGCTCTGTGCTTTCTTTCCTTCTGAACAAGTGTTACTGTTTTCTGCACAAAAGCGATTCTTGCGAAGAAATGTGAACACTTCTGCTTCCCAGGCACAGAGAAGGTGCTAGCAAGGAATTCTCTGCCTGCCTTTCCCCAGTGCTCTGCAAGCTCTGCAGGACAACATAGAATCTGGGACTCTGTGCTTTCTTTCCTTCTGAACAAGTGTTACTGTTTTCTGCACAAAAGCGATTCTGCGAAGCAATGTGAACAGGCACAGAGAAGGTGCTAGCAGGGAATTCTCTGCCTGCCTTTCCCCAGTGCTCTGCAAGCTCTCCAGGACAACATAGAATCTGGGGCTCTGTGCTTTCTTTCGTTCTGAACAAGTGTTAGTGTTTTCTGCACAAAAGCGATTCTTGCGAAGCAATGTGAACACTTCTGCTTCCCAGGCACAGAGAAGGTGCTAGCAAGGAATTCTCTGCCTGCCTTTCCCCAGTGCTCTGCAAGCTCTCCAGGACAACATAGAATCTGGGGCTCTGTGCTTTCTCTCCTTCTGAACAAGTGTTACTGTTTTCTGCACAAAAGCGATTCTGCGAAGCAATGTGAACACTTCTGCTTCCCAGGCACAGAGAAGGTGCTAGCAAGGAATTCTCTGCCTGCCTTTCCCCAGTGCTCTGCCAGCTCTGCAGGACAACATAGAATCTGGGGCTCTGTGCTTTCTTTCCTTCTGTACAAGTGTTACTGTTTTCTGCACAAAAGCGATTCTTGCGAAGCAATGTGAACACTTCTGCTTCCCAGGCACAGAGAAGGTGCTAGCAGGGAATTCTCTGCCTGCCTTTCCCCAGTGCTCTGCAAGCTCTCCAGGACAACATAGAATCTGGGGCTCTGTGCTTTCTTTCCTTCTGAACAAGTGTTACTGTTTTCTGCACAAAAGCGATTCTTGCGAAGCAATGTGAACACTTCTGCTTCCCAGGCACAGAGAAGGTGCTAGCAGGGAATTCTCTGCCTGCCTTTCCCTAGTGCTCTGCAAGCTCTCCAGGACAACATAGAATCTGGGGCTCTGTGCTTTCTTTCCTTCTGAACAAGTGTTAGTGTTTTCTGCACAAAAGCGATTCTGCGAAACAATGTGAACACTTCTGCTTCCCAGGCACAGAGAAGGTGCTAGCAAGGAATTCTCTGCCTGCCTTTCCCCAGTGCTCTGCAAGCTCTGCAGGACAACATAGAATCTGGGGCTCTGTGCTTTCTTTCGTTCTGAACAAGTGTTACTGTTTTCTGCCCAAAAGCGATTCTTGCGAAGCAATGTGAACACTTCTGCTTCCCAGGCACAGAGAAGGTGCTAGCAAGGAATTCTCTGCCTGCCTTTCCCCAGTGCTCTGCAAGCTCTCCAGGACAACATAGAATCTGGGGCTCTGTGCTTTCTTTCCTTCTGAACAAGTGTTACTGTTTTCTGCACAAAAGCGATTCTTGCGAAGCAATGTGAACACTTCTGCTTCCCAGGCACAGAGAAGGTGCTATCAGGGAATTCTCTGCCTGCCTTTCCCCAGTGCTCTGCAAGCTCTCCAGGACAACATAAAATCTGGGGCTCTGTGCTTTCTTTCCTTCTGAACAAGTGTTACTGTTTTCTGCACAAAAGCGATTCTTGCGAAGAAATGTGAACACTTCTGCTTCCCAGGCACAGAGAAGGTGCTAGCAAGGAATTCTCTGCCTGCCTTTCCCCAGTGCTCTGCAAGCTCTGCAGGACAACATAGAATCTGGGACTCTGTGCTTTCTTTCCTTCTGAACAAGTGTTACTGTTTTCTGCACAAAAGCGATTCTGCGAAGCAATGTGAACACTTCTGCTTCCCAGGCACAGAGAAGGTGCTAGCAGGGAATTCTCTGCCTGCCTTTCCCCAGTGCTCTGCAAGCTCTCCAGGACAACATAGAATCTGGGGCTCTGTGCTTTCTTTCCTTCTGAACAAGTGTTACTGTTTTCTGCACAAAAGCGATTCTTGCGAAGCAATGTGAACACTTCTGCTTCCCAGGCACAGAGAAGGTGCTAGCAAGGAATTCTCTGCCTGCCTTTCCCCAGTGCTCTGCAAGCTCTCCAGGACAACATAGAATCTGGGGCTCTGTGCTTTCTCTCCTTCTGAACAAGTGTTAGTGTTTTCTGCACAAAAGCGATTCTGCGAAGCAATGTGAACACTTCTGCTTCCCAGGCACAGAGAAGGTGCTAGCAAGGAATTCTCTGCCTGCCTTTCCCCAGTGCTCTGCAAGCTCTGCAGGACAACATAGAATCTGGGGCTCTGTGCTTTCTTTCCTTCTGAACAAGTGTTACTGTTTTCTGCACAAAAGCGATTCTTGCGAAGCAATGTGAACAGGCACAGAGAAGGTGCTAGCAGGGAATTCTCTGCCTGCCTTTCCCCAGTGCTCTGCAAGCTCTCCAGGACAACATAGAATCTGGGGCTCTGTGATTTCTTTCCTTCTGAACAAGTGTTACTGTTTTCTGCACAAAAGCGATTTTTGCGAAGCAATGTGAACACTTCTGCTTCCCAGGCACAGAGAAGGTGCTAGCAGGGAATTCTCTGCCTGCCTTTCCCCAGTGCTCTGCAAGCTCTCCAGGACAACATAGAATCTGGGGCTCTGTGCTTTCTTTCCTTCTGAACAAGTGTTACTGTTTTCTGCACAAAAGCGATTCTTGCGAAGCAATGTGAACAGGCACAGAGAAGGTGCTAGCAGGGAATTCTCTGCCTGCCTTTCCCCAGTGCTCTGCAAGCTCTCCAGGACAACATAGAATCTGGGGCTCTGTGATTTATTTCCTTCTGAACAAGTGTTACTGTTTTCTGCACAAAAGCGATTTTTGCGAAGCAATGTGAACACTTCTGCTTCACAGGCACAGAGAAGGTGCTAGCAGGGAATTCTCTGCCTGCCTTTCCCCAGTGCTCTTCAAGCTCTCCAGGACAACATAGAATCTGGGGCTCTGTGCTTTCTTTCCTTCTGAACAAGTGTTACTGTTTTCTGCACGAAAGCGATTCTTGCGAAGCAATGTGAACACTTCTGCTTCCCAGGCACAGAGAAGGTGCTAGCAGGGAATTCTCTGCCTGCCTTTCCCCAGTGCTCTGCAAGCTCTCCAGGACAACATAGAATCTGGGGCTCTGTGCTTTCTTTCCTTCTGAACAAGTGTTACTGTTTTCTGCACAAAAGCGATTCTGCGAAGCAATGTGAACACTTCTGCTTCCGGGGCACAGAGAAGGTGCTAGCAAGGAATTCTCTGCCTGCCTTTCCCCAGTGCTCTGCAAGCTCTCCAGGACAACATAAAATCTGGGGCTCTGTGCTTTCTTTCCTTCTGAATAAGTGTAAGTGTTTTCTGCACAAAAGCGATTCTTGCGAAGCAATGTGAACACTTCTGCTTCACAGGCACAGAGAAGGTGCTAGCAGGGAATTCTCTGCCTGCCTTTCCCCAGTGCTCTGCAAGCTCTCCAGGACAACATAAAATCTGGGGCTCTGTGCTTTCTTTCCTTCTGAACAAGTGTTAGTGTTTTCTGCACAAAAGCGATTCTGCGAAGCAATGTGAACACTTCTGCTTCCCAGGCACAGAGAAGGTGCTAGCAGGGAATTCTCTGCCTGCCTTTCCCCAGTGCTCTGCAAGCTCTCCAGGACAACATAGAATCTGGGGCTCTGTGCTTTCTTTCCTTCTGAACAAGTGTTACTGTTTTCTGCACAAAAGCGATTTTTGCGAAGCAATGTGAACACTTCTGCTTCCCAGGCACAGAGAAGGTGCTAGCAGGGAATTCTCTGCCTGCCTTTTCCTAGTGCTCTGCAAGCTCTCCAGGACAACATAAAATCTGGGGCTCTGTGCTTTCTTTCCTTCTGAACAAGTGTTAGTGTTTTCTGCACAAAAGCGATTCTGCGAAGCAATGTGAACACTTCTGCTTCCCAGGCACAGAGAAGGTGCTAGTAAGGAATTCTCTGCCTGCCTTTCCCCAGTGCTCTGCAAGCTCTCCAGGACAACATAGAATCTGGGGCTCTGTGCTTTCTTTCCTTCTGAACAAGTGTTACTGTTTTCTGCCCAAAAGCGATTCTTGCGAAGCAATGTGAACACTCCTGCTTCCCAGGCACAGAGAAGGTGCTAGCAAGGAATTCTCTGCCTGCCTTTCCCCAGTGCTCTGCAAGCTCTGCAGGACAACATAGAATCTGGGGCTCTGTGCTTTCTTTCCTTCTGAACAAGTGTTACTGTTTTCTGCACAAAAGCGATTCTTGCGAAGCAATGTGAACACTTCTGCTTCCCAGGCACAGAGAAGGTGCTAGCAAGGAATTCTCTGCCTGCCTTTCCCCAGTGCTCTGCAAGCTCTCCAGGACAACATAAAATCTGGGGCTCTGTGCTTTCTTTCCTTCTGAACAAGTGTTACTGTTTTCTGCACAAAAGCGATTCTGCGAAGCAATGTGAACAGGCACAGAGAAGGTGCTAGCAGGGAATTCTCTGCCTGCCTTTCCCCAGTGCTCTGCAAGCTCTCCAGGACAACATAGAATCTGGGGCTCTGTGCTTTCTTTCGTTCTGAACGAGTGTTATTGTTTCCTGCACAAAAGCGATTCTTGCGAAGCAATGTGAACACATCTGCTTGCCAGGCACAGAGAAGGTGCTAGCAGGGAATTCTCTGCCTGCCTTTCCCCAGTGCTCTGCAAGCTCTCCAGGACAACATAAAATCTGGGGCTCTGTGCTTTCTTTCCTTCTGAACAAGTGTTACTGTTTTCTGCACGAAAACGATTCTGCGAAGCAATGTGAACCCTTCTGCTTCCCAGGCACAGAGAAGGTGCTAGCAGGGAATTCTCTGCCTGCCTGTCCCCAGTGCTCTGCAAGCTCTCCAGGACAACATAGAATCTGGGGCTCTGTGCTTTCTTTCGTTCTGAACAAGTGTTAGTGTTTTCTGCACAAAAGCGATTCTTGCGAAGCAATGTGAACACTTCTGCTTCCCAGGCACAGAGAAGGTGCTAGCAAGGAATTCTCTGCCTGCCTTTCCCCAGTGCTCTGCAAGCTCTCCAGGACAACATAGAATCTGGGGCTCTGTGCTTTCTTTCCTTCTGAACAAGTGTTACTGTTTTCTGCACAAAAGCGATTCTGCGAAGAACTGTGAACAGGCACAGAGAAGGTGCTAGCAGGGAATTCTCTGCCTGCCTTTCCCCAGTGCTCTGCAAGCTCTCCAGGACAACATAGAATCTGGGGCTCTGTGCTTTCTTTCCTTCTGAACAAGTGTTACTGTTTTCTGCACAAAAGCGATTCTGCGAAGCAATGTGAACAGGCACAGAGAAGGTGCTAGCAGGGAATTCTCTGCCTGCCTTTCCCCAGTGCTCTGCAAGCTCTCCAGGACAACATAGAATCTGGGGCTCTGTGCTTTCTTTCGTTCTGAACGAGTGTTATTGTTTCCTGCACAAAAGCGATTCTTGCGAAGCAATGTGAACACATCTGCTTGCCAGGCACAGAGAAGGTGCTAGCAGGGAATTCTCTGCCTGCCTTTCCCCAGTGCTCTGCAAGCTCTCCAGGACAACATAAAATCTGGGGCTCTGTGCTTTCTTTCCTTCTGAACAAGTGTTAGTGTTTTCTGCACAAAAGCGATTCTTGCGAAGCAATGTGAACACTTCTGCTTCCCAGGCACAGAGAAGGTGCTAGCAAGGAATTCTCTGCCTGCCTTTCCCCAGTGCTCTGCAAGCTCTCCAGGACAACATAGAATCTGGGGCTCTGTGCTTTCTTTCCTTCTGAACAAGTGTTACTGTTTTCTGCACAAAAGCGATTCTGCGAAGAACTGTGAACAGGCACAGAGAAGGTGCTAGCAGGGAATTCTCTGCCTGCCTTTCCCCAGTGCTCTGCAAGCTCTCCAGGACAACATAGAATCTGGGGCTCTGTGCTTTCTTTCCTTCTGAACAAGTGTTACTGTTTTCTGCACAAAAGCGATTCTGCGAAGAACTGTGAACAGGCACAGAGAAGGTGCTAGCAGGGAATTCTCTGCCTGCCTTTCCCCAGTGCTCTGCAAGCTCTCCAGGACAACATAGAATCTGGGGCTCTGTGCTTTCTTTCCTTCTGAACAAGTGTTACTGTTTTCTGCACAAAAGCGATTCTTGCGAAGCAATGTGAACACTTCTGCTTCCCAGGCACAGAGAAGGTGCTAGCAAGGAATTCTCTGCCTGCCTTTCCCCAGTGCTCTGCAAGCTCTGCAGGACAACATAGAATCTGGGGCTCTGTGCTTTCTTTCCTTCTGAACAAGTGTTACTGTTTTCTGCACAAAAGCGATTCTTGCGAAGCAATGTGAACACTTCTGCTTCCCAGGCACAGAGAAGGTGCTAGCAGGGAATTCTCTGCCTGCCTTTCCCCAGTGCTCTGCAAGCTCTCCAGGACAACATAGAATCTGGGGCTCTGTGCTTTCTTTCCTTCTGAACAAGTGTTACTGTTTTCTGCACAAAAGCGATTCTTGCGAAGCAATGTGAACAGGCAGAGAGAAGGTGCTAGCAGGGAATTCTCTGCCTGCCTTTCCCCAGTGCTCTGCAAGCTCTCCAGGACAACATAGAATCTGGGGCTCTGTGATTTCTTTCCTTCTGAACAAGTGTTACTGTTTTCTGCACAAAAGCGATTTTTGCGAAGCAATGTGAACACTTCTGCTTGCCAGGCACAGAGAAGGTGCTAGCAGGGAATTCTCTGCCTGGCTTTCCACAGTGCTCTGCAAGCTCTCCAGGACAACATAGAATCTGGGGCTCTGTGCTTTCTTTCCTTCTGAACAAGTGTTACTGTTTTCTGCACAAAAGCGATTCTTGCGAAGCAATGTGAACAGGCACAGAGAAGGTGCTAGCAGGGAATTCTCTGCCTGCCTTTCCCCAGTGCTCTGCAAGCTCTCCAGGACAACATAGAATCTGGGGCTCTGTGATTTCTTTCCTTCTGAACAAGTGTTACTGTTTTCTGCACAAAAGCGATTTTTGCGAAGCAATGTGAACACTTCTGCTTCCCAGGCACAGAGAAGGTGCTAGCAGGGAATTCTCTGCCTGCCTTTCCCCAGTGCTCTGCAAGCTCTCCAGGACAACATAGAATCTGGGGCTCTGTGCTTTCTTTCCTTCTGAACAAGTGTTAGTGTTTTCTGCACAAAAGCGATTCTTGCGAAGCAATGTGAACACTTCTGCTTCCCAGGCACAGAGAAGGTGCTAGCAGGGAATTCTCTGCCTGCCTTTCCCCAGTGCTCTGCAAGCTCTCCAGGACAACATAGAATCTGGGGCTCTGTGCTTTCTTTCCTTCTGAACAAGTGTTAGTGTTTTCTGCACAAAAGCGATTCTGCGAAGCAATGTGAACACTTCTGCTTCCCAGGCACAGAGAAGGTGCTAGCAAGGAATTCTCTGCCTGCCTTTCCCCAGTGCTCTGCAAGCTCTCCAGGACAACATAGAATGTGGTTCTCTGTGCTTTCTTTCCTTCTGAACAAGTGTTAGTGCTTTCTGCCCAAAAGCGATTCTGCAAAGCAATGTGAACACTTCTGCTTCCCAGGCACAGAGAAGGTGCTAGCAGGGAATTCTCTGCCTGCCTTTCCCCAGTGCTCTGCAAGCTCTCCAGGACAACATAGAATCTGGGGCTCTGTGCTTTCTTTCCTTCTGAACAAGTGTTAGTGTTTTCTGCCCAAAAGCGATTCTTGCGAAGCAATGTGAACACTCCTGCTTCCCAGGCACAGAGAAGGTGCTAGCAAGGAATTCTCTGCCTGCCTTTCCCCAGTGCTCTGCAAGCTCTGCAGGACAACATAGAATCTGGGGCTCTGTGCTTTCTTTCGTTCTGAACAAGTGTTACTGTTTTCTGCACAAAAGCGATTCTGCGAAGCAATGTGAACACATCTGCTTGCCAGGCACAGAGAAGGTGCTAGCAGGGAATTCTCTGCCTGCCTTTCCCCAGTGCTCTGCAAGCTCTCCAGGACAACATAGAATCTGGGGCTCTGTGCTTTCTTTCCTTCTGAACAAGTGTTACAGTTTTCTGCACAAAAGCGATTCTTGCGAAGCAATGTGAACAGGCACAGAGAAGGTGCTAGCAGGGAATTCTCTGCCTGCCTTTCCCCAGTGCTCTGCAAGCTCTCCAGGACAACATAGAATCTGGGGCTCTGTGCTTTCTTTCCTTCTGTACAAGTGTTACTGTTTTCTGCACAAAAGCGATTCTTGCGAAGCAATGTGAACACTTCTGCTTCCCAGGCACAGAGAAGGTGCTAGCAAGGAATTCTCTGCCTGCCTTTCCCCAGTGCTCTGCAAGCTCTCCAGGACAACATAAAATCTGGGGCTCTGTGCTTTCTTTCCTTCTGAACAAGTGTTACTGTTTTCTGCACAAAAGCGATTCTGCGAAGCAATGTGAACAGGCACAGAGAAGGTGCTAGCAAGGAATTCTCTGCCTGCCTTTCCCCAGTGCTCTGCAAGCTCTCCAGGACAACATAGAATCTGGGGCTCTGTGCTTTCTTTCGTTCTGAACGAGTGTTATTGTTTCCTGCACAAAAGCGATTCTTGCGAAGCAATGTGAACACATCTGCTTGCCAGGCACAGAGAAGGTGCTAGCAGGGAATTCTCTGCCTGCCTTTCCCCAGTGCTCTGCAAGCTCTCCAGGACAACATAAAATCTGGGGCTCTGTGCTTTCTTTCCTTCTGAACAAGTGTTACTGTTTTCTGCACGAAAACGATTCTGCGAAGCAATGTGAACACTTCTGCTTCCCAGGCACAGAGAAGGTGCTAGCAGGGAATTCTCTGCCTGCCTGTCCCCAGTGCTCTGCAAGCTCTCCAGGACAACATAGAATCTGGGGCTCTGTGCTTTCTTTCGTTCTGAACAAGTGTTAGTGTTTTCTGCACAAAAGCGATTCTTGCGAAGCAATGTGAACACTTCTGCTTCCCAGGCACAGAGAAGGTGCTAGCAAGGAATTCTCTGCCTGCCTTTCCCCAGTGCTCTGCAAGCTCTGCAGGACAACATAGAATCTGGGGCTCTGTGCTTTCTTTCCTTCTGAACAAGTGTTACTGTTTTCTGCACAAAAGCGATTCTGCGAAGAACTGTGAACAGGCACAGAGAAGGTGCTAGCAGGGAATTCTCTGCCTGCCTTTCCCCAGTGCTCTGCAAGCTCTCCAGGACAACATAGAATCTGGGGCTCTGTGCTTTCTTTCCTTCTGAACAAGTGTTAATGTTTTCTGCACAAAAGCGATTCTTGCGAAGCAATGTGAACACTTCTGCTTCCCAGGCACAGAGAAGGTGCTATCAGGGAATTCTCTGCCTGGCTTTCCACAGTGCTCTGCAAGCTCTCCAGGACAACATAAAATCTGGGGCTCTGTGCTTTCTTTCCTTCTGAACAAGTGTTACTGTTTTCTGCACGAAAACGATTCTGCGAAGCAATGTGAACACTTCTGCTTCCCAGGCACAGAGAAGGTGCTAGCAGGGAATTCTCTGCCTGCCTGTCCCCAGTGCTCTGCAAGCTCTCCAGGACAACATAGAATCTGGGGCTCTGTGCTTTCTTTCGTTCTGAACAAGTGTTAGTGTTTTCTGCACAAAAGCGATTCTTGCGAAGCAATGTGAACACTTCTGCTTCCCAGGCACAGAGAAGGTGCTAGCAAGGAATTCTCTGCCTGCCTTTCCCCAGTGCTCTGCAAGCTCTGCAGGACAACATAGAATCTGGGGCTCTGTGCTTTCTTTCCTTCTGAACAAGTGTTACTGTTTTCTGCACAAAAGCGATTCTGCGAAGAACTGTGAACAGGCACAGAGAAGGTGCTAGCAGGGAATTCTCTGCCTGCCTTTCCCCAGTGCTCTGCAAGCTCTCCAGGACAACATAGAATCTGGGGCTCTGTGCTTTCTTTCCTTCTGAACAAGTGTTAATGTTTTCTGCACAAAAGCGATTCTTGCGAAGCAATGTGAACACTTCTGCTTCCCAGGCACAGAGAAGGTGCTAGCAGGGAATTCTCTGCCTGGCTTTCCACAGTGCTCTGCAAGCTCTCCAGGACAACATAAAATCTGGGGCTCTGTGCTTTCTTTCCTTCTGAACAAGTGTTACTGTTTTCTGCACAAAAGCGATTCTTGCGAAGAAATGTGAACACTTCTGCTTCCCAGGCACAGAGAAGGTGCTAGCAAGGAATTCTCTGCCTGCCTTTCCCCAGTGCTCTGCAAGCTCTCCAGGACAACATAGAATCTGGGGCTCTGTGCTTTCTTTCCTTCTGAACAAGTGTTACTGTTTTCTGCACAAAAGCGATTCTGCGAAGAACTGTGAACAGGCACAGAGAAGGTGCTAGCAGGGAATTCTCTGCCTGCCTTTCCCCAGTGCTCTGCAAGCTCTCCAGGACAACATAGAATCTGGGGCTCTGTGCTTTCTTTCCTTCTGAACAAGTGTTACTGTTTTCTGCACAAAAGCGATTCTGCGAAGAACTGTGAACAGGCACAGAGAAGGTGCTAGCAGGGAATTCTCTGCCTGCCTTTCCCCAGTGCTCTGCAAGCTCTCCAGGACAACATAGAATCTGGGGCTCTGTGCTTTCTTTCCTTCTGAACAAGTGTTACTGTTTTCTGCACAAAAGCGATTCTTGCGAAGCAATGTGAACACTTCTGCTTCCCAGGCACAGAGAAGGTGCTAGCAAGGAATTCTCTGCCTGCCTTTCCCCAGTGCTCTGCAAGCTCTGCAGGACAACATAGAATCTGGGGCTCTGTGCTTTCTTTCCTTCTGAACAAGTGTTACTGTTTTCTGCACAAAAGCGATTCTGCGAAGCAATGTGAACACTTCTGCTTCCCAGGCACAGAGAAGGTGCTAGCAAGGAATTCTCTGCCTGCCTTTCCCCAGTGCTCTGCAAGCTCTGCAGGACAACATAGAATCTGGGGCTCTGTGCTTTCTTTCCTTCTGAACAAGTGTTACTGTTTTCTGCACAAAAGCGATTCTTGCGAAGCAATGTGAACAGGCAGAGAGAAGGTGCTAGCAGGGAATTCTCTGCCTGCCTTTCCCCAGTGCTCTGCAAGCTCTCCAGGACAACATAGAATCTGGGGCTCTGTGATTTCTTTCCTTCTGAACAAGTGTTACTGTTTTCTGCACAAAAGCGATTTTTGCGAAGCAATGTGAACACTTCTGCTTCCCAGGCACAGAGAAGGTGCTAGCAGGGAATTCTCTGCCTGGCTTTCCACAGTGCTCTGCAAGCTCTCCAGGACAACATAGAATCTGGGGCTCTGTGCTTTCTTTCCTTCTGAACAAGTGTTACTGTTTTCTGCACAAAAGCGATTCTTGCGAAGCAATGTGAACAGGCACAGAGAAGGTGCTAGCAGGGAATTCTCTGCCTGCCTTTCCCCAGTGCTCTGCAAGCTCTCCAGGACAACATAGAATCTGGGGCTCTGTGCTTTCTTTCCTTCTGTACAAGTGTTACTGTTTTCTGCACAAAAGCGATTCTTGCGAAGCAATGTGAACACTTCTGCTTCCCAGGCACAGAGAAGGTGCTAGCAAGGAATTCTCTGCCTGCCTTTCCCCAGTGCTCTGCAAGCTCTCCAGGACAACATAAAATCTGGGGCTCTGTGCTTTCTTTCCTTCTGAACAAGTGTTACTGTTTTCTGCACAAAAGCGATTCTGCGAAGCAATGTGAACAGGCACAGAGAAGGTGCTAGCAAGGAATTCTCTGCCTGCCTTTCCCCAGTGCTCTGCAAGCTCTCCAGGACAACATAGAATCTGGGGCTCTGTGCTTTCTTTCGTTCTGAACGAGTGTTATTGTTTCCTGCACAAAAGCGATTCTTGCGAAGCAATGTGAACACATCTGCTTGCCAGGCACAGAGAAGGTGCTAGCAGGGAATTCTCTGCCTGCCTTTCCCCAGTGCTCTGCAAGCTCTCCAGGACAACATAAAATCTGGGGCTCTGTGCTTTCTTTCCTTCTGAACAAGTGTTACTGTTTTCTGCACGAAAACGATTCTGCGAAGCAATGTGAACACTTCTGCTTCCCAGGCACAGAGAAGGTGCTAGCAGGGAATTCTCTGCCTGCCTGTCCCCAGTGCTCTGCAAGCTCTCCAGGACAACATAGAATCTGGGGCTCTGTGCTTTCTTTCGTTCTGAACAAGTGTTAGTGTTTTCTGCACAAAAGCGATTCTTGCGAAGCAATGTGAACACTTCTGCTTCCCAGGCACAGAGAAGGTGCTAGCAAGGAATTCTCTGCCTGCCTTTCCCCAGTGCTCTGCAAGCTCTCCAGGACAACATAGAATCTGGGGCTCTGTGCTTTCTTTCCTTCTGAACAAGTGTTAATGTTTTCTGCACAAAAGCGATTCTTGCGAAGCAATGTGAACACTTCTGCTTCCCAGGCACAGAGAAGGTGCTATCAGGGAATTCTCTGCCTGGCTTTCCACAGTGCTCTGCAAGCTCTCCAGGACAACATAGAATCTGGGGCTCTGTGCTTTCTCTCCTTCTGAACAAGTGTTACTGTTTTCTGCACAAAAGCGATTCTGCGAAGCAATGTGAACACTTCTGCTTCCCAGGCACAGAGAAGGTGCTAGCAAGGAATTCTCTGCCTGCCTTTCCCCAGTGCTCTGCCAGCTCTGCAGGACAACATAGAATCTGGGGCTCTGTGCTTTCTTTCCTTCTGAACAAGTGTTACTGTTTTCTGCACAAAAGCGATTCTTGCGAAGCAATGTGAACAGGCAGAGAGAAGGTGCTAGCAGGGAATTCTCTGCCTGCCTTTCCCCAGTGCTCTGCAAGCTCTCCAGGACAACATAGAATCTGGGGCTCTGTGATTTCTTTCCTTCTGAACAAGTGTTACTGTTTTCTGCACAAAAGCGATTTTTGCGAAGCAATGTGAACACTTCTGCTTCCCAGGCACAGAGAAGGTGCTAGCAGGGAATTCTCTGCCTGGCTTTCCACAGTGCTCTGCAAGCTCTCCAGGACAACATAGAATCTGGGGCTCTGTGCTTTCTTTCCTTCTGAACAAGTGTTACTGTTTTCTGCACAAAAGCGATTCTTGCGAAGCAATGTGAACAGGCACAGAGAAGGTGCTAGCAGGGAATTCTCTGCCTGCCTTTCCCTAGTGCTCTGCAAGCTCTCCAGGACAACATAAAATCTGGGGCTCTGTGCTTTCTTTCCTTCTGAACAAGTGTTAGTGTTTTCTGCACAAAAGCGATTCTGCGAAGCAATGTGAACACTTCTGCTTCCCAGGCACAGAGAAGGTGCTAGCAAGGAATTCTCTGCCTGCCTTTCCCCAGTGCTCTGCAAGCTCTCCAGGACAACATAGAATCTGGGGCTCTGTGCTTTCTTTCGTTCTGAACAAGTGTTAGTGTTTTCTGCCCAAAAGCGATTCTTGCGAAGCAATGTGAACACTTCTGCTTCCCAGGCACAGAGAAGGTGCTAGCAAGGAATTCTCTGCCTGCCTTTCCCCAGTGCTCTGCAAGCTCTCCAGGACAACATAGAATCTGGGGCTCTGTGCTTTCTTTCGTTCTGAACAAGTGTTACTGTTTTCTGCACAAAAGCGATTCTGCGAAGCAATGTGAACACTTCTGCTTCCCAGGCACAGAGAAGGTGCTAGCAAGGAATTCTCTGCCTGCCTTTCCCCAGTGCTCTGCAAGCTCTCCAGGACAACATAGAATCTGGGGCTCTGTGCTTTCTTTCCTTCTGAACAAGTGTTACTGTTTTCTGCACAAAAGCAATTCTTGCGAAGCAATGTGAACAGGCACAGAGAAGGTGCTAGCAGGGAATTCTCTGCCTGCCTTTCCCCAGTGCTCTGCAAGCTCTCCAGGACAACATAGAATCTGGGGCTCTGTGCTTTCTTTCCTTCTGAACAAGTGTTAGTGTTTTCTGCACAAAAGCGATTCTTGCGAAGCAATGTGAACACATCTGCTTGTCAGGCACAGAGAAGGTGCTAGCAGGGAATTCTCTGCCTGCCTTTCCCCAGTGCTCTGCAAGCTCTCCAGGACAACATAGAATCTGGGGCTCTGTGCTTTCTTTCCTTCTGAACAAGTGTTACTGTTTTCTGCACAAATCGATTCTGCGAAACAATGTGAACAGGCACAGAGAAGGTGCTAGCAGGGAATTCTCTGCCTGCCTTTCCCCAGTGCTCTGCAAGCTCTCCAGGACAACATAGAATCTGGGGCTCTGTGCTTTCTTTCCTTCTGAACAAGTGTTACTGTTTTCTGCACAAAAGCGATTCTTGCGAAGCAATGTGAACAGGCACAGAGAAGGTGCTAGCAGGGAATTCTCTGCCTGGCTTTCCACAGTGCTCTGCAAGCTCTCCAGGACAACATAAAATCTGGGGCTCTGTGCTTTCTTTCCTTCTGAACAAGTGTTACTGTTTTCTGCACAAAAGCGATTCTTGCGAAGCAATGTGAACACTTCTGCTTCCCAGGCACAGAGAAGGTGCTAGCAAGGAATTCTCTGCCTGCCTTTCCCCAGTGCTCTGCAAGCTCTCCAGGACAACATAGAATCTGGGGCTCTGTGCTTTCTCTCCTTCTGAACAAGTGTTACTGTTTTCTGCACAAAAGCGATTCTGCGAAGCAATGTGAACACTTCTGCTTCCCAGGCACAGAGAAGGTGCTAGCAAGGAATTCTCTGCCTGCCTTTCCCCAGTGCTCTGCAAGCTCTGCAGGACAACATAGAATCTGGGGCTCTGTGCTTTCTTTCCTTCTGAACAAGTGTTACTGTTTTCTGCACAAAAGCGATTCTTGCGAAGCAATGTGAACAGGCAGAGAGAAGGTGCTAGCAGGGAATTCTCTGCCTGCCTTTCCCCAGTGCTCTGCAAGCTCTCCAGGACAACATAGAATCTGGGGCTCTGTGATTTCTTTCCTTCTGAACAAGTGTTACTGTTTTCTGCACAAAAGCGATTTTTGCGAAGCAATGTGAACACTTCTGCTTCCCAGGCACAGAGAAGGTGCTAGCAGGGAATTCTCTGCCTGGCTTTCCACAGTGCTCTGCAAGCTCTCCAGGACAACATAGAATCTGGGGCTCTGTGCTTTCTTTCCTTCTGAACAAGTGTTACTGTTTTCTGCACAAAAGCGATTCTTGCGAAGCAATGTGAACAGGCACAGAGAAGGTGCTAGCAGGGAATTCTCTGCCTGCCTTTCCCCAGTGCTCTGCAAGCTCTCCAGGACAACATAGAATCTGGGGCTCTGTGATTTCTTTCCTTCTGAACAAGTGTTACTGTTTTCTGCACAAAAGAGATTTTTGCGAAGCAATGTGAACACTTCTGCTTCACAGGCACAGAGAAGGTGCTAGCAGGGAATTCTCTGCCTGCCTTTCCCCAGTGCTCTGCAAGCTCTCCAGGACAACATAGAATCTGGGGCTCTGTGCTTTCTTTCCTTCTGAACAAGTGTTACTGTTTTCTGCACAAAAGCGATTCTTGCGAAGCAATGTGAACACTTCTGCTTCCCAGGCACAGAGAAGGTGCTAGCAGGGAATTCTCTGCCTGCCTTTCCCCAGTGCTCTGCAAGCTCTCCAGGACAACATAGAATCTGGGGCTCTGTGCTTTCTTTCCTTCTGAACAAGTGTTACTGTTTTCTGCACAAAAGCGATTCTGCGAAGCAATGTGAACACTTCTGCTTCCCAGGCACAGAGAAGGTGCTAGCAAGGAATTCTCTGCCTGCCTTTCCCCAGTGCTCTGCAAGCTCTCCAGGACAACATAGAATGTGGTTCTCTGTGCTTTCTTTCCTTCTGAACAAGTGTTAGTGCTTTCTGCCCAAAAGCGATTCTGCGAAGCAATGTGAACACTTCTGCTTCCCAGGCACAGAGAAGGTGCTAGCAGGGAATTCTCTGCCTGCCTTTCCCCAGTGCTCTGCAAGCTCTCCAGGACAACATAGAATCTGGGGCTCTGTGCTTTCTTTCCTTCTGAACAAGTGTTACTGTTTTCTGCACAAAAGCGATTTTTGCGAAGCAATGTGAACACTTCTGCTTCCCAGGCACAGAGAAGGTGCTAGCAGGGAATTCTCTGCCTGCCTTTCCCTAGTGCTCTGCAAGCTCTCCAGGACAACATAAAATCTGGGGCTCTGTGCTTTCTTTCCTTCTGAACAAGTGTTAGTGTTTTCTGCACAAAAGCGATTCTGCGAAGCAATGTGAACACTTCTGCTTCCCAGGCACAGAGAAGGTGCTAGCAAGGAATTCTCTGCCTGCCTTTCCCCAGTGCTCTGCAAGCTCTCCAGGACAACATAGAATCTGGGGCTCTGTGCTTTCTTTCGTTCTGAACAAGTGTTAGTGTTTTCTGCCCAAAAGCGATTCTTGCGAAGCAATGTGAACACTCCTGCTTCCCAGGCACAGAGAAGGTGCTAGCAAGGAATTCTCTGCCTGCCTTTCCCCAGTGCTCTGCAAGCTCTGCAGGACAACATAGAATCTGGGGCTCTGTGCTTTCTTTCGTTCTGAACAAGTGTTACTGTTTTCTGCACAAAAGCGATTCTGCGAAGCAATGTGAACACTTCTGCTTCCCAGGCACAGAGAAGGTGCTAGCAGGGAATTCTCTGCCTGCCTTTCCCCAGTGCTCTGCAAGCTCTCCAGGACAACATAGAATCTGGGGCTCTGTGCTTTCTTTCCTTCTGAACAAGTGTTACAGTTTTCTGCACAAAAGCGATTCTTGCGAAGCAATGTGAACAGACACAGAGAAGGTGCTAGCAGGGAATTCTCTGCCTGCCTTTCCCCAGTGCTCTGCAAGCTCTCCAGGACAACATAGAATCTGGGGCTCTGTGCTTTCTTTCCTTCTGTACAAGTGTTACTGTTTTCTGCACAAAAGCGATTCTTGCGAAGCAATGTGAACACTTCTGCTTCCCAGGCACAGAGAAGGTGCTAGCAAGGAATTCTCTGCCTGCCTTTCCCCAGTGCTCTGCAAGCTCTCCAGGACAACATAAAATCTGGGGCTCTGTGCTTTCTTTCCTTCTGAACAAGTGTTACTGTTTTCTGCACAAAAGCGATTCTGCGAAGCAATGTGAACAGGCACAGAGAAGGTGCTAGCAGGGAATTCTCTGCCTGCCTTTCCCCAGTGCTCTGCAAGCTCTCCAGGACAACATAGAATCTGGGGCTCTGTGCTTTCTTTCGTTCTGAACGAGTGTTATTGTTTCCTGCACAAAAGCGATTCTTGCGAAGCAATGTGAACACATCTGCTTGCCAGGCACAGAGAAGGTGCTAGCAGGGAATTCTCTGCCTGCCTTTCCCCAGTGCTCTGCAAGCTCTCCAGGACAACATAAAATCTGGGGCTCTGTGCTTTCTTTCCTTCTGAACAAGTGTTACTGTTTTCTGCACGAAAACGATTCTGCGAAGCAATGTGAACCCTTCTGCTTCCCAGGCACAGAGAAGGTGCTAGCAGGGAATTCTCTGCCTGCCTGTCCCCAGTGCTCTGCAAGCTCTCCAGGACAACATAGAATCTGGGGCTCTGTGCTTTCTTTCCTTCTGAACAAGTGTTACTGTTTTCTGCACAAAAGCGATTCTGCGAAGAACTGTGAACAGGCACAGAGAAGGTGCTAGCAGGGAATTCTCTGCCTGCCTTTCCCCAGTGCTCTGCAAGCTCTCCAGGACAACATAGAATCTGGGGCTCTGTGCTTTCTTTCCTTCTGAACAAGTGTTACTGTTTTCTGCACAAAAGCGATTCTTGCGAAGCAATGTGAACACTTCTGCTTCCCAGGCACAGAGAAGGTGCTATCAGGGAATTCTCTGCCTGGCTTTCCACAGTGCTCTGCAAGCTCTCCAGGACAACATAAAATCTGGGGCTCTGTGCTTTCTTTCCTTCTGAACAAGTGTTACTGTTTTCTGCACAAAAGCGATTCTTGCGAAGAAATGTGAACACTTCTGCTTCCCAGGCACAGAGAAGGTGCTAGCAAGGAATTCTCTGCCTGCCTTTCCCAAGTGCTCTGCAAGCTCTGCAGGACAACATAGAATCTGGGACTCTGTGCTTTCTTTCCTTCTGAACAAGTGTTACTGTTTTCTGCACAAAAGCGATTCTGCGAAGCAATGTGAACAGGCACAGAGAAGGTGCTAGCAGGGAATTCTCTGCCTGCCTTTCCCCAGTGCTCTGCAAGCTCTGCAGGACAACATAGAATCTGGGGCTCTGTGCTTTCTTTCGTTCTGAACAAGTGTTAGTGTTTTCTGCACAAAAGCGATTCTTGCGAAGCAATGTGAACACTTCTGCTTCCCAGGCACAGAGAAGGTGCTAGCAGGGAATTCTCTGCCTGGCTTTCCACAGTGCTCTGCAAGCTCTCCAGGACAACATAGAATCTGGGGCTCTGTGCTTTCTTTCCTTCTGAACAAGTGTTACTGTTTTCTGCACAAAAGCGATTCTTGCGAAGCAATGTGAACAGGCACAGAGAAGGTGCTAGCAGGGAATTCTCTGCCTGCCTTTCCCCAGTGCTCTGCAAGCTCTCCAGGACAACATAGAATCTGGGACTCTGTGCTTTCTTTCGTTCTGAACAAGTGTTACTGTTTTCTGCACAAAAGCGATTTTTGCGAAGCAATGTGAACACTTCTGCTTCCCAGGCACAGAGAAGGTGCTAGCAGGGAATTCTCTGCCTGCCTTTCCCTAGTGCTCTGCAAGCTCTCCAGGACAACATAAAATCTGGGGCTCTGTGCTTTCTTTCCTTCTGAACAAGTGTTAGTGTTTTCTGCACAAAAGCGATTCTGCGAAGCAATGTGAACACTTCTGCTTCCCAGGCACAGAGAAGGTGCTAGCAAGGAATTCTCTGCCTGCCTTTCCCCAGTGCTCTGCAAGCTCTCCAGGACAACATAGAATCTGGGGCTCTGTGCTTTCTTTCGTTCTGAACAAGTGTTACTGTTTTCTGCCCAAAAGCGATTCTTGCGAAGCAATGTGAACACTCCTGCTTCCCAGGCACAGAGAAGGTGCTAGCAAGGAATTCTCTGCCTGCCTTTCCCCAGTGCTCTGCAAGCTCTGCAGGACAACATAGAATCTGGGGCTCTGTGCTTTCTTTCCTTCTGTACAAGTGTTATTGTTTCCTGCACAAAAGCGATTCTTGCGAAGCAATGTGAACACTTCTGCTTCCCAGGCACAGAGAAGGTGCTAGCAAGGAATTCTCTGCCTGCCTTTCCCCAGTGCTCTGCAAGCTCTCCAGGACAACATAGAATGTGGTTCTCTGTGCTTTCTTTCCTTCTGAACAAGTGTTAGTGCTTTCTGCCCAAAAACGATTCTGCGAAGCAATGTGAACACTTCTGCTTCCCAGGCACAGAGAAGGTGCTAGCAGGGAATTCTCTGCCTGCCTTTCCCCAGTGCTCTGCAAGCTCTCCAGGACAACATAGAATCTGGGGCTCTGTGCTTTCTTTCCTTCTGAACAAGTGTTACTGTTTTCTGCACAAAAGCGATTTTTGCGAAGCAATGTGAACACTTCTGCTTCCCAGGCACAGAGAAGGTGCTAGCAGGGAATTCTCTGCCTGCCTTTCCCTAGTGCTCTGCAAGCTCTCCAGGACAACATAAAATCTGGGGCTCTGTGCTTTCTTTCCTTCTGAACAAGTGTTAGTGTTTTCTGCACAAAAGCGATTCTGCGAAGCAATGTGAACACTTCTGCTTCCCAGGCACAGAGAAGGTGCTAGCAAGGAATTCTCTGCCTGCCTTTCCCCAGTGCTCTGCAAGCTCTCCAGGACAACATAGAATCTGGGGCTCTGTGCTTTCTTTCGTTCTGAACAAGTGTTAGTGTTTTCTGCCCAAAAGCGATTCTTGCGAAGCAATGTGAACACTCCTGCTTCCCAGGCACAGAGAAGGTGCTAGCAAGGAATTCTCTGCCTGCCTTTCCCCAGTGCTCTGCAAGCTCTGCAGGACAACATAGAATCTGGGGCTCTGTGCTTTCTTTCGTTCTGAACAAGTGTTACTGTTTTCTGCACAAAAGCGATTCTGCGAAGCAATGTGAACACTTCTGCTTCCCAGGCACAGAGAAGGTGCTAGCAGGGAATTCTCTGCCTGCCTTTCCCCAGTGCTCTGCAAGCTCTCCAGGACAACATAGAATCTGGGGCTCTGTGCTTTCTTTCCTTCTGAACAAGTGTTACAGTTTTCTGCACAAAAGCGATTCTTGCGAAGCAATGTGAACAGACACAGAGAAGGTGCTAGCAGGGAATTCTCTGCCTGCCTTTCCCCAGTGCTCTGCAAGCTCTCCAGGACAACATAGAATCTGGGGCTCTGTGCTTTCTTTCCTTCTGTACAAGTGTTACTGTTTTCTGCACAAAAGCGATTCTTGCGAAGCAATGTGAACACTTCTGCTTCCCAGGCACAGAGAAGGTGCTAGCAAGGAATTCTCTGCCTGCCTTTCCCCAGTGCTCTGCAAGCTCTCCAGGACAACATAAAATCTGGGGCTCTGTGCTTTCTTTCCTTCTGAACAAGTGTTACTGTTTTCTGCACAAAAGCGATTCTGCGAAGCAATGTGAACAGGCACAGAGAAGGTGCTAGCAGGGAATTCTCTGCCTGCCTTTCCCCAGTGCTCTGCAAGCTCTCCAGGACAACATAGAATCTGGGGCTCTGTGCTTTCTTTCGTTCTGAACGAGTGTTATTGTTTCCTGCACAAAAGCGATTCTTGCGAAGCAATGTGAACACATCTGCTTGCCAGGCACAGAGAAGGTGCTAGCAGGGAATTCTCTGCCTGCCTTTCCCCAGTGCTCTGCAAGCTCTCCAGGACAACATAAAATCTGGGGCTCTGTGCTTTCTTTCCTTCTGAACAAGTGTTACTGTTTTCTGCACGAAAACGATTCTGCGAAGCAATGTGAACCCTTCTGCTTCCCAGGCACAGAGAAGGTGCTAGCAGGGAATTCTCTGCCTGCCTGTCCCCAGTGCTCTGCAAGCTCTCCAGGACAACATAGAATCTGGGGCTCTGTGCTTTCTTTCCTTCTGAACAAGTGTTACTGTTTTCTGCACAAAAGCGATTCTGCGAAGAACTGTGAACAGGCACAGAGAAGGTGCTAGCAGGGAATTCTCTGCCTGCCTTTCCCCAGTGCTCTGCAAGCTCTCCAGGACAACATAGAATCTGGGGCTCTGTGCTTTCTTTCCTTCTGAACAAGTGTTACTGTTTTCTGCACAAAAGCGATTCTTGCGAAGCAATGTGAACACTTCTGCTTCCCAGGCACAGAGAAGGTGCTATCAGGGAATTCTCTGCCTGGCTTTCCACAGTGCTCTGCAAGCTCTCCAGGACAACATAAAATCTGGGGCTCTGTGCTTTCTTTCCTTCTGAACAAGTGTTACTGTTTTCTGCACAAAAGCGATTCTTGCGAAGAAATGTGAACCCTTCTGCTTCCCAGGCACAGAGAAGGTGCTAGCAAGGAATTCTCTGCCTGCCTTTCCCAAGTGCTCTGCAAGCTCTGCAGGACAACATAGAATCTGGGGCTCTGTGCTTTCTTTCGTTCTGAACAAGTGTTAGTGTTTTCTGCACAAAAGCGATTCTTGCGAAGCAATGTGAACACTTCTGCTTCCCAGGCACAGAGAAGGTGCTAGCAGGGAATTCTCTGCCTGGCTTTCCACAGTGCTCTGCAAGCTCTCCAGGACAACATAGAATCTGGGGCTCTGTGCTTTCTTTCCTTCTGAACAAGTGTTACTGTTTTCTGCACAAAAGCGATTCTTGCGAAGCAATGTGAACAGGCACAGAGAAGGTGCTAGCAGGGAATTCTCTGCCTGCCTTTCCCCAGTGCTCTGCAAGCTCTCCAGGACAACATAGAATCTGGGGCTCTGTGATTTCTTTCCTTCTGAACAAGTGTTACTGTTTTCTGCACAAAAGCGATTTTTGCGAAGCAATGTGAACACTTCTGCTTCCCAGGCACAGAGAAGGTGCTAGCAGGGAATTCTCTGCCTGCCTTTCCCTAGTGCTCTGCAAGCTCTCCAGGACAACATAAAATCTGGGGCTCTGTGCTTTCTTTCCTTCTGAACAAGTTTTAGTGTTTTCTGCACAAAAGCGATTCTGCGAAGCAATGTGAACACTTCTGCTTCCCAGGCACAGAGAAGGTGCTAGCAGGGAATTCTCTGCCTGCCTTTCCCCAGTGCTCTGCAAGCTCTCCAGGACAACATAGAATCTGGGGCTCTGTGCTTTCTTTCGTTCTGAACAAGTGTTACTGTTTTCTGCCCAAAAGCGATTCTTGCGAAGCAATGTGAACACTCCTGCTTCCCAGGCACAGAGAAGGTGCTAGCAAGGAATTCTCTGCCTGCCTTTCCCCAGTGCTCTGCAAGCTCTGCAGGACAACATAGAATCTGGGGCTCTGTGCTTTCTTTCCTTCTGTACAAGTGTTATTGTTTCCTGCACAAAAGCGATTCTTGCGAAGCAATGTGAACACTTCTGCTTCCCAGGCACAGAGAAGGTGCTAGCAAGGAATTCTCTGCCTGCCTTTCCCCAGTGCTCTGCAAGCTCTCCAGGACAACATAGAATCTGGGGCTCTGTGCTTTCTTTCCTTCTGAACAAGTGTTACTGTTTTCTGCACAAAAGCGATTCTGCGAAGAACTGTGAACAGGCACAGAGAAGGTGCTAGCAGGGAATTCTCTGCCTGCCTTTCCCCAGTGCTCTGCAAGCTCTCCAGGACAACATAGAATCTGGGGCTCTGTGCTTTCTTTCCTTCTGAACAAGTGTTAGTGTTTTCTGCACAAAAGCGATTCTTGCGAAGCAATGTGAACACTTCTGCTTCCCAGGCACAGAGAAGGTGCTAGCAGGGAATTCTCTGCCTGCCTTTCCCCAGTGCTCTGCAAGCTCTCCAGGACAACATAGAATCTGGGGCTCTGTGCTTTCTTTCCTTCTGAACAAGTGTTAGTGTTTTCTGCACAAAAGCGATTCTGCGAAGCAATGTGAACACTTCTGCTTCCCAGGCACAGAGAAGGTGCTAGCAAGGAATTCTCTGCCTGCCTTTCCCCAGTGCTCTGCAAGCTCTCCAGGACAACATAGAATGTGGTTCTCTGTGCTTTCTTTCCTTCTGAACAAGTGTTAGTGCTTTCTGCACAAAAGCGATTCTGCAAAGCAATGTGAACACTTCTGCTTCCCAGGCACAGAGAAGGTGCTAGCAGGGAATTCTCTGCCTGCCTTTCCCCAGTGCTCTGCAAGCTCTCCAGGACAACATAGAATCTGGGGCTCTGTGCTTTCTTTCCTTCTGAACAAGTGTTAGTGTTTTCTGCCCAAAAGCGATTCTTGCGAAGCAATGTGAACACTCCTGCTTCCCAGGCACAGAGAAGGTGCTAGCAAGGAATTCTCTGCCTGCCTTTCCCCAGTGCTCTGCAAGCTCTGCAGGACAACATAGAATCTGGGGCTCTGTGCTTTCTTTCGTTCTGAACAAGTGTTACTGTTTTCTGCACAAAAGCGATTCTGCGAAGCAATGTGAACACATCTGCTTGCCAGGCACAGAGAAGGTGCTAGCAGGGAATTCTCTGCCTGCCTTTCCCCAGTGCTCTGCAAGCTCTCCAGGACAACATAGAATCTGGGGCTCTGTGCTTTCTTTCCTTCTGAACAAGTGTTACAGTTTTCTGCACAAAAGCGATTCTTGCGAAGCAATGTGAACAGGCACAGAGAAGGTGCTAGCAGGGAATTCTCTGCCTGCCTTTCCCCAGTGCTCTGCAAGCTCTCCAGGACAACATAGAATCTGGGGCTCTGTGCTTTCTTTCGTTCTGAACAAGTGTTAGTGTTTTCTGCACAAAAGCGATTCTTGCGAAGCAATGTGAACACTTCTGCTTCCCAGGCACAGAGAAGGTGCTAGCAAGGAATTCTCTGCCTGCCTTTCCCCAGTGCTCTGCAAGCTCTCCAGGACAACATAGAATCTGGGGCTCTGTGCTTTCTTTCCTTCTGAACAAGTGTTACTGTTTTCTGCACAAAAGCGATTCTGCGAAGAACTGTGAACAGGCACAGAGAAGGTGCTAGCAGGGAATTCTCTGCCTGCCTTTCCCCAGTGCTCTGCAAGCTCTCCAGGACAACATAGAATCTGGGGCTCTGTGCTTTCTTTCCTTCTGAACAAGTGTTAATGTTTTCTGCACAAAAGCGATTCTTGCGAAGAAATGTGAACACTTCTGCTTCCCAGGCACAGAGAAGGTGCTAGCAAGGAATTCTCTGCCTGCCTTTCCCCAGTGCTCTGCAAGCTCTGCAGGACAACATAGAATCTGGGACTCTGTGCTTTCTTTCCTTCTGAACAAGTGTTACTGTTTTCTGCACAAAAGCGATTCTGCGAAGCAATGTGAACAGGCACAGAGAAGGTGCTAGCAGGGAATTCTCTGCCTGCCTTTCCCCAGTGCTCTGCAAGCTCTGCAGGACAACATAGAATCTGGGGCTCTGTGCTTTCTTTCCTTCTGAACAAGTGTTACTGTTTTCTGCACAAAAGCGATTCTTGCGAAGCAATGTGAACACTTCTGCTTCCCAGGCACAGAGAAGGTGCTAGCAAGGAATTCTCTGCCTGCCTTTCCCCAGTGCTCTGCAAGCTCTCCAGGACAACATAGAATCTGGGGCTCTGTGCTTTCTCTCCTTCTGAACAAGTGTTACTGTTTTCTGCACAAAAGCGATTCTGCGAAGCAATGTGAACACTTCTGCTTCCCAGGCACAGAGAAGGTGCTAGCAAGGAATTCTCTGCCTGCCTTTCCCCAGTGCTCTGCAAGCTCTGCAGGACAACATAGAATCTGGGGCTCTGTGCTTTCTTTCCTTCTGAACAAGTGTTACTGTTTTCTGCACAAAAGCGATTCTTGCGAAGCAATGTGAACAGGCAGAGAGAAGGTGCTAGCAGGGAATTCTCTGCCTGCCTTTCCCCAGTGCTCTGCAAGCTCTCCAGGACAACATAGAATCTGGGGCTCTGTGATTTCTTTCCTTCTGAACAAGTGTTACTGTTTTCTGCACAAAAGCGATTTTTGCGAAGCAATGTGAACACTTCTGCTTCCCAGGCACAGAGAAGGTGCTAGCAGGGAATTCTCTGCCTGGCTTTCCACAGTGCTCTGCAAGCTCTCCAGGACAACATAGAATCTGGGGCTCTGTGCTTTCTTTCCTTCTGAACAAGTGTTACTGTTTTCTGCACAAAAGCGATTCTTGCGAAGCAATGTGAACAGGCACAGAGAAGGTGCTAGCAGGGAATTCTCTGCCTGCCTTTCCCCAGTGCTCTGCAAGCTCTGCAGGACAACATAGAATCTGGGGCTCTGTGCTTTCTTTCGTTCTGAACAAGTGTTACTGTTTTCTGCACAAAAGCGATTCTGCGAAGCAATGTGAACACTTCTGCTTCCCAGGCACAGAGAAGGTGCTAGCAGGGAATTCTCTGCCTGCCTTTCCCCAGTGCTCTGCAAGCTCTCCAGGACAACATAGAATCTGGGGCTCTGTGCTTTCTTTCCTTCTGAACAAGTGTTAGTGTTTTCTGCACAAAAGCGATTCTTGCGAAGCAATGTGAACACTTCTGCTTCCCAGGCACAGAGAAGGTGCTAGCAGGGAATTCTCTGCCTGCCTTTCCCCAGTGCTCTGCAAGCTCTCCAGGACAACATAGAATCTGGGGCTCTGTGCTTTCTTTCCTTCTGAACAAGTGTTACTGTTTTCTGCACAAAAGCGATTCTGCGAAGCAATGTGAACAGGCACAGAGAAGGTGCTAGCAGGGAATTCTCTGCCTGCCTTTCCCCAGTGCTCTGCAAGCTCTCCAGGACAACATAGAATCTGGGGCTCTGTGCTTTCTTTCGTTCTGAACGAGTGTTATTGTTTCCTGCACAAAAGCGATTCTTGCGAAGCAATGTGAACACATCTGCTTGCCAGGCACAGAGAAGGTGCTAGCAGGGAATTCTCTGCCTGCCTTTCCCCAGTGCTCTGCAAGCTCTCCAGGACAACATAAAATCTGGGGCTCTGTGCTTTCTTTCCTTCTGAACAAGTGTTACTGTTTTCTGCACGAAAACGATTCTGCGAAGCAATGTGAACACTTCTGCTTCCCAGGCACAGAGAAGGTGCTATCAGGGAATTCTCTGCCTGCCTGTCCCCAGTGCTCTGCAAGCTCTCCAGGACAACATAGAATCTGGGGCTCTGTGCTTTCTTTCGTTCTGAACAAGTGTTAGTGTTTTCTGCACAAAAGCGATTCTTGCGAAGCAATGTGAACACTTCTGCTTCCCAGGCACAGAGAAGGTGCTAGCAAGGAATTCTCTGCCTGCCTTTCCCCAGTGCTCTGCAAGCTCTCCAGGACAACATAGAATCTGGGGCTCTGTGCTTTCTTTCCTTCTGAACAAGTGTTACTGTTTTCTGCACAAAAGCGATTCTGCGAAGAACTGTGAACAGGCACAGAGAAGGTGCTAGCAGGGAATTCTCTGCCTGCCTTTCCCCAGTGCTCTGCAAGCTCTCCAGGACAACATAGAATCTGGGGCTCTGTGCTTTCTTTCCTTCTGAACAAGTGTTAATGTTTTCTGCACAAAAGCGATTCTTGCGAAGCAATGTGAACACTTCTGCTTCCCAGGCACAGAGAAGGTGCTATCAGGGAATTCTCTGCCTGGCTTTCCACAGTGCTCTGCAAGCTCTCCAGGACAACATAAAATCTGGGGCTCTGTGCTTTCTTTCCTTCTGAACAAGTGTTAGTGTTTTCTGCACAAAAGCGATTCTTGCGAAGAAATGTGAACACTTCTGCTTCCCAGGCACAGAGAAGGTGCTAGCAAGGAATTCTCTGCCTGCCTTTCCCCAGTGCTCTGCAAGCTCTGCAGGACAACATAGAATCTGGGACTCTGTGCTTTCTTTCCTTCTGAACAAGTGTTACTGTTTTCTGCACAAAAGCGATTCTGCGAAGCAATGTGAACAGGCACAGAGAAGGTGCTAGCAGGGAAGTCTCTGCCTGCCTTTCCCCAGTGCTCTGCAAGCTCTCCAGGACAACATAGAATCTGGGGCTCTGTGCTTTCTTTCGTTCTGAACAAGTGTTAGTGTTTTCTGCACAAAAGCGATTCTTGCGAAGCAATGTGAACACTTCTGCTTCCCAGGCACAGAGAAGGTGCTAGCAAGGAATTCTCTGCCTGCCTTTCCCCAGTGCTCTGCAAGCTCTCCAGGACAACATAGAATCTGGGGCTCTGTGCTTTCTCTCCTTCTGAACAAGTGTTACTGTTTTCTGCACAAAAGCGATTCTGCGAAGCAATGTGAACACTTCTGCTTCCCAGGCACAGAGAAGGTGCTAGCAAGGAATTCTCTGCCTGCCTTTCCCCAGTGCTCTGCCAGCTCTGCAGGACAACATAGAATCTGGGGCTCTGTGCTTTCTTTCCTTCTGAACAAGTGTTACTGTTTTCTGCACAAAAGCGATTCTTGCGAAGCAATGTGAACAGGCAGAGAGAAGGTGCTAGCAGGGAATTCTCTGCCTGCCTTTCCCCAGTGCTCTGCAAGCTCTCCAGGACAACATAGAATCTGGGGCTCTGTGCTTTCTTTCCTTCTGAACAAGTGTTAGTGTTTTCTGCACAAAAGCGATTTTTGCGAAGCAATGTGAACACTTCTGCTTCCCAGGCACAGAGAAGGTGCTAGCAGGGAATTCTCTGCCTGGCTTTCCACAGTGCTCTGCAAGCTCTCCAGGACAACATAGAATCTGGGGCTCTGTGCTTTCTTTCGTTCTGAACAAGTGTTACTGTTTTCTGCACAAAAGCGATTCTTGCGAAGCAATGTGAACAGGCACAGAGAAGGTGCTAGCAGGGAATTCTCTGCCTGCCTTTCCCCAGTGCTCTGCAAGCTCTCCAGGACAACATAGAATCTGGGGCTCTGTGATTTCTTTCCTTCTGAACAAGTGTTACTGTTTTCTGCACAAAAGCGATTTTTGCGAAGCAATGTGAACACTTCTGCTTCCCAGGCACAGAGAAGGTGCTAGCAGGGAATTCTCTGCCTGCCTTTCCCCAGTGCTCTGCAAGCTCTCCAGGACAACATAGAATCTGGGGCTCTGTGCTTTCTTTCCTTCTGAAGAAGTGTTACTGTTTTCTGCACAAAAGCGATTCTTGCGAAGCAATGTGAACACTTCTGCTTCCCAGGCACAGAGAAGGTGCTAGCAGGGAATTCTCTGCCTGCCTTTCCCCAGTGCTCTGCAAGCTCTCCAGGACAACATAGAATCTGGGGCTCTGTGCTTTCTTTCCTTCTGAACAAGTGTTAGTGTTTTCTGCACAAAAGCGATTCTGCGAAGCAATGTGAACACTTCTGCTTCCCAGGCACAGAGAAGGTGCTAGCAAGGAATTCTCTGCCTGCCTTTCCCCAGTGCTCTGCAAGCTCTCCAGGACAACATAGAATGTGGTTCTCTGTGCTTTCTTTCCTTCTGAACAAGTGTTAGTGCTTTCTGCCCAAAAGCGATTCTGCGAAGCAATGTGAACACTTCTGCTTCCCAGGCACAGAGAAGGTGCTAGCAGGGAATTCTCTGCCTGCCTTTCCCCAGTGCTCTGCAAGCTCTCCAGGACAACATAGAATCTGGGGCTCTGTGCTTTCTTTCGTTCTGAACAAGTGTTACTGTTTTCTGCACAAAAGCGATTCTGCGAAGCAATGTGAACACTTCTGCTTCCCAGGCACAGAGAAGGTGCTAGCAGGGAATTCTCTGCCTGCCTTTCCCTAGTGCTCTGCAAGCTCTCCAGGACAACATAAAATCTGGGGCTCTGTGCTTTCTTTCCTTCTGAACAAGTGTTAGTGTTTTCTGCACAAAAGCGATTCTGCGAAGCAATGTGAACACTTCTGCTTCCCAGGCACAGAGAAGGTGCTAGCAAGGAATTCTCTGCCTGCCTTTCCCCAGTGCTCTGCAAGCTCTCCAGGACAACATAGAATCTGGGGCTCTGTGCTTTCTTTCGTTCTGAACAAGTGTTAGTGTTTTCTGCCCAAAAGCGATTCTTGCGAAGCAATGTGAACACTTCTGCTTCCCAGGCACAGAGAAGGTGCTAGCAAGGAATTCTCTGCCTGCCTTTCCCCAGTGCTCTGCAAGCTCTCCAGGACAACATAGAATCTGGGGCTCTGTGCTTTCTTTCGTTCTGAACAAGTGTTACTGTTTTCTGCACAAAAGCGATTCTGCGAAGCAATGTGAACACTTCTGCTTCCCAGGCACAGAGAAGGTGCTAGCAAGGAATTCTCTGCCTGCCTTTCCCCAGTGCTCTGCAAGCTCTGCAGGACAACATAGAATCTGGGGCTCTGTGCTTTCTTTCCTTCTGAACAAGTGTTACTGTTTTCTGCACAAAAGCGATTCTTGCGAAGCAATGTGAACAGGCAGAGAGAAGGTGCTAGCAGGGAATTCTCTGCCTGCCTTTCCCCAGTGCTCTGCAAGCTCTCCAGGACAACATAGAATCTGGTTCTCTGTGCTTTCTTTCCTTCTGAACAAGTGTTAGTGTTTTCTGCACAAAAGCGATTTTTGCGAAGCAATGTGAACACTTCTGCTTCCCAGGCACAGAGAAGGTGCTAGCAGGGAATTCTCTGCCTGCCTTTCCCCAGTGCTCTGCAAGCTCTCCAGGACAACATAGAATCTGGGGCTCTGTGCTTTCTTTCCTTCTGAACAAGTGTTACTGTTTTCTGCACAAAAGCGATTCTTGCGAAGCAATGTGAACAGGCACAGAGAAGGTGCTAGCAGGGAATTCTCTGCCTGCCTTTCCCCAGTGCTCTGCAAGCTCTCCAGGACAACATAGAATCTGGGGCTCTGTGATTTCTTTCCTTCTGAACAAGTGTTACTGTTTTCTGCACAAAAGAGATTTTTGCGAAGCAATGTGAACACTTCTGCTTCACAGGCACAGAGAAGGTGCTAGCAGGGAATTCTCTGCCTGCCTTTCCCCAGTGCTCTGCAAGCTCTCCAGGACAACATAGAATCTGGGGCTCTGTGCTTTCTTTCCTTCTGAACAAGTGTTACTGTTTTCTGCACAAAAGCGATTCTTGCGAAGCAATGTGAACACTTCTGCTTCCCAGGCACAGAGAAGGTGCTAGCAGGGAATTCTCTGCCTGCCTTTCCCCAGTGCTCTGCAAGCTCTCCAGGACAACATAGAATCTGGGGCTCTGTGCTTTCTTTCCTTCTGAACAAGTGTTACTGTTTTCTGCACAAAAGCGATTCTGCGAAGCAATGTGAACACTTCTGCTTCCCAGGCACAGAGAAGGTGCTAGCAAGGAATTCTCTGCCTGCCTTTCCCCAGTGCTCTGCAAGCTCTCCAGGACAACATAGAATGTGGTTCCCTGTGCTTTCTTTCCTTCTGAACAAGTGTTAGTGCTTTCTGCCCAAAATCGATTCTGCGAAGCAATGTGAACACTTCTGCTTCCCAGGCACAGAGAAGGTGCTAGCAGGGAATTCTCTGCCTGCCTTTCCCCAGTGCTCTGCAAGCTCTCCAGGACAACATAGAATCTGGGGCTCTGTGCTTTCTTTCCTTCTGAACAAGTGTTACTGTTTTCTGCACAAAAGCGATTTTTGCGAAGCAATGTGAACACTTCTGCTTCCCAGGCACAGAGAAGGTGCTAGCAAGGAATTCTCTGCCTGCCTTTCCCCAGTGCTCTGCAAGCTCTGCAGGACAACATAGAATCTGGGGCTCTGTGCTTTCTTTCGTTCTGAACAAGTGTTAGTGTTTTCTGCCCAAAAGCGATTCTTGCGAAGCAATGTGAACACTCCTGCTTCCCAGGCACAGAGAAGGTGCTAGCAAGGAATTCTCTGCCTGCCTTTCCCCAGTGCTCTGCAAGCTCTGCAGGACAACATAGAATCTGGGGCTCTGTGCTTTCTTTCGTTCTGAACAAGTGTTACTGTTTTCTGCACAAAAGCGATTCTGCGAAGCAATGTGAACACTTCTGCTTCCCAGGCACAGAGAAGGTGCTAGCAGGGAATTCTCTGCCTGCCTTTCCCCAGTGCTCTGCAAGCTCTCCAGGACAACATAGAATCTGGGGCTCTGTGCTTTCTTTCCTTCTGTACAAGTGTTACTGTTTTCTGCACAAAAGCGATTCTTGCGAAGCAATGTGAACACTTCTGCTTCCCAGGCACAGAGAAGGTGCTAGCAAGGAATTCTCTGCCTGCCTTTCCCCAGTGCTCTGCAAGCTCTCCAGGACAACATAAAATCTGGGGCTCTGTGCTTTCTTTCCTTCTGAACAAGTGTTACTGTTTTCTGCACAAAAGCGATTCTGCGAAGCAATGTGAACAGGCACAGAGAAGGTGCTAGCAGGGAATTCTCTGCCTGCCTTTCCCCAGTGCTCTGCAAGCTCTCCAGGACAACATAGAATCTGGGGCTCTGTGCTTTCTTTCGTTCTGAACGAGTGTTATTGTTTCCTGCACAAAAGCGATTCTTGCGAAGCAATGTGAACACATCTGCTTGCCAGGCACAGAGAAGGTGCTAGCAGGGAATTCTCTGCCTGCCTTTCCCCAGTGCTCTGCAAGCTCTCCAGGACAACATAAAATCTGGGGCTCTGTGCTTTCTTTCCTTCTGAACAAGTGTTACTGTTTTCTGCACGAAAACGATTCTGCGAAGCAATGTGAACCCTTCTGCTTCCCAGGCACAGAGAAGGTGCTAGCAGGGAATTCTCTGCCTGCCTGTCCCCAGTGCTCTGCAAGCTCTCCAGGACAACATAGAATCTGGGGCTCTGTGCTTTCTTTCCTTCTGAACAAGTGTTACTGTTTTCTGCACAAAAGCGATTCTGCGAAGAACTGTGAACAGGCACAGAGAAGGTGCTAGCAGGGAATTCTCTGCCTGCCTTTCCCCAGTGCTCTGCAAGCTCTCCAGGACAACATAGAATCTGGGGCTCTGTGCTTTCTTTCCTTCTGAACAAGTGTTACTGTTTTCTGCACAAAAGCGATTCTTGCGAAGCAATGTGAACACTTCTGCTTCCCAGGCACAGAGAAGGTGCTATCAGGGAATTCTCTGCCTGGCTTTCCACAGTGCTCTGCAAGCTCTCCAGGACAACATAAAATCTGGGGCTCTGTGCTTTCTTTCCTTCTGAACAAGTGTTACTGTTTTCTGCACAAAAGCGATTCTTGCGAAGAAATGTGAACACTTCTGCTTCCCAGGCACAGAGAAGGTGCTAGCAAGGAATTCTCTGCCTGCCTTTCCCAAGTGCTCTGCAAGCTCTGCAGGACAACATAGAATCTGGGACTCTGTGCTTTCTTTCCTTCTGAACAAGTGTTACTGTTTTCTGCACAAAAGCGATTCTGCGAAGCAATGTGAACAGGCACAGAGAAGGTGCTAGCAGGGAATTCTCTGCCTGCCTTTCCCCAGTGCTCTGCAAGCTCTGCAGGACAACATAGAATCTGGGGCTCTGTGCTTTCTTTCCTTCTGAACAAGTGTTAGTGTTTTCTGCACAAAAGCGATTCTTGCGAAGCAATGTGAACACTTCTGCTTCCCAGGCACAGAGAAGGTGCTAGCAGGGAATTCTCTGCCTGGCTTTCCACAGTGCTCTGCAAGCTCTCCAGGACAACATAGAATCTGGGGCTCTGTGCTTTCTTTCCTTCTGAACAAGTGTTACTGTTTTCTGCACAAAAGCGATTCTTGCGAAGCAATGTGAACAGGCACAGAGAAGGTGCTAGCAGGGAATTCTCTGCCTGCCTTTCCCCAGTGCTCTGCAAGCTCTCCAGGACAACATAGAATCTGGGGCTCTGTGATTTCTTTCCTTCTGAACAAGTGTTACTGTTTTCTGCACAAAAGCGATTTTTGCGAAGCAATGTGAACACTTCTGCTTCCCAGGCACAGAGAAGGTGCTAGCAGGGAATTCTCTGCCTGCCTTTCCCCAGTGCTCTGCAAGCTCTCCAGGACAACATAGAATCTGGGGCTCTGTGCTTTCTTTCCTTCTGAAGAAGTGTTACTGTTTTCTGCACAAAAGCTATTCCTGCGAAGCAATGTGAACACTTCTGCTTCCCAGGCACAGAGAAGGTGCTAGCAGGGAATTCTCTGCCTGCCTTTCCCCAGTGCTCTGCAAGCTCTCCAGGACAACATAGAATCTGGGGCTCTGTGCTTTCTTTCCTTCTGAACAAGTGTTACTGTTTTCTGCACAAAAGCGATTCTGCGAAGCAATGTGAACACTTCTGCTTCCCAGGCACAGAGAAGGTGCTAGCAAGGAATTCTCTGCCTGCCTTTCCCCAGTGCTCTGCAAGCTCTCCAGGACAACATAGAATGTGGTTCTCTGTGCTTTCTTTCCTTCTGAACAAGTGTTAGTGCTTTCTGCCCAAAAGCGATTCTGCGAAGCAATGTGAACACTTCTGCTTCCCAGGCACAGAGAAGGTGCTAGCAGGGAATTCTCTGCCTGCCTTTCCCCAGTGCTCTGCAAGCTCTCCAGGACAACATAGAATCTGGGGCTCTGTGCTTTCTTTCCTTCTGAACAAGTGTTACTGTTTTCTGCACAAAAGCGATTCTGCGAAGCAATGTGAACACTTCTGCTTCCCAGGCACAGAGAAGGTGCTAGCAGGGAATTCTCTGCCTGCCTTTCCCTAGTGCTCTGCAAGCTCTCCAGGACAACATAAAATCTGGGGCTCTGTGCTTTCTTTCCTTCTGAACAAGTGTTAGTGTTTTCTGCACAAAAGCGATTCTGCGAAGCAATGTGAACACTTCTGCTTCCCAGGCACAGAGAAGGTGCTAGCAAGGAATTCTCTGCCTGCCTTTCCCCAGTGCTCTGCAAGCTCTCCAGGACAACATAGAATCTGGGGCTCTGTGCTTTCTTTCGTTCTGAACAAGTGTTAGTGTTTTCTGCCCAAAAGCGATTCTTGCGAAGCAATGTGAACACTTCTGCTTCCCAGGCACAGAGAAGGTGCTAGCAAGGAATTCTCTGCCTGCCTTTCCCCAGTGCTCTGCAAGCTCTCCAGGACAACATAGAATCTGGGGCTCTGTGCTTTCTTTCGTTCTGAACAAGTGTTACTGTTTTCTGCACAAAAGCGATTCTGCGAAGCAATGTGAACACTTCTGCTTCCCAGGCACAGAGAAGGTGCTAGCAGGGAATTCTCTGCCTGCCTTTCCCCAGTGCTCTGCAAGCTCTCCAGGACAACATAGAATCTGGGGCTCTGTGCTTTCTTTCCTTCTGAACAAGTGTTACTGTTTTCTGCACAAAAGCAATTCTTGCGAAGCAATGTGAACAGGCACAGAGAAGGTGCTAGCAGGGAATTCTCTGCCTGCCTTTCCCCAGTGCTCTGCAAGCTCTCCAGGACAACATAGAATCTGGGGCTCTGTGCTTTCTTTCCTTCTGAACAAGTGTTAGTGTTTTCTGCACAAAAGCGATTCTTGCGAAGCAATGTGAACACATCTGCTTGTCAGGCACAGAGAAGGTGCTAGCAGGGAATTCTCTGCCTGCCTTTCCCCAGTGCTCTGCAAGCTCTCCAGGACAACATAGAATCTGGGGCTCTGTGCTTTCTTTCCTTCTGAACAAGTGTTACTGTTTTCTGCACAAATCGATTCTGCGAAGCAATGTGAACACTTCTGCTTCCCAGGCACAGAGAAGGTGCTAGCAAGGAATTCTCTGCCTGCCTTTCCCCAGTGCTCTGCAAGCTCTCCAGGACAACATAGAATCTGGGGCTCTGTGCTTTCTTTCGTTCTGAACAAGTGTTACTGTTTTCTGCACAAAAGCGATTCTGCGAAGCAATGTGAACACTTCTGCTTCCCAGGCACAGAGAAGGTGCTAGCAAGGAATTCTCTGCCTGCCTTTCCCCAGTGCTCTGCAAGCTCTGCAGGACAACATAGAATCTGGGGCTCTGTGCTTTCTTTCCTTCTGAACAAGTGTTACTGTTTTCTGCACAAAAGCGATTCTTGCGAAGCAATGTGAACACTTCTGCTTCCCAGGCACAGAGAAGGTGCTAGCAGGGAATTCTCTGCCTGCCTTTCCCCAGTGCTCTGCAAGCTCTCCAGGACAACATAGAATCTGGGGCTCTGTGCTTTCTTTCCTTCTGAACAAGTGTTACTGTTTTCTGCACAAAAGCGATTCTTGCGAAGCAATGTGAACACTTCTGCTTCCCAGGCACAGAGAAGGTGCTAGCAGGGAATTCTCTGCCTGCCTTTCCCCAGTGCTCTGCAAGCTCTCCAGGACAACATAGAATCTGGGGCTCTGTGCTTTCTTTCCTTCTGAACAAGTGTTACTGTTTTCTGCACAAAAGCGATTCTGCGAAGCAATGTGAACACTTCTGCTTCCCAGGCACAGAGAAGGTGCTAGCAAGGAATTCTCTGCCTGCCTTTCCCCAGTGCTCTGCAAGCTCTCCAGGACAACATAGAATGTGGTTCTCTGTGCTTTCTTTCCTTCTGAACAAGTGTTACTGTTTTCTGCACAAAAGCGATTCTGCGAAGCAATGTGAACACTTCTGCTTCCCAGGCACAGAGAAGGTGCTAGCAGGGAATTCTCTGCCTGCCTTTCCCCAGTGCTCTGCAAGCTCTCCAGGACAACATAGAATCTGGGGCTCTGTGCTTTCTTTCCTTCTGAACAAGTGTTACTGTTTTCTGCACAAAAGCGATTCTGCGAAGCAATGTGAACACTTCTGCTTCCCAGGCACAGAGAAGGTGCTAGCAGGGAATTCTCTGCCTGCCTTTCCCTAGTGCTCTGCAAGCTCTCCAGGACAACATAAAATCTGGGGCTCTGTGCTTTCTTTCCTTCTGAACAAGTGTTAGTGTTTTCTGCACAAAAGCGATTCTGCGAAGCAATGTGAACACTTCTGCTTCCCAGGCACAGAGAAGGTGCTAGCAAGGAATTCTCTGCCTGCCTTTCCCCAGTGCTCTGCAAGCTCTCCAGGACAACATAGAATCTGGGGCTCTGTGCTTTCTTTCGTTCTGAACAAGTGTTAGTGTTTTCTGCCCAAAAGCGATTCTTGCGAAGCAATGTGAACACTTCTGCTTCCCAGGCACAGAGAAGGTGCTAGCAAGGAATTCTCTGCCTGCCTTTCCCCAGTGCTCTGCAAGCTCTCCAGGACAACATAGAATCTGGGGCTCTGTGCTTTCTTTCGTTCTGAACAAGTGTTACTGTTTTCTGCACAAAAGCGATTCTGCGAAGCAATGTGAACACTTCTGCTTCCCAGGCACAGAGAAGGTGCTAGCAAGGAATTCTCTGCCTGCCTTTCCCCAGTGCTCTGCAAGCTCTCCAGGACAACATAGAATCTGGGGCTCTGTGCTTTCTTTCCTTCTGAACAAGTGTTACTGTTTTCTGCACAAAAGCAATTCTTGCGAAGCAATGTGAACAGGCACAGAGAAGGTGCTAGCAGGGAATTCTCTGCCTGCCTTTCCCCAGTGCTCTGCAAGCTCTCCAGGACAACATAGAATCTGGGGCTCTGTGCTTTCTTTCCTTCTGAACAAGTGTTAGTGTTTTCTGCACAAAAGCGATTCTTGCGAAGCAATGTGAACACATCTGCTTGTCAGGCACAGAGAAGGTGCTAGCAGGGAATTCTCTGCCTGCCTTTCCCCAGTGCTCTGCAAGCTCTCCAGGACAACATAGAATCTGGGGCTCTGTGCTTTCTTTCCTTCTGAACAAGTGTTACTGTTTTCTGCACAAATCGATTCTGCGAAACAATGTGAACAGGCACAGAGAAGGTGCTAGCAGGGAATTCTCTGCCTGCCTTTCCCCAGTGCTCTGCAAGCTCTCCAGGACAACATAGAATCTGGGGCTCTGTGCTTTCTTTCCTTCTGAACAAGTGTTACTGTTTTCTGCACAAAAGCGATTCTTGCGAAGCAATGTGAACAGGCACAGAGAAGGTGCTAGCAGGGAATTCTCTGCCTGGCTTTCCACAGTGCTCTGCAAGCTCTCCAGGACAACATAAAATCTGGGGCTCTGTGCTTTCTTTCCTTCTGAACAAGTGTTACTGTTTTCTGCACAAAAGCGATTCTTGCGAAGCAATGTGAACACTTCTGCTTCCCAGGCACAGAGAAGGTGCTAGCAAGGAATTCTCTGCCTGCCTTTCCCCAGTGCTCTGCAAGCTCTCCAGGACAACATAGAATCTGGGGCTCTGTGCTTTCTCTCCTTCTGAACAAGTGTTACTGTTTTCTGCACAAAAGCGATTCTGCGAAGCAATGTGAACACTTCTGCTTCCCAGGCACAGAGAAGGTGCTAGCAAGGAATTCTCTGCCTGCCTTTCCCCAGTGCTCTGCAAGCTCTGCAGGACAACATAGAATCTGGGGCTCTGTGCTTTCTTTCCTTCTGAACAAGTGTTACTGTTTTCTGCACAAAAGCGATTCTTGCGAAGCAATGTGAACAGGCAGAGAGAAGGTGCTAGCAGGGAATTCTCTGCCTGCCTTTCCCCAGTGCTCTGCAAGCTCTCCAGGACAACATAGAATCTGGGGCTCTGTGATTTCTTTCCTTCTGAACAAGTGTTACTGTTTTCTGCACAAAAGCGATTTTTGCGAAGCAATGTGAACACTTCTGCTTCCCAGGCACAGAGAAGGTGCTAGCAGGGAATTCTCTGCCTGGCTTTCCACAGTGCTCTGCAAGCTCTCCAGGACAACATAGAATCTGGGGCTCTGTGCTTTCTTTCCTTCTGAACAAGTGTTACTGTTTTCTGCACAAAAGCGATTCTTGCGAAGCAATGTGAACAGGCACAGAGAAGGTGCTAGCAGGGAATTCTCTGCCTGCCTTTCCCCAGTGCTCTGCAAGCTCTCCAGGACAACATAGAATCTGGGGCTCTGTGATTTCTTTCCTTCTGAACAAGTGTTACTGTTTTCTGCACAAAAGCGATTCTGCGAAGCAATGTGAACACTTCTGCTTCACAGGCACAGAGAAGGTGCTAGCAGGGAATTCTCTGCCTGCCTTTCCCCAGTGCTCTGCAAGCTCTCCAGGACAACATAGAATCTGGGGCTCTGTGCTTTCTTTCCTTCTGAACAAGTGTTACTGTTTTCTGCACAAAAGCGATTCTTGCGAAGCAATGTGAACACTTCTGCTTCCCAGGCACAGAGAAGGTGCTAGCAGGGAATTCTCTGCCTGCCTTTCCCCAGTGCTCTGCAAGCTCTCCAGGACAACATAGAATCTGGGGCTCTGTGCTTTCTTTCCTTCTGAACAAGTGTTACTGTTTTCTGCACAAAAGCGATTCTGCGAAGCAATGTGAACACTTCTGCTTCCCAGGCACAGAGAAGGTGCTAGCAAGGAATTCTCTGCCTGCCTTTCCCCAGTGCTCTGCAAGCTCTCCAGGACAACATAGAATGTGGTTCTCTGTGCTTTCTTTCCTTCTGAACAAGTGTTAGTGCTTTCTGCCCAAAAGCGATTCTGCGAAGCAATGTGAACACTTCTGCTTCCCAGGCACAGAGAAGGTGCTAGCAGGGAATTCTCTGCCTGCCTTTCCCCAGTGCTCTGCAAGCTCTCCAGGACAACATAGAATCTGGGGCTCTGTGCTTTCTTTCCTTCTGAACAAGTGTTACTGTTTTCTGCACAAAAGCGATTTTTGCGAAGCAATGTGAACACTTCTGCTTCCCAGGCACAGAGAAGGTGCTAGCAGGGAATTCTCTGCCTGCCTTTCCCTAGTGCTCTGCAAGCTCTCCAGGACAACATAAAATCTGGGGCTCTGTGCTTTCTTTCCTTCTGAACAAGTGTTAGTGTTTTCTGCACAAAAGCGATTCTGCGAAGCAATGTGAACACTTCTGCTTCCCAGGCACAGAGAAGGTGCTAGCAAGGAATTCTCTGCCTGCCTTTCCCCAGTGCTCTGCAAGCTCTCCAGGACAACATAGAATCTGGGGCTCTGTGCTTTCTTTCGTTCTGAACAAGTGTTAGTGTTTTCTGCCCAAAAGCGATTCTTGCGAAGCAATGTGAACACTCCTGCTTCCCAGGCACAGAGAAGGTGCTAGCAAGGAATTCTCTGCCTGCCTTTCCCCAGTGCTCTGCAAGCTCTGCAGGACAACATAGAATCTGGGGCTCTGTGCTTTCTTTCGTTCTGAACAAGTGTTACTGTTTTCTGCACAAAAGCGATTCTGCGAAGCAATGTGAACACTTCTGCTTCCCAGGCACAGAGAAGGTGCTAGCAGGGAATTCTCTGCCTGCCTTTCCCCAGTGCTCTGCAAGCTCTCCAGGACAACATAGAATCTGGGGCTCTGTGCTTTCTTTCCTTCTGAACAAGTGTTACAGTTTTCTGCACAAAAGCGATTCTTGCGAAGCAATGTGAACAGACACAGAGAAGGTGCTAGCAGGGAATTCTCTGCCTGCCTTTCCCCAGTGCTCTGCAAGCTCTCCAGGACAACATAGAATCTGGGGCTCTGTGCTTTCTTTCCTTCTGTACAAGTGTTACTGTTTTCTGCACAAAAGCGATTCTTGCGAAGCAATGTGAACACTTCTGCTTCCCAGGCACAGAGAAGGTGCTAGCAAGGAATTCTCTGCCTGCCTTTCCCCAGTGCTCTGCAAGCTCTCCAGGACAACATAAAATCTGGGGCTCTGTGCTTTCTTTCCTTCTGAACAAGTGTTACTGTTTTCTGCACAAAAGCGATTCTGCGAAGCAATGTGAACAGGCACAGAGAAGGTGCTAGCAGGGAATTCTCTGCCTGCCTTTCCCCAGTGCTCTGCAAGCTCTCCAGGACAACATAGAATCTGGGGCTCTGTGCTTTCTTTCGTTCTGAACGAGTGTTATTGTTTCCTGCACAAAAGCGATTCTTGCGAAGCAATGTGAACACATCTGCTTGCCAGGCACAGAGAAGGTGCTAGCAGGGAATTCTCTGCCTGCCTTTCCCCAGTGCTCTGCAAGCTCTCCAGGACAACATAAAATCTGGGGCTCTGTGCTTTCTTTCCTTCTGAACAAGTGTTACTGTTTTCTGCACGAAAACGATTCTGCGAAGCAATGTGAACCCTTCTGCTTCCCAGGCACAGAGAAGGTGCTAGCAGGGAATTCTCTGCCTGCCTGTCCCCAGTGCTCTGCAAGCTCTCCAGGACAACATAGAATCTGGGGCTCTGTGCTTTCTTTCCTTCTGAACAAGTGTTACTGTTTTCTGCACAAAAGCGATTCTGCGAAGAACTGTGAACAGGCACAGAGAAGGTGCTAGCAGGGAATTCTCTGCCTGCCTTTCCCCAGTGCTCTGCAAGCTCTCCAGGACAACATAGAATCTGGGGCTCTGTGCTTTCTTTCCTTCTGAACAAGTGTTACTGTTTTCTGCACAAAAGCGATTCTTGCGAAGCAATGTGAACACTTCTGCTTCCCAGGCACAGAGAAGGTGCTATCAGGGAATTCTCTGCCTGGCTTTCCACAGTGCTCTGCAAGCTCTCCAGGACAACATAAAATCTGGGGCTCTGTGCTTTCTTTCCTTCTGAACAAGTGTTACTGTTTTCTGCACAAAAGCGATTCTTGCGAAGAAATGTGAACACTTCTGCTTCCCAGGCACAGAGAAGGTGCTAGCAAGGAATTCTCTGCCTGCCTTTCCCAAGTGCTCTGCAAGCTCTGCAGGACAACATAGAATCTGGGACTCTGTGCTTTCTTTCCTTCTGAACAAGTGTTACTGTTTTCTGCACAAAAGCGATTCTGCGAAGCAATGTGAACAGGCACAGAGAAGGTGCTAGCAGGGAATTCTCTGCCTGCCTTTCCCCAGTGCTCTGCAAGCTCTGCAGGACAACATAGAATCTGGGGCTCTGTGCTTTCTTTCGTTCTGAACAAGTGTTAGTGTTTTCTGCACAAAAGCGATTCTTGCGAAGCAATGTGAACACTTCTGCTTCCCAGGCACAGAGAAGGTGCTAGCAGGGAATTCTCTGCCTGGCTTTCCACAGTGCTCTGCAAGCTCTCCAGGACAACATAGAATCTGGGGCTCTGTGCTTTCTTTCCTTCTGAACAAGTGTTACTGTTTTCTGCACAAAAGCGATTCTTGCGAAGCAATGTGAACAGGCACAGAGAAGGTGCTAGCAGGGAATTCTCTGCCTGCCTTTCCCCAGTGCTCTGCAAGCTCTCCAGGACAACATAGAATCTGGGACTCTGTGCTTTCTTTCGTTCTGAACAAGTGTTACTGTTTTCTGCACAAAAGCGATTTTTGCGAAGCAATGTGAACACTTCTGCTTCCCAGGCACAGAGAAGGTGCTAGCAGGGAATTCTCTGCCTGCCTTTCCCTAGTGCTCTGCAAGCTCTCCAGGACAACATAAAATCTGGGGCTCTGTGCTTTCTTTCCTTCTGAACAAGTGTTAGTGTTTTCTGCACAAAAGCGATTCTGCGAAGCAATGTGAACACTTCTGCTTCCCAGGCACAGAGAAGGTGCTAGCAAGGAATTCTCTGCCTGCCTTTCCCCAGTGCTCTGCAAGCTCTCCAGGACAACATAGAATCTGGGGCTCTGTGCTTTCTTTCGTTCTGAACAAGTGTTACTGTTTTCTGCCCAAAAGCGATTCTTGCGAAGCAATGTGAACACTCCTGCTTCCCAGGCACAGAGAAGGTGCTAGCAAGGAATTCTCTGCCTGCCTTTCCCCAGTGCTCTGCAAGCTCTGCAGGACAACATAGAATCTGGGGCTCTGTGCTTTCTTTCCTTCTGTACAAGTGTTATTGTTTCCTGCACAAAAGCGATTCTTGCGAAGCAATGTGAACACTTCTGCTTCCCAGGCACAGAGAAGGTGCTAGCAAGGAATTCTCTGCCTGCCTTTCCCCAGTGCTCTGCAAGCTCTCCAGGACAACATAGAATGTGGTTCTCTGTGCTTTCTTTCCTTCTGAACAAGTGTTAGTGCTTTCTGCCCAAAAACGATTCTGCGAAGCAATGTGAACACTTCTGCTTCCCAGGCACAGAGAAGGTGCTAGCAGGGAATTCTCTGCCTGCCTTTCCCCAGTGCTCTGCAAGCTCTCCAGGACAACATAGAATCTGGGGCTCTGTGCTTTCTTTCCTTCTGAACAAGTGTTACTGTTTTCTGCACAAAAGCGATTTTTGCGAAGCAATGTGAACACTTCTGCTTCCCAGGCACAGAGAAGGTGCTAGCAGGGAATTCTCTGCCTGCCTTTCCCTAGTGCTCTGCAAGCTCTCCAGGACAACATAAAATCTGGGGCTCTGTGCTTTCTTTCCTTCTGAACAAGTGTTAGTGTTTTCTGCACAAAAGCGATTCTGCGAAGCAATGTGAACACTTCTGCTTCCCAGGCACAGAGAAGGTGCTAGCAAGGAATTCTCTGCCTGCCTTTCCCCAGTGCTCTGCAAGCTCTCCAGGACAACATAGAATCTGGGGCTCTGTGCTTTCTTTCGTTCTGAACAAGTGTTAGTGTTTTCTGCCCAAAAGCGATTCTTGCGAAGCAATGTGAACACTCCTGCTTCCCAGGCACAGAGAAGGTGCTAGCAAGGAATTCTCTGCCTGCCTTTCCCCAGTGCTCTGCAAGCTCTGCAGGACAACATAGAATCTGGGGCTCTGTGCTTTCTTTCGTTCTGAACAAGTGTTACTGTTTTCTGCACAAAAGCGATTCTGCGAAGCAATGTGAACACTTCTGCTTCCCAGGCACAGAGAAGGTGCTAGCAGGGAATTCTCTGCCTGCCTTTCCCCAGTGCTCTGCAAGCTCTCCAGGACAACATAGAATCTGGGGCTCTGTGCTTTCTTTCCTTCTGAACAAGTGTTACAGTTTTCTGCACAAAAGCGATTCTTGCGAAGCAATGTGAACAGACACAGAGAAGGTGCTAGCAGGGAATTCTCTGCCTGCCTTTCCCCAGTGCTCTGCAAGCTCTCCAGGACAACATAGAATCTGGGGCTCTGTGCTTTCTTTCCTTCTGTACAAGTGTTACTGTTTTCTGCACAAAAGCGATTCTTGCGAAGCAATGTGAACACTTCTGCTTCCCAGGCACAGAGAAGGTGCTAGCAAGGAATTCTCTGCCTGCCTTTCCCCAGTGCTCTGCAAGCTCTCCAGGACAACATAAAATCTGGGGCTCTGTGCTTTCTTTCCTTCTGAACAAGTGTTACTGTTTTCTGCACAAAAGCGATTCTGCGAAGCAATGTGAACAGGCACAGAGAAGGTGCTAGCAGGGAATTCTCTGCCTGCCTTTCCCCAGTGCTCTGCAAGCTCTCCAGGACAACATAGAATCTGGGGCTCTGTGCTTTCTTTCGTTCTGAACGAGTGTTATTGTTTCCTGCACAAAAGCGATTCTTGCGAAGCAATGTGAACACATCTGCTTGCCAGGCACAGAGAAGGTGCTAGCAGGGAATTCTCTGCCTGCCTTTCCCCAGTGCTCTGCAAGCTCTCCAGGACAACATAAAATCTGGGGCTCTGTGCTTTCTTTCCTTCTGAACAAGTGTTACTGTTTTCTGCACGAAAACGATTCTGCGAAGCAATGTGAACCCTTCTGCTTCCCAGGCACAGAGAAGGTGCTAGCAGGGAATTCTCTGCCTGCCTGTCCCCAGTGCTCTGCAAGCTCTCCAGGACAACATAGAATCTGGGGCTCTGTGCTTTCTTTCCTTCTGAACAAGTGTTACTGTTTTCTGCACAAAAGCGATTCTGCGAAGAACTGTGAACAGGCACAGAGAAGGTGCTAGCAGGGAATTCTCTGCCTGCCTTTCCCCAGTGCTCTGCAAGCTCTCCAGGACAACATAGAATCTGGGGCTCTGTGCTTTCTTTCCTTCTGAACAAGTGTTACTGTTTTCTGCACAAAAGCGATTCTTGCGAAGCAATGTGAACACTTCTGCTTCCCAGGCACAGAGAAGGTGCTATCAGGGAATTCTCTGCCTGGCTTTCCACAGTGCTCTGCAAGCTCTCCAGGACAACATAAAATCTGGGGCTCTGTGCTTTCTTTCCTTCTGAACAAGTGTTACTGTTTTCTGCACAAAAGCGATTCTTGCGAAGAAATGTGAACCCTTCTGCTTCCCAGGCACAGAGAAGGTGCTAGCAAGGAATTCTCTGCCTGCCTTTCCCAAGTGCTCTGCAAGCTCTGCAGGACAACATAGAATCTGGGGCTCTGTGCTTTCTTTCGTTCTGAACAAGTGTTAGTGTTTTCTGCACAAAAGCGATTCTTGCGAAGCAATGTGAACACTTCTGCTTCCCAGGCACAGAGAAGGTGCTAGCAGGGAATTCTCTGCCTGGCTTTCCACAGTGCTCTGCAAGCTCTCCAGGACAACATAGAATCTGGGGCTCTGTGCTTTCTTTCCTTCTGAACAAGTGTTACTGTTTTCTGCACAAAAGCGATTCTTGCGAAGCAATGTGAACAGGCACAGAGAAGGTGCTAGCAGGGAATTCTCTGCCTGCCTTTCCCCAGTGCTCTGCAAGCTCTCCAGGACAACATAGAATCTGGGGCTCTGTGCTTTCTTTCCTTCTGAACAAGTGTTACTGTTTTCTGCACAAAAGCGATTCTTGCGAAGCAATGTGAACACTTCTGCTTCCCAGGCACAGAGAAGGTGCTAGCAGGGAATTCTCTGCCTGCCTTTCCCTAGTGCTCTGCAAGCTCTCCAGGACAACATAAAATCTGGGGCTCTGTGCTTTCTTTCCTTCTGAACAAGTTTTAGTGTTTTCTGCACAAAAGCGATTCTGCGAAGCAATGTGAACACTTCTGCTTCCCAGGCACAGAGAAGGTGCTAGCAAGGAATTCTCTGCCTGCCTTTCCCCAGTGCTCTGCAAGCTCTCCAGGACAACATAGAATCTGGGGCTCTGTGCTTTCTTTCGTTCTGAACAAGTGTTACTGTTTTCTGCCCAAAAGCGATTCTTGCGAAGCAATGTGAACACTCCTGCTTCCCAGGCACAGAGAAGGTGCTAGCAAGGAATTCTCTGCCTGCCTTTCCCCAGTGCTCTGCAAGCTCTGCAGGACAACATAGAATCTGGGGCTCTGTGCTTTCTTTCCTTCTGTACAAGTGTTATTGTTTCCTGCACAAAAGCGATTCTTGCGAAGCAATGTGAACACTTCTGCTTCCCAGGCACAGAGAAGGTGCTAGCAAGGAATTCTCTGCCTGCCTTTCCCCAGTGCTCTGCAAGCTCTCCAGGACAACATAGAATCTGGGGCTCTGTGCTTTCTTTCCTTCTGAACAAGTGTTACTGTTTTCTGCACAAAAGCGATTCTGCGAAGAACTGTGAACAGGCACAGAGAAGGTGCTAGCAGGGAATTCTCTGCCTGCCTTTCCCCAGTGCTCTGCAAGCTCTCCAGGACAACATAGAATCTGGGGCTCTGTGCTTTCTTTCCTTCTGAACAAGTGTTAGTGTTTTCTGCACAAAAGCGATTCTTGCGAAGCAATGTGAACACTTCTGCTTCCCAGGCACAGAGAAGGTGCTAGCAGGGAATTCTCTGCCTGCCTTTCCCCAGTGCTCTGCAAGCTCTCCAGGACAACATAGAATCTGGGGCTCTGTGCTTTCTTTCCTTCTGAACAAGTGTTAGTGTTTTCTGCACAAAAGCGATTCTGCGAAGCAATGTGAACACTTCTGCTTCCCAGGCACAGAGAAGGTGCTAGCAAGGAATTCTCTGCCTGCCTTTCCCCAGTGCTCTGCAAGCTCTCCAGGACAACATAGAATGTGGTTCTCTGTGCTTTCTTTCCTTCTGAACAAGTGTTAGTGCTTTCTGCCCAAAAGCGATTCTGCAAAGCAATGTGAACACTTCTGCTTCCCAGGCACAGAGAAGGTGCTAGCAGGGAATTCTCTGCCTGCCTTTCCCCAGTGCTCTGCAAGCTCTCCAGGACAACATAGAATCTGGGGCTCTGTGCTTTCTTTCCTTCTGAACAAGTGTTAGTGTTTTCTGCCCAAAAGCGATTCTTGCGAAGCAATGTGAACACTCCTGCTTCCCAGGCACAGAGAAGGTGCTAGCAAGGAATTCTCTGCCTGCCTTTCCCCAGTGCTCTGCAAGCTCTGCAGGACAACATAGAATCTGGGGCTCTGTGCTTTCTTTCGTTCTGAACAAGTGTTACTGTTTTCTGCACAAAAGCGATTCTGCGAAGCAATGTGAACACATCTGCTTGCCAGGCACAGAGAAGGTGCTAGCAGGGAATTCTCTGCCTGCCTTTCCCCAGTGCTCTGCAAGCTCTCCAGGACAACATAGAATCTGGGGCTCTGTGCTTTCTTTCCTTCTGAACAAGTGTTACAGTTTTCTGCACAAAAGCGATTCTTGCGAAGCAATGTGAACAGGCACAGAGAAGGTGCTAGCAGGGAATTCTCTGCCTGCCTTTCCCCAGTGCTCTGCAAGCTCTCCAGGACAACATAGAATCTGGGGCTCTGTGCTTTCTTTCGTTCTGAACAAGTGTTAGTGTTTTCTGCACAAAAGCGATTCTTGCGAAGCAATGTGAACACTTCTGCTTCCCAGGCACAGAGAAGGTGCTAGCAAGGAATTCTCTGCCTGCCTTTCCCCAGTGCTCTGCAAGCTCTCCAGGACAACATAGAATCTGGGGCTCTGTGCTTTCTTTCCTTCTGAACAAGTGTTACTGTTTTCTGCACAAAAGCGATTCTGCGAAGAACTGTGAACAGGCACAGAGAAGGTGCTAGCAGGGAATTCTCTGCCTGCCTTTCCCCAGTGCTCTGCAAGCTCTCCAGGACAACATAGAATCTGGGGCTCTGTGCTTTCTTTCCTTCTGAACAAGTGTTAATGTTTTCTGCACAAAAGCGATTCTTGCGAAGAAATGTGAACACTTCTGCTTCCCAGGCACAGAGAAGGTGCTAGCAAGGAATTCTCTGCCTGCCTTTCCCCAGTGCTCTGCAAGCTCTGCAGGACAACATAGAATCTGGGACTCTGTGCTTTCTTTCCTTCTGAACAAGTGTTACTGTTTTCTGCACAAAAGCGATTCTGCGAAGCAATGTGAACAGGCACAGAGAAGGTGCTAGCAGGGAATTCTCTGCCTGCCTTTCCCCAGTGCTCTGCAAGCTCTGCAGGACAACATAGAATCTGGGGCTCTGTGCTTTCTTTCCTTCTGAACAAGTGTTACTGTTTTCTGCACAAAAGCGATTCTTGCGAAGCAATGTGAACACTTCTGCTTCCCAGGCACAGAGAAGGTGCTAGCAAGGAATTCTCTGCCTGCCTTTCCCCAGTGCTCTGCAAGCTCTCCAGGACAACATAGAATCTGGGGCTCTGTGCTTTCTCTCCTTCTGAACAAGTGTTACTGTTTTCTGCACAAAAGCGATTCTGCGAAGCAATGTGAACACTTCTGCTTCCCAGGCACAGAGAAGGTGCTAGCAAGGAATTCTCTGCCTGCCTTTCCCCAGTGCTCTGCAAGCTCTGCAGGACAACATAGAATCTGGGGCTCTGTGCTTTCTTTCCTTCTGAACAAGTGTTACTGTTTTCTGCACAAAAGCGATTCTTGCGAAGCAATGTGAACAGGCAGAGAGAAGGTGCTAGCAGGGAATTCTCTGCCTGCCTTTCCCCAGTGCTCTGCAAGCTCTCCAGGACAACATAGAATCTGGGGCTCTGTGATTTCTTTCCTTCTGAACAAGTGTTACTGTTTTCTGCACAAAAGCGATTTTTGCGAAGCAATGTGAACACTTCTGCTTCCCAGGCACAGAGAAGGTGCTAGCAGGGAATTCTCTGCCTGGCTTTCCACAGTGCTCTGCAAGCTCTCCAGGACAACATAGAATCTGGGGCTCTGTGCTTTCTTTCCTTCTGAACAAGTGTTACTGTTTTCTGCACAAAAGCGATTCTTGCGAAGCAATGTGAACAGGCACAGAGAAGGTGCTAGCAGGGAATTCTCTGCCTGCCTTTCCCCAGTGCTCTGCAAGCTCTGCAGGACAACATAGAATCTGGGGCTCTGTGCTTTCTTTCGTTCTGAACAAGTGTTACTGTTTTCTGCACAAAAGCGATTCTGCGAAGCAATGTGAACACTTCTGCTTCCCAGGCACAGAGAAGGTGCTAGCAGGGAATTCTCTGCCTGCCTTTCCCCAGTGCTCTGCAAGCTCTCCAGGACAACATAGAATCTGGGGCTCTGTGCTTTCTTTCCTTCTGAACAAGTGTTAGTGTTTTCTGCACAAAAGCGATTCTTGCGAAGCAATGTGAACACTTCTGCTTCCCAGGCACAGAGAAGGTGCTAGCAGGGAATTCTCTGCCTGCCTTTCCCCAGTGCTCTGCAAGCTCTCCAGGACAACATAGAATCTGGGGCTCTGTGCTTTCTTTCCTTCTGAACAAGTGTTACTGTTTTCTGCACAAAAGCGATTCTGCGAAGCAATGTGAACAGGCACAGAGAAGGTGCTAGCAGGGAATTCTCTGCCTGCCTTTCCCCAGTGCTCTGCAAGCTCTCCAGGACAACATAGAATCTGGGGCTCTGTGCTTTCTTTCGTTCTGAACGAGTGTTATTGTTTCCTGCACAAAAGCGATTCTTGCGAAGCAATGTGAACACATCTGCTTGCCAGGCACAGAGAAGGTGCTAGCAGGGAATTCTCTGCCTGCCTTTCCCCAGTGCTCTGCAAGCTCTCCAGGACAACATAAAATCTGGGGCTCTGTGCTTTCTTTCCTTCTGAACAAGTGTTACTGTTTTCTGCACGAAAACGATTCTGCGAAGCAATGTGAACACTTCTGCTTCCCAGGCACAGAGAAGGTGCTATCAGGGAATTCTCTGCCTGCCTGTCCCCAGTGCTCTGCAAGCTCTCCAGGACAACATAGAATCTGGGGCTCTGTGCTTTCTTTCGTTCTGAACAAGTGTTAGTGTTTTCTGCACAAAAGCGATTCTTGCGAAGCAATGTGAACACTTCTGCTTCCCAGGCACAGAGAAGGTGCTAGCAAGGAATTCTCTGCCTGCCTTTCCCCAGTGCTCTGCAAGCTCTCCAGGACAACATAGAATCTGGGGCTCTGTGCTTTCTTTCCTTCTGAACAAGTGTTACTGTTTTCTGCACAAAAGCGATTCTGCGAAGAACTGTGAACAGGCACAGAGAAGGTGCTAGCAGGGAATTCTCTGCCTGCCTTTCCCCAGTGCTCTGCAAGCTCTCCAGGACAACATAGAATCTGGGGCTCTGTGCTTTCTTTCCTTCTGAACAAGTGTTAATGTTTTCTGCACAAAAGCGATTCTTGCGAAGCAATGTGAACACTTCTGCTTCCCAGGCACAGAGAAGGTGCTATCAGGGAATTCTCTGCCTGGCTTTCCACAGTGCTCTGCAAGCTCTCCAGGACAACATAAAATCTGGGGCTCTGTGCTTTCTTTCCTTCTGAACAAGTGTTAGTGTTTTCTGCACAAAAGCGATTCTTGCGAAGAAATGTGAACACTTCTGCTTCCCAGGCACAGAGAAGGTGCTAGCAAGGAATTCTCTGCCTGCCTTTCCCCAGTGCTCTGCAAGCTCTGCAGGACAACATAGAATCTGGGACTCTGTGCTTTCTTTCCTTCTGAACAAGTGTTACTGTTTTCTGCACAAAAGCGATTCTGCGAAGCAATGTGAACAGGCACAGAGAAGGTGCTAGCAGGGAAGTCTCTGCCTGCCTTTCCCCAGTGCTCTGCAAGCTCTCCAGGACAACATAGAATCTGGGGCTCTGTGCTTTCTTTCGTTCTGAACAAGTGTTAGTGTTTTCTGCACAAAAGCGATTCTTGCGAAGCAATGTGAACACTTCTGCTTCCCAGGCACAGAGAAGGTGCTAGCAAGGAATTCTCTGCCTGCCTTTCCCCAGTGCTCTGCAAGCTCTCCAGGACAACATAGAATCTGGGGCTCTGTGCTTTCTCTCCTTCTGAACAAGTGTTACTGTTTTCTGCACAAAAGCGATTCTGCGAAGCAATGTGAACACTTCTGCTTCCCAGGCACAGAGAAGGTGCTAGCAAGGAATTCTCTGCCTGCCTTTCCCCAGTGCTCTGCCAGCTCTGCAGGACAACATAGAATCTGGGGCTCTGTGCTTTCTTTCCTTCTGAACAAGTGTTACTGTTTTCTGCACAAAAGCGATTCTTGCGAAGCAATGTGAACAGGCAGAGAGAAGGTGCTAGCAGGGAATTCTCTGCCTGCCTTTCCCCAGTGCTCTGCAAGCTCTCCAGGACAACATAGAATCTGGGGCTCTGTGCTTTCTTTCCTTCTGAACAAGTGTTAGTGTTTTCTGCACAAAAGCGATTTTTGCGAAGCAATGTGAACACTTCTGCTTCCCAGGCACAGAGAAGGTGCTAGCAGGGAATTCTCTGCCTGGCTTTCCACAGTGCTCTGCAAGCTCTCCAGGACAACATAGAATCTGGGGCTCTGTGCTTTCTTTCGTTCTGAACAAGTGTTACTGTTTTCTGCACAAAAGCGATTCTTGCGAAGCAATGTGAACAGGCACAGAGAAGGTGCTAGCAGGGAATTCTCTGCCTGCCTTTCCCCAGTGCTCTGCAAGCTCTCCAGGACAACATAGAATCTGGGGCTCTGTGATTTCTTTCCTTCTGAACAAGTGTTACTGTTTTCTGCACAAAAGCGATTTTTGCGAAGCAATGTGAACACTTCTGCTTCCCAGGCACAGAGAAGGTGCTAGCAGGGAATTCTCTGCCTGCCTTTCCCCAGTGCTCTGCAAGCTCTCCAGGACAACATAGAATCTGGGGCTCTGTGCTTTCTTTCCTTCTGAAGAAGTGTTACTGTTTTCTGCACAAAAGCGATTCTTGCGAAGCAATGTGAACACTTCTGCTTCCCAGGCACAGAGAAGGTGCTAGCAGGGAATTCTCTGCCTGCCTTTCCCCAGTGCTCTGCAAGCTCTCCAGGACAACATAGAATCTGGGGCTCTGTGCTTTCTTTCCTTCTGAACAAGTGTTAGTGTTTTCTGCACAAAAGCGATTCTGCGAAGCAATGTGAACACTTCTGCTTCCCAGGCACAGAGAAGGTGCTAGCAAGGAATTCTCTGCCTGCCTTTCCCCAGTGCTCTGCAAGCTCTCCAGGACAACATAGAATGTGGTTCTCTGTGCTTTCTTTCCTTCTGAACAAGTGTTAGTGCTTTCTGCCCAAAAGCGATTCTGCGAAGCAATGTGAACACTTCTGCTTCCCAGGCACAGAGAAGGTGCTAGCAGGGAATTCTCTGCCTGCCTTTCCCCAGTGCTCTGCAAGCTCTCCAGGACAACATAGAATCTGGGGCTCTGTGCTTTCTTTCGTTCTGAACAAGTGTTACTGTTTTCTGCACAAAAGCGATTCTGCGAAGCAATGTGAACACTTCTGCTTCCCAGGCACAGAGAAGGTGCTAGCAGGGAATTCTCTGCCTGCCTTTCCCTAGTGCTCTGCAAGCTCTCCAGGACAACATAAAATCTGGGGCTCTGTGCTTTCTTTCCTTCTGAACAAGTGTTAGTGTTTTCTGCACAAAAGCGATTCTGCGAAGCAATGTGAACACTTCTGCTTCCCAGGCACAGAGAAGGTGCTAGCAAGGAATTCTCTGCCTGCCTTTCCCCAGTGCTCTGCAAGCTCTCCAGGACAACATAGAATCTGGGGCTCTGTGCTTTCTTTCGTTCTGAACAAGTGTTAGTGTTTTCTGCCCAAAAGCGATTCTTGCGAAGCAATGTGAACACTTCTGCTTCCCAGGCACAGAGAAGGTGCTAGCAAGGAATTCTCTGCCTGCCTTTCCCCAGTGCTCTGCAAGCTCTCCAGGACAACATAGAATCTGGGGCTCTGTGCTTTCTTTCGTTCTGAACAAGTGTTACTGTTTTCTGCACAAAAGCGATTCTGCGAAGCAATGTGAACACTTCTGCTTCCCAGGCACAGAGAAGGTGCTAGCAAGGAATTCTCTGCCTGCCTTTCCCCAGTGCTCTGCAAGCTCTGCAGGACAACATAGAATCTGGGGCTCTGTGCTTTCTTTCCTTCTGAACAAGTGTTACTGTTTTCTGCACAAAAGCGATTCTTGCGAAGCAATGTGAACAGGCAGAGAGAAGGTGCTAGCAGGGAATTCTCTGCCTGCCTTTCCCCAGTGCTCTGCAAGCTCTCCAGGACAACATAGAATCTGGTTCTCTGTGCTTTCTTTCCTTCTGAACAAGTTTTAGTGTTTTCTGCACAAAAGCGATTCTGCGAAGCAATGTGAACACTTCTGCTTCCCAGGCACAGAGAAGGTGCTAGCAAGGAATTCTCTGCCTGCCTTTCCCCAGTGCTCTGCAAGCTCTCCAGGACAACATAGAATCTGGGGCTCTGTGCTTTCTTTCGTTCTGAACAAGTGTTACTGTTTTCTGCCCAAAAGCGATTCTTGCGAAGCAATGTGAACACTCCTGCTTCCCAGGCACAGAGAAGGTGCTAGCAAGGAATTCTCTGCCTGCCTTTCCCCAGTGCTCTGCAAGCTCTGCAGGACAACATAGAATCTGGGGCTCTGTGCTTTCTTTCCTTCTGTACAAGTGTTATTGTTTCCTGCACAAAAGCGATTCTTGCGAAGCAATGTGAACACTTCTGCTTCCCAGGCACAGAGAAGGTGCTAGCAAGGAATTCTCTGCCTGCCTTTCCCCAGTGCTCTGCAAGCTCTCCAGGACAACATAGAATCTGGGGCTCTGTGCTTTCTTTCCTTCTGAACAAGTGTTACTGTTTTCTGCACAAAAGCGATTCTGCGAAGAACTGTGAACAGGCACAGAGAAGGTGCTAGCAGGGAATTCTCTGCCTGCCTTTCCCCAGTGCTCTGCAAGCTCTCCAGGACAACATAGAATCTGGGGCTCTGTGCTTTCTTTCCTTCTGAACAAGTGTTAGTGTTTTCTGCACAAAAGCGATTCTTGCGAAGCAATGTGAACACTTCTGCTTCCCAGGCACAGAGAAGGTGCTAGCAGGGAATTCTCTGCCTGCCTTTCCCCAGTGCTCTGCAAGCTCTCCAGGACAACATAGAATCTGGGGCTCTGTGCTTTCTTTCCTTCTGAACAAGTGTTAGTGTTTTCTGCACAAAAGCGATTCTGCGAAGCAATGTGAACACTTCTGCTTCCCAGGCACAGAGAAGGTGCTAGCAAGGAATTCTCTGCCTGCCTTTCCCCAGTGCTCTGCAAGCTCTCCAGGACAACATAGAATGTGGTTCTCTGTGCTTTCTTTCCTTCTGAACAAGTGTTAGTGCTTTCTGCCCAAAAGCGATTCTGCAAAGCAATGTGAACACTTCTGCTTCCCAGGCACAGAGAAGGTGCTAGCAGGGAATTCTCTGCCTGCCTTTCCCCAGTGCTCTGCAAGCTCTCCAGGACAACATAGAATCTGGGGCTCTGTGCTTTCTTTCCTTCTGAACAAGTGTTAGTGTTTTCTGCCCAAAAGCGATTCTTGCGAAGCAATGTGAACACTCCTGCTTCCCAGGCACAGAGAAGGTGCTAGCAAGGAATTCTCTGCCTGCCTTTCCCCAGTGCTCTGCAAGCTCTGCAGGACAACATAGAATCTGGGGCTCTGTGCTTTCTTTCGTTCTGAACAAGTGTTACTGTTTTCTGCACAAAAGCGATTCTGCGAAGCAATGTGAACACATCTGCTTGCCAGGCACAGAGAAGGTGCTAGCAGGGAATTCTCTGCCTGCCTTTCCCCAGTGCTCTGCAAGCTCTCCAGGACAACATAGAATCTGGGGCTCTGTGCTTTCTTTCCTTCTGAACAAGTGTTACAGTTTTCTGCACAAAAGCGATTCTTGCGAAGCAATGTGAACAGGCACAGAGAAGGTGCTAGCAGGGAATTCTCTGCCTGCCTTTCCCCAGTGCTCTGCAAGCTCTCCAGGACAACATAGAATCTGGGGCTCTGTGCTTTCTTTCGTTCTGAACAAGTGTTAGTGTTTTCTGCACAAAAGCGATTCTTGCGAAGCAATGTGAACACTTCTGCTTCCCAGGCACAGAGAAGGTGCTAGCAAGGAATTCTCTGCCTGCCTTTCCCCAGTGCTCTGCAAGCTCTCCAGGACAACATAGAATCTGGGGCTCTGTGCTTTCTTTCCTTCTGAACAAGTGTTACTGTTTTCTGCACAAAAGCGATTCTGCGAAGAACTGTGAACAGGCACAGAGAAGGTGCTAGCAGGGAATTCTCTGCCTGCCTTTCCCCAGTGCTCTGCAAGCTCTCCAGGACAACATAGAATCTGGGGCTCTGTGCTTTCTTTCCTTCTGAACAAGTGTTAATGTTTTCTGCACAAAAGCGATTCTTGCGAAGAAATGTGAACACTTCTGCTTCCCAGGCACAGAGAAGGTGCTAGCAAGGAATTCTCTGCCTGCCTTTCCCCAGTGCTCTGCAAGCTCTGCAGGACAACATAGAATCTGGGACTCTGTGCTTTCTTTCCTTCTGAACAAGTGTTACTGTTTTCTGCACAAAAGCGATTCTGCGAAGCAATGTGAACAGGCACAGAGAAGGTGCTAGCAGGGAATTCTCTGCCTGCCTTTCCCCAGTGCTCTGCAAGCTCTGCAGGACAACATAGAATCTGGGGCTCTGTGCTTTCTTTCCTTCTGAACAAGTGTTACTGTTTTCTGCACAAAAGCGATTCTTGCGAAGCAATGTGAACACTTCTGCTTCCCAGGCACAGAGAAGGTGCTAGCAAGGAATTCTCTGCCTGCCTTTCCCCAGTGCTCTGCAAGCTCTCCAGGACAACATAGAATCTGGGGCTCTGTGCTTTCTCTCCTTCTGAACAAGTGTTACTGTTTTCTGCACAAAAGCGATTCTGCGAAGCAATGTGAACACTTCTGCTTCCCAGGCACAGAGAAGGTGCTAGCAAGGAATTCTCTGCCTGCCTTTCCCCAGTGCTCTGCAAGCTCTGCAGGACAACATAGAATCTGGGGCTCTGTGCTTTCTTTCCTTCTGAACAAGTGTTACTGTTTTCTGCACAAAAGCGATTCTTGCGAAGCAATGTGAACAGGCAGAGAGAAGGTGCTAGCAGGGAATTCTCTGCCTGCCTTTCCCCAGTGCTCTGCAAGCTCTCCAGGACAACATAGAATCTGGGGCTCTGTGATTTCTTTCCTTCTGAACAAGTGTTACTGTTTTCTGCACAAAAGCGATTTTTGCGAAGCAATGTGAACACTTCTGCTTCCCAGGCACAGAGAAGGTGCTAGCAGGGAATTCTCTGCCTGGCTTTCCACAGTGCTCTGCAAGCTCTCCAGGACAACATAGAATCTGGGGCTCTGTGCTTTCTTTCCTTCTGAACAAGTGTTACTGTTTTCTGCACAAAAGCGATTCTTGCGAAGCAATGTGAACAGGCACAGAGAAGGTGCTAGCAGGGAATTCTCTGCCTGCCTTTCCCCAGTGCTCTGCAAGCTCTGCAGGACAACATAGAATCTGGGGCTCTGTGCTTTCTTTCGTTCTGAACAAGTGTTACTGTTTTCTGCACAAAAGCGATTCTGCGAAGCAATGTGAACACTTCTGCTTCCCAGGCACAGAGAAGGTGCTAGCAGGGAATTCTCTGCCTGCCTTTCCCCAGTGCTCTGCAAGCTCTCCAGGACAACATAGAATCTGGGGCTCTGTGCTTTCTTTCCTTCTGAACAAGTGTTAGTGTTTTCTGCACAAAAGCGATTCTTGCGAAGCAATGTGAACACTTCTGCTTCCCAGGCACAGAGAAGGTGCTAGCAGGGAATTCTCTGCCTGCCTTTCCCCAGTGCTCTGCAAGCTCTCCAGGACAACATAGAATCTGGGGCTCTGTGCTTTCTTTCCTTCTGAACAAGTGTTACTGTTTTCTGCACAAAAGCGATTCTGCGAAGCAATGTGAACAGGCACAGAGAAGGTGCTAGCAGGGAATTCTCTGCCTGCCTTTCCCCAGTGCTCTGCAAGCTCTCCAGGACAACATAGAATCTGGGGCTCTGTGCTTTCTTTCGTTCTGAACGAGTGTTATTGTTTCCTGCACAAAAGCGATTCTTGCGAAGCAATGTGAACACATCTGCTTGCCAGGCACAGAGAAGGTGCTAGCAGGGAATTCTCTGCCTGCCTTTCCCCAGTGCTCTGCAAGCTCTCCAGGACAACATAAAATCTGGGGCTCTGTGCTTTCTTTCCTTCTGAACAAGTGTTACTGTTTTCTGCACGAAAACGATTCTGCGAAGCAATGTGAACACTTCTGCTTCCCAGGCACAGAGAAGGTGCTATCAGGGAATTCTCTGCCTGCCTGTCCCCAGTGCTCTGCAAGCTCTCCAGGACAACATAGAATCTGGGGCTCTGTGCTTTCTTTCGTTCTGAACAAGTGTTAGTGTTTTCTGCACAAAAGCGATTCTTGCGAAGCAATGTGAACACTTCTGCTTCCCAGGCACAGAGAAGGTGCTAGCAAGGAATTCTCTGCCTGCCTTTCCCCAGTGCTCTGCAAGCTCTCCAGGACAACATAGAATCTGGGGCTCTGTGCTTTCTTTCCTTCTGAACAAGTGTTACTGTTTTCTGCACAAAAGCGATTCTGCGAAGAACTGTGAACAGGCACAGAGAAGGTGCTAGCAGGGAATTCTCTGCCTGCCTTTCCCCAGTGCTCTGCAAGCTCTCCAGGACAACATAGAATCTGGGGCTCTGTGCTTTCTTTCCTTCTGAACAAGTGTTAATGTTTTCTGCACAAAAGCGATTCTTGCGAAGCAATGTGAACACTTCTGCTTCCCAGGCACAGAGAAGGTGCTATCAGGGAATTCTCTGCCTGGCTTTCCACAGTGCTCTGCAAGCTCTCCAGGACAACATAAAATCTGGGGCTCTGTGCTTTCTTTCCTTCTGAACAAGTGTTAGTGTTTTCTGCACAAAAGCGATTCTTGCGAAGAAATGTGAACACTTCTGCTTCCCAGGCACAGAGAAGGTGCTAGCAAGGAATTCTCTGCCTGCCTTTCCCCAGTGCTCTGCAAGCTCTGCAGGACAACATAGAATCTGGGACTCTGTGCTTTCTTTCCTTCTGAACAAGTGTTACTGTTTTCTGCACAAAAGCGATTCTGCGAAGCAATGTGAACAGGCACAGAGAAGGTGCTAGCAGGGAAGTCTCTGCCTGCCTTTCCCCAGTGCTCTGCAAGCTCTCCAGGACAACATAGAATCTGGGGCTCTGTGCTTTCTTTCGTTCTGAACAAGTGTTAGTGTTTTCTGCACAAAAGCGATTCTTGCGAAGCAATGTGAACACTTCTGCTTCCCAGGCACAGAGAAGGTGCTAGCAAGGAATTCTCTGCCTGCCTTTCCCCAGTGCTCTGCAAGCTCTCCAGGACAACATAGAATCTGGGGCTCTGTGCTTTCTCTCCTTCTGAACAAGTGTTACTGTTTTCTGCACAAAAGCGATTCTGCGAAGCAATGTGAACACTTCTGCTTCCCAGGCACAGAGAAGGTGCTAGCAAGGAATTCTCTGCCTGCCTTTCCCCAGTGCTCTGCCAGCTCTGCAGGACAACATAGAATCTGGGGCTCTGTGCTTTCTTTCCTTCTGAACAAGTGTTACTGTTTTCTGCACAAAAGCGATTCTTGCGAAGCAATGTGAACAGGCAGAGAGAAGGTGCTAGCAGGGAATTCTCTGCCTGCCTTTCCCCAGTGCTCTGCAAGCTCTCCAGGACAACATAGAATCTGGGGCTCTGTGCTTTCTTTCCTTCTGAACAAGTGTTAGTGTTTTCTGCACAAAAGCGATTTTTGCGAAGCAATGTGAACACTTCTGCTTCCCAGGCACAGAGAAGGTGCTAGCAGGGAATTCTCTGCCTGGCTTTCCACAGTGCTCTGCAAGCTCTCCAGGACAACATAGAATCTGGGGCTCTGTGCTTTCTTTCGTTCTGAACAAGTGTTACTGTTTTCTGCACAAAAGCGATTCTTGCGAAGCAATGTGAACAGGCACAGAGAAGGTGCTAGCAGGGAATTCTCTGCCTGCCTTTCCCCAGTGCTCTGCAAGCTCTCCAGGACAACATAGAATCTGGGGCTCTGTGATTTCTTTCCTTCTGAACAAGTGTTACTGTTTTCTGCACAAAAGCGATTTTTGCGAAGCAATGTGAACACTTCTGCTTCCCAGGCACAGAGAAGGTGCTAGCAGGGAATTCTCTGCCTGCCTTTCCCCAGTGCTCTGCAAGCTCTCCAGGACAACATAGAATCTGGGGCTCTGTGCTTTCTTTCCTTCTGAAGAAGTGTTACTGTTTTCTGCACAAAAGCGATTCTTGCGAAGCAATGTGAACACTTCTGCTTCCCAGGCACAGAGAAGGTGCTAGCAGGGAATTCTCTGCCTGCCTTTCCCCAGTGCTCTGCAAGCTCTCCAGGACAACATAGAATCTGGGGCTCTGTGCTTTCTTTCCTTCTGAACAAGTGTTAGTGTTTTCTGCACAAAAGCGATTCTGCGAAGCAATGTGAACACTTCTGCTTCCCAGGCACAGAGAAGGTGCTAGCAAGGAATTCTCTGCCTGCCTTTCCCCAGTGCTCTGCAAGCTCTCCAGGACAACATAGAATGTGGTTCTCTGTGCTTTCTTTCCTTCTGAACAAGTGTTAGTGCTTTCTGCCCAAAAGCGATTCTGCGAAGCAATGTGAACACTTCTGCTTCCCAGGCACAGAGAAGGTGCTAGCAGGGAATTCTCTGCCTGCCTTTCCCCAGTGCTCTGCAAGCTCTCCAGGACAACATAGAATCTGGGGCTCTGTGCTTTCTTTCGTTCTGAACAAGTGTTACTGTTTTCTGCACAAAAGCGATTCTGCGAAGCAATGTGAACACTTCTGCTTCCCAGGCACAGAGAAGGTGCTAGCAGGGAATTCTCTGCCTGCCTTTCCCTAGTGCTCTGCAAGCTCTCCAGGACAACATAAAATCTGGGGCTCTGTGCTTTCTTTCCTTCTGAACAAGTGTTAGTGTTTTCTGCACAAAAGCGATTCTGCGAAGCAATGTGAACACTTCTGCTTCCCAGGCACAGAGAAGGTGCTAGCAAGGAATTCTCTGCCTGCCTTTCCCCAGTGCTCTGCAAGCTCTCCAGGACAACATAGAATCTGGGGCTCTGTGCTTTCTTTCGTTCTGAACAAGTGTTAGTGTTTTCTGCCCAAAAGCGATTCTTGCGAAGCAATGTGAACACTTCTGCTTCCCAGGCACAGAGAAGGTGCTAGCAAGGAATTCTCTGCCTGCCTTTCCCCAGTGCTCTGCAAGCTCTCCAGGACAACATAGAATCTGGGGCTCTGTGCTTTCTTTCGTTCTGAACAAGTGTTACTGTTTTCTGCACAAAAGCGATTCTGCGAAGCAATGTGAACACTTCTGCTTCCCAGGCACAGAGAAGGTGCTAGCAAGGAATTCTCTGCCTGCCTTTCCCCAGTGCTCTGCAAGCTCTGCAGGACAACATAGAATCTGGGGCTCTGTGCTTTCTTTCCTTCTGAACAAGTGTTACTGTTTTCTGCACAAAAGCGATTCTTGCGAAGCAATGTGAACAGGCAGAGAGAAGGTGCTAGCAGGGAATTCTCTGCCTGCCTTTCCCCAGTGCTCTGCAAGCTCTCCAGGACAACATAGAATCTGGTTCTCTGTGCTTTCTTTCCTTCTGAACAAGTGTTAGTGTTTTCTGCACAAAAGCGATTTTTGCGAAGCAATGTGAACACTTCTGCTTCCCAGGCACAGAGAAGGTGCTAGCAGGGAATTCTCTGCCTGCCTTTCCCCAGTGCTCTGCAAGCTCTCCAGGACAACATAGAATCTGGGGCTCTGTGCTTTCTTTCCTTCTGAACAAGTGTTACTGTTTTCTGCACAAAAGCGATTCTTGCGAAGCAATGTGAACAGGCACAGAGAAGGTGCTAGCAGGGAATTCTCTGCCTGCCTTTCCCCAGTGCTCTGCAAGCTCTCCAGGACAACATAGAATCTGGGGCTCTGTGATTTCTTTCCTTCTGAACAAGTGTTACTGTTTTCTGCACAAAAGAGATTTTTGCGAAGCAATGTGAACACTTCTGCTTCACAGGCACAGAGAAGGTGCTAGCAGGGAATTCTCTGCCTGCCTTTCCCCAGTGCTCTGCAAGCTCTCCAGGACAACATAGAATCTGGGGCTCTGTGCTTTCTTTCCTTCTGAACAAGTGTTACTGTTTTCTGCACAAAAGCGATTCTTGCGAAGCAATGTGAACACTTCTGCTTCCCAGGCACAGAGAAGGTGCTAGCAGGGAATTCTCTGCCTGCCTTTCCCCAGTGCTCTGCAAGCTCTCCAGGACAACATAGAATCTGGGGCTCTGTGCTTTCTTTCCTTCTGAACAAGTGTTACTGTTTTCTGCACAAAAGCGATTCTGCGAAGCAATGTGAACACTTCTGCTTCCCAGGCACAGAGAAGGTGCTAGCAAGGAATTCTCTGCCTGCCTTTCCCCAGTGCTCTGCAAGCTCTCCAGGACAACATAGAATGTGGTTCCCTGTGCTTTCTTTCCTTCTGAACAAGTGTTAGTGCTTTCTGCCCAAAATCGATTCTGCGAAGCAATGTGAACACTTCTGCTTCCCAGGCACAGAGAAGGTGCTAGCAGGGAATTCTCTGCCTGCCTTTCCCCAGTGCTCTGCAAGCTCTCCAGGACAACATAGAATCTGGGGCTCTGTGCTTTCTTTCCTTCTGAACAAGTGTTACTGTTTTCTGCACAAAAGCGATTTTTGCGAAGCAATGTGAACACTTCTGCTTCCCAGGCACAGAGAAGGTGCTAGCAAGGAATTCTCTGCCTGCCTTTCCCCAGTGCTCTGCAAGCTCTGCAGGACAACATAGAATCTGGGGCTCTGTGCTTTCTTTCGTTCTGAACAAGTGTTAGTGTTTTCTGCCCAAAAGCGATTCTTGCGAAGCAATGTGAACACTCCTGCTTCCCAGGCACAGAGAAGGTGCTAGCAAGGAATTCTCTGCCTGCCTTTCCCCAGTGCTCTGCAAGCTCTGCAGGACAACATAGAATCTGGGGCTCTGTGCTTTCTTTCGTTCTGAACAAGTGTTACTGTTTTCTGCACAAAAGCGATTCTGCGAAGCAATGTGAACACTTCTGCTTCCCAGGCACAGAGAAGGTGCTAGCAGGGAATTCTCTGCCTGCCTTTCCCCAGTGCTCTGCAAGCTCTCCAGGACAACATAGAATCTGGGGCTCTGTGCTTTCTTTCCTTCTGTACAAGTGTTACTGTTTTCTGCACAAAAGCGATTCTTGCGAAGCAATGTGAACACTTCTGCTTCCCAGGCACAGAGAAGGTGCTAGCAAGGAATTCTCTGCCTGCCTTTCCCCAGTGCTCTGCAAGCTCTCCAGGACAACATAAAATCTGGGGCTCTGTGCTTTCTTTCCTTCTGAACAAGTGTTACTGTTTTCTGCACAAAAGCGATTCTGCGAAGCAATGTGAACAGGCACAGAGAAGGTGCTAGCAGGGAATTCTCTGCCTGCCTTTCCCCAGTGCTCTGCAAGCTCTCCAGGACAACATAGAATCTGGGGCTCTGTGCTTTCTTTCGTTCTGAACGAGTGTTATTGTTTCCTGCACAAAAGCGATTCTTGCGAAGCAATGTGAACACATCTGCTTGCCAGGCACAGAGAAGGTGCTAGCAGGGAATTCTCTGCCTGCCTTTCCCCAGTGCTCTGCAAGCTCTCCAGGACAACATAAAATCTGGGGCTCTGTGCTTTCTTTCCTTCTGAACAAGTGTTACTGTTTTCTGCACGAAAACGATTCTGCGAAGCAATGTGAACCCTTCTGCTTCCCAGGCACAGAGAAGGTGCTAGCAGGGAATTCTCTGCCTGCCTGTCCCCAGTGCTCTGCAAGCTCTCCAGGACAACATAGAATCTGGGGCTCTGTGCTTTCTTTCCTTCTGAACAAGTGTTACTGTTTTCTGCACAAAAGCGATTCTGCGAAGAACTGTGAACAGGCACAGAGAAGGTGCTAGCAGGGAATTCTCTGCCTGCCTTTCCCCAGTGCTCTGCAAGCTCTCCAGGACAACATAGAATCTGGGGCTCTGTGCTTTCTTTCCTTCTGAACAAGTGTTACTGTTTTCTGCACAAAAGCGATTCTTGCGAAGCAATGTGAACACTTCTGCTTCCCAGGCACAGAGAAGGTGCTATCAGGGAATTCTCTGCCTGGCTTTCCACAGTGCTCTGCAAGCTCTCCAGGACAACATAAAATCTGGGGCTCTGTGCTTTCTTTCCTTCTGAACAAGTGTTACTGTTTTCTGCACAAAAGCGATTCTTGCGAAGAAATGTGAACACTTCTGCTTCCCAGGCACAGAGAAGGTGCTAGCAAGGAATTCTCTGCCTGCCTTTCCCAAGTGCTCTGCAAGCTCTGCAGGACAACATAGAATCTGGGACTCTGTGCTTTCTTTCCTTCTGAACAAGTGTTACTGTTTTCTGCACAAAAGCGATTCTGCGAAGCAATGTGAACAGGCACAGAGAAGGTGCTAGCAGGGAATTCTCTGCCTGCCTTTCCCCAGTGCTCTGCAAGCTCTGCAGGACAACATAGAATCTGGGGCTCTGTGCTTTCTTTCCTTCTGAACAAGTGTTAGTGTTTTCTGCACAAAAGCGATTCTTGCGAAGCAATGTGAACACTTCTGCTTCCCAGGCACAGAGAAGGTGCTAGCAGGGAATTCTCTGCCTGGCTTTCCACAGTGCTCTGCAAGCTCTCCAGGACAACATAGAATCTGGGGCTCTGTGCTTTCTTTCCTTCTGAACAAGTGTTACTGTTTTCTGCACAAAAGCGATTCTTGCGAAGCAATGTGAACAGGCACAGAGAAGGTGCTAGCAGGGAATTCTCTGCCTGCCTTTCCCCAGTGCTCTGCAAGCTCTCCAGGACAACATAGAATCTGGGGCTCTGTGATTTCTTTCCTTCTGAACAAGTGTTACTGTTTTCTGCACAAAAGCGATTTTTGCGAAGCAATGTGAACACTTCTGCTTCCCAGGCACAGAGAAGGTGCTAGCAGGGAATTCTCTGCCTGCCTTTCCCCAGTGCTCTGCAAGCTCTCCAGGACAACATAGAATCTGGGGCTCTGTGCTTTCTTTCCTTCTGAAGAAGTGTTACTGTTTTCTGCACAAAAGCTATTCCTGCGAAGCAATGTGAACACTTCTGCTTCCCAGGCACAGAGAAGGTGCTAGCAGGGAATTCTCTGCCTGCCTTTCCCCAGTGCTCTGCAAGCTCTCCAGGACAACATAGAATCTGGGGCTCTGTGCTTTCTTTCCTTCTGAACAAGTGTTACTGTTTTCTGCACAAAAGCGATTCTGCGAAGCAATGTGAACACTTCTGCTTCCCAGGCACAGAGAAGGTGCTAGCAAGGAATTCTCTGCCTGCCTTTCCCCAGTGCTCTGCAAGCTCTCCAGGACAACATAGAATGTGGTTCTCTGTGCTTTCTTTCCTTCTGAACAAGTGTTAGTGCTTTCTGCCCAAAAGCGATTCTGCGAAGCAATGTGAACACTTCTGCTTCCCAGGCACAGAGAAGGTGCTAGCAGGGAATTCTCTGCCTGCCTTTCCCCAGTGCTCTGCAAGCTCTCCAGGACAACATAGAATCTGGGGCTCTGTGCTTTCTTTCCTTCTGAACAAGTGTTACTGTTTTCTGCACAAAAGCGATTCTGCGAAGCAATGTGAACACTTCTGCTTCCCAGGCACAGAGAAGGTGCTAGCAGGGAATTCTCTGCCTGCCTTTCCCTAGTGCTCTGCAAGCTCTCCAGGACAACATAAAATCTGGGGCTCTGTGCTTTCTTTCCTTCTGAACAAGTGTTAGTGTTTTCTGCACAAAAGCGATTCTGCGAAGCAATGTGAACACTTCTGCTTCCCAGGCACAGAGAAGGTGCTAGCAAGGAATTCTCTGCCTGCCTTTCCCCAGTGCTCTGCAAGCTCTCCAGGACAACATAGAATCTGGGGCTCTGTGCTTTCTTTCGTTCTGAACAAGTGTTAGTGTTTTCTGCCCAAAAGCGATTCTTGCGAAGCAATGTGAACACTTCTGCTTCCCAGGCACAGAGAAGGTGCTAGCAAGGAATTCTCTGCCTGCCTTTCCCCAGTGCTCTGCAAGCTCTCCAGGACAACATAGAATCTGGGGCTCTGTGCTTTCTTTCGTTCTGAACAAGTGTTACTGTTTTCTGCACAAAAGCGATTCTGCGAAGCAATGTGAACACTTCTGCTTCCCAGGCACAGAGAAGGTGCTAGCAGGGAATTCTCTGCCTGCCTTTCCCCAGTGCTCTGCAAGCTCTCCAGGACAACATAGAATCTGGGGCTCTGTGCTTTCTTTCCTTCTGAACAAGTGTTACTGTTTTCTGCACAAAAGCAATTCTTGCGAAGCAATGTGAACAGGCACAGAGAAGGTGCTAGCAGGGAATTCTCTGCCTGCCTTTCCCCAGTGCTCTGCAAGCTCTCCAGGACAACATAGAATCTGGGGCTCTGTGCTTTCTTTCCTTCTGAACAAGTGTTAGTGTTTTCTGCACAAAAGCGATTCTTGCGAAGCAATGTGAACACATCTGCTTGTCAGGCACAGAGAAGGTGCTAGCAGGGAATTCTCTGCCTGCCTTTCCCCAGTGCTCTGCAAGCTCTCCAGGACAACATAGAATCTGGGGCTCTGTGCTTTCTTTCCTTCTGAACAAGTGTTACTGTTTTCTGCACAAATCGATTCTGCGAAGCAATGTGAACACTTCTGCTTCCCAGGCACAGAGAAGGTGCTAGCAAGGAATTCTCTGCCTGCCTTTCCCCAGTGCTCTGCAAGCTCTCCAGGACAACATAGAATCTGGGGCTCTGTGCTTTCTTTCGTTCTGAACAAGTGTTACTGTTTTCTGCACAAAAGCGATTCTGCGAAGCAATGTGAACACTTCTGCTTCCCAGGCACAGAGAAGGTGCTAGCAAGGAATTCTCTGCCTGCCTTTCCCCAGTGCTCTGCAAGCTCTGCAGGACAACATAGAATCTGGGGCTCTGTGCTTTCTTTCCTTCTGAACAAGTGTTACTGTTTTCTGCACAAAAGCGATTCTTGCGAAGCAATGTGAACAGGCAGAGAGAAGGTGCTAGCAGGGAATTCTCTGCCTGCCTTTCCCCAGTGCTCTGCAAGCTCTCCAGGACAACATAGAATCTGGTTCTCTGTGCTTTCTTTCCTTCTGAACAAGTGTTAGTGTTTTCTGCACAAAAGCGATTTTTGCGAAGCAATGTGAACACTTCTGCTTCCCAGGCACAGAGAAGGTGCTAGCAGGGAATTCTCTGCCTGCCTTTCCCCAGTGCTCTGCAAGCTCTCCAGGACAACATAGAATCTGGGGCTCTGTGCTTTCTTTCCTTCTGAACAAGTGTTACTGTTTTCTGCACAAAAGCGATTCTTGCGAAGCAATGTGAACAGGCACAGAGAAGGTGCTAGCAGGGAATTCTCTGCCTGCCTTTCCCCAGTGCTCTGCAAGCTCTCCAGGACAACATAGAATCTGGGGCTCTGTGATTTCTTTCCTTCTGAACAAGTGTTACTGTTTTCTGCACAAAAGAGATTTTTGCGAAGCAATGTGAACACTTCTGCTTCACAGGCACAGAGAAGGTGCTAGCAGGGAATTCTCTGCCTGCCTTTCCCCAGTGCTCTGCAAGCTCTCCAGGACAACATAGAATCTGGGGCTCTGTGCTTTCTTTCCTTCTGAACAAGTGTTACTGTTTTCTGCACAAAAGCGATTCTTGCGAAGCAATGTGAACACTTCTGCTTCCCAGGCACAGAGAAGGTGCTAGCAGGGAATTCTCTGCCTGCCTTTCCCCAGTGCTCTGCAAGCTCTCCAGGACAACATAGAATCTGGGGCTCTGTGCTTTCTTTCCTTCTGAACAAGTGTTACTGTTTTCTGCACAAAAGCGATTCTGCGAAGCAATGTGAACACTTCTGCTTCCCAGGCACAGAGAAGGTGCTAGCAAGGAATTCTCTGCCTGCCTTTCCCCAGTGCTCTGCAAGCTCTCCAGGACAACATAGAATGTGGTTCCCTGTGCTTTCTTTCCTTCTGAACAAGTGTTAGTGCTTTCTGCCCAAAATCGATTCTGCGAAGCAATGTGAACACTTCTGCTTCCCAGGCACAGAGAAGGTGCTAGCAGGGAATTCTCTGCCTGCCTTTCCCCAGTGCTCTGCAAGCTCTCCAGGACAACATAGAATCTGGGGCTCTGTGCTTTCTTTCCTTCTGAACAAGTGTTACTGTTTTCTGCACAAAAGCGATTTTTGCGAAGCAATGTGAACACTTCTGCTTCCCAGGCACAGAGAAGGTGCTAGCAGGGAATTCTCTGCCTGCCTTTCCCTAGTGCTCTGCAAGCTCTCCAGGACAACATAAAATCTGGGGCTCTGTGCTTTCTTTCCTTCTGAACAAGTGTTAGTGTTTTCTGCACAAAAGCGATTCTGCGAAGCAATGTGAACACTTCTGCTTCCCAGGCACAGAGAAGGTGCTAGCAAGGAATTCTCTGCCTGCCTTTCCCCAGTGCTCTGCAAGCTCTGCAGGACAACATAGAATCTGGGGCTCTGTGCTTTCTTTCGTTCTGAACAAGTGTTAGTGTTTTCTGCCCAAAAGCGATTCTTGCGAAGCAATGTGAACACTCCTGCTTCCCAGGCACAGAGAAGGTGCTAGCAAGGAATTCTCTGCCTGCCTTTCCCCAGTGCTCTGCAAGCTCTGCAGGACAACATAGAATCTGGGGCTCTGTGCTTTCTTTCGTTCTGAACAAGTGTTACTGTTTTCTGCACAAAAGCGATTCTGCGAAGCAATGTGAACACTTCTGCTTCCCAGGCACAGAGAAGGTGCTAGCAGGGAATTCTCTGCCTGCCTTTCCCCAGTGCTCTGCAAGCTCTCCAGGACAACATAGAATCTGGGGCTCTGTGCTTTCTTTCCTTCTGAACAAGTGTTACAGTTTTCTGCACAAAAGCGATTCTTGCGAAGCAATGTGAACAGACACAGAGAAGGTGCTAGCAGGGAATTCTCTGCCTGCCTTTCCCCAGTGCTCTGCAAGCTCTCCAGGACAACATAGAATCTGGGGCTCTGTGCTTTCTTTCCTTCTGTACAAGTGTTACTGTTTTCTGCACAAAAGCGATTCTTGCGAAGCAATGTGAACACTTCTGCTTCCCAGGCACAGAGAAGGTGCTAGCAAGGAATTCTCTGCCTGCCTTTGCCCAGTGCTCTGCAAGCTCTCCAGGACAACATAAAATCTGGGGCTCTGTGCTTTCTTTCCTTCTGAACAAGTGTTACTGTTTTCTGCACAAAAGCGATTCTGCGAAGCAATGTGAACAGGCACAGAGAAGGTGCTAGCAGGGAATTCTCTGCCTGCCTTTCCCCAGTGCTCTGCAAGCTCTCCAGGACAACATAGAATCTGGGGCTCTGTGCTTTCTTTCGTTCTGAACGAGTGTTATTGTTTCCTGCACAAAAGCGATTCTTGCGAAGCAATGTGAACACATCTGCTTGCCAGGCACAGAGAAGGTGCTAGCAGGGAATTCTCTGCCTGCCTTTCCCCAGTGCTCTGCAAGCTCTCCAGGACAACATAAAATCTGGGGCTCTGTGCTTTCTTTCCTTCTGAACAAGTGTTACTGTTTTCTGCACGAAAACGATTCTGCGAAGCAATGTGAACCCTTCTGCTTCCCAGGCACAGAGAAGGTGCTAGCAGGGAATTCTCTGCGTGCCTGTCCCCAGTGCTCTGCAAGCTCTCCAGGACAACATAGAATCTGGGGCTCTGTGCTTTCTTTCCTTCTGAACAAGTGTTACTGTTTTCTGCACAAAAGCGATTCTGCGAAGAACTGTGAACAGGCACAGAGAAGGTGCTAGCAGGGAATTCTCTGCCTGCCTTTCCCCAGTGCTCTGCAAGCTCTCCAGGACAACATAGAATCTGGGGCTCTGTGCTTTCTTTCCTTCTGAACAAGTGTTACTGTTTTCTGCACAAAAGCGATTCTTGCGAAGCAATGTGAACACTTCTGCTTCCCAGGCACAGAGAAGGTGCTATCAGGGAATTCTCTGCCTGGCTTTCCACAGTGCTCTGCAAGCTCTCCAGGACAACATAAAATCTGGGGCTCTGTGCTTTCTTTCCTTCTGAACAAGTGTTACTGTTTTCTGCACAAAAGCGATTCTTGCGAAGCAATGTGAACACTTCTGCTTCCCAGGCACAGAGAAGGTGCTAGCAGGGAATTCTCTGCCTGGCTTTCCACAGTGCTCTGCAAGCTCTCCAGGACAACATAGAATCTGGGGCTCTGTGCTTTCTTTCCTTCTGAACAAGTGTTACTGTTTTCTGCACAAAAGCGATTCTTGCGAAGCAATGTGAACAGGCACAGAGAAGGTGCTAGCAGGGAATTCTCTGCCTGCCTTTCCCCAGTGCTCTGCAAGCTCTCCAGGACAACATAGAATCTGGGGCTCTGTGATTTCTTTCCTTCTGAACAAGTGTTACTGTTTTCTGCACAAAAGCGATTTTTGCGAAGCAATGTGAACACTTCTGCTTCCCAGGCACAGAGAAGGTGCTAGCAGGGAATTCTCTGCCTGCCTTTCCCCAGTGCTCTGCAAGCTCTCCAGGACAACATAGAATCTGGGGCTCTGTGCTTTCTTTCCTTCTGAAGAAGTGTTACTGTTTTCTGCACAAAAGCTATTCCTGCGAAGCAATGTGAACACTTCTGCTTCCCAGGCACAGAGAAGGTGCTAGCAGGGAATTCTCTGCCTGCCTTTCCCCAGTGCTCTGCAAGCTCTCCAGGACAACATAGAATCTGGGGCTCTGTGCTTTCTTTCCTTCTGAACAAGTGTTACTGTTTTCTGCACAAAAGCGATTCTGCGAAGCAATGTGAACACTTCTGCTTCCCAGGCACAGAGAAGGTGCTAGCAAGGAATTCTCTGCCTGCCTTTCCCCAGTGCTCTGCAAGCTCTCCAGGACAACATAGAATGTGGTTCTCTGTGCTTTCTTTCCTTCTGAACAAGTGTTAGTGCTTTCTGCCCAAAAGCGATTCTGCGAAGCAATGTGAACACTTCTGCTTCCCAGGCACAGAGAAGGTGCTAGCAGGGAATTCTCTGCCTGCCTTTCCCCAGTGCTCTGCAAGCTCTCCAGGACAACATAGAATCTGGGGCTCTGTGCTTTCTTTCCTTCTGAACAAGTGTTACTGTTTTCTGCACAAAAGCGATTCTGCGAAGCAATGTGAACACTTCTGCTTCCCAGGCACAGAGAAGGTGCTAGCAGGGAATTCTCTGCCTGCCTTTCCCTAGTGCTCTGCAAGCTCTCCAGGACAACATAAAATCTGGGGCTCTGTGCTTTCTTTCCTTCTGAACAAGTGTTAGTGTTTTCTGCACAAAAGCGATTCTGCGAAGCAATGTGAACACTTCTGCTTCCCAGGCACAGAGAAGGTGCTAGCAAGGAATTCTCTGCCTGCCTTTCCCCAGTGCTCTGCAAGCTCTCCAGGACAACATAGAATCTGGGGCTCTGTGCTTTCTTTCGTTCTGAACAAGTGTTAGTGTTTTCTGCCCAAAAGCGATTCTTGCGAAGCAATGTGAACACTTCTGCTTCCCAGGCACAGAGAAGGTGCTAGCAAGGAATTCTCTGCCTGCCTTTCCCCAGTGCTCTGCAAGCTCTCCAGGACAACATAGAATCTGGGGCTCTGTGCTTTCTTTCGTTCTGAACAAGTGTTACTGTTTTCTGCACAAAAGCGATTCTGCGAAGCAATGTGAACACTTCTGCTTCCCAGGCACAGAGAAGGTGCTAGCAGGGAATTCTCTGCCTGCCTTTCCCCAGTGCTCTGCAAGCTCTCCAGGACAACATAGAATCTGGGGCTCTGTGCTTTCTTTCCTTCTGAACAAGTGTTACTGTTTTCTGCACAAAAGCAATTCTTGCGAAGCAATGTGAACAGGCACAGAGAAGGTGCTAGCAGGGAATTCTCTGCCTGCCTTTCCCCAGTGCTCTGCAAGCTCTCCAGGACAACATAGAATCTGGGGCTCTGTGCTTTCTTTCCTTCTGAACAAGTGTTAGTGTTTTCTGCACAAAAGCGATTCTTGCGAAGCAATGTGAACACATCTGCTTGTCAGGCACAGAGAAGGTGCTAGCAGGGAATTCTCTGCCTGCCTTTCCCCAGTGCTCTGCAAGCTCTCCAGGACAACATAGAATCTGGGGCTCTGTGCTTTCTTTCCTTCTGAACAAGTGTTACTGTTTTCTGCACAAATCGATTCTGCGAAGCAATGTGAACACTTCTGCTTCCCAGGCACAGAGAAGGTGCTAGCAAGGAATTCTCTGCCTGCCTTTCCCCAGTGCTCTGCAAGCTCTCCAGGACAACATAGAATCTGGGGCTCTGTGCTTTCTTTCGTTCTGAACAAGTGTTACTGTTTTCTGCACAAAAGCGATTCTGCGAAGCAATGTGAACACTTCTGCTTCCCAGGCACAGAGAAGGTGCTAGCAAGGAATTCTCTGCCTGCCTTTCCCCAGTGCTCTGCAAGCTCTGCAGGACAACATAGAATCTGGGGCTCTGTGCTTTCTTTCCTTCTGAACAAGTGTTACTGTTTTCTGCACAAAAGCGATTCTTGCGAAGCAATGTGAACAGGCAGAGAGAAGGTGCTAGCAGGGAATTCTCTGCCTGCCTTTCCCCAGTGCTCTGCAAGCTCTCCAGGACAACATAGAATCTGGTTCTCTGTGCTTTCTTTCCTTCTGAACAAGTGTTAGTGTTTTCTGCACAAAAGCGATTTTTGCGAAGCAATGTGAACACTTCTGCTTCCCAGGCACAGAGAAGGTGCTAGCAGGGAATTCTCTGCCTGCCTTTCCCCAGTGCTCTGCAAGCTCTCCAGGACAACATAGAATCTGGGGCTCTGTGCTTTCTTTCCTTCTGAACAAGTGTTACTGTTTTCTGCACAAAAGCGATTCTTGCGAAGCAATGTGAACAGGCACAGAGAAGGTGCTAGCAGGGAATTCTCTGCCTGCCTTTCCCCAGTGCTCTGCAAGCTCTCCAGGACAACATAGAATCTGGGGCTCTGTGATTTCTTTCCTTCTGAACAAGTGTTACTGTTTTCTGCACAAAAGAGATTTTTGCGAAGCAATGTGAACACTTCTGCTTCACAGGCACAGAGAAGGTGCTAGCAGGGAATTCTCTGCCTGCCTTTCCCCAGTGCTCTGCAAGCTCTCCAGGACAACATAGAATCTGGGGCTCTGTGCTTTCTTTCCTTCTGAACAAGTGTTACTGTTTTCTGCACAAAAGCGATTCTTGCGAAGCAATGTGAACACTTCTGCTTCCCAGGCACAGAGAAGGTGCTAGCAGGGAATTCTCTGCCTGCCTTTCCCCAGTGCTCTGCAAGCTCTCCAGGACAACATAGAATCTGGGGCTCTGTGCTTTCTTTCCTTCTGAACAAGTGTTACTGTTTTCTGCACAAAAGCGATTCTGCGAAGCAATGTGAACACTTCTGCTTCCCAGGCACAGAGAAGGTGCTAGCAAGGAATTCTCTGCCTGCCTTTCCCCAGTGCTCTGCAAGCTCTCCAGGACAACATAGAATGTGGTTCCCTGTGCTTTCTTTCCTTCTGAACAAGTGTTAGTGCTTTCTGCCCAAAATCGATTCTGCGAAGCAATGTGAACACTTCTGCTTCCCAGGCACAGAGAAGGTGCTAGCAGGGAATTCTCTGCCTGCCTTTCCCCAGTGCTCTGCAAGCTCTCCAGGACAACATAGAATCTGGGGCTCTGTGCTTTCTTTCCTTCTGAACAAGTGTTACTGTTTTCTGCACAAAAGCGATTTTTGCGAAGCAATGTGAACACTTCTGCTTCCCAGGCACAGAGAAGGTGCTAGCAGGGAATTCTCTGCCTGCCTTTCCCTAGTGCTCTGCAAGCTCTCCAGGACAACATAAAATCTGGGGCTCTGTGCTTTCTTTCCTTCTGAACAAGTGTTAGTGTTTTCTGCACAAAAGCGATTCTGCGAAGCAATGTGAACACTTCTGCTTCCCAGGCACAGAGAAGGTGCTAGCAAGGAATTCTCTGCCTGCCTTTCCCCAGTGCTCTGCAAGCTCTGCAGGACAACATAGAATCTGGGGCTCTGTGCTTTCTTTCGTTCTGAACAAGTGTTAGTGTTTTCTGCCCAAAAGCGATTCTTGCGAAGCAATGTGAACACTCCTGCTTCCCAGGCACAGAGAAGGTGCTAGCAAGGAATTCTCTGCCTGCCTTTCCCCAGTGCTCTGCAAGCTCTGCAGGACAACATAGAATCTGGGGCTCTGTGCTTTCTTTCGTTCTGAACAAGTGTTACTGTTTTCTGCACAAAAGCGATTCTGCGAAGCAATGTGAACACTTCTGCTTCCCAGGCACAGAGAAGGTGCTAGCAGGGAATTCTCTGCCTGCCTTTCCCCAGTGCTCTGCAAGCTCTCCAGGACAACATAGAATCTGGGGCTCTGTGCTTTCTTTCCTTCTGAACAAGTGTTACAGTTTTCTGCACAAAAGCGATTCTTGCGAAGCAATGTGAACAGACACAGAGAAGGTGCTAGCAGGGAATTCTCTGCCTGCCTTTCCCCAGTGCTCTGCAAGCTCTCCAGGACAACATAGAATCTGGGGCTCTGTGCTTTCTTTCCTTCTGTACAAGTGTTACTGTTTTCTGCACAAAAGCGATTCTTGCGAAGCAATGTGAACACTTCTGCTTCCCAGGCACAGAGAAGGTGCTAGCAAGGAATTCTCTGCCTGCCTTTGCCCAGTGCTCTGCAAGCTCTCCAGGACAACATAAAATCTGGGGCTCTGTGCTTTCTTTCCTTCTGAACAAGTGTTACTGTTTTCTGCACAAAAGCGATTCTGCGAAGCAATGTGAACAGGCACAGAGAAGGTGCTAGCAGGGAATTCTCTGCCTGCCTTTCCCCAGTGCTCTGCAAGCTCTCCAGGACAACATAGAATCTGGGGCTCTGTGCTTTCTTTCGTTCTGAACGAGTGTTATTGTTTCCTGCACAAAAGCGATTCTTGCGAAGCAATGTGAACACATCTGCTTGCCAGGCACAGAGAAGGTGCTAGCAGGGAATTCTCTGCCTGCCTTTCCCCAGTGCTCTGCAAGCTCTCCAGGACAACATAAAATCTGGGGCTCTGTGCTTTCTTTCCTTCTGAACAAGTGTTACTGTTTTCTGCACGAAAACGATTCTGCGAAGCAATGTGAACCCTTCTGCTTCCCAGGCACAGAGAAGGTGCTAGCAGGGAATTCTCTGCGTGCCTGTCCCCAGTGCTCTGCAAGCTCTCCAGGACAACATAGAATCTGGGGCTCTGTGCTTTCTTTCCTTCTGAACAAGTGTTACTGTTTTCTGCACAAAAGCGATTCTGCGAAGAACTGTGAACAGGCACAGAGAAGGTGCTAGCAGGGAATTCTCTGCCTGCCTTTCCCCAGTGCTCTGCAAGCTCTCCAGGACAACATAGAATCTGGGGCTCTGTGCTTTCTTTCCTTCTGAACAAGTGTTACTGTTTTCTGCACAAAAGCGATTCTTGCGAAGCAATGTGAACACTTCTGCTTCCCAGGCACAGAGAAGGTGCTATCAGGGAATTCTCTGCCTGGCTTTCCACAGTGCTCTGCAAGCTCTCCAGGACAACATAAAATCTGGGGCTCTGTGCTTTCTTTCCTTCTGAACAAGTGTTACTGTTTTCTGCACAAAAGCGATTCTTGCGAAGAAATGTGAACACTTCTGCTTCCCAGGCACAGAGAAGGTGCTAGCAAGGAATTCTCTGCCTGCCTTTCCCAAGTGCTCTGCAAGCTCTGCAGGACAACATAGAATCTGGGACTCTGTGCTTTCTTTCCTTCTGAACAAGTGTTACTGTTTTCTGCACAAAAGCGATTCTGCGAAGCAATGTGAACAGGCACAGAGAAGGTGCTAGCAGGGAATTCTCTGCCTGCCTTTCCCCAGTGCTCTGCAAGCTCTGCAGGACAACATAGAATCTGGGGCTCTGTGCTTTCTTTCCTTCTGAACAAGTGTTAGTGTTTTCTGCACAAAAGCGATTCTTGCGAAGCAATGTGAACACTTCTGCTTCCCAGGCACAGAGAAGGTGCTAGCAGGGAATTCTCTGCCTGGCTTTCCACAGTGCTCTGCAAGCTCTCCAGGACAACATAGAATCTGGGGCTCTGTGCTTTCTTTCCTTCTGAACAAGTGTTACTGTTTTCTGCACAAAAGCGATTCTTGCGAAGCAATGTGAACAGGCACAGAGAAGGTGCTAGCAGGGAATTCTCTGCCTGCCTTTCCCCAGTGCTCTGCAAGCTCTCCAGGACAACATAGAATCTGGGGCTCTGTGATTTCTTTCCTTCTGAACAAGTGTTACTGTTTTCTGCACAAAAGCGATTTTTGCGAAGCAATGTGAACACTTCTGCTTCCCAGGCACAGAGAAGGTGCTAGCAGGGAATTCTCTGCCTGCCTTTCCCCAGTGCTCTGCAAGCTCTCCAGGACAACATAGAATCTGGGGCTCTGTGCTTTCTTTCCTTCTGAAGAAGTGTTACTGTTTTCTGCACAAAAGCTATTCTTGCGAAGCAATGTGAACACTTCTGCTTCCCAGGCACAGAGAAGGTGCTAGCAGGGAATTCTCTGCCTGCCTTTCCCCAGTGCTCTGCAAGCTCTCCAGGACAACATAGAATCTGGGGCTCTGTGCTTTCTTTCCTTCTGAACAAGTGTTACTGTTTTCTGCACAAAAGCGATTCTGCGAAGCAATGTGAACACTTCTGCTTCCCAGGCACAGAGAAGGTGCTAGCAAGGAATTCTCTGCCTGCCTTTCCCCAGTGCTCTGCAAGCTCTCCAGGACAACATAGAATGTGGTTCTCTGTGCTTTCTTTCCTTCTGAACAAGTGTTAGTGCTTTCTGCCCAAAAGCGATTCTTGCGAAGCAATGTGAACACTTCTGCTTCCCAGGCACAGAGAAGGTGCTAGCAGGGAATTCTCTGCCTGCCTTTCCCCAGTGCTCTGCAAGCTCTCCAGGACAACATAGAATCTGGGGCTCTGTGCTTTGTTTCCTTCTGAACAAGTGTTACTGTTTTCTGCACAAAAGCGATTCTGCGAAGCAATGTGAACACTTCTGCTTCCCAGGCACAGAGAAGGTGCTAGCAGGGAATTCTCTGCCTGCCTTTCCCTAGTGCTCTGCAAGCTCTCCAGGACAACATAAAATCTGGGGCTCTGTGCTTTCTTTCCTTCTGAACAAGTGTTAGTGTTTTCTGCACAAAAGCGATTCTGCGAAGCAATGTGAACACTTCTGCTTCCCAGGCACAGAGAAGGTGCTAGCAAGGAATTCTCTGCCTGCCTTTCCCCAGTGCTCTGCAAGCTCTCCAGGACAACATAGAATCTGGGGCTCTGTGCTTTCTTTCGTTCTGAACAAGTGTTAGTGTTTTCTGCCCAAAAGCGATTCTTGCGAAGCAATGTGAACACTTCTGCTTCCCAGGCACAGAGAAGGTGCTAGCAAGGAATTCTCTGCCTGCCTTTCCCCAGTGCTCTGCAAGCTCTCCAGGACAACATAGAATCTGGGGCTCTGTGCTTTCTTTCGTTCTGAACAAGTGTTACTGTTTTCTGCACAAAAGCGATTCTGCGAAGCAATGTGAACACTTCTGCTTCCCAGGCACAGAGAAGGTGCTAGCAGGGAATTCTCTGCCTGCCTTTCCCCAGTGCTCTGCAAGCTCTCCAGGACAACATAGAATCTGGGGCTCTGTGCTTTCTTTCCTTCTGAACAAGTGTTACTGTTTTCTGCACAAAAGCAATTCTTGCGAAGCAATGTGAACAGGCACAGAGAAGGTGCTAGCAGGGAATTCTCTGCCTGCCTTTCCCCAGTGCTCTGCAAGCTCTCCAGGACAACATAGAATCTGGGGCTCTGTGCTTTCTTTCCTTCTGAACAAGTGTTAGTGTTTTCTGCACAAAAGCGATTCTTGCGAAGCAATGTGAACACATCTGCTTGTCAGGCACAGAGAAGGTGCTAGCAGGGAATTCTCTGCCTGCCTTTCCCCAGTGCTCTGCAAGCTCTCCAGGACAACATAGAATCTGGGGCTCTGTGCTTTCTTTCCTTCTGAACAAGTGTTACTGTTTTCTGCACAAATCGATTCTGCGAAACAATGTGAACAGGCACAGAGAAGGTGCTAGCAGGGAATTCTCTGCCTGCCTTTCCCCAGTGCTCTGCAAGCTCTCCAGGACAACATAGAATCTGGGGCTCTGTGCTTTCTTTCCTTCTGAACAAGTGTTACTGTTTTCTGCACAAAAGCGATTCTTGCGAAGCAATGTGAACAGGCACAGAGAAGGTGCTAGCAGGGAATTCTCTGCCTGCCTTTCCCCAGTGCTCTGCAAGCTCTCCAGGACAACATAAAATCTGGGGCTCTGTGCTTTCTTTCCTTCTGAACAAGTGTTACTGTTTTCTGCACAAAAGCGATTCTTGCGAAGCAATGTGAACACTTCTGCTTCCCAGGCACAGAGAAGGTGCTAGCAAGGAATTCTCTGCCTGCCTTTCCCCAGTGCTCTGCAAGCTCTCCAGGACAACATAGAATCTGGGGCTCTGTGCTTTCTCTCCTTCTGAACAAGTGTTACTGTTTTCTGCACAAAAGCGATTCTGCGAAGCAATGTGAACACTTCTGCTTCCCAGGCACAGAGAAGGTGCTAGCAAGGAATTCTCTGCCTGCCTTTCCCCAGTGCTCTGCAAGCTCTGCAGGACAACATAGAATCTGGGGCTCTGTGCTTTCTTTCCTTCTGAACAAGTGTTACAGTTTTCTGCACAAAAGCGATTCTTGCGAAGCAATGTGAACAGGCAGAGAGAAGGTGCTAGCAGGGAATTCTCTGCCTGCCTTTCCCCAGTGCTCTGCAAGCTCTCCAGGACAACATAGAATCTGGGGCTCTGTGATTTCTTTCCTTCTGAACAAGTGTTACTGTTTTCTGCACAAAAGCGATTTTTGCGAAGCAATGTGAACACTTCTGCTTCCCAGGCACAGAGAAGGTGCTAGCAGGGAATTCTCTGCCTGGCTTTCCACAGTGCTCTGCAATCTCTCCAGGACAACATAGAATCTGGGGCTCTGTGCTTTCTTTCCTTCTGAACAAGTGTTACTGTTTTCTGCACAAAAGCGATTCTTGCGAAGCAATGTGAACAGGCACAGAGAAGGTGCTAGCAGGGAATTCTCTGCCTGCCTTTCCCCAGTGCTCTGCAAGCTCTCCAGGACAACATAGAATCTGGGGCTCTGTGCTTTCTTTCCTTCTGAACAAGTGTTACTGTTTTCTGCACAAAAGCGATTCTTGCGAAGCAATGTGAACACTTCTGCTTCCCAGGCACAGAGAAGGTGCTAGCAGGGAATTCTCTGCCTGCCTTTCCCCAGTGCTCTGCAAGCTCTCCAGGACAACATAGAATCTGGGGCTCTGTGCTTTCTTTCCTTCTGAACAAGTGTTAGTGCTTTCTGCCCAAAAGCGATTCTGCGAAGCAGTGTGAACACTTCTGCTTCCCAGGCACAGAGAAGGTGCTAGCAGGGAATTCTCTGCCTGCCTTTCCCCAGTGCTCTGCAAGCTCTCCAGGACAACATAGAATCTGGGGCTCTGTGCTTTCTTTCCTTCTGAACAAGTGTTACTGTTTTCTGCACAAAAGCGATTTTTGCGAAGCAATGTGAACACTTCTGCTTCCCAGGCACAGAGAAGGTGCTAGCAGGGAATTCTCTGCCTGCCTTTCCCTAGTGCTCTGCAAGCTCTCCAGGACAACATAAAATCTGGGGCTCTGTGCTTTCTTTCCTTCTGAACAAGTGTTAGTGTTTTCTGCACAAAAGCGATTCTGCGAAGCAATGTGAACACTTCTGCTTCCCAGGCACAGAGAAGGTGCTAGCAAGGAATTCTCTGCCTGCCTTTCCCCAGTGCTCTGCAAGCTCTCCAGGACAACATAGAATCTGGGGCTCTGTGCTTTCTTTCGTTCTGAACAAGTGTTAGTGTTTTCTGCCCAAAAGCGATTCTTGCGAAGCAATGTGAACACTCCTGCTTCCCAGGCACAGAGAAGGTGCTAGCAAGGAATTCTCTGCCTGCCTTTCCCCAGTGCTCTGCAAGCTCTGCAGGACAACATAGAATCTGGGGCTCTGTGCTTTCTTTCGCTCTGAACAAGTGTTTCTGTTTTCTGCACAAAAGCGATTCTGCGAAGCAATGTGAACCCTTCTGCTTCCCAGGCACAGAGAAGGTGCTAGCAGGGAATTCTCTGCCTGCCTTTCCCCAGTGCTCTGCAAGCTCTCCAGGACAACATAGAATCTGGGGCTCTGTGCTTTCTTTCCTTCTGAACAAGTGTTACAGTTTTCTGCACAAAAGCGATTCTTGCGAAGCAATGTGAACAGACACAGAGAAGGTGCTAGCAGGGAATTCTCTGCCTGCCTTTCCCCAGTGCTCTGCAAGCTCTCCAGGACAACATAGAATCTGGGGCTCTGTGCTTTCTTTCCTTCTGTACAAGTGTTACTGTTTTCTGCACAAAAGCGATTCTTGCGAAGCAATGTGAACACTTCTGCTTCCCAGGCACAGAGAAGGTGCTAGCAAGGAATTCTCTGCCTGCCTTTCCCCAGTGCTCTGCAAGCTCTCCAGGACAACATAAAATCTGGGGCTCTGTGCTTTCTTTCCTTCTGAACAAGTGTTACTGTTTTCTGCACAAAAGCGATTCTGCGAAGCAATGTGAACAGGCACAGAGAAGGTGCTAGCAGGGAATTCTCTGCCTGCCTTTCCCCAGTGCTCTGCAAGCTCTCCAGGACAACATAGAATCTGGGGCTCTGTGCTTTCTTTCCTTCTGAACAAGTGTTACTGTTTTCTGCACAAAAGAGATTTTTGCGAAGCAATGTGAACACTTCTGCTTCACAGGCACAGAGAAGGTGCTAGCAGGGAATTCTCTGCCTGCCTTTCCCCAGTGCTCTGCAAGCTCTCCAGGACAACATAAAATCTGGGGCTCTGTGCTTTCTTTCCTTCTGAACAAGTGTTACTGTTTTCTGCACAAAAGCGATTCTTGCGAAGCAATGTGAACACTTCTGCTTCCCAGGCACAGAGAAGGTGCTAGCAGGGAATTCTCTGCCTGCCTTTCCCCAGTGCTCTGCAAGCTCTCCAGGACAACATAGAATCTGGGGCTCTGTGCTTTCTTTCCTTCTGAACAAGTGTTACTGTTTTCTGCACAAAAGCGATTCTGCGAAGCAATGTGAACACTTCTGCTTCCCAGGCACAGAGAAGGTGCTAGCAAGGAATTCTCTGCCTGCCTTTCCCCAGTGCTCTGCAAGCTCTCCAGGACAACATAGAATGTGGTTCTCTGTGCTTTCTTTCCTTCTGAACAAGTGTTAGTGCTTTCTGCCCAAAAGCGATTCTGCGAAGCAATGTGAACACTTCTGCTTCCCAGGCACAGAGAAGGTGCTAGCAGGGAATTCTCTGCCTGCCTTTCCCCAGTGCTCTGCAAGCTCTCCAGGACAACATAGAATCTGGGGCTCTGTGCTTTCTTTCCTTCTGAACAAGTGTTACTGTTTTCTGCACAAAAGCGATTTTTGCGAAGCAATGTGAACACTTCTGCTTCCCAGGCACAGAGAAGGTGCTAGCAGGGAATTCTCTGCCTGCCTTTCCCTAGTGCTCTGCAAGCTCTCCAGGACAACATAGAATCTGGGGCTCTGTGCTTTCTTTCGTTCTGAACAAGTGTTAGTGTTTTCTGCCCAAAAGCGATTCTTGCGAAGCAATGTGAACACTCCTGCTTCCCAGGCACAGAGAAGGTGCTAGCAAGGAATTCTCTGCCTGCCTTTCCCCAGTGCTCTGCAAGCTCTGCAGGACAACATAGAATCTGGGGCTCTGTGCTTTCTTTCGTTCTGAACAAGTGTTACTGTTTTCTGCACAAAAGCGATTCTTGCGAAGCAATGTGAACAGGCACAGAGAAGGTGCTAGCAGGGAATTCTCTGCCTGCCTTTCCCCAGTGCTCTGCAAGCTCTCCAGGACAACATAGAATCTGGGGCTCTGTGATTTCTTTCCTTCTGAACAAGTGTTACTGTTTTCTGCACAAAAGTGATTTTTGCGAAGCAATGTGAACACTTCTGCTTCACAGGCACAGAGAAGGTGCTAGCAGGGAATTCTCTGCCTGCCTTTCCCCAGTGCTCTGCAAGCTCTCCAGGACAACATAGAATCTGGGGCTCTGTGCTTTCTTTCCTTCTGAAGAAGTGTTACTGTTTTCTGCACAAAAGCGATTCTTGCGAAGCAATGTGAACACTTCTGCTTCCCAGGCACAGAGAAGGTGCTAGCAGGGAATTCTCTGCCTGCCTTTCCCCAGTGCTCTGCAAGCTCTCCAGGACAACATAGAATCTGGGGCTCTGTGATTTCTTTCCTTCTGAACAAGTGTTACTGTTTTCTGCACAAAAGCGATTCTGCGAAGCAATGTGAACACTTCTGCTTCCCAGGCACAGAGAAGGTGCTAGCAAGGAATTCTCTGCCTGCCTTTCCCCAGTGCTCTGCAAGCTCTCCAGGACAACATAGAATCTGGGGCTCTGTGCTTTCTTTCCTTCTGAACAAGTGTTAGTGCTTTCTGCCCAAAAGCGATTCTGCGAAGCAATGTGAACACTTCTGCTTCCCAGGCACAGAGAAGGTGCTAGCAGGGAATTCTCTGCCTGCCTTTCCCCAGTGCTCTGCAAGCTCTCCAGGACAACATAGAATCTGGGGCTCTGTGCTTTCTTTCCTTCTGAACAAGTGTTACTGTTTTCTGCACAAAAGCGATTTTTGCGAAGCAATGTGAACACTTCTGCTTCCCAGGCACAGAGAAGGTGCTAGCAGGGAATTCTCTGCCTGCCTTTCCCTAGTGCTCTGCAAGCTCTCCAGGACAACATAGAATGTGGTTCTCTGTGCTTTCTTTCCTTCTGAACAAGTGTTAGTGCTTTCTGCCCAAAAGCGATTCTGCGAAGCAATGTGAACACTTCTGCTTCCCAGGCACAGAGAAGGTGCTAGCAGGGAATTCTCTGCCTGCCTTTCCCCAGTGCTCTGCAAGCTCTCCAGGACAACATAGAATCTGGGGCTCTGTGCTTTCTTTCCTTCTGAACAAGTGTTACTGTTTTCTGCACAAAAGCGATTTTTGCGAAGCAATGTGAACACTTCTGCTTCCCAGGCACAGAGAAGGTGCTAGCAGGGAATTCTCTGCCTGCCTTTCCCTAGTGCTCTGCAAGCTCTCCAGGACAACATAGAATCTGGGGCTCTGTGCTTTCTTTCGTTCTGAACAAGTGTTAGTGTTTTCTGCCCAAAAGCGATTCTTGCGAAGCAATGTGAACACTCCTGCTTCCCAGGCACAGAGAAGGTGCTAGCAAGGAATTCTCTGCCTGCCTTTCCCCAGTGCTCTGCAAGCTCTGCAGGACAACATAGAATCTGGGGCTCTGTGCTTTCTTTCGTTCTGAACAAGTGTTACTGTTTTCTGCACAAAAGCGATTCTTGCGAAGCAATGTGAACAGGCACAGAGAAGGTGCTAGCAGGGAATTCTCTGCCTGCCTTTCCCCAGTGCTCTGCAAGCTCTCCAGGACAACATAGAATCTGGGGCTCTGTGATTTCTTTCCTTCTGAACAAGTGTTACTGTTTTCTGCACAAAAGCGATTTTTGCGAAGCAATGTGAACACTTCTGCTTCACAGGCACAGAGAAGGTGCTAGCAGGGAATTCTCTGCCTGCCTTTCCCCAGTGCTCTGCAAGCTCTCCAGGACAACATAGAATCTGGGGCTCTGTGCTTTCTTTCCTTCTGAAGAAGTGTTACTGTTTTCTGCACAAAAGCGATTCTTGCGAAGCAATGTGAACACTTCTGCTTCCCAGGCACAGAGAAGGTGCTAGCAGGGAATTCTCTGCCTGCCTTTCCCCAGTGCTCTGCAAGCTCTCCAGGACAACATAGAATCTGGGGCTCTGTGATTTCTTTCCTTCTGAACAAGTGTTACTGTTTTCTGCACAAAAGCGATTCTGCGAAGCAATGTGAACACTTCTGCTTCCCAGGCACAGAGAAGGTGCTAGCAAGGAATTCTCTGCCTGCCTTTCCCCAGTGCTCTGCAAGCTCTCCAGGACAACATAGAATCTGGGGCTCTGTGCTTTCTTTCCTTCTGAACAAGTGTTAGTGCTTTCTGCCCAAAAGCGATTCTGCGAAGCAATGTGAACACTTCTGCTTCCCAGGCACAGAGAAGGTGCTAGCAGGGAATTCTCTGCCTGCCTTTCCCCAGTGCTCTGCAAGCTCTCCAGGACAACATAGAATCTGGGGCTCTGTGCTTTCTTTCCTTCTGAACAAGTGTTAGTGTTTTCTGCACAAAAGCGATTCTGCGAAGCAATGTGAACACTTCTGCTTCCCAGGCACAGAGAAGGTGCTAGCAAGGAATTCTCTGCCTGCCTTTCCCCAGTGCTCTGCAAGCTCTCCAGGACAACATAGAATCTGGGGCTCTGTGCTTTCTTTCGTTCTGAACAAGTGTTAGTGTTTTCTGCCCAAAAGCGATTCTTGCGAAGCAATGTGAACACTCCTGCTTCCCAGGCACAGAGAAGGTGCTAGCAAGGAATTCTCTGCCTGCCTTTCCCCAGTGCTCTGCAAGCTCTGCAGGACAACATAGAATCTGGGGCTCTGTGCTTTCTTTCGTTCTGAACAAGTGTTACTGTTTTCTGCACAAAAGCGATTCTGCGAAGCAATGTGAACACTTCTGCTTCCCAGGCACAGAGAAGGTGCTAGCAGGGAATTCTCTGCCTGCCTTTCCCCAGTGCTCTGCAAGCTCTCCAGGACAACATAGAATCTGGGGCTCTGTGCTTTCTTTCCTTCTGAACAAGTGTTACAGTTTTCTGCACAAAAGCGATTCTTGCGAAGCAATGTGAACAGACACAGAGAAGGTGCTAGCAGGGAATTCTCTGCCTGCCTTTCCCCAGTGCTCTGCAAGCTCTCCAGGACAACATAGAATCTGGGGCTCTGTGCTTTCTTTCCTTCTGAACAAGTGTTAATGTTTTCTGCACAAAAGCGATTCTTGCGAAGCAATGTGAACACTTCTGCTTCCCAGGCACAGAGAAGGTGCTAGCAAGGAATTCTCTGCCTGCCTTTGCCCAGTGCTCTGCAAGCTCTCCAGGACAACATAAAATCTGGGGCTCTGTGCTTTCTTTCCTTCTGAACAAGTGTTACTGTTTTCTGCACAAAAGCGATTCTGCGAAGCAATGTGAACAGGCACAGAGAAGGTGCTAGCAGGGAATTCTCTGCCTGCCTTTCCCCAGTGCTCTGCAAGCTCTCCAGGACAACATAGAATCTGGGGCTCTGTGCTTTCTTTCGTTCTGAACGAGTGTTATTGTTTCCTGCACAAAAGCGATTCTTGCGAAGCAATGTGAACACATCTGCTTGCCAGGCACAGAGAAGGTGCTAGCAGGGAATTCTCTGCCTGCCTTTCCCCAGTGCTCTGCAAGCTCTCCAGGACAACATAAAATCTGGGGCTCTGTGCTTTCTTTCCTTCTGAACAAGTGTTACTGTTTTCTGCACGAAAACGATTCTGCGAAGCAATGTGAACCCTTCTGCTTCCCAGGCACAGAGAAGGTGCTAGCAGGGAATTCTCTGCCTGCCTGTCCCCAGTGCTCTGCAAGCTCTCCAGGACAACATAGAATCTGGGGCTCTGTGCTTTCTTTCCTTCTGAACAAGTGTTACTGTTTTCTGCACAAAAGCGATTCTGCGAAGAACTGTGAACAGGCACAGAGAAGGTGCTAGCAGGGAATTCTCTGCCTGCCTTTCCCCAGTGCTCTGCAAGCTCTCCAGGACAACATAGAATCTGGGGCTCTGTGCTTTCTTTCCTTCTGAACAAGTGTTACTGTTTTCTGCACAAAAGCGATTCTTGCGAAGCAATGTGAACACTTCTGCTTCCCAGGCACAGAGAAGGTGCTAGCAGGGAATTCTCTGCCTGGCTTTCCACAGTGCTCTGCAAGCTCTCCAGGACAACATAAAATCTGGGGCTCTGTGCTTTCTTTCCTTCTGAACAAGTGTTACTGTTTTCTGCACAAAAGCGATTCTTGCGAAGAAATGTGAACACTTCTGCTTCCCAGGCACAGAGAAGGTGCTAGCAAGGAATTCTCTGCCTGCCTTTCCCAAGTGCTCTGCAAGCTCTGCAGGACAACATAGAATCTGGGACTCTGTGCTTTCTTTCCTTCTGAACAAGTGTTACTGTTTTCTGCACAAAAGCGATTCTGCGAAGCAATGTGAACAGGCACAGAGAAGGTGCTAGCAGGGAATTCTCTGCCTGCCTTTCCCCAGTGCTCTGCAAGCTCTCCAGGACAACATAGAATCTGGGGCTCTGTGCTTTCTTTCGTTCTGAACAAGTGTTAGAGTTTTCTGCCCAAAAGCGATTCTTGCGAAGCAATGTGAACACTTCTGCTTCCCAGGCACAGAGAAGGTGCTAGCAGGGAATTCTCTGCCTGGCTTTCCACAGTGCTCTGCAAGCTCTCCAGGACAACATAGAATCTGGGGCTCTGTGCTTTCTTTCCTTCTGAACAAGTGTTACTGTTTTCTGCACAAAAGCGATTCTTGCGAAGCAATGTGAACAGGCACAGAGAAGGTGCTAGCAGGGAATTCTCTCCCTGCCTTTCCCCAGTGCTCTGCAAGCTCTCCAGGACAACATAGAATCTGGGGCTCTGTGATTTCTTTCCTTCTGAACAAGTGTTACTGTTTTCTGCACAAAAGCGATTTTTGCGAAGCAATGTGAACACTTCTGCTTCCCAGGCACAGAGAAGGTGCTAGCAGGGAATTCTCTGCCTGCCTTTCCCCAGTGCTCTGCAAGCTCTCCAGGACAACATAGAATCTGGGGCTCTGTGCTTTCTTTCCTTCTGAACAAGTGTTACTGTTTTCTGCACAAAAGCGATTTTTGCGAAGCAATGTGAACACTTCTGCTTCCCAGGCACAGAGAAGGTGCTAGCAGGGAATTCTCTGCCTGCCTTTCCCCAGTGCTCTGCAAGCTCTCCAGGACAACATAGAATCTGGGGCTCTGTGCTTTCTTTCCTTCTGAACAAGTGTTACTGTTTTCTGCACAAAAGCGATTCTGCGAAGCAATGTGAACACTTCTGCTTCCCAGGCACAGAGAAGGTGCTAGCAAGGAATTCTCTGCCTGCCTTTCCCCAGTGCTCTGCAAGCTCTCCAGGACAACATAGAATGTGGTTCTCTGTGCTTTCTTTCCTTCTGAACAAGTGTTAGTGCTTTCTGCCCAAAAGCGATTCTGCGAAGCAATGTGAACACTTCTGCTTCCCAGGCACAGAGAAGGTGCTAGCAGGGAATTCTCTGCCTGCCTTTCCCCAGTGCTCTGCAAGCTCTGCAGGACAACATAGAATCTGGGGCTCTGTGCTTTCTTTCCTTCTGAACAAGTGTTACTGTTTTCTGCACAAAAGCGATTCTGCGAAGCAATGTGAACACTTCTGCTTCCCAGGCACAGAGAAGGTGCTAGCAGGGAATTCTCTGCCTGCCTTTCCCTAGTGCTCTGCAAGCTCTCCAGGACAACATAAAATCTGGGGCTCTGTGCTTTCTTTCCTTCTGAACAAGTGTTAGTGTTTTCTGCACAAAAGCGATTCTGCGAAGCAATGTGAACACTTCTGCTTCCCAGGCACAGAGAAGGTGCTAGCAAGGAATTCTCTGCCTGCCTTTCCCCAGTGCTCTGCAAGCTCTCCAGGACAACATAGAATCTGGGGCTCTGTGCTTTCTTTCGTTCTGAACAAGTGTTAGTGTTTTCTGCCCAAAAGCGATTCTTGCGAAGCAATGTGAACACTTCTGCTTCCCAGGCACAGAGAAGGTGCTAGCAAGGAATTCTCTGCCTGCCTTTCCCCAGTGCTCTGCAAGCTCTCCAGGACAACATAGAATCTGGGGCTCTGTGCTTTCTTTCGTTCTGAACAAGTGTTACTGTTTTCTGCACAAAAGCGATTCTGCGAAGCAATGTGAACACTTCTGCTTCCCAGGCACAGAGAAGGTGCTAGCAGGGAATTCTCTGCCTGCCTTTCCCCAGTGCTCTGCAAGCTCTCCAGGACAACATAGAATCTGGGGCTCTGTGCTTTCTTTCCTTCTGAACAAGTGTTACTGTTTTCTGCACAAAAGCAATTCTTGCGAAGCAATGTGAACAGGCACAGAGAAGGTGCTAGCAGGGAATTCTCTGCCTGCCTTTCCCCAGTGCTCTGCAAGCTCTCCAGGACAACATAGAATCTGGGGCTCTGTGCTTTCTTTCCTTCTGAACAAGTGTTAGTGTTTTCTGCACAAAAGCGATTCTTGCGAAGCAATGTGAACACATCTGCTTGTCAGGCACAGAGAAGGTGCTAGCAGGGAATTCTCTGCCTGCCTTTCCCCAGTGCTCTGCAAGCTCTCCAGGACAACATAGAATCTGGGGCTCTGTGCTTTCTTTCCTTCTGAACAAGTGTTACTGTTTTCTGCACAAAAGCGATTCTTGCGAAGCAATGTGAACAGGCACAGAGAAGGTGCTAGCAGGGAATTCTCTGCCTGCCTTTCCCCAGTGCTCTGCAAGCTCTCCAGGACAACATAAAATCTGGGGCTCTGTGCTTTCTTTCCTTCTGAACAAGTGTTACTGTTTTCTGCACAAAAGCGATTCTTGCGAAGCAATGTGAACACTTCTGCTTCCCAGGCACAGAGAAGGTGCTAGCAAGGAATTCTCTGCCTGCCTTTCCCCAGTGCTCTGCAAGCTCTCCAGGACAACATAGAATCTGGGGCTCTGTGCTTTCTCTCCTTCTGAACAAGTGTTACTGTTTTCTGCACAAAAGCGATTCTGCGAAGCAATGTGAACACTTCTGCTTCCCAGGCACAGAGAAGGTGCTAGCAAGGAATTCTCTGCCTGCCTTTCCCCAGTGCTCTGCAAGCTCTGCAGGACAACATAGAATCTGGGGCTCTGTGCTTTCTTTCCTTCTGAACAAGTGTTACTGTTTTCTGCACAAAAGCGATTCTTGCGAAGCAATGTGAACAGGCAGAGAGAAGGTGCTAGCAGGGAATTCTCTGCCTGCCTTTCCCCAGTGCTCTGCAAGCTCTCCAGGACAACATAGAATCTGGGGCTCTGTGATTTCTTTCCTTCTGAACAAGTGTTACTGTTTTCTGCACAAAAGCGATTTTTGCGAAGCAATGTGAACACTTCTGCTTCCCAGGCACAGAGAAGGTGCTAGCAGGGAATTCTCTGCCTGGCTTTCCACAGTGCTCTGCAATCTCTCCAGGACAACATAGAATCTGGGGCTCTGTGCTTTCTTTCCTTCTGAACAAGTGTTACTGTTTTCTGCACAAAAGCGATTCTTGCGAAGCAATGTGAACAGGCACAGAGAAGGTGCTAGCAGGGAATTCTCTGCCTGCCTTTCCCCAGTGCTCTGCAAGCTCTCCAGGACAACATAGAATCTGGGGCTCTGTGCTTTCTTTCCTTCTGAACAAGTGTTACTGTTTTCTGCACAAAAGAGATTTTTGCGAAGCAATGTGAACACTTCTGCTTCACAGGCACAGAGAAGGTGCTAGCAGGGAATTCTCTGCCTGCCTTTCCCCAGTGCTCTGCAAGCTCTCCAGGACAACATAGAATCTGGGGCTCTGTGCTTTCTTTCCTTCTGAACAAGTGTTACTGTTTTCTGCACAAAAGCGATTCTTGCGAAGCAATGTGAACACTTCTGCTTCCCAGGCACAGAGAAGGTGCTAGCAGGGAATTCTCTGCCTGCCTTTCCCCAGTGCTCTGCAAGCTCTCCAGGACAACATAGAATCTGGGGCTCTGTGCTTTCTTTCCTTCTGAACAAGTGTTACTGTTTTCTGCACAAAAGCGATTCTGCGAAGCAATGTGAACACTTCTGCTTCCCAGGCACAGAGAAGGTGCTAGCAAGGAATTCTCTGCCTGCCTTTCCCCAGTGCTCTGCAAGCTCTCCAGGACAACATAGAATGTGGTTCTCTGTGCTTTCTTTCCTTCTGAACAAGTGTTAGTGCTTTCTGCCCAAAAGCGATTCTGCGAAGCAATGTGAACACTTCTGCTTCCCAGGCACAGAGAAGGTGCTAGCAGGGAATTCTCTGCCTGCCTTTCCCCAGTGCTCTGCAAGCTCTCCAGGACAACATAGAATCTGGGGCTCTGTGCTTTCTTTCCTTCTGAACAAGTGTTACTGTTTTCTGCACAAAAGCGATTTTTGCGAAGCAATGTGAACACTTCTGCTTCCCAGGCACAGAGAAGGTGCTAGCAGGGAATTCTCTGCCTGCCTTTCCCTAGTGCTCTGCAAGCTCTCCAGGACAACATAAAATCTGGGGCTCTGTGCTTTCTTTCCTTCTGAACAAGTGTTAGTGTTTTCTGCACAAAAGCGATTCTGCGAAGCAATGTGAACACTTCTGCTTCCCAGGCACAGAGAAGGTGCTAGCAAGGAATTCTCTGCCTGGCTTTCCCCAGTGCTCTGCAAGCTCTCCAGGACAACATAGAATCTGGGGCTCTGTGCTTTCTTTCCTTCTGAACAAGTGTTAGTGTTTTCTGCCCAAAAGCGATTCTTGCGAAGCAATGTGAACACTCCTGCTTCCCAGGCACAGAGAAGGTGCTAGCAAGGAATTCTCTGCCTGCCTTTCCCCAGTGCTCTGCAAGCTCTGCAGGACAACATAGAATCTGGGGCTCTGTGCTTTCTTTCGCTCTGAACAAGTGTTACTGTTTTCTGCACAAAAGCGATTCTGCGAAGCAATGTGAACACTTCTGCTTCCCAGGCACAGAGAAGGTGCTAGCAGGGAATTCTCTGCCTGCCTTTCCCCAGTGCTCTGCAAGCTCTCCAGGACAACATAGAATCTGGGGCTCTGTGCTTTCTTTCCTTCTGAACAAGTGTTACAGTTTTCTGCACAAAAGCGATTCTTGCGAAGCAATGTGAATAGACACAGAGAAGGTGCTAGCAGGGAATTCTCTGCCTGCCTTTCCCCAGTGCTCTGCAAGCTCTCCAGGACAACATAGAATCTGGGGCTCTGTGCTTTCTTTCCTTCTGTACAAGTGTTACTGTTTTCTGCACAAAAGCGATTCTTGCGAAGCAATGTGAACACTTCTGCTTCCCAGGCACAGAGAAGGTGCTAGCAAGGAATTCTCTGCCTGCCTTTCCCCAGTGCTCTGCAAGCTCTCCAGGACAACATAAAATCTGGGGCTCTGTGCTTTCTTTCCTTCTGAACAAGTGTTACTGTTTTCTGCACAAAAGCGATTCTGCGAAGCAATGTGTACAGGCACAGAGAAGGTGCTAGCAGGGAATTCTCTGCCTGCCTTTCCCCAGTGCTCTGCAAGCTCTCCAGGACAACATAGAATCTGGGGCTCTGTGCTTTCTTTCGTTCTGAACGAGTGTTATTGTTTCCTGCACAAAAGCGATTCTTGCGAAGCAATGTGAACACATCTGCTTGCCAGGCACAGAGAAGGTGCTAGCAGGGAATTCTCTGCCTGCCTTTCCCCAGTGCTCTGCAAGCTCTCCAGGACAACATAGAATCTGGGGCTCTGTGCTTTCTTTCCTTCTGAACAAGTGTTACTGTTTTCTGCACGAAAACGATTCTGCGAAGCAATGTGAACCCTTCTGCTTCCCAGGCACAGAGAAGGTGCTAGCAGGGAATTCTCTGCCTGCCTGTCCCCAGTGCTCTGCAAGCTCTCCAGGACAACATAGAATCTGGGGCTCTGTGCTTTCTTTCCTTCTGAACAAGTGTTACTGTTTTCTGCACAAAAGCGATTCTGCGAAGAACTGTGAACAGGCACAGAGAAGGTGCTAGCAGGGAATTCTCTGCCTGCCTTTCCCCAGTGCTCTGCAAGCTCTCCAGGACAACATAGAATCTGGGGCTCTGTGCTTTCTTTCGTTCTGAACAAGTGTTAGAGTTTTCTGCCCAAAAGCGATTCTTGCGAAGCAATGTGAACACTTCTGCTTCCCAGGCACAGAGAAGGTGCTAGCAGGGAATTCTCTGCCTGGCTTTCCACAGTGCTCTGCAAGCTCTCCAGGACAACATAGAATCTGGGGCTCTGTGCTTTCTTTCCTTCTGAACAAGTGTTACTGTTTTCTGCACAAAAGCGATTCTTGCGAAGCAATGTGAACAGGCACAGAGAAGGTGCTAGCAGGGAATTCTCTCCCTGCCTTTCCCCAGTGCTCTGCAAGCTCTCCAGGACAACATAGAATCTGGGGCTCTGTGATTTCTTTCCTTCTGAACAAGTGTTACTGTTTTCTGCACAAAAGCGATTTTTGCGAAGCAATGTGAACACTTCTGCTTCCCAGGCACAGAGAAGGTGCTAGCAGGGAATTCTCTGCCTGCCTTTCCCCAGTGCTCTGCAAGCTCTGCAGGACAACATAGAATCTGGGGCTCTGTGCTTTCTTTCGCTCTGAACAAGTGTTACTGTTTTCTGCACAAAAGCGATTCTGCGAAGCAATGTGAACACTTCTGCTTCCCAGGCACAGAGAAGGTGCTAGCAGGGAATTCTCTGCCTGCCTTTCCCCAGTGCTCTGCAAGCTCTCCAGGACAACATAGAATCTGGGGCTCTGTGCTTTCTTTCCTTCTGAACAAGTGTTACAGTTTTCTGCACAAAAGCGATTCTTGCGAAGCAATGTGAATAGACACAGAGAAGGTGCTAGCAGGGAATTCTCTGCCTGCCTTTCCCCAGTGCTCTGCAAGCTCTCCAGGACAACATAGAATCTGGGGCTCTGTGCTTTCTTTCCTTCTGTACAAGTGTTACTGTTTTCTGCACAAAAGCGATTCTTGCGAAGCAATGTGAACACTTCTGCTTCCCAGGCACAGAGAAGGTGCTAGCAAGGAATTCTCTGCCTGCCTTTCCCCAGTGCTCTGCAAGCTCTCCAGGACAACATAAAATCTGGGGCTCTGTGCTTTCTTTCCTTCTGAACAAGTGTTACTGTTTTCTGCACAAAAGCGATTCTGCGAAGCAATGTGTACAGGCACAGAGAAGGTGCTAGCAGGGAATTCTCTGCCTGCCTTTCCCCAGTGCTCTGCAAGCTCTCCAGGACAACATAGAATCTGGGGCTCTGTGCTTTCTTTCGTTCTGAACGAGTGTTATTGTTTCCTGCACAAAAGCGATTCTTGCGAAGCAATGTGAACACATCTGCTTGCCAGGCACAGAGAAGGTGCTAGCAGGGAATTCTCTGCCTGCCTTTCCCCAGTGCTCTGCAAGCTCTCCAGGACAACATAGAATCTGGGGCTCTGTGCTTTCTTTCCTTCTGAACAAGTGTTACTGTTTTCTGCACGAAAACGATTCTGCGAAGCAATGTGAACCCTTCTGCTTCCCAGGCACAGAGAAGGTGCTAGCAGGGAATTCTCTGCCTGCCTGTCCCCAGTGCTCTGCAAGCTCTCCAGGACAACATAGAATCTGGGGCTCTGTGCTTTCTTTCCTTCTGAACAAGTGTTACTGTTTTCTGCACAAAAGCGATTCTGCGAAGAACTGTGAACAGGCACAGAGAAGGTGCTAGCAGGGAATTCTCTGCCTGCCTTTCCCCAGTGCTCTGCAAGCTCTCCAGGACAACATAGAATCTGGGGCTCTGTGCTTTCTTTCGTTCTGAACAAGTGTTAGAGTTTTCTGCCCAAAAGCGATTCTTGCGAAGCAATGTGAACACTTCTGCTTCCCAGGCACAGAGAAGGTGCTAGCAGGGAATTCTCTGCCTGGCTTTCCACAGTGCTCTGCAAGCTCTCCAGGACAACATAGAATCTGGGGCTCTGTGCTTTCTTTCCTTCTGAACAAGTGTTACTGTTTTCTGCACAAAAGCGATTCTTGCGAAGCAATGTGAACAGGCACAGAGAAGGTGCTAGCAGGGAATTCTCTCCCTGCCTTTCCCCAGTGCTCTGCAAGCTCTCCAGGACAACATAGAATCTGGGGCTCTGTGATTTCTTTCCTTCTGAACAAGTGTTACTGTTTTCTGCACAAAAGCGATTTTTGCGAAGCAATGTGAACACTTCTGCTTCCCAGGCACAGAGAAGGTGCTAGCAGGGAATTCTCTGCCTGCCTTTCCCCAGTGCTCTGCAAGCTCTCCAGGACAACATAGAATCTGGGGCTCTGTGCTTTCTTTCCTTCTGAAGAAGTGTTACTGTTTTCTGCACAAAAGCTATTCTTGCGAAGCAATGTGAACACTTCTGCTTCCCAGGCACAGAGAAGGTGCTAGCAGGGAATTCTCTGCCTGCCTTTCCCCAGTGCTCTGCAAGCTCTCCAGGACAACATAGAATCTGGGGCTCTGTGCTTTCTTTCCTTCTGAACAAGTGTTACTGTTTTCTGCACAAAAGCGATTCTGCGAAGCAATGTGAACACTTCTGCTTCCCAGGCACAGAGAAGGTGCTAGCAAGGAATTCTCTGCCTGCCTTTCCCCAGTGCTCTGCAAGCTCTCCAGGACAACATAGAATGTGGTTCTCTGTGCTTTCTTTCCTTCTGAACAAGTGTTAGTGCTTTCTGCCCAAAAGCGATTCTGCGAAGCAATGTGAACACTTCTGCTTCCCAGGCACAGAGAAGGTGCTAGCAGGGAATTCTCTGCCTGCCTTTCCCCAGTGCTCTGCAAGCTCTGCAGGACAACATAGAATCTGGGGCTCTGTGCTTTCTTTCCTTCTGAACAAGTGTTACTGTTTTCTGCACAAAAGCGATTCTGCGAAGCAATGTGAACACTTCTGCTTCCCAGGCACAGAGAAGGTGCTAGCAGGGAATTCTCTGCCTGCCTTTCCCTAGTGCTCTGCAAGCTCTCCAGGACAACATAAAATCTGGGGCTCTGTGCTTTCTTTCCTTCTGAACAAGTGTTAGTGTTTTCTGCACAAAAGCGATTCTGCGAAGCAATGTGAACACTTCTGCTTCCCAGGCACAGAGAAGGTGCTAGCAAGGAATTCTCTGCCTGCCTTTCCCCAGTGCTCTGCAAGCTCTCCAGGACAACATAGAATCTGGGGCTCTGTGCTTTCTTTCGTTCTGAACAAGTGTTAGTGTTTTCTGCCCAAAAGCGATTCTTGCGAAGCAATGTGAACACTTCTGCTTCCCAGGCACAGAGAAGGTGCTAGCAAGGAATTCTCTGCCTGCCTTTCCCCAGTGCTCTGCAAGCTCTCCAGGACAACATAGAATCTGGGGCTCTGTGCTTTCTTTCGTTCTGAACAAGTGTTACTGTTTTCTGCACAAAAGCGATTCTGCGAAGCAATGTGAACACTTCTGCTTCCCAGGCACAGAGAAGGTGCTAGCAGGGAATTCTCTGCCTGCCTTTCCCCAGTGCTCTGCAAGCTCTCCAGGACAACATAGAATCTGGGGCTCTGTGCTTTCTTTCCTTCTGAACAAGTGTTACTGTTTTCTGCACAAAAGCAATTCTTGCGAAGCAATGTGAACAGGCACAGAGAAGGTGCTAGCAGGGAATTCTCTGCCTGCCTTTCCCCAGTGCTCTGCAAGCTCTCCAGGACAACATAGAATCTGGGGCTCTGTGCTTTCTTTCCTTCTGAACAAGTGTTAGTGTTTTCTGCACAAAAGCGATTCTTGCGAAGCAATGTGAACACATCTGCTTGTCAGGCACAGAGAAGGTGCTAGCAGGGAATTCTCTGCCTGCCTTTCCCCAGTGCTCTGCAAGCTCTCCAGGACAACATAGAATCTGGGGCTCTGTGCTTTCTTTCCTTCTGAACAAGTGTTACTGTTTTCTGCACAAAAGCGATTCTTGCGAAGCAATGTGAACAGGCACAGAGAAGGTGCTAGCAGGGAATTCTCTGCCTGCCTTTCCCCAGTGCTCTGCAAGCTCTCCAGGACAACATAAAATCTGGGGCTCTGTGCTTTCTTTCCTTCTGAACAAGTGTTACTGTTTTCTGCACAAAAGCGATTCTTGCGAAGCAATGTGAACACTTCTGCTTCCCAGGCACAGAGAAGGTGCTAGCAAGGAATTCTCTGCCTGCCTTTCCCCAGTGCTCTGCAAGCTCTCCAGGACAACATAGAATCTGGGGCTCTGTGCTTTCTCTCCTTCTGAACAAGTGTTACTGTTTTCTGCACAAAAGCGATTCTGCGAAGCAATGTGAACACTTCTGCTTCCCAGGCACAGAGAAGGTGCTAGCAAGGAATTCTCTGCCTGCCTTTCCCCAGTGCTCTGCAAGCTCTGCAGGACAACATAGAATCTGGGGCTCTGTGCTTTCTTTCCTTCTGAACAAGTGTTACTGTTTTCTGCACAAAAGCGATTCTTGCGAAGCAATGTGAACAGGCAGAGAGAAGGTGCTAGCAGGGAATTCTCTGCCTGCCTTTCCCCAGTGCTCTGCAAGCTCTCCAGGACAACATAGAATCTGGGGCTCTGTGATTTCTTTCCTTCTGAACAAGTGTTACTGTTTTCTGCACAAAAGCGATTTTTGCGAAGCAATGTGAACACTTCTGCTTCCCAGGCACAGAGAAGGTGCTAGCAGGGAATTCTCTGCCTGGCTTTCCACAGTGCTCTGCAATCTCTCCAGGACAACATAGAATCTGGGGCTCTGTGCTTTCTTTCCTTCTGAACAAGTGTTACTGTTTTCTGCACAAAAGCGATTCTTGCGAAGCAATGTGAACAGGCACAGAGAAGGTGCTAGCAGGGAATTCTCTGCCTGCCTTTCCCCAGTGCTCTGCAAGCTCTCCAGGACAACATAGAATCTGGGGCTCTGTGCTTTCTTTCCTTCTGAACAAGTGTTACTGTTTTCTGCACAAAAGAGATTTTTGCGAAGCAATGTGAACACTTCTGCTTCACAGGCACAGAGAAGGTGCTAGCAGGGAATTCTCTGCCTGCCTTTCCCCAGTGCTCTGCAAGCTCTCCAGGACAACATAGAATCTGGGGCTCTGTGCTTTCTTTCCTTCTGAACAAGTGTTACTGTTTTCTGCACAAAAGCGATTCTTGCGAAGCAATGTGAACACTTCTGCTTCCCAGGCACAGAGAAGGTGCTAGCAGGGAATTCTCTGCCTGCCTTTCCCCAGTGCTCTGCAAGCTCTCCAGGACAACATAGAATCTGGGGCTCTGTGCTTTCTTTCCTTCTGAACAAGTGTTACTGTTTTCTGCACAAAAGCGATTCTGCGAAGCAATGTGAACACTTCTGCTTCCCAGGCACAGAGAAGGTGCTAGCAAGGAATTCTCTGCCTGCCTTTCCCCAGTGCTCTGCAAGCTCTCCAGGACAACATAGAATGTGGTTCTCTGTGCTTTCTTTCCTTCTGAACAAGTGTTAGTGCTTTCTGCCCAAAAGCGATTCTGCGAAGCAATGTGAACACTTCTGCTTCCCAGGCACAGAGAAGGTGCTAGCAGGGAATTCTCTGCCTGCCTTTCCCCAGTGCTCTGCAAGCTCTCCAGGACAACATAGAATCTGGGGCTCTGTGCTTTCTTTCCTTCTGAACAAGTGTTACTGTTTTCTGCACAAAAGCGATTTTTGCGAAGCAATGTGAACACTTCTGCTTCCCAGGCACAGAGAAGGTGCTAGCAGGGAATTCTCTGCCTGCCTTTCCCTAGTGCTCTGCAAGCTCTCCAGGACAACATAAAATCTGGGGCTCTGTGCTTTCTTTCCTTCTGAACAAGTGTTAGTGTTTTCTGCACAAAAGCGATTCTGCGAAGCAATGTGAACACTTCTGCTTCCCAGGCACAGAGAAGGTGCTAGCAAGGAATTCTCTGCCTGGCTTTCCCCAGTGCTCTGCAAGCTCTCCAGGACAACATAGAATCTGGGGCTCTGTGCTTTCTTTCCTTCTGAACAAGTGTTAGTGTTTTCTGCCCAAAAGCGATTCTTGCGAAGCAATGTGAACACTCCTGCTTCCCAGGCACAGAGAAGGTGCTAGCAAGGAATTCTCTGCCTGCCTTTCCCCAGTGCTCTGCAAGCTCTGCAGGACAACATAGAATCTGGGGCTCTGTGCTTTCTTTCGCTCTGAACAAGTGTTACTGTTTTCTGCACAAAAGCGATTCTGCGAAGCAATGTGAACACTTCTGCTTCCCAGGCACAGAGAAGGTGCTAGCAGGGAATTCTCTGCCTGCCTTTCCCCAGTGCTCTGCAAGCTCTCCAGGACAACATAGAATCTGGGGCTCTGTGCTTTCTTTCCTTCTGAACAAGTGTTACAGTTTTCTGCACAAAAGCGATTCTTGCGAAGCAATGTGAATAGACACAGAGAAGGTGCTAGCAGGGAATTCTCTGCCTGCCTTTCCCCAGTGCTCTGCAAGCTCTCCAGGACAACATAGAATCTGGGGCTCTGTGCTTTCTTTCCTTCTGTACAAGTGTTACTGTTTTCTGCACAAAAGCGATTCTTGCGAAGCAATGTGAACACTTCTGCTTCCCAGGCACAGAGAAGGTGCTAGCAAGGAATTCTCTGCCTGCCTTTCCCCAGTGCTCTGCAAGCTCTCCAGGACAACATAAAATCTGGGGCTCTGTGCTTTCTTTCCTTCTGAACAAGTGTTACTGTTTTCTGCACAAAAGCGATTCTGCGAAGCAATGTGTACAGGCACAGAGAAGGTGCTAGCAGGGAATTCTCTGCCTGCCTTTCCCCAGTGCTCTGCAAGCTCTCCAGGACAACATAGAATCTGGGGCTCTGTGCTTTCTTTCGTTCTGAACGAGTGTTATTGTTTCCTGCACAAAAGCGATTCTTGCGAAGCAATGTGAACACATCTGCTTGCCAGGCACAGAGAAGGTGCTAGCAGGGAATTCTCTGCCTGCCTTTCCCCAGTGCTCTGCAAGCTCTCCAGGACAACATAGAATCTGGGGCTCTGTGCTTTCTTTCCTTCTGAACAAGTGTTACTGTTTTCTGCACGAAAACGATTCTGCGAAGCAATGTGAACCCTTCTGCTTCCCAGGCACAGAGAAGGTGCTAGCAGGGAATTCTCTGCCTGCCTGTCCCCAGTGCTCTGCAAGCTCTCCAGGACAACATAGAATCTGGGGCTCTGTGCTTTCTTTCCTTCTGAACAAGTGTTACTGTTTTCTGCACAAAAGCGATTCTGCGAAGAACTGTGAACAGGCACAGAGAAGGTGCTAGCAGGGAATTCTCTGCCTGCCTTTCCCCAGTGCTCTGCAAGCTCTCCAGGACAACATAGAATCTGGGGCTCTGTGCTTTCTTTCCTTCTGAACAAGTGTTACTGTTTTCTGCACAAAAGCGATTCTTGCGAAGCAATGTGAACACTTCTGCTTCCCAGGCACAGAGAAGGTGCTATCAGGGAATTCTCTGCCTGGCTTTCCACAGTGCTCTGCAAGCTCTCCAGGACAACATAAAATCTGGGGCTCTGTGCTTTCTTTCCTTCTGAACAAGTGTTACTGTTTTCTGCACAAAAGCGATTCTTGCGAAGAAATGTGAACACTTCTGCTTCCCAGGCACAGAGAAGGTGCTAGCAAGGAATTCTCTGCCTGCCTTTCCCAAGTGCTCTGCAAGCTCTGCAGGACAACATAGAATCTGGGACTCTGTGCTTTCTTTCCTTCTGAACAAGTGTTACTGTTTTCTGCACAAAAGCGATTCTGCGAAGCAATGTGAACAGGCACAGAGAAGGTGCTAGCAGGGAATTCTCTGCCTGCCTTTCCCCAGTGCTCTGCAAGCTCTGCAGGACAACATAGAATCTGGGGCTCTGTGCTTTCTTTCCTTCTGAACAAGTGTTAGTGTTTTCTGCACAAAAGCGATTCTTGCGAAGCAATGTGAACACTTCTGCTTCCCAGGCACAGAGAAGGTGCTAGCAGGGAATTCTCTGCCTGGCTTTCCACAGTGCTCTGCAAGCTCTCCAGGACAACATAGAATCTGGGGCTCTGTGCTTTCTTTCCTTCTGAACAAGTGTTACTGTTTTCTGCACAAAAGCGATTCTTGCAAAGCAATGTGAACAGGCACAGAGAAGGTGCTAGCAGGGAATTCTCTGCCTGCCTTTCCCCAGTGCTCTGCAAGCTCTCCAGGACAACATAGAATCTGGGGCTCTGTGCTTTCTTTCCTTCTGAACAAGTGTTACTGTTTTCTGCACAAAAGAGATTTTTGCGAAGCAATGTGAACACTTCTGCTTCACAGGCACAGAGAAGGTGCTAGCAGGGAATTCTCTGCCTGCCTTTCCCCAGTGCTCTGCAAGCTCTCCAGGACAACATAGAATCTGGGGCTCTGTGCTTTCTTTCCTTCTGAACAAGTGTTACTGTTTTCTGCACAAAAGCGATTCTTGCGAAGCAATGTGAACACTTCTGCTTCCCAGGCACAGAGAAGGTGCTAGCAGGGAATTCTCTGCCTGCCTTTCCCCAGTGCTCTGCAAGCTCTCCAGGACAACATAGAATCTGGGGCTCTGTGCTTTCTTTCCTTCTGAACAAGTGTTACTGTTTTCTGCACAAAAGCGATTCTGCGAAGCAATGTGAACACTTCTGCTTCCCAGGCACAGAGAAGGTGCTAGCAAGGAATTCTCTGCCTGCCTTTCCCCAGTGCTCTGCAAGCTCTCCAGGACAACATAGAATGTGGTTCTCTGTGCTTTCTTTCCTTCTGAACAAGTGTTAGTGCTTTCTGCCCAAAAGCGATTCTGCGAAGCAATGTGAACACTTCTGCTTCCCAGGCACAGAGAAGGTGCTAGCAGGGAATTCTCTGCCTGCCTTTCCCCAGTGCTCTGCAAGCTCTCCAGGACAACATAGAATCTGGGGCTCTGTGCTTTCTTTCCTTCTGAACAAGTGTTACTGTTTTCTGCACAAAAGCGATTTTTGCGAAGCAATGTGAACACTTCTGCTTCCCAGGCACAGAGAAGGTGCTAGCAGGGAATTCTCTGCCTGCCTTTCCCTAGTGCTCTGCAAGCTCTCCAGGACAACATAGAATCTGGGGCTCTGTGCTTTCTTTCGTTCTGAACAAGTGTTAGTGTTTTCTGCCCAAAAGCGATTCTTGCGAAGCAATGTGAACACTCCTGCTTCCCAGGCACAGAGAGGGTGCTAGCAAGGAATTCTCTGCCTGCCTTTCCCCAGTGCTCTGCAAGCTCTGCAGGACAACATAGAATCTGGGGCTCTGTGCTTTCTTTCGTTCTGAACAAGTGTTACTGTTTTCTGCACAAAAGCGATTCTTGCGAAGCAATGTGAACAGGCACAGAGAAGGTGCTAGCAGGGAATTCTCTGCCTGCCTTTCCCCAGTGCTCTGCAAGCTCTCCAGGACAACATAGAATCTGGGGCTCTGTGATTTCTTTCCTTCTGAACAAGTGTTACTGTTTTCTGCACAAAAGCGATTTTTGCGAAGCAATGTGAACACTTCTGCTTCACAGGCACAGAGAAGGTGCTAGCAGGGAATTCTCTGCCTGCCTTTCCCCAGTGCTCTGCAAGCTCTCCAGGACAACATAGAATCTGGGGCTCTGTGCTTTCTTTCCTTCTGAAGAAGTGTTACTGTTTTCTGCACAAAAGCGATTCTTGCGAAGCAATGTGAACACTTCTGCTTCACAGGCACAGAGAAGGTGCTAGCAGGGAATTCTCTGCCTGCCTTTCCCCAGTGCTCTGCAAGCTCTCCAGGACAACATAGAATCTGGGGCTCCGTGATTTCTTTCCTTCTGAACAAGTGTTACTGTTTTCTGCACAAAAGCGATTCTGCGAAGCAATGTGAACACTTCTGCTTCCCAGGCACAGAGAAGGTGCTAGCAAGGAATTCTCTGCCTGCCTTTCCCCAGTGCTCTGCAAGCTCTCCAGGACAACATAGAATCTGGGGCTCTGTGATTTCTTTCCTTCTGAACAAGTGTTACTGTTTTCTGCACAAAAGCGATTTTTGCGAAGCAATGTGAACACTTCTGCTTCACAGGCACAGAGAAGGTGCTAGCAGGGAATTCTCTGCCTGCCTTTCCCCAGTGCTCTGCAAGCTCTCCAGGACAACATAGAATCTGGGGCTCTGTGCTTTCTTTCCTTCTGAAGAAGTGTTACTGTTTTCTGCACAAAAGCGATTTTTGCGAAGCAATGTGAACACTTCTGCTTCACAGGCACAGAGAAGGTGCTAGCAGGGAATTCTCTGCCTGCCTTTCCCCAGTGCTCTGCAAGCTCTCCAGGACAACATAGAATCTGGGGCTCCGTGATTTCTTTCCTTCTGAACAAGTGTTACTGTTTTCTGCACAAAAGCGATTCTGCGAAGCAATGTGAACACTTCTGCTTCCCAGGCACAGAGAAGGTGCTAGCAAGGAATTCTCTGCCTGCCTTTCCCCAGTGCTCTGCAAGCTCTCCAGGACAACATAGAATCTGGGGCTCTGTGCTTTCTTTCCTTCTGAACAAGTGTTAGTGCTTTCTGCCCAAAAGCGATTCTGCGAAGCAATGTGAACACTTCTGCTTCCCAGGCACAGAGAAGGTGCTAGCAGGGAATTCTCTGCCTGCCTTTCCCCAGTGCTCTGCAAGCTCTCCAGGACAACATAGAATCTGGGGCTCTGTGCTTTCTTTCCTTCTGAACAAGTGTTACTGTTTTCTGCACAAAAGCGATTTTTGCGAAGCAATGTGAACACTTCTGCTTCCCAGGCACAGAGAAGGTGCTAGCAGGGAATTCTCTGCCTGCCTTTCCCTAGTGCTCTGCAAGCTCTCCAGGACAACATAAAATCTGGGGCTCTGTGCTTTCTTTCCTTCTGAACAAGTGTTAGTGTTTTCTGCACAAAAGCGATTCTGCGAAGCAATGTGAACACTTCTGCTTCCCAGGCACAGAGAAGGTGCTAGCAAGGAATTCTCTGCCTGCCTTTCCCCAGTGCTCTGCAAGCTCTCCAGGACAACATAGAATCTGGGGCTCTGTGCTTTCTTTCGTTCTGAACAAGTGTTAGTGTTTTCTGCCCAAAAGCGATTCTTGCGAAGCAATGTGAACACTTCTGCTTCCCAGGCACAGAGAAGGTGCTAGCAAGGAATTCTCTGCCTGCCTTTCCCCAGTGCTCTGCAAGCTCTGCAGGACAACATAGAATCTGGGGCTCTGTGCTTTCTTTCGTTCTGAACAAGTGTTACTGTTTTCTGCACAAAAGCGATTCTGCGAAGCAATGTGAACACTTCTGCTTCCCAGGCACAGAGAAGGTGCTAGCAGGGAATTCTCTGCCTGCCTTTCCCCAGTGCTCTGCAAGCTCTCCAGGACAACATAGAATCTGGGGCTCTGTGCTTTCTTTCCTTCTGAACAAGTGTTACTGTTTTCTGCACAAAAGCAATTCTTGCGAAGCAATGTGAACAGGCACAGAGAAGGTGCTAGCAGGGAATTCTCTGCCTGCCTTTCCCCAGTGCTCTGCAAGCTCTCCAGGACAACATAGAATCTGGGGCTCTGTGCTTTCTTTCCTTCTGAACAAGTGTTAGTGTTTTCTGCACAAAAGCGATTCTTGCGAAGCAATGTGAACACATCTGCTTGCCAGGCACAGAGAAGGTGCTAGCAGGGAATTCTCTGCCTGCCTTTCCCCAGTGCTCTGCAAGCTCTCCAGGACAACATAAAATCTGGGGCTCTGTGCTTTCTTTCCTTCTGAACAAGTGTTACTGTTTTCTGCACAAATCGATTCTGCGAAGCAATGTGAACAGGCACAGAGAAGGTGCTAGCAGGGAATTCTCTGCCTGCCTTTCCCCAGTGCTCTGCAAGCTCTCCAGGACAACATAGAATCTGGGGCTCTGTGCTTTCTTTCCTTCTGAACAAGTGTTACTGTTTTCTGCACAAAAGCGATTCTTGCGAAGCAATGTGAACAGGCACAGAGAAGGTGCTAGCAGGGAATTCTCTGCCTGCCTTTCCCCAGTGCTCTGCAAGCTCTCCAGGACAACATAAAATCTGGGGCTCTGTGCTTTCTTTCCTTCTGAACAAGTGTTACTGTTTTCTGCACAAAAGCGATTTTTGCGAAGCAATGTGAACACTTCTGCTTCCCAGGCACAGAGAAGGTGCTAGCAAGGAATTCTCTGCCTGCCTTTCCCCAGTGCTCTGCAAGCTCTCCAGGACAACATAAAATCTGGGGCTCTGTGCTTTCTTTCCTTCTGAATAAGTGTAAGTGTTTTCTGCACAAAAGCGATTCTTGCGAAGCAATGTGAACACTTCTGCTTCCCAGGCACAGAGAAGGTGCTAGCAAGGAATTCTCTGCCTGCCTTTCCCCAGTGCTCTGCAAGCTCTCCAGGACAACATAAAATCTGGGGCTCTGTGCTTTCTTTCCTTCTGAACAAGTGTTACTGTTTTCTGCACAAAAGCGATTCTGCGAAGCAATGTGAACAGGCACAGAGAAGGTGCTAGCAGGGAATTCTCTGCCTGCCTTTCCCCAGTGCTCTGCAAGCTCTCCAGGACAACATAGAATCTGGGGCTCTGTGCTTTCTTTCGTTCTGAACGAGTGTTATTGTTTCCTGCACAAAAGCGATTCTTGCGAAGCAATGTGAACACATCTGCTTGCCAGGCACAGAGAAGGTGCTAGCAGGGAATTCTCTGCCTGCCTTTCCCCAGTGCTCTGCAAGCTCTCCAGGACAACATAAAATCTGGGGCTCTGTGCTTTCTTTCCTTCTGAACAAGTGTTACTGTTTTCTGCACAAAAGCGATTCTTGCGAAGCAATGTGAACACTTCTGCTTCCCAGGCACAGAGAAGGTGCTAGCAGGGAATTCTCTGCCTGGCTTTCCCCAGTGCTCTGCAAGCTCTCCAGGACAACATAGAATCTGGGGCTCTGTGCTTTCTTTCCTTCTGAACAAGTGTTACTGTTTTCTGCACAAAAGCGATTTTTGCGAAGCAATGTGAACACTTCTGCTTCCCAGGCACAGAGAAGGTGCTAGCAAGGAATTCTCTGCCTGCCTTTCCCCAGTGCTCTGCAAGCTCTCCAGGACAACATAGAATCTGGGGCTCTGTGCTTTCTCTCCTTCTGAACAAGTGTTACTGTTTTCTGCACAAAAGCGATTCTGCGAAGCAATGTGAACACTTCTGCTTCCCAGGCACAGAGAAGGTGCTAGCAAGGAATTCTCTGCCTGCCTTTCCCCAGTGCTCTGCAAGCTCTGCAGGACAACATAGAATCTGGGGCTCTGTGCTTTCTTTCCTTCTGAACAAGTGTTACTGTTTTCTGCACAAAAGCGATTCTGCGAAGCAATGTGAACAGGCACAGAGAAGGTGCTAGCAGGGAATTCTCTGCCTGCCTTTCCCCAGTGCTCTGCAAGCTCTCCAGGACAACATAGAATCTGGGGCTCTGTGCTTTCTTTCCTTCTGAACAAGTGTTACTGTTTTCTGCACAAAAGCGATTCTGCGAAGCAATGTGAACAGGCACAGAGAAGGTGCTAGCAGGGAATTCTCTGCCTGCCTTTCCCCAGTGCTCTGCAAGCTCTCCAGGACAACATAGAATCTGGGGCTCTGTGCTTTCTTTCCTTCTGAACAAGTGTTACTGTTTTCTGCACAAAAGCGATTTTTGCGAAGCAATGTGAACACTTCTGCTTCCCAGGCACAGAGAAGGTGCTAGCAGGGAATTCTCTGCCTGCCTTTCCCCAGTGCTCTGCAAGCTCTCCAGGACAACATAGAATCTGGGGCTCTGTGCTTTCTTTCCTTCTGAACAAGTGTTACTGTTTTCTGCACAAAAGCGATTCTTGCGAAGCAATGTGAACACTTCTGCTTCCCAGGCACAGAGAAGGTGCTAGCAGGGAATTCTCTGCCTGCCTATCCCCAGTGCTCTGCAAGCTCTCCAGGACAACATAGAATCTGGGGCTCTGTGCTTTCTTTCGTTCTGAACAAGTGTTAGTGTTTTCTGCCCAAAAGCGATTCTTGCGAAGCAATGTGAACACTTCCGCTTCCCAGGCACAGAGAAGGTGCTAGCAAGGAATTCTCTGCCTGCCTTTCCCCAGTGCTCTGCAAGCTCTCCAGGACAACATAGAATCTGGGGCTCTGTGCTTTCTTTCCTTCTGAACAAGTGTTACTGTTTTCTGCACAAAAGCGATTCTGCGAAGCAATGTGAACAGGCACAGAGAAGGTGCTAGCAGGGAATTCTCTGCCTGCCTTTCCCCAGTGCTCTGCAAGCTCTCCAGGACAACATAGAATCTGGGGCTCTGTGCTTTCTTTCCTTCTGAACAAGTGTTACTGTTTTCTGCACAAAAGCGATTCTGCGAAGCAATGTGAACACTTCTGCTTCCCAGGCACAGAGAAGGTGCTAGCAGGGAATTCTCTGCCTGCCTTTCCCCAGTGCTCTGCAAGCTCTCCAGGACAACATAGAATCTGGGGCTCTGTGCTTTCTTTCCTTCTGAACAAGTGTTACTGTTTTCTGCACAAAAGCGATTCTGCGAAGCAATGTGAACAGGCACAGAGAAGGTGCTAGCAGGGAATTCTCTGCCTGCCTTTCCCCAGTGCTCTGCAAGCTCTCCAGGACAACATAGAATCTGGGGCTCTGTGCTTTCTTTCCTTCTGAACAAGTGTTACTGTTTTCTGCACAAAAGCGATTCTTGCGAAGCAATGTGAACACTTCTGCTTCCCAGGCACAGAGAAGGTGCTATCAGGGAATTCTCTGCCTGGCTTTCCACAGTGCTCTGCAAGCTCTCCAGGACAACATAAAATCTGGGGCTCTGTGCTTTCTTTCCTTCTGAACAAGTGTTACTGTTTTCTGCACAAAAGCGATTCTTGCGAAGAAATGTGAACACTTCTGCTTCCCAGGCACAGAGAAGGTGCTAGCAGGGAATTCTCTGCCTGGCTTTCCACAGTGCTCTGCAAGCTCTCCAGGACAACATAAAATCTGGGGCTCTGTGCTTTCTTTCCTTCTGAACAAGTGTTACTGTTTTCTGCACAAAAGCGATTCTTGCGAAGAAATGTGAACACTTCTGCTTCCCAGGCACAGAGAAGGTGCTAGCAAGGAATTCTCTGCCTGCCTTTCCCCAGTGCTCTGCAAGCTCTGCAGGACAACATAGAATCTGGGACTCTGTGCTTTCTTTCCTTCTGAACAAGTGTTACTGTTTTCTGCACAAAAGCGATTCTGCGAAGCAATGTGAACACTTCTGCTTCCCAGTCACAGAGAAGGTGCTAGCAGGGAATTCTCTGCCTGCCTTTCCCCAGTGCTCTGCAAGCTCTCCAGGACAACATAGAATCTGGGGCTCTGTGCTTTCTTTCCTTCTGAACAAGTGTTACTGTTTTCTGCACAAAACCGATTCTGCGAAGCAATGTGAACAGGCACAGAGAAGGTGCTAGCAGGGAATTCTCTGCCTGCCTTTCCCCAGTGCTCTGCAAGCTCTGCAGGACAACATAGAATCTGGGGCTCTGTGCTTTCTTTCGTTCTGAACAAGTGTTAGTGTTTTCTGCACAAAAGCGATTCTTGCGAAGCAATGTGAACACTTCTGCTTCCCAGGCACAGAGAAGGTGCTAGCAAGGAATTCTCTGCCTGCCTTTCCCCAGTGCTCTGCAAGCTCTCCAGGACAACATAGAATCTGGGGCTCTGTGCTTTCTCTCCTTCTGAACAAGTGTTACTGTTTTCTGCACAAAAGCGATTCTGCGAAGCAATGTGAACACTTCTGCTTCCCAGGCACAGAGAAGGTGCTAGCAAGGAATTCTCTGCCTGCCTTTCCCCAGTGCTCTGCAAGCTCTGCAGGACAACATAGAATCTGGGGCTCTGTGCTTTCTTTCCTTCTGAACAAGTGTTACTGTTTTCTGCACAAAAGCGATTCTTGCGAAGCAATGTGAACAGGCAGAGAGAAGGTGCTAGCAGGGAATTCTCTGCCTGCCTTTCCCCAGTGCTCTGCAAGCTCTCCAGGACAACATAGAATCTGGGGCTCTGTGATTTCTTTCCTTCTGAACAAGTGTTACTGTTTTCTGCACAAAAGCGATTTTTGCGAAGCAATGTGAACACTTCTGCTTCCCAGGCACAGAGAAGGTGCTAGCAGGGAATTCTCTGCCTGGCTTTCCACAGTGCTCTGCAAGCTCTGCAGGACAACATAGAATCTGGGGCTCTGTGCTTTCTTTCCTTCTGAATAAGTGTTACTGTTTTCTGCACAAAAGCGATTCTTGCGAAGCAATGTGAACAGGCACAGAGAGGGTGCTAGCAGGGAATTCTCTGCCTGCCTTTCCCCAGTGCTCTGCAAGCTCTCCAGGACAACATAGAATCTGGGGCTCTGTGCTTTCTTTCCTTCTGAACAAGTGTTACTGTTTTCTGCACAAAAGCGATTTTTGCGAAGCAATGTGAACACTTCTGCTTCACAGGCACAGAGAAGGTGCTAGCAGGGAATTCTCTGCCTGCCTTTCCCCAGTGCTCTGCAAGCTCTCCAGGACAACATAGAATCTGGGGCTCTGTGCTTTCTTTCCTTCTGTACAAGTGTTACTGTTTTCTGCACAAAAGCGATTCTTGCGAAGCAATGTGAACACTTCTGCTTCCCAGGCACAGAGAAGGTGCTAGCAGGGAATTCTCTGCCTGCCTTTCCCCAGTGCTCTGCAAGCTCTCCAGGACAACATAGAATCTGGGGCTCTGTGATTTCTTTCCTTCTGAACAAGTGTTACTGTTTTCTGCACAAAAGCGATTCTGCGAAGCAATGTGAACACTTCTGCTTCCCAGGCACAGAGAAGGTGCTAGCAAGGAATTCTCTGCCTGCCTTTCCCCAGTGCTCTGCAAGCTCTCCAGGACAACATAGAATCTGGGGCTCTGTGCTTTCTTTCCTTCTGAACAAGTGTTAGTGCTTTCTGCCCAAAAGCGATTCTGCGAAGCAATGTGAACACTTCTGCTTCCCAGGCACAGAGAAGGTGCTAGCAGGGAATTCTCTGCCTGCCTTTCCCCAGTGCTCTGCAAGCTCTCCAGGACAACATAGAATCTGGGACTCTGTGCTTTCTTTCCTTCTGAACAAGTGTTACTGTTTTCTGCACAAAAGCGATTTTTGCGAAGCAATGTGAACACTTCTGCTTCCCAGGCACAGAGAAGGTGCTAGCAGGGAATTCTCTGCCTGCCTTTCCCTAGTGCTCTGCAAGCTCTCCAGGACAACATAAAATCTGGGGCTCTGTGCTTTCTTTCCTTCTGAACAAGTGTTAGTGTTTTCTGCACAAAAGCGATTCTGCGAAGCAATGTGAACACTTCTGCTTCCCAGGCACAGAGAAGGTGCTAGCAAGGAATTCTCTGCCTGCCTTTCCCCAGTGCTCTGCAAGCTCTCCAGGACAACATAGAATCTGGGGCTCTGTGCTTTCTTTCGTTCTGAACAAGTGTTAGTGTTTTCTGCCCAAAAGCGATTCTTGCGAAGCAATGTGAACACTTCTGCTTCCCAGGCACAGAGAAGGTGCTAGCAAGGAATTCTCTGCCTGCCTTTCCCCAGTGCTCTGCAAGCTCTGCAGGACAACATAGAATCTGGGGCTCTGTGCTTTCTTTCGTTCTGAACAAGTGTTACTGTTTTCTGCACAAAAGCGATTCTGCGAAGCAATGTGAACACTTCTGCTTCCCAGGCACAGAGAAGGTGCTAGCAGGGAATTCTCTGCCTGCCTTTCCCCAGTGCTCTGCAAGCTCTCCAGGACAACATAGAATCTGGGGCTCTGTGCTTTCTTTCCTTCTGAACAAGTGTTACTGTTTTCTGCACAAAAGCAATTCTTGCGAAGCAATGTGAACAGGCACAGAGAAGGTGCTAGCAGGGAATTCTCTGCCTGCCTTTCCCCAGTGCTCTGCAAGCTCTCCAGGACAACATAGAATCTGGGGCTCTGTGCTTTCTTTCCTTCTGAACAAGTGTTACTGTTTTCTGCACAAAAGCGATTTTTGCGAAGCAATGTGAACACTTCTGCTTCACAGGCACAGAGAAGGTGCTAGCAGGGAATTCTCTGCCTGCCTTTCCCCAGTGCTCTGCAAGCTCTCCAGGACAACATAGAATCTGGGGCTCTGTGCTTTCTTTCCTTCTGTACAAGTGTTACTGTTTTCTGCACAAAAGCGATTCTTGCGAAGCAATGTGAACACTTCTGCTTCCCAGGCACAGAGAAGGTGCTAGCAGGGAATTCTCTGCCTGCCTTTCCCCAGTGCTCTGCAAGCTCTCCAGGACAACATAGAATCTGGGGCTCTGTGATTTCTTTCCTTCTGAACAAGTGTTACTGTTTTCTGCACAAAAGCGATTCTGCGAAGCAATGTGAACACTTCTGCTTCCCAGGCACAGAGAAGGTGCTAGCAAGGAATTCTCTGCCTGCCTTTCCCCAGTGCTCTGCAAGCTCTCCAGGACAACATAGAATCTGGGGCTCTGTGCTTTCTTTCCTTCTGAACAAGTGTTAGTGCTTTCTGCCCAAAAGCGATTCTGCGAAGCAATGTGAACACTTCTGCTTCCCAGGCACAGAGAAGGTGCTAGCAGGGAATTCTCTGCCTGCCTTTCCCCAGTGCTCTGCAAGCTCTCCAGGACAACATAGAATCTGGGACTCTGTGCTTTCTTTCCTTCTGAACAAGTGTTACTGTTTTCTGCACAAAAGCGATTTTTGCGAAGCAATGTGAACACTTCTGCTTCCCAGGCACAGAGAAGGTGCTAGCAGGGAATTCTCTGCCTGCCTTTCCCTAGTGCTCTGCAAGCTCTCCAGGACAACATAAAATCTGGGGCTCTGTGCTTTCTTTCCTTCTGAACAAGTGTTAGTGTTTTCTGCACAAAAGCGATTCTGCGAAGCAATGTGAACACTTCTGCTTCCCAGGCACAGAGAAGGTGCTAGCAAGGAATTCTCTGCCTGCCTTTCCCCAGTGCTCTGCAAGCTCTCCAGGACAACATAGAATCTGGGGCTCTGTGCTTTCTTTCGTTCTGAACAAGTGTTAGTGTTTTCTGCCCAAAAGCGATTCTTGCGAAGCAATGTGAACACTTCTGCTTCCCAGGCACAGAGAAGGTGCTAGCAAGGAATTCTCTGCCTGCCTTTCCCCAGTGCTCTGCAAGCTCTGCAGGACAACATAGAATCTGGGGCTCTGTGCTTTCTTTCGTTCTGAACAAGTGTTACTGTTTTCTGCACAAAAGCGATTCTGCGAAGCAATGTGAACACTTCTGCTTCCCAGGCACAGAGAAGGTGCTATCAGGGAATTCTCTGCCTGCCTTTCCCCAGTGCTCTGCAAGCTCTCCAGGACAACATAGAATCTGGGGCTCTGTGCTTTCTTTCCTTCTGAACAAGTGTTACTGTTTTCTGCACAAAAGCAATTCTTGCGAAGCAATGTGAACAGGCACAGAGAAGGTGCTAGCAGGGAATTCTCTGCCTGCCTTTCCCCAGTGCTCTGCAAGCTCTCCAGGACAACATAGAATCTGGGGCTCTGTGCTTTCTTTCCTTCTGAACAAGTGTTAGTGTTTTCTGCACAAAAGCGATTCTTGCGAAGCAATGTGAACACATCTGCTTGCCAGGCACAGAGAAGGTGCTAGCAGGGAATTCTCTGCCTGCCTTTCCCCAGTGCTCTGCAAGCTCTCCAGGACAACATAAAATCTGGGGCTCTGTGCTTTCTTTCCTTCTGAACAAGTGTTACTGTTTTCTGCACAAATCGATTCTGCGAAGCAATGTGAACAGGCACAGAGAAGGTGCTAGCAGGGAATTCTCTGCCTGCCTTTCCCCAGTGCTCTGCAAGCTCTCCAGGACAACATAGAATCTGGGGCTCTGTGCTTTCTTTCCTTCTGAACAAGTGTTACTGTTTTCTGCACAAAAGCGATTCTTGCGAAGCAATGTGAACAGGCACAGAGAAGGTGCTAGCAGGGAATTCTCTGCCTGCCTTTCCCCAGTGCTCTGCAAGCTCTCCAGGACAACATAAAATCTGGGGCTCTGTGCTTTCTTTCCTTCTGAACAAGTGTTACTGTTTTCTGCACAAAAGCGATTTTTGCGAAGCAATGTGAACACTTCTGCTTCCCAGGCACAGAGAAGGTGCTAGCAAGGAATTCTCTGCCTGCCTTTCCCCAGTGCTCTGCAAGCTCTCCAGGACAACATAAAATCTGGGGCTCTGTGCTTTCTTTCCTTCTGAACAAGTGTTAGTGTTTTCTGCACAAAAGCGATTCTTGCGAAGCAATGTGAACACTTCTGCTTCCCAGGCACAGAGAAGGTGCTAGCAGGGAATTCTCTGCCTGCCTTTCCCCAGTGCTCTGCAAGCTCTCCAGGACAACATAAAATCTGGGGCTCTGTGCTTTCTTTCCTTCTGAACAAGTGTTACTGTTTTCTGCACAAAAGCGATTCTGCGAAGCAATGTGAACAGGCACAGAGAAGGTGCTAGCAGGGAATTCTCTGCCTGCCTTTCCCCAGTGCTCTGCAAGCTCTCCAGGACAACATAGAATCTGGGGCTCTGTGCTTTCTTTCCTTCTGAACAAGTGTTAGTGCTTTCTGCCCAAAAGCGATTCTGCGAAGCAATGTGAACACTTCTGCTTCCCAGGCACAGAGAAGGTGCTAGCAGGGAATTCTCTGCCTGCCTTTCCCCAGTGCTCTGCAAGCTCTCCAGGACAACATAGAATCTGGGACTCTGTGCTTTCTTTCCTTCTGAACAAGTGTTACTGTTTTCTGCACAAAAGCGATTTTTGCGAAGCAATGTGAACACTTCTGCTTCCCAGGCACAGAGAAGGTGCTAGCAGGGAATTCTCTGCCTGCCTTTCCCTAGTGCTCTGCAAGCTCTCCAGGACAACATAAAATCTGGGGCTCTGTGCTTTCTTTCCTTCTGAACAAGTGTTAGTGTTTTCTGCACAAAAGCGATTCTGCGAAGCAATGTGAACACTTCTGCTTCCCAGGCACAGAGAAGGTGCTAGCAAGGAATTCTCTGCCTGCCTTTCCCCAGTGCTCTGCAAGCTCTCCAGGACAACATAGAATCTGGGGCTCTGTGCTTTCTTTCGTTCTGAACAAGTGTTAGTGTTTTCTGCCCAAAAGCGATTCTTGCGAAGCAATGTGAACACTTCTGCTTCCCAGGCACAGAGAAGGTGCTAGCAAGGAATTCTCTGCCTGCCTTTCCCCAGTGCTCTGCAAGCTCTGCAGGACAACATAGAATCTGGGGCTCTGTGCTTTCTTTCGTTCTGAACAAGTGTTACTGTTTTCTGCACAAAAGCGATTCTGCGAAGCAATGTGAACACTTCTGCTTCCCAGGCACAGAGAAGGTGCTAGCAGGGAATTCTCTGCCTGCCTTTCCCCAGTGCTCTGCAAGCTCTCCAGGACAACATAGAATCTGGGGCTCTGTGCTTTCTTTCCTTCTGAACAAGTGTTACTGTTTTCTGCACAAAAGCAATTCTTGCGAAACAATGTGAACAGGCACAGAGAAGGTGCTAGCAGGGAATTCTCTGCCTGCCTTTCCCCAGTGCTCTGCAAGCTCTCCAGGACAACATAGAATCTGGGGCTCTGTGCTTTCTTTCCTTCTGAACAAGTGTTACTGTTTTCTGCACAAAAGCGATTTTTGCGAAGCAATGTGAACACTTCTGCTTCACAGGCACAGAGAAGGTGCTAGCAGGGAATTCTCTGCCTGCCTTTCCCCAGTGCTCTGCAAGCTCTGCAGGACAACATAGAATCTGGGGCTCTGTGCTTTCTTTCCTTCTGTACAAGTGTTACTGTTTTCTGCACAAAAGCGATTCTTGCGAAGCAATGTGAACACTTCTGCTTCCCAGGCACAGAGAAGGTGCTAGCAGGGAATTCTCTGCCTGCCTTTCCCCAGTGCTCTGCAAGCTCTCCAGGACAACATAGAATCTGGGGCTCTGTGATTTCTTTCCTTCTGAACAAGTGTTACTGTTTTCTGCACAAAAGCGATTCTGCGAAGCAATGTGAACACTTCTGCTTCCCAGGCACAGAGAAGGTGCTAGCAAGGAATTCTCTGCCTGCCTTTCCCCAGTGCTCTGCAAGCTCTCCAGGACAACATAGAATCTGGGGCTCTGTGCTTTCTTTCCTTCTGAACAAGTGTTAGTGCTTTCTGCCCAAAAGCGATTCTGCGAAGCAATGTGAACACTTCTGCTTCCCAGGCACAGAGAAGGTGCTAGCAGGGAATTCTCTGCCTGCCTTTCCCCAGTGCTCTGCAAGCTCTCCAGGACAACATAGAATCTGGGACTCTGTGCTTTCTTTCCTTCTGAACAAGTGTTACTGTTTTCTGCACAAAAGCGATTTTTGCGAAGCAATGTGAACACTTCTGCTTCCCAGGCACAGAGAAGGTGCTAGCAGGGAATTCTCTGCCTGCCTTTCCCTAGTGCTCTGCAAGCTCTCCAGGACAACATAGAATCTGGGGCTCTGTGCTTTCTTTCCTTCTGAACAAGTGTTAGTGTTTTCTGCACAAAAGCGATTCTGCGAAGCAATGTGAACACTTCTGCTTCCCAGGCACAGAGAAGGTGCTAGCAAGGAATTCTCTGCCTGCCTTTCCCCAGTGCTCTGCAAGCTCTCCAGGACAACATAGAATCTGGGGCTCTGTGCTTTCTTTCGTTCTGAACAAGTGTTAGTGTTTTCTGCCCAAAAGCGATTCTTGCGAAGCAATGTGAACACTTCTGCTTCCCAGGCACAGAGAAGGTGCTAGCAAGGAATTCTCTGCCTGCCTTTCCCCAGTGCTCTGCAAGCTCTGCAGGACAACATAGAATCTGGGGCTCTGTGCTTTCTTTCGTTCTGAACAAGTGTTACTGTTTTCTGCACAAAAGCGATTCTGCGAAGCAATGTGAACACTTCTGCTTCCCAGGCACAGAGAAGGTGCTATCAGGGAATTCTCTGCCTGCCTTTCCCCAGTGCTCTGCAAGCTCTCCAGGACAACATAGAATCTGGGGCTCTGTGCTTTCTTTCCTTCTGAACAAGTGTTACTGTTTTCTGCACAAAAGCAATTCTTGCGAAGCAATGTGAACAGGCACAGAGAAGGTGCTAGCAGGGAATTCTCTGCCTGCCTTTCCCCAGTGCTCTGCAAGCTCTCCAGGACAACATAGAATCTGGGGCTCTGTGCTTTCTTTCCTTCTGAACAAGTGTTAGTGTTTTCTGCACAAAAGCGATTCTTGCGAAGCAATGTGAACACATCTGCTTGCCAGGCACAGAGAAGGTGCTAGCAGGGAATTCTCTGCCTGCCTTTCCCCAGTGCTCTGCAAGCTCTCCAGGACAACATAAAATCTGGGGCTCTGTGCTTTCTTTCCTTCTGAACAAGTGTTACTGTTTTCTGCACAAATCGATTCTGCGAAGCAATGTGAACAGGCACAGAGAAGGTGCTAGCAGGGAATTCTCTGCCTGCCTTTCCCCAGTGCTCTGCAAGCTCTCCAGGACAACATAGAATCTGGGGCTCTGTGCTTTCTTTCCTTCTGAACAAGTGTTACTGTTTTCTGCACAAAAGCGATTCTTGCGAAGCAATGTGAACAGGCACAGAGAAGGTGCTAGCAGGGAATTCTCTGCCTGCCTTTCCCCAGTGCTCTGCAAGCTCTCCAGGACAACATAAAATCTGGGGCTCTGTGCTTTCTTTCCTTCTGAACAAGTGTTACTGTTTTCTGCACAAAAGCGATTTTTGCGAAGCAATGTGAACACTTCTGCTTCCCAGGCACAGAGAAGGTGCTAGCAAGGAATTCTCTGCCTGCCTTTCCCCAGTGCTCTGCAAGCTCTCCAGGACAACATAAAATCTGGGGCTCTGTGCTTTCTTTCCTTCTGAACAAGTGTTACTGTTTTCTGCACAAAAGCGATTCTGCGAAGCAATGTGAACAGGCACAGAGAAGGTGCTAGCAGGGAATTCTCTGCCTGCCTTTCCCCAGTGCTCTGCAAGCTCTCCAGGACAACATAGAATCTGGGGCTCTGTGCTTTCTTTCGTTCTGAACGAGTGTTATTGTTTCCTGCACAAAAGCGATTCTTGCGAAGCAATGTGAACACATCTGCTTGCCAGGCACAGAGAAGGTGCTAGCAGGGAATTCTCTGCCTGCCTTTCCCCAGTGCTCTGCAAGCTCTCCAGGACAACATAAAATCTGGGGCTCTGTGCTTTCTTTCCTTCTGAACAAGTGTTACTGTTTTCTGCACAAAAGCGATTCTTGCGAAGCAATGTGAACACTTCTGATTCACAGGCACAGAGAAGGTGCTAGCAGGGAATTCTCTGCCTGGCTTTCCCCAGTGCTCTGCAAGCTCTCCAGGACAACATAGAATCTGGGGCTCTGTGCTTTCTTTCCTTCTGAACAAGTGTTACTGTTTTCTGCACAAAAGCGATTTTTGCGAAGCAATGTGAACACTTCTGCTTCCCAGGCACAGAGAAGGTGCTAGCAAGGAATTCTCTGCCTGCCTTTCCCCAGTGCTCTGCAAGCTCTCCAGGACAACATAGAATCTGGGGCTCTGTGCTTTCTCTCCTTCTGAACAAGTGTTACTGTTTTCTGCACAAAAGCGATTCTGCGAAGCAATGTGAACACTTCTGCTTCCCAGGCACAGAGAAGGTGCTAGCAAGGAATTCTCTGCCTGCCTTTCCCCAGTGCTCTGCAAGCTCTGCAGGACAACATAGAATCTGGGGCTCTGTGCTTTCTTTCCTTCTGAACAAGTGTTACTGTTTTCTGCACAAAAGCGATTCTGCGAAGCAATGTGAACAGGCACAGAGAAGGTGCTAGCAGGGAATTCTCTGCCTGCCTTTCCCCAGTGCTCTGCAAGCTCTCCAGGACAACATAGAATCTGGGGCTCTGTGCTTTCTTTCCTTCTGAACAAGTGTTACTGTTTTCTGCACAAAAGCGATTCTGCGAAGCAATGTGAACAGGCACAGAGAAGGTGCTAGCAGGGAATTCTCTGCCTGCCTTTCCCCAGTGCTCTGCAAGCTCTCCAGGACAACATAGAATCTGGGGCTCTGTGATTTCTTTCCTTCTGAACAAGTGTTACTGTTTTCTGCACAAAAGCGATTCTTGCGAAGCAATGTGAACACTTCTGCTTCCCAGGCACAGAGAAGGTGCTAGCAGGGAATTCTCTGCCTGCCTTTCCCCAGTGCTCTGCAAGCTCTCCAGGACAACATAGAATCTGGGGCTCTGTGCTTTCTTTCCTTCTGAACAAGTGTTACTGTTTTCTGCACAAAAGCGATTCTTGCGAAGCAATGTGAACACTTCTGCTTCCCAGGCACAGAGAAGGTGCTAGCAGGGAATTCTCTGCCTGCCTATCCCCAGTGCTCTGCAAGCTCTCCAGGACAACATAGAATCTGGGGCTCTGTGCTTTCTTTCGTTCTGAACAAGTGTTAGTGTTTTCTGCCCAAAAGCGATTCTTGCGAAGCAATGTGAACACTTCTGCTTCCCAGGCACAGAGAAGGTGCTAGCAAGGAATTCTCTGCCTGCCTTTCCCCAGTGCTCTGCAAGCTCTCCAGGACAACATAGAATCTGTGGCTCTGTGCTTTCTTTCCTTCTGAACAAGTGTTACTGTTTTCTGCACAAAAGCGATTCTGCGAAGCAATGTGAACAGGCACAGAGAAGGTGCTAGCAGGGAATTCTCTGCCTGCCTTTCCCCAGTGCTCTGCAAGCTCTCCAGGACAACATAGAATCTGGGGCTCTGTGCTTTCTTTCCTTCTGAACAAGTGTTACTGTTTTCTGCACAAAAGCGATTCTGCGAAGCAATGTGAACACTTCTGCTTCCCAGGCACAGAGAAGGTGCTAGCAGGGAATTCTCTGCCTGCCTTTCCCCAGTGCTCTGCAAGCTCTCCAGGACAACATAGAATCTGGGGCTCTGTGCTTTCTTTCCTTCTGAACAAGTGTTACTGTTTTCTGCACAAAAGCGATTCTGCGAAGCAATGTGAACAGGCACAGAGAAGGTGCTAGCAGGGAATTCTCTGCCTGCCTTTCCCCAGTGCTCTGCAAGCTCTCCAGGACAACATAGAATCTGGGGCTCTGTGCTTTCTTTCCTTCTGAACAAGTGTTACTGTTTTCTGCACAAAAGCGATTCTTGCGAAGCAATGTGAACACTTCTGCTTCCCAGGCACAGAGAAGGTGCTATCAGGGAATTCTCTGCCAGGCTTTCCACAGTGCTCTGCAAGCTCTCCAGGACAACATAAAATCTGGGGCTCTGTGCTTTCTTTCCTTCTGAACAAGTGTTACTGTTTTCTGCACAAAAGCGATTCTTGCGAAGAAATGTGAACACTTCTGCTTCCCAGGCACAGAGAAGGTGCTAGCAAGGAATTCTCTGCCTGCCTTTCCCAAGTGCTCTGCAAGCTCTGCAGGACAACATAGAATCTGGGACTCTGTGCTTTCTTTCCTTCTGAACAAGTGTTACTGTTTTCTGCACAAAAGCGATTCTGCGAAGCAATGTGAACAGGCACAGAGAAGGTGCTAGCAGGGAATTCTCTGCCTGCCTTTCCCCAGTGCTCTGCAAGCTCTGCAGGACAACATAGAATCTGGGGCTCTGTGCTTTCTTTCGTTCTGAACAAGTGTTAGTGTTTTCTGCACAAAAGCGATTCTTGCGAAGCAATGTGAACACTTCTGCTTCCCAGGCACAGAGAAGGTGCTAGCAAGGAATTCTCTGCCTGCCTTTCCCCAGTGCTCTGCAAGCTCTCCAGGACAACATAGAATCTGGGGCTCTGTGCTTTCTCTCCTTCTGAACAAGTGTTACTGTTTTCTGCACAAAAGCGATTCTTGCGAAGCAATGTGAACACTTCTGCTTCCCAGGCACAGAGAAGGTGCTAGCAAGGAATTATCTGCCTGCCTTTCCCCAGTGCTCTGCAAGCTCTGCAGGACAACATAGAATCTGGGGCTCTGTGCTTTCTTTCCTTCTGAACAAGTGTTACTGTTTTCTGCACAAAAGCGATTCTTGCGAAGCAATGTGAACAGGCAGAGAGAAGGTGCTAGCAGGGAATTCTCTGCCTGCCTTTCCCCAGTGCTCTGCAAGCTCTCCAGGACAACATAGAATCTGGGGCTCTGTGATTTCTTTCCTTCTGAACAAGTGTTACTGTTTTCTGCACAAAAGCGATTTTTGCGAAGCAATGTGAACACTTCTGCTTCCCAGGCACAGAGAAGGTGCTAGCAGGGAATTCTCTGCCTGGCTTTCCACAGTGCTCTGCAAGCTCTGCAGGACAACATAGAATCTGGGGCTCTGTGCTTTCTTTCCTTCTGAACAAGTGTTACTGTTTTCTGCACAAAAGCGATTCTTGCGAAGCAATGTGAACAGGCACAGAGAAGGTGCTAGCAGGGAATTCTCTGCCTGCCTTTCCCCAGTGCTCTGCAAGCTCTCCAGGACAACATAGAATCTGGGGCTCTGTGATTTCTTTCCTTCTGAACAAGTGTTACTGTTTTCTGCACAAAAGCGATTTTTGCGAAGCAATGTGAACACTTCTGCTTCACAGGCACAGAGAAGGTGCTAGCAGGGAATTCTCTGCCTGCCTTTCCCCAGTGCTCTGCAAGCTCTCCAGGACAACATAGAATCTGGGGCTCTGTGCTTTCTTTCGTTCTGAACAAGTGTTACTGTTTTCTGCACAAAAGCGATTCTTGCGAAGCAATGTGAACACTTCTGCTTCCCAGGCACAGAGAAGGTGCTAGCAGGGAATTCTCTGCCTGCCTTTCCCCAGTGCTCTGCAAGCTCTCCAGGACAACATAGAATCTGGGGCTCTGTGATTTCTTTCCTTCTGAACAAGTGTTACTGTTTTCTGCACAAAAGCGATTCTGCGAAGCAATGTGAACACTTCTGCTTCCCAGGCACAGAGAAGGTGCTAGCAAGGAATTCTCTGCCTGCCTTTCCCCAGTGCTCTGCAAGCTCTCCAGGACAACATAGAATGTGGTTCTCTGTGCTTTCTTTCCTTCTGAACAAGTGTTAGTGCTTTCTGCCCAAAAGCGATTCTGCGAAGCAATGTGAACACTTCTGCTTCCCAGGCACAGAGAAGGTGCTAGCAGGGAATTCTCTGCCTGCCTTTCCCCAGTGCTCTGCAAGCTCTCCAGGACAACATAGAATCTGGGGCTCTGTGCTTTCTTTCCTTCTGAACAAGTGTTACTGTTTTCTGCACAAAAGCGATTCTTGCGAAGCAATGTGAACACTTCTGCTTCCCAGGCACAGAGAAGGTGCTAGCAGGGAATTCTCTGCCTGCCTTTCCCTAGTGCTCTGCAAGCTCTCCAGGACAACATAAAATCTGGGGCTCTGTGCTTTCTTTCCTTCTGAACAAGTGTTAGTGTTTTCTGCACAAAAGCGATTCTTGCGAAGCAATGTGAACACTTCTGCTTCCCAGGCACAGAGAAGGTGCTAGCAAGGAATTCTCTGCCTGCCTTTCCCCAGTGCTCTGCAAGCTCTGCAGGACAACATAGAATCTGGGGCTCTGTGCTTTCTTTCGTTCTGAACAAGTGTTACTGTTTTCTGCACAAAAGCGATTCTGCGAAGCAATGTGAACACTTCTGCTTCCCAGGCACAGAGAAGGTGCTAGCAGGGAATTCTCTGCCTGCCTTTCCCCAGTGCTCTGCAAGCTCTCCAGGACAACATAGAATCTGGGGCTCTGTGCTTTCTTTCCTTCTGAACAAGTGTTACTGTTTTCTGCACAAAAGCAATTCTTGCGAAGCAATGTGAACAGGCACAGAGAAGGTGCTAGCAGGGAATTCTCTGCCTGCCTTTCCCCAGTGCTCTGCAAGCTCTCCAGGACAACATAGAATCTGGGGCTCTGTGCTTTCTTTCCTTCTGAACAAGTGTTAGTGTTTTCTGCACAAAAGCGATTCTTGCGAAGCAATGTGAACACATCTGCTTGCCAGGCACAGAGAAGGTGCTAGCAGGGAATTCTCTGCCTGCCTTTCCCCAGTGCTCTGCAAGCTCTCCAGGACAACATAAAATCTGGGGCTCTGTGCTTTCTTTCCTTCTGAACAAGTGTTACTGTTTTCTGCACAAATCGATTCTGCGAAGCAATGTGAACAGGCACAGAGAAGGTGCTAGCAGGGAATTCTCTGCCTGCCTTTCCCCAGTGCTCTGCAAGCTCTCCAGGACAACATAGAATCTGGGGCTCTGTGCTTTCTTTCCTTCTGAACAAGTGTTACTGTTTTCTGCACAAAAGCGATTCTTGCGAAGCAATGTGAACAGGCACAGAGAAGGTGCTAGCAGGGAATTCTCTGCCTGCCTTTCCCCAGTGCTCTGCAAGCTCTCCAGGACAACATAAAATCTGGGGCTCTGTGCTTTCTTTCCTTCTGAACAAGTGTTACTATTTTCTGCACAAAAGCGATTCTGCGAAGCAATGTGAACAGGCACAGAGAAGGTGCTAGCAGGGAATTCTCTGCCTGCCTTTCCCCAGTGCTCTGCAAGCTCTCCAGGACAACATAAAATCTGGGGCTCTGTGCTTTCTTTCCTTCTGAATAAGTGTAAGTGTTTTCTGCACAAAAGCGATTCTTGCGAAGCAATGTGAACACTTCTGCTTCCCAGGCACAGAGAAGGTGCTAGCAAGGAATTCTCTGCCTGCCTTTCCCCAGTGCTCTGCAAGCTCTCCAGGACAACATAAAATCTGGGGCTCTGTGCTTTCTTTCCTTCTGAACAAGTGTTACTATTTTCTGCACAAAAGCGATTCTGCGAAGCAATGTGAACAGGCACAGAGAAGGTGCTAGCAGGGAATTCTCTGCCTGCCTTTCCCCAGTGCTCTGCAAGCTCTCCAGGACAACATAGAATCTGGGGCTCTGTGCTTTCTTTCGTTCTGAACGAGTGTTATTGTTTCCTGCACAAAAGCGATTCTTGCGAAGCAATGTGAACACATCTGCTTGCCAGGCACAGAGAAGGTGCTAGCAGGGAATTCTCTGCCTGCCTTTCCCCAGTGCTCTGCAAGCTCTCCAGGACAACATAAAATCTGGGGCTCTGTGCTTTCTTTCCTTCTGAACAAGTGTTACTGTTTTCTGCACAAAAGCGATTCTTGCGAAGCAATGTGAACACTTCTGCTTCCCAGGCACAGAGAAGGTGCTAGCAGGGAATTCTCTGCCTGGCTTTCCACAGTGCTCTGCAAGCTCTCCAGGACAACATAAAATCTGGGGCTCTGTGCTTTCTTTCCTTCTGAACAAGTGTTACTGTTTTCTGCACAAAAGCGATTCTTGCGAAGAAATGTGAACACTTCTGCTTCCCAGGCACAGAGAAGGTGCTAGCAAGGAATTCTCTGCCTGCCTTTCCCCAGTGCTCTGCAAGCTCTGCAGGACAACATAGAATCTGGGGCTCTGTGCTTTCTTTCGTTCTGAACAAGTGTTACTGTTTTCTGCACAAAAGCGATTCTGCGAAGCAATGTGAACACTTCTGCTTCCCAGTCACAGAGAAGGTGCTAGCAGGGAATTCTCTGCCTGCCTTTCCCCAGTGCTCTGCAAGCTCTCCAGGACAACATAGAATCTGGGGCTCTGTGCTTTCTTTCCTTCTGAACAAGTGTTACTGTTTTCTGCACAAAACCGATTCTGCGAAGCAATGTGAGCAGGCACAGAGAAGGTGCTAGCAGGGAATTCTCTGCCTGCCTTTCCCCAGTGCTCTGCAAGCTCTGCAGGACAACATAGAATCTGGGGCTCTGTGCTTTCTTTCGTTCTGAACAAGTGTTAGTGTTTTCTGCACAAAAGCGATTCTTGCGAAGCAATGTGAACACTTCTGCTTCCCAGGCACAGAGAAGGTGCTAGCAAGGAATTCTCTGCCTGCCTTTCCCCAGTGCTCTGCAAGCTCTCCAGGACAACATAGAATCTGGGGCTCTGTGCTTTCTCTCCTTCTGAACAAGTGTTACTGTTTTCTGCACAAAAGCGATTCTGCGAAGCAATGTGAACACCTCTGCTTCCCAGGCACAGAGAAGGTGCTAGCAAGGAATTCTCTGCCTGCCTTTCCCCAGTGCTCTGCAAGCTCTGCAGGACAACATAGAATCTGGGGCTCTGTGCTTTCTTTCCTTCTGAACAAGTGTTACTGTTTTCTGCACAAAAGCGATTCTTGCGAAGCAATGTGAACAGGCACAGAGAAGGTGCTAGCAGGGAATTCTCTGCCTGCCTTTCCCCAGTGCTCTGCAAGCTCTCCAGGACAACATAGAATCTGGGGCTCTGTGATTTCTTTCCTTCTGAACAAGTGTTACTGTTTTCTGCACAAAAGCGATTTTTGCGAAGCAATGTGAACACTTCTGCTTCCCAGGCACAGAGAAGGTGCTAGCAGGGAATTCTCTGCCTGGCTTTCCACAGTGCTCTGCAAGCTCTGCAGGACAACATAGAATCTGGGGCTCTGTGCTTTCTTTCCTTCTGAACAAGTGTTACTGTTTTCTGCACAAAAGCGATTCTTGCGAAGCAATGTGAACAGGCACAGAGAGGGCGCTAGCAGGGAATTCTCTGCCTGCCTTTCCCCAGTGCTCTGCAAGCTCTCCAGGACAACATAGAATCTGGGGCTCTGTGATTTCTTTCCTTCTGAACAAGTGTTACTGTTTTCTGCACAAAAGCGATTTTTGCGAAGCAATGTGAACACTTCTGCTTCCCAGGCACAGAGAAGGTGCTAGCAGGGAATTCTCTGCCTGCCTTTCCCCAGTGCTCTGCAAGCTCTCCAGGACAACATAGAATCTGGGGCTCTGTGCTTTCTTTCCTTCTGAACAAGTGTTAGTGTTTTCTGCACAAAAGCGATTCTTGCGAAGCAATGTGAACACTTCTGCTTCCCAGGCACAGAGAAGGTGCTAGCAGGGAATTCTCTGCCTGCCTTTCCCCAGTGCTCTGCAAGCTCTCCAGGACAACATAGAATCTGGGGCTCTGTGCTTTCTTTCCTTCTGAACAAGTGTTACTGTTTTCTGCACAAAAGCGATTCTGCGAAGCAATGTGAACACTTCTGCTTCCCAGGCACAGAGAAGGTGCTAGCAAGGAATTCTCTGCCTGCCTTTCCCCAGTGCTCTGCAAGCTCTCCAGGACAACATAGAATGTGGTTCTCTGTGCTTTCTTTCCTTCTGAACAAGTGTTAGTGCTTTCTGCCCAAAAGCGATTCTGCGAAGCAATGTGAACACTTCTGCTTCCCAGGCACAGAGAAGGTGCTAGCAGGGAATTCTCTGCCTGCCTTTCCCCAGTGCTCTGCAAGCTCTCCAGGACAACATAGAATCTGGGGCTCTGTGCTTTCTTTCCTTCTGAACAAGTGTTACTGTTTTCTGCACAAAAGCGATTCTTGCGAAGCAATGTGAACACTTCTGCTTCCCAGGCACAGAGAAGGTGCTAGCAGGGAATTCTCTGCCTGCCTATCCCCAGTGCTCTGCAAGCTCTCCAGGACAACATAGAATCTGGGGCTCTGTGCTTTCTTTCGTTCTGAACAAGTGTTAGTGTTTTCTGCCCAAAAGCGATTCTTGCGAAGCAATGTGAACACTTCTGCTTCCCAGGCACAGAGAAGGTGCTAGCAAGGAATTCTCTGCCTGCCTTTCCCCAGTGCTCTGCAAGCTCTCCAGGACAACATAGAATCTGTGGCTCTGTGCTTTCTTTCCTTCTGAACAAGTGTTACTGTTTTCTGCACAAAAGCGATTCTGCGAAGCAATGTGAACAGGCACAGAGAAGGTGCTAGCAGGGAATTCTCTGCCTGCCTTTCCCCAGTGCTCTGCAAGCTCTCCAGGACAACATAGAATCTGGGGCTCTGTGCTTTCTTTCCTTCTGAACCAGTGTTACTGTTTTCTGCACAAAAGCGATTCTGCGAAGCAATGTGAACACTTCTGCTTCCCAGGCACAGAGAAGGTGCTAGCAGGGAATTCTCTGCCTGCCTTTCCCCAGTGCTCTGCAAGCTCTCCAGGACAACATAGAATCTGGGGCTCTGTGCTTTCTTTCCTTCTGAACAAGTGTTACTGTTTTCTGCACAAAAGCGATTCTGCGAAGCAATGTGAACAGGCACAGAGAAGGTGCTAGCAGGGAATTCTCTGCCTGCCTTTCCCCAGTGCTCTGCAAGCTCTCCAGGACAACATAGAATCTGGGGCTCTGTGCTTTCTTTCCTTCTGAACAAGTGTTACTGTTTTCTGCACAAAAGCGATTCTTGCGAAGCAATGTGAACACTTCTGCTTCCCAGGCACAGAGAAGGTGCTATCAGGGAATTCTCTGCCTGGCTTTCCACAGTGCTCTGCAAGCTCTCCAGGACAACATAAAATCTGGGGCTCTGTGCTTTCTTTCCTTCTGAACAAGTGTTACTGTTTTCTGCACAAAAGCGATTCTTGCGAAGAAATGTGAACACTTCTGCTTCCCAGGCACAGAGAAGGTGCTAGCAAGGAATTCTCTGCCTGCCTTTCCCAAGTGCTCTGCAAGCTCTGCAGGACAACATAGAATCTGGGACTCTGTGCTTTCTTTCCTTCTGAACAAGTGTTACTGTTTTCTGCACAAAAGCGATTCTGCGAAGCAATGTGAACAGGCACAGAGAAGGTGCTAGCAGGGAATTCTCTGCCTGCCTTTCCCCAGTGCTCTGCAAGCTCTGCAGGACAACATAGAATCTGGGGCTCTGTGCTTTCTTTCGTTCTGAACAAGTGTTAGTGTTTTCTGCACAAAAGCGATTCTTGCGAAGCAATGTGAACACTTCTGCTTCCCAGGCACAGAGAAGGTGCTAGCAAGGAATTCTCTGCCTGCCTTTCCCCAGTGCTCTGCAAGCTCTCCAGGACAACATAGAATCTGGGGCTCTGTGCTTTCTCTCCTTCTGAACAAGTGTTACTGTTTTCTGCACAAAAGCGATTCTTGCGAAGCAATGTGAACACTTCTGCTTCCCAGGCACAGAGAAGGTGCTAGCAAGGAATTATCTGCCTGCCTTTCCCCAGTGCTCTGCAAGCTCTGCAGGACAACATAGAATCTGGGGCTCTGTGCTTTCTTTCCTTCTGAACAAGTGTTACTGTTTTCTGCACAAAAGCGATTCTTGCGAAGCAATGTGAACAGGCAGAGAGAAGGTGCTAGCAGGGAATTCTCTGCCTGCCTTTCCCCAGTGCTCTGCAAGCTCTCCAGGACAACATAGAATCTGGGGCTCTGTGATTTCTTTCCTTCTGAACAAGTGTTACTGTTTTCTGCACAAAAGCGATTTTTGCGAAGCAATGTGAACACTTCTGCTTCCCAGGCACAGAGAAGGTGCTAGCAGGGAATTCTCTGCCTGGCTTTCCACAGTGCTCTGCAAGCTCTGCAGGACAACATAGAATCTGGGGCTCTGTGCTTTCTTTCCTTCTGAACAAGTGTTACTGTTTTCTGCACAAAAGCGATTCTTGCGAAGCAATGTGAACAGGCACAGAGAAGGTGCTAGCAGGGAATTCTCTGCCTGCCTTTCCCCAGTGCTCTGCAAGCTCTCCAGGACAACATAGAATCTGGGGCTCTGTGATTTCTTTCCTTCTGAACAAGTGTTACTGTTTTCTGCACAAAAGCGATTTTTGCGAAGCAATGTGAACACTTCTGCTTCACAGGCACAGAGAAGGTGCTAGCAGGGAATTCTCTGCCTGCCTTTCCCCAGTGCTCTGCAAGCTCTCCAGGACAACATAGAATCTGGGGCTCTGTGCTTTCTTTCGTTCTGAACAAGTGTTACTGTTTTCTGCACAAAAGCGATTCTTGCGAAGCAATGTGAACACTTCTGCTTCCCAGGCACAGAGAAGGTGCTAGCAGGGAATTCTCTGCCTGCCTTTCCCCAGTGCTCTGCAAGCTCTCCAGGACAACATAGAATCTGGGGCTCTGTGCTTTCTTTCCTTCTGAACAAGTGTTACTGTTTTCTGCACAAAAGCGATTCTGCGAAGCAATGTGAACACTTCTGCTTCCCAGGCACAGAGAAGGTGCTAGCAAGGAATTCTCTGCCTGCCTTTCCCCAGTGCTCTGCAAGCTCTCCAGGACAACATAGAATGTGGTTCTCTGTGCTTTCTTTCCTTCTGAACAAGTGTTAGTGCTTTCTGCCCAAAAGCGATTCTGCGAAGCAATGTGAACACTTCTGCTTCCCAGGCACAGAGAAGGTGCTAGCAGGGAATTCTCTGCCTGCCTTTCCCCAGTGCTCTGCAAGCTCTCCAGGACAACATAGAATCTGGGGCTCTGTGCTTTCTTTCCTTCTGAACAAGTGTTACTGTTTTCTGCACAAAAGCGATTCTTGCGAAGCAATGTGAACACTTCTGCTTCCCAGGCACAGAGAAGGTGCTAGCAGGGAATTCTCTGCCTGCCTTTCCCTAGTGCTCTGCAAGCTCTCCAGGACAACATAAAATCTGGGGCTCTGTGCTTTCTTTCCTTCTGAACAAGTGTTAGTGTTTTCTGCACAAAAGCGATTCTTGCGAAGCAATGTGAACACTTCTGCTTCCCAGGCACAGAGAAGGTGCTAGCAAGGAATTCTCTGCCTGCCTTTCCCCAGTGCTCTGCAAGCTCTGCAGGACAACATAGAATCTGGGGCTCTGTGCTTTCTTTCGTTCTGAACAAGTGTTACTGTTTTCTGCACAAAAGCGATTCTGCGAAGCAATGTGAACACTTCTGCTTCCCAGGCACAGAGAAGGTGCTAGCAGGGAATTCTCTGCCTGCCTTTCCCCAGTGCTCTGCAAGCTCTCCAGGACAACATAGAATCTGGGGCTCTGTGCTTTCTTTCCTTCTGAACAAGTGTTACTGTTTTCTGCACAAAAGCAATTCTTGCGAAGCAATGTGAACAGGCACAGAGAAGGTGCTAGCAGGGAATTCTCTGCCTGCCTTTCCCCAGTGCTCTGCAAGCTCTCCAGGACAACATAGAATCTGGGGCTCTGTGCTTTCTTTCCTTCTGAACAAGTGTTAGTGTTTTCTGCACAAAAGCGATTCTTGCGAAGCAATGTGAACACATCTGCTTGCCAGGCACAGAGAAGGTGCTAGCAGGGAATTCTCTGCCTGCCTTTCCCCAGTGCTCTGCAAGCTCTCCAGGACAACATAAAATCTGGGGCTCTGTGCTTTCTTTCCTTCTGAACAAGTGTTACTGTTTTCTGCACAAATCGATTCTGCGAAGCAATGTGAACAGGCACAGAGAAGGTGCTAGCAGGGAATTCTCTGCCTGCCTTTCCCCAGTGCTCTGCAAGCTCTCCAGGACAACATAGAATCTGGGGCTCTGTGCTTTCTTTCCTTCTGAACAAGTGTTACTGTTTTCTGCACAAAAGCGATTCTTGCGAAGCAATGTGAACAGGCACAGAGAAGGTGCTAGCAGGGAATTCTCTGCCTGCCTTTCCCCAGTGCTCTGCAAGCTCTCCAGGACAACATAAAATCTGGGGCTCTGTGCTTTCTTTCCTTCTGAACAAGTGTTACTATTTTCTGCACAAAAGCGATTCTGCGAAGCAATGTGAACAGGCACAGAGAAGGTGCTAGCAGGGAATTCTCTGCCTGCCTTTCCCCAGTGCTCTGCAAGCTCTCCAGGACAACATAAAATCTGGGGCTCTGTGCTTTCTTTCCTTCTGAATAAGTGTAAGTGTTTTCTGCACAAAAGCGATTCTTGCGAAGCAATGTGAACACTTCTGCTTCCCAGGCACAGAGAAGGTGCTAGCAAGGAATTCTCTGCCTGCCTTTCCCCAGTGCTCTGCAAGCTCTCCAGGACAACATAAAATCTGGGGCTCTGTGCTTTCTTTCCTTCTGAACAAGTGTTACTATTTTCTGCACAAAAGCGATTCTGCGAAGCAATGTGAACAGGCACAGAGAAGGTGCTAGCAGGGAATTCTCTGCCTGCCTTTCCCCAGTGCTCTGCAAGCTCTCCAGGACAACATAGAATCTGGGGCTCTGTGCTTTCTTTCGTTCTGAACGAGTGTTATTGTTTCCTGCACAAAAGCGATTCTTGCGAAGCAATGTGAACACATCTGCTTGCCAGGCACAGAGAAGGTGCTAGCAGGGAATTCTCTGCCTGCCTTTCCCCAGTGCTCTGCAAGCTCTCCAGGACAACATAAAATCTGGGGCTCTGTGCTTTCTTTCCTTCTGAACAAGTGTTACTGTTTTCTGCACAAAAGCGATTCTTGCGAAGCAATGTGAACACTTCTGCTTCCCAGGCACAGAGAAGGTGCTAGCAGGGAATTCTCTGCCTGGGTTTCCACAGTGCTCTGCAAGCTCTCCAGGACAACATAAAATCTGGGGCTCTGTGCTTTCTTTCCTTCTGAACAAGTGTTACTGTTTTCTGCACAAAAGCGATTCTTGCGAAGAAATGTGAACACTTCTGCTTCCCAGGCACAGAGAAGGTGCTAGCAAGGAATTCTCTGCCTGCCTTTCCCCAGTGCTCTGCAAGCTCTGCAGGACAACATAGAATCTGGGGCTCTGTGCTTTCTTTCGTTCTGAACAAGTGTTACTGTTTTCTGCACAAAAGCGATTCTGCGAAGCAATGTGAACACTTCTGCTTCCCAGTCACAGAGAAGGTGCTAGCAGGGAATTCTCTGCCTGCCTTTCCCCAGTGCTCTGCAAGCTCTCCAGGACAACATAGAATCTGGGGCTCTGTGCTTTCTTTCCTTCTGAACAAGTGTTACTGTTTTCTGCACAAAACCGATTCTGCGAAGCAATGTGAGCAGGCACAGAGAAGGTGCTAGCAGGGAATTCTCTGCCTGCCTTTCCCCAGTGCTCTGCAAGCTCTGCAGGACAACATAGAATCTGGGGCTCTGTGCTTTCTTTCGTTCTGAACAAGTGTTAGTGTTTTCTGCACAAAAGCGATTCTTGCGAAGCAATGTGAACACTTCTGCTTCCCAGGCACAGAGAAGGTGCTAGCAAGGAATTCTCTGCCTGCCTTTCCCCAGTGCTCTGCAAGCTCTCCAGGACAACATAGAATCTGGGGCTCTGTGCTTTCTCTCCTTCTGAACAAGTGTTACTGTTTTCTGCACAAAAGCGATTCTGCGAAGCAATGTGAACACCTCTGCTTCCCAGGCACAGAGAAGGTGCTAGCAAGGAATTCTCTGCCTGCCTTTCCCCAGTGCTCTGCAAGCTCTGCAGGACAACATAGAATCTGGGGCTCTGTGCTTTCTTTCCTTCTGAACAAGTGTTACTGTTTTCTGCACAAAAGCGATTCTTGCGAAGCAATGTGAACAGGCAGAGAGAAGGTGCTAGCAGGGAATTCTCTGCCTGCCTTTCCCCAGTGCTCTGCAAGCTCTCCAGGACAACATAGAATCTGGGGCTCTGTGATTTCTTTCCTTCTGAACAAGTGTTACTGTTTTCTGCACAAAAGCGATTTTTGCGAAGCAATGTGAACACTTCTGCTTCCCAGGCACAGAGAAGGTGCTAGCAGGGAATTCTCTGCCTGGCTTTCCACAGTGCTCTGCAAGCTCTGCAGGACAACATAGAATCTGGGGCTCTGTGCTTTCTTTCCTTCTGAATAAGTGTTACTGTTTTCTGCACAAAAGCGATTCTTGCGAAGCAATGTGAACAGGCACAGAGAGGGCGCTAGCAGGGAATTCTCTGCCTGCCTTTCCCCAGTGCTCTGCAAGCTCTCCAGGACAACATAGAATCTGGGGCTCTGTGATTTCTTTCCTTCTGAACAAGTGTTACTGTTTTCTGCACAAAAGCGATTTTTGCGAAGCAATGTGAACACTTCTGCTTCCCAGGCACAGAGAAGGTGCTAGCAGGGAATTCTCTGCCTGCCTTTCCCCAGTGCTCTGCAAGCTCTCCAGGACAACATAGAATCTGGGGCTCTGTGCTTTCTTTCCTTCTGAAGAAGTGTTACTGTTTTCTGCACAAAAGCGATTCTTGCGAAGCAATGTGAACACTTCTGCTTCCCAGGCACAGAGAAGGTGCTAGCAGGGAATTCTCTGCCTGCCTTTCCCCAGTGCTCTGCAAGCTCTCCAGGACAACATAGAATCTGGGGCTCTGTGCTTTCTTTCCTTCTGAACAAGTGTTACTGTTTTCTGCACAAAAGCGATTCTGCGAAGCAATGTGAACACTTCTGCTTCCCAGGCACAGAGAAGGTGCTAGCAAGGAATTCTCTGCCTGCCTTTCCCCAGTGCTCTGCAAGCTCTCCAGGACAACATAGAATGTGGTTCTCTGTGCTTTCTTTCCTTCTGAACAAGTGTTAGTGCTTTCTGCCCAAAAGCGATTCTGCGAAGCAATGTGAACACTTCTGCTTCCCAGGCACAGAGAAGGTGCTAGCAGGGAATTCTCTGCCTGCCTTTCCCCAGTGCTCTGCAAGCTCTCCAGGACAACATAGAATCTGGGGCTCTGTGCTTTCTTTCCTTCTGAACAAGTGTTACTGTTTTCTGCACAAAAGCGATTTTTGCGAAGCAATGTGAACACTTCTGCTTCCCAGGCACAGAGAAGGTGCTAGCAGGGAATTCTCTGCCTGCCTTTCCCTAGTGCTCTGCAAGCTCTCCAGGACAACATAAAATCTGGGGCTCTGTGCTTTCTTTCCTTCTGAACAAGTGTTAGTGTTTTCTGCACAAAAGCGATTCTTGCGAAGCAATGTGAACACTTCTGCTTCCCAGGCACAGAGAAGGTGCTAGCAAGGAATTCTCTGCCTGCCTTTCCCCAGTGCTCTGCAAGCTCTGCAGGACAACATAGAATCTGGGGCTCTGTGCTTTCTTTCGTTCTGAACAAGTGTTACTGTTTTCTGCACAAAAGCGATTCTGCGAAGCAATGTGAACACTTCTGCTTCCCAGGCACAGAGAAGGTGCTAGCAGGGAATTCTCTGCCTGCCTTTCCCCAGTGCTCTGCAAGCTCTCCAGGACAACATAGAATCTGGGGCTCTGTGCTTTCTTTCCTTCTGAACAAGTGTTACTGTTTTCTGCACAAAAGCAATTCTTGCGAAGCAATGTGAACAGGCACAGAGAAGGTGCTAGCAGGGAATTCTCTGCCTGCCTTTCCCCAGTGCTCTGCAAGCTCTCCAGGACAACATAGAATCTGGGGCTCTGTGCTTTCTTTCCTTCTGAACAAGTGTTAGTGTTTTCTGCACAAAAGCGATTCTTGCGAAGCAATGTGAACACATCTGCTTGCCAGGCACAGAGAAGGTGCTAGCAGGGAATTCTCTGCCTGCCTTTCCCCAGTGCTCTGCAAGCTCTCCAGGACAACATAAAATCTGGGGCTCTGTGCTTTCTTTCCTTCTGAACAAGTGTTACTGTTTTCTGCACAAATCGATTCTGCGAAGCAATGTGAACAGGCACAGAGAAGGTGCTAGCAGGGAATTCTCTGCCTGCCTTTCCCCAGTGCTCTGCAAGCTCTCCAGGACAACATAGAATCTGGGGCTCTGTGCTTTCTTTCCTTCTGAACAAGTGTTACTGTTTTCTGCACAAAAGCGATTCTTGCGAAGCAATGTGAACAGGCACAGAGAAGGTGCTAGCAGGGAATTCTCTGCCTGCCTTTCCCCAGTGCTCTGCAAGCTCTCCAGGACAACATAAAATCTGGGGCTCTGTGCTTTCTTTCCTTCTGAACAAGTGTTACTGTTTTCTGCACAAAAGCGATTTTTGCGAAGCAATGTGAACACTTTTGCATCCCAGGCACAGAGAAGGTGCTAGCAAGGAATTCTCTGCCTGCCTTTCCCCAGTGCTCTGCAAGCTCTCCAGGACAACATAAAATCTGGGGCTCTGTGCTTTCTTTCCTTCTGAATAAGTGTAAGTGTTTTCTGCACAAAAGCGATTCTTGCGAAGCAATGTGAACACTTCTGCTTCCCAGGCACAGAGAAGGTGCTAGCAAGGAATTCTCTGCCTGCCTTTCCCCAGTGCTCTGCAAGCTCTCCAGGACAACATAAAATCTGGGGCTCTGTGCTTTCTTTCCTTCTGAACAAGTGTTACTGTTTTCTGCACAAAAGCGATTCTGCGAAGCAATGTGAACAGGCACAGAGAAGGTGCTAGCAAGGAATTCTCTGCCTGCCTTTCCCCAGTGCTCTGCAAGCTCTCCAGGACAACATAGAATCTGGGGCTCTGTGCTTTCTTTCGTTCTGAACGAGTGTTATTGTTTCCTGCACAAAAGCGATTCTTGCGAAGCAATGTGAACACATCTGCTTGCCAGGCACAGAGAAGGTGCTAGCAGGGAATTCTCTGCCTGCCTTTCCCCAGTGCTCTGCAAGCTCTCCAGGACAACATAAAATCTGGGGCTCTGTGCTTTCTTTCCTTCTGAACAAGTGTTACTGTTTTCTGCACAAAAGCGATTCTTGCGAAGCAATGTGAACACTTCTGCTTCCCAGGCACAGAGAAGGTGCTAGCAGGGAATTCTCTGCCTGGCTTTCCACAGTGCTCTGCAAGCTCTCCAGGACAACATAAAATCTGGGGCTCTGTGCTTTCTTTCCTTCTGAACAAGTGTTACTGTTTTCTGCACAAAAGCGATTCTTGCGAAGAAATGTGAACACTTCTGCTTCCCAGGCACAGAGAAGGTGCTAGCAAGGAATTCTCTGCCTGCCTTTCCCCAGTGCTCTGCAAGCTCTGCAGGACAACATAGAATCTGGGACTCTGTGCTTTCTTTCCTTCTGAACAAGTGTTACTGTTTTCTGCACAAAAGCGATTCTGCGAAGCAATGTGAACACTTCTGCTTCCCAGTCACAGAGAAGGTGCTAGCAGGGAATTCTCTGCCTGCCTTTCCCCAGTGCTCTGCAAGCTCTCCAGGACAACATAGAATCTGGGGCTCTGTGCTTTCTTTCCTTCTGAACAAGTGTTACTGTTTTCTGCACAAAACCGATTCTGCGAAGCAATGTGAACAGGCACAGAGAAGGTGCTAGCAGGGAATTCTCTGCCTGCCTTTCCCCAGTGCTCTGCAAGCTCTCCAGGACAACATAGAATCTGGGGCTCTGTGCTTTCTTTCCTTCTGAACAAGTGTTACTGTTTTCTGCACAAAAGCGATTCTGCGAAGCAATGTGAACACTTCTGCTTCCCAGGCACAGAGAAGGTGCTAGCAGGGAATTCTCTGCCTGCCTTTCCCCAGTGCTCTGCAAGCTCTGCAGGACAACATAGAATCTGGGGCTCTGTGCTTTCTTTCCTTCTGAACAAGTGTTACTGTTTTCTGCACAAAAGCGATTTTTGCGAAGCAATGTGAACACTTCTGCTTCCCAGGCACAGAGAAGGTGCTAGCAAGGAATTCTCTGCCTGCCTTTCCCCAGTGCTCTGCAAGCTCTCCAGGACAACATAGAATCTGGGGCTCTGTGCTTTCTCTCCTTCTGAACAAGTGTTACTGTTTTCTGCACAAAAGCGATTCTGCGAAGCAATGTGAACACTTCTGCTTCCCAGGCACAGAGAAGGTGCTAGCAAGGAATTCTCTGCCTGCCTTTCCCCAGTGCTCTGCAAGCTCTGCAGGACAACATAGAATCTGGGGCTCTGTGCTTTCTTTCCTTCTGAACAAGTGTTACTGTTTTCTGCACAAAAGCGATTCTGCGAAGCAATGTGAACAGGCACAGAGAAGGTGCTAGCAGGGAATTCTCTGCCTGCCTTTCCCCAGTGCTCTGCAAGCTCTCCAGGACAACAGCAAATCTGGGGCTCTGTGCTTTCTTTCCTTCTGAACAAGTGTTACTGTTTTCTGCACAAAAGCGATTCTGCGAAGCAATGTGAACAGGCACAGAGAAGGTGCTAGCAGGGAATTCTCTGCCTGCCTTTCCCCAGTGCTCTGCAAGCTCTCCAGGACAACATAGAATCTGGGGCTCTGTGATTTCTTTCCTTCTGAACAAGTGTTACTGTTTTCTGCACAAAAGCGATTCTTGCGAAGCAATGTGAACACTTCTGCTTCCCAGGCACAGAGAAGGTGCTAGCAGGGAATTCTCTGCCTGCCTTTCCCCAGTGCTCTGCAAGCTCTCCAGGACAACATAGAATCTGGGGCTCTGTGCTTTCTTTCCTTCTGAACAAGTGTTACTGTTTTCTGCACAAAAGCGATTCTTGCGAAGCAATGTGAACACTTCTGCTTCCCAGGCACAGAGAAGGTGCTAGCAGGGAATTCTCTGCCTGCCTATCCCCAGTGCTCTGCAAGCTCTCCAGGACAACATAGAATCTGGGGCTCTGTGCTTTCTTTCGTTCTGAACAAGTGTTAGTGTTTTCTGCCCAAAAGCGATTCTTGCGAAGCAATGTGAACACTTCTGCTTCCCAGGCACAGAGAAGGTGCTAGCAAGGAATTCTCTGCCTGCCTTTCCCCAGTGCTCTGCAAGCTCTCCAGGACAACATAGAATCTGTGGCTCTGTGCTTTCTTTCCTTCTGAACAAGTGTTACTGTTTTCTGCACAAAAGCGATTCTGCGAAGCAATGTGAACAGGCACAGAGAAGGTGCTAGCAGGGAATTCTCTGCCTGCCTTTCCCCAGTGCTCTGCAAGCTCTCCAGGACAACATAGAATCTGGGGCTCTGTGCTTTCTTTCCTTCTGAACAAGTGTTACTGTTTTCTGCACAAAAGCGATTCTTGCGAAGCAATGTGAACACTTCTGCTTCCCAGGCACAGAGAAGGTGCTATCAGGGAATTCTCTGCCTGGCTTTCCACAGTGCTCTGCAAGCTCTCCAGGACAACATAAAATCTGGGGCTCTGTGCTTTCTTTCCTTCTGAACAAGTGTTACTGTTTTCTGCACAAAAGCGATTCTTGCGAAGCAATGTGAACACTTCTGCTTCCCAGGCACAGAGAAGGTGCTAGCAAGGAATTCTCTGCCTGCCTTTCCCAAGTGCTCTGCAAGCTCTGCAGGACAACATAGAATCTGGGACTCTGTGCTTTCTTTCCTTCTGAACAAGTGTTACTGTTTTCTGCACAAAAGCGATTCTGCGAAGCAATGTGAACAGGCACAGAGAAGGTGCTAGCAGGGAATTCTCTGCCTGCCTTTCCCCAGTGCTCTGCAAGCTCTGCAGGACAACATAGAATCTGGGGCTCTGTGCTTTCTTTCGTTCTGAACAAGTGTTAGTGTTTTCTGCACAAAAGCGATTCTTGCGAAGCAATGTGAACACTTCTGCTTCCCAGGCACAGAGAAGGTGCTAGCAAGGAATTCTCTGCCTGCCTTTCCCCAGTGCTCTGCAAGCTCTCCAGGACAACATAGAATCTGGGGCTCTGTGCTTTCTCTCCTTCTGAACAAGTGTTACTGTTTTCTGCACAAAAGCGATTCTTGCGAAGCAATGTGAACACTTCTGCTTCCCAGGCACAGAGAAGGTGCTAGCAAGGAATTATCTGCCTGCCTTTCCCCAGTGCTCTGCAAGCTCTGCAGGACAACATAGAATCTGGGGCTCTGTGCTTTCTTTCCTTCTGAACAAGTGTTACTGTTTTCTGCACAAAAGCGATTCTTGCGAAGCAATGTGAACAGGCAGAGAGAAGGTGCTAGCAGGGAATTCTCTGCCTGCCTTTCCCCAGTGCTCTGCAAGCTCTCCAGGACAACATAGAATCTGGGGCTCTGTGATTTCTTTCCTTCTGAACAAGTGTTACTGTTTTCTGCACAAAAGCGATTTTTGCGAAGCAATGTGAACACTTCTGCTTCCCAGGCACAGAGAAGGTGCTAGCAGGGAATTCTCTGCCTGGCTTTCCACAGTGCTCTGCAAGCTCTCCAGGACAACATAGAATCTGGGGCTCTGTGCTTTCTTTCCTTCTGAACAAGTGTTACTGTTTTCTGCACAAAAGCGATTCTTGCGAAGCAATGTGAACAGGCACAGAGAAGGTGCTAGCAGGGAATTCTCTGCCTGCCTTTCCCCAGTGCTCTGCAAGCTCTCCAGGACAACATAGAATCTGGGGCTCTGTGATTTCTTTCCTTCTGAACAAGTGTTACTGTTTTCTGCACAAAAGCGATTTTTGCGAAGCAATGTGAACACTTCTGCTTCACAGGCACAGAGAAGGTGCTAGCAGGGAATTCTCTGCCTGCCTTTCCCCAGTGCTCTGCAAGCTCTCCAGGACAACATAGAATCTGGGGCTCTGTGCTTTCTTTCCTTCTGAACAAGTGTTACTGTTTTCTGCACAAAAGCGATTCTTGCGAAGCAATGTGAACACTTCTGCTTCCCAGGCACAGAGAAGGTGCTAGCAGGGAATTCTCTGCCTGCCTTTCCCCAGTGCTCTGCAAGCTCTCCAGGACAACATAGAATCTGGGGCTCTGTGATTTCTTTCCTTCTGAACAAGTGTTACTGTTTTCTGCACAAAAGCGATTCTGCGAAGCAATGTGAACACTTCTGCTTCCCAGGCACAGAGAAGGTGCTAGCAAGGAATTCTCTGCCTGCCTTTCCCCAGTGCTCTGCAAGCTCTCCAGGACAACATAGAATGTGGTTCTCTGTGCTTTCTTTCCTTCTGAACAAGTGTTAGTGCTTTCTGCCCAAAAGCGATTCTGCGAAGCAATGTGAACACTTCTGCTTCCCAGGCACAGAGAAGGTGCTAGCAGGGAATTCTCTGCCTGCCTTTCCCCAGTGCTCTGCAAGCTCTCCAGGACAACATAGAATCTGGGGCTCTGTGCTTTCTTTCCTTCTGAACAAGTGTTACTGTTTTCTGCACAAAAGCGATTCTTGCGAAGCAATGTGAACACTTCTGCTTCCCAGGCACAGAGAAGGTGCTAGCAGGGAATTCTCTGCCTGCCTTTCCCTAGTGCTCTGCAAGCTCTCCAGGACAACATAAAATCTGGGGCTCTGTGCTTTCTTTCCTTCTGAACAAGTGTTAGTGTTTTCTGCACAAAAGCGATTCTTGCGAAGCAATGTGAACACTTCTGCTTCCCAGGCACAGAGAAGGTGCTAGCAAGGAATTCTCTGCCTGCCTTTCCCCAGTGCTCTGCAAGCTCTGCAGGACAACATAGAATCTGGGGCTCTGTGCTTTCTTTCGTTCTGAACAAGTGTTACTGTTTTCTGCACAAAAGCGATTCTGCGAAGCAATGTGAACACTTCTGCTTGCAGGCACAAAGAAGGTGCTAGCAGGGAATTCTCTGCCTGCCTTTCCCCAGTGCTCTGCAAGCTCTCCAGGACAACATAGAATCTGGGGCTCTGTGCTTTCTTTCCTTCTGAACAAGTGTTACTGTTTTCTGCACAAAAGCAATTCTTGCGAAGCAATGTGAACAGGCACAGAGAAGGTGCTAGCAGGGAATTCTCTGCCTGCCTTTCCCCAGTGCTCTGCAAGCTCTGCAGGACAACATAGAATCTGGGGCTCTGTGCTTTCTTTCCTTCTGAACAAGTGTTAGTGTTTTCTGCACAAAAGCGATTCTTGCGAAGCAATGTGAACACATCTGCTTGCCAGGCACAGAGAAGGTGCTAGCAGGGAATTCTCTGCCTGCCTTTCCCCAGTGCTCTGCAAGCTCTCCAGGACAACATAAAATCTGGGGCTCTGTGCTTTCTTTCCTTCTGAACAAGTGTTACTGTTTTCTGCACAAATCGATTCTGCGAAGCAATGTGAACAGGCACAGAGAAGGTGCTAGCAGGGAATTCTCTGCCTGCCTTTCCCCAGTGCTCTGCAAGCTCTCCAGGACAACATAGAATCTGGGGCTCTGTGCTTTCTTTCCTTCTGAACAAGTGTTACTGTTTTCTGCACAAAAGCGATTCTGCGAAGCAATGTGAACACTTCTGCTTCCCAGGCACAGAGAAGGTGCTAGCAGGGAATTCTCTGCCTGCCTTTCCCCAGTGCTCTGCAAGCTCTCCAGGACAACATAGAATCTGGGGCTCTGTGCTTTCTTTCCTTCTGAACAAGTGTTACTGTTTTCTGCACAAAAGCAATTCTTGCGAAGCAATGTGAACAGGCACAGAGAAGGTGCTAGCAGGGAATTCTCTGCCTGCCTTTCCCCAGTGCTCTGCAAGCTCTCCAGGACAACATAGAATCTGGGGCTCTGTGCTTTCTTTCCTTCTGAACAAGTGTTACTGTTTTCTGCACAAAAGCGATTCTTGCGAAGCAATGTGAACACATCTGCTTGCCAGGCACAGAGAAGGTGCTAGCAGGGAATTCTCTGCCTGCCTTTCCCCAGTGCTCTGCAAGCTCTCCAGGACAACATAAAATCTGGGGCTCTGTGCTTTCTTTCCTTCTGAACAAGTGTTACTGTTTTCTGCACAAAATCGATTCTGCGAAGCAATGTGAACAGGCACAGAGAAGGTGCTAGCAGGGAATTCTCTGCCTGCCTTTCCCCAGTGCTCTGCAAGCTCTCCAGGACAACATAGAATCTGGGGCTCTGTGCTTTCTTTCCTTCTGAACAAGTGTTACTGTTTTCTGCACAAAAGCGATTCTTGCGAAGCAATGTGAACAGGCACAGAGAAGGTGCTAGCAGGGAATTCTCTGCCTGCCTTTCCCCAGTGCTCTGCAAGCTCTCCAGGACAACATAGAATCTGGGGCTCTGTGCTTTCTCTCCTTCTGAACAAGTGTTACTGTTTTCTGCACAAAAGCGATTCTTGCGAAGCAATGTGAACACTTCTGCTTCCCAGGCACAGAGAAGGTGCTAGCAAGGAATTCTCTGCCTGCCTTTCCCCAGTGCTCTGCAAGCTCTCCAGGACAACATAGAATCTGGGGCTCTGTGCTTTCTCTCCTTCTGAACAAGTGTTACTGTTTTCTGCACAAAAGCGATTCTTGCGAAGCAATGTGAACACTTCTGCTTCCCAGGCACAGAGAAGGTGCTAGCAAGGAATTATCTGCCTGCCTTTCCCCAGTGCTCTGCAAGCTCTGCAGGACAACATAGAATCTGGGGCTCTGTGCTTTCTTTCCTTCTGAACAAGTGTTACTGTTTTCTGCACAAAAGCGATTCTTGCGAAGCAATGTGAACAGGCAGAGAGAAGGTGCTAGCAGGGAATTCTCTGCCTGCCTTTCCCCAGTGCTCTGCAAGCTCTCCAGGACAACATAGAATCTGGGGCTCTGTGATTTCTTTCCTTCTGAACAAGTGTTACTGTTTTCTGCACAAAAGCGATTTTTGCGAAGCAATGTGAACACTTCTGCTTCCCAGGCACAGAGAAGGTGCTAGCAGGGAATTCTCTGCCTGGCTTTCCACAGTGCTCTGCAAGCTCTCCAGGACAACATAGAATCTGGGGCTCTGTGCTTTCTTTCCTTCTGAACAAGTGTTACTGTTTTCTGCACAAAAGCGATTCTTGCGAAGCAATGTGAACAGGCACAGAGAAGGTGCTAGCAGGGAATTCTCTGCCTGCCTTTCCCCAGTGCTCTGCAAGCTCTCCAGGACAACATAGAATCTGGGGCTCTGTGATTTCTTTCCTTCTGAACAAGTGTTACTGTTTTCTGCACAAAAGCGATTTTTGCGAAGCAATGTGAACACTTCTGCTTCACAGGCACAGAGAAGGTGCTAGCAGGGAATTCTCTGCCTGCCTTTCCCCAGTGCTCTGCAAGCTCTCCAGGACAACATAGAATCTGGGGCTCTGTGCTTTCTTTCGTTCTGAACAAGTGTTACTGTTTTCTGCACAAAAGCGATTCTTGCGAAGCAATGTGAACACTTCTGCTTCCCAGGCACAGAGAAGGTGCTAGCAGGGAATTCTCTGCCTGCCTTTCCCCAGTGCTCTGCAAGCTCTCCAGGACAACATAGAATCTGGGGCTCTGTGATTTCTTTCCTTCTGAACAAGTGTTACTGTTTTCTGCACAAAAGCGATTCTGCGAAGCAATGTGAACACTTCTGCTTCCCAGGCACAGAGAAGGTGCTAGCAAGGAATTCTCTGCCTGCCTTTCCCCAGTGCTCTGCAAGCTCTCCAGGACAACATAGAATGTGGTTCTCTGTGCTTTCTTTCCTTCTGAACAAGTGTTAGTGCTTTCTGCCCAAAAGCGATTCTGCGAAGCAATGTGAACACTTCTGCTTCCCAGGCACAGAGAAGGTGCTAGCAGGGAATTCTCTGCCTGCCTTTCCCCAGTGCTCTGCAAGCTCTCCAGGACAACATAGAATCTGGGGCTCTGTGCTTTCTTTCCTTCTGAACAAGTGTTACTGTTTTCTGCACAAAAGCGATTCTTGCGAAGCAATGTGAACACTTCTGCTTCCCAGGCACAGAGAAGGTGCTAGCAGGGAATTCTCTGCCTGCCTTTCCCTAGTGCTCTGCAAGCTCTCCAGGACAACATAAAATCTGGGGCTCTGTGCTTTCTTTCCTTCTGAACAAGTGTTAGTGTTTTCTGCACAAAAGCGATTCTTGCGAAGCAATGTGAACACTTCTGCTTCCCAGGCACAGAGAAGGTGCTAGCAAGGAATTCTCTGCCTGCCTTTCCCCAGTGCTCTGCAAGCTCTGCAGGACAACATAGAATCTGGGGCTCTGTGCTTTCTTTCGTTCTGAACAAGTGTTACTGTTTTCTGCACAAAAGCGATTCTGCGAAGCAATGTGAACACTTCTGCTTGCAGGCACAAAGAAGGTGCTAGCAGGGAATTCTCTGCCTGCCTTTCCCCAGTGCTCTGCAAGCTCTCCAGGACAACATAGAATCTGGGGCTCTGTGCTTTCTTTCCTTCTGAACAAGTGTTACTGTTTTCTGCACAAAAGCAATTCTTGCGAAGCAATGTGAACAGGCACAGAGAAGGTGCTAGCAGGGAATTCTCTGCCTGCCTTTCCCCAGTGCTCTGCAAGCTCTGCAGGACAACATAGAATCTGGGGCTCTGTGCTTTCTTTCCTTCTGAACAAGTGTTAGTGTTTTCTGCACAAAAGCGATTCTTGCGAAGCAATGTGAACACATCTGCTTGCCAGGCACAGAGAAGGTGCTAGCAGGGAATTCTCTGCCTGCCTTTCCCCAGTGCTCTGCAAGCTCTCCAGGACAACATAAAATCTGGGGCTCTGTGCTTTCTTTCCTTCTGAACAAGTGTTACTGTTTTCTGCACAAATCGATTCTGCGAAGCAATGTGAACAGGCACAGAGAAGGTGCTAGCAGGGAATTCTCTGCCTGCCTTTCCCCAGTGCTCTGCAAGCTCTCCAGGACAACATAGAATCTGGGGCTCTGTGCTTTCTTTCCTTCTGAACAAGTGTTACTGTTTTCTGCACAAAAGCGATTCTGCGAAGCAATGTGAACACTTCTGCTTCCCAGGCACAGAGAAGGTGCTAGCAGGGAATTCTCTGCCTGCCTTTCCCCAGTGCTCTGCAAGCTCTCCAGGACAACATAGAATCTGGGGCTCTGTGCTTTCTTTCCTTCTGAACAAGTGTTACTGTTTTCTGCACAAAAGCAATTCTTGCGAAGCAATGTGAACAGGCACAGAGAAGGTGCTAGCAGGGAATTCTCTGCCTGCCTTTCCCCAGTGCTCTGCAAGCTCTCCAGGACAACATAGAATCTGGGGCTCTGTGCTTTCTTTCCTTCTGAACAAGTGTTACTGTTTTCTGCACAAAAGCGATTCTTGCGAAGCAATGTGAACACATCTGCTTGCCAGGCACAGAGAAGGTGCTAGCAGGGAATTCTCTGCCTGCCTTTCCCCAGTGCTCTGCAAGCTCTCCAGGACAACATAAAATCTGGGGCTCTGTGCTTTCTTTCCTTCTGAACAAGTGTTACTGTTTTCTGCACAAAATCGATTCTGCGAAGCAATGTGAACAGGCACAGAGAAGGTGCTAGCAGGGAATTCTCTGCCTGCCTTTCCCCAGTGCTCTGCAAGCTCTCCAGGACAACATAGAATCTGGGGCTCTGTGCTTTCTTTCCTTCTGAACAAGTGTTACTGTTTTCTGCACAAAAGCGATTCTTGCGAAGCAATGTGAACAGGCACAGAGAAGGTGCTAGCAGGGAATTCTCTGCCTGCCTTTCCCCAGTGCTCTGCAAGCTCTGCAGGACAACATAGAATCTGGGGCTCTGTGCTTTCTTTCCTTCTGAACAAGTGTTACTGTTTTCTGCACAAAAGCGATTCTGCGAAGCAATGTGAACAGGCACAGAGAAGGTGCTAGCAGGGAATTCTCTGCCTGCCTTTCCCCAGTGCTCTGCAAGCTCTCCAGGACAACATAAAATCTGGGGCTCTGTGCTTTCTTTCCTTCTGAATAAGTGTAAGTGTTTTCTGCACAAAAGCGATTCTTGCGAAGCAATGTGAACACTTCTGCTTCCCAGGCACAGAGAAGGTGCTAGCAAGGAATTCTCTGCCTGCCTTTCCCCAGTGCTCTGCAAGCTCTCCAGGACAACATAAAATCTGGGGCTCTGTGCTTTCTTTCCTTCTGAACAAGTGTTACTATTTTCTGCACAAAAGCGATTCTGCGAAGCAATGTGAACAGGCACAGAGAAGGTGCTAGCAGGGAATTCTCTGCCTGCCTTTCCCCAGTGCTCTGCAAGCTCTCCAGGACAACATAGGATCTGGGGCTCTGTGCTTTCTTTCGTTCTGAACGAGTGTTATTGTTTCCTGCACAAAAGCGATTCTTGCGAAGCAATGTGAACACATCTGCTTGCCAGGCACAGAGAAGGTGCTAGCAGGGAATTCTCTGCCTGCCTTTCCCCAGTGCTCTGCAAGCTCTCCAGGACAACATAAAATCTGGGGCTCTGTGCTTTCTTTCCTTCTGAACAAGTGTTACTGTTTTCTGCACAAAAGCGATTCTTGCGAAGCAATGTGAACACTTCTGCTTCCCAGGCACAGAGAAGGTGCTAGCAGGGAATTCTCTGCCTGGCTTTCCACAGTGCTCTGCAAGCTCTCCAGGACAACATAAAATCTGGGGCTCTGTGCTTTCTTTCCTTCTGAACAAGTGTTACTGTTTTCTGCACAAAAGCGATTCTTGCGAAGAAATGTGAACACTTCTGCTTCCCAGGCACAGAGAAGGTGCTAGCAAGGAATTCTCTGCCTGCCTTTCCCCAGTGCTCTGCAAGCTCTGCAGGACAACATAGAATCTGGGGCTCTGTGCTTTCTTTCGTTCTGAACAAGTGTTACTGTTTTCTGCACAAAAGCGATTCTGCGAAGCAATGTGAACACTTCTGCTTCCCAGTCACAGAGAAGGTGCTAGCAGGGAATTCTCTGCCTGCCTTTCCCCAGTGCTCTGCAAGCTCTCCAGGACAACATAGAATCTGGGGCTCTGTGCTTTCTTTCCTTCTGAACAAGTGTTACTGTTTTCTGCACAAAACCGATTCTGCGAAGCAATGTGAGCAGGCACAGAGAAGGTGCTAGCAGGGAATTCTCTGCCTGCCTTTCCCCAGTGCTCTGCAAGCTCTGCAGGACAACATAGAATCTGGGGCTCTGTGCTTTCTTTCCTTCTGAACAAGTGTTAGTGTTTTCTGCACAAAAGCGATTCTTGCGAAGCAATGTGAACACTTCTGCTTCCCAGGCACAGAGAAGGTGCTAGCAAGGAATTCTCTGCCTGCCTTTCCCCAGTGCTCTGCAAGCTCTCCAGGACAACATAGAATCTGGGGCTCTGTGCTTTCTCTCCTTCTGAACAAGTGTTACTGTTTTCTGCACAAAAGCGATTCTGCGAAGCAATGTGAACACTTCTGCTTCCCAGGCACAGAGAAGGTGCTAGCAAGGAATTCTCTGCCTGCCTTTCCCCAGTGCTCTGCAAGCTCTGCAGGACAACATAGAATCTGGGGCTCTGTGCTTTCTTTCCTTCTGAACAAGTGTTACTGTTTTCTGCACAAAAGCGATTCTTGCGAAGCAATGTGAACAGGCAGAGAGAAGGTGCTAGCAGGGAATTCTCTGCCTGCCTTTCCCCAGTGCTCTGCAAGCTCTCCAGGACAACATAGAATCTGGGGCTCTGTGATTTCTTTCCTTCTGAACAAGTGTTACTGTTTTCTGCACAAAAGCGATTTTTGCGAAGCAATGTGAACACTTCTGCTTCCCAGGCACAGAGAAGGTGCTAGCAGGGAATTCTCTGCCTGGCTTTCCACAGTGCTCTGCAAGCTCTGCAGGACAACATAGAATCTGGGGCTCTGTGCTTTCTTTCCTTCTGAATAAGTGTTACTGTTTTCTGCACAAAAGCGATTCTTGCGAAGCAATGTGAACAGGCACAGAGAGGGCGCTAGCAGGGAATTCTCTGCCTGCCTTTCCCCAGTGCTCTGCAAGCTCTCCAGGACAACATAGAATCTGGGGCTCTGTGATTTCTTTCCTTCTGAACAAGTGTTACTGTTTTCTGCACAAAAGCGATTTTTGCGAAGCAATGTGAACACTTCTGCTTCCCAGGCACAGAGAAGGTGCTAGCAGGGAATTCTCTGCCTGCCTTTCCCCAGTGCTCTGCAAGCTCTCCAGGACAACATAGAATCTGGGGCTCTGTGCTTTCTTTCCTTCTGAAGAAGTGTTACTGTTTTCTGCACAAAAGCGATTCTTGCGAAGCAATGTGAACACTTCTGCTTCCCAGGCACAGAGAAGGTGCTAGCAGGGAATTCTCTGCCTGCCTTTCCCCAGTGCTCTGCAAGCTCTCCAGGACAACATAGAATCTGGGGCTCTGTGCTTTCTTTCCTTCTGAACAAGTGTTACTGTTTTCTGCACAAAAGCGATTCTGCGAAGCAATGTGAACACTTCTGCTTCCCAGGCACAGAGAAGGTGCTAGCAAGGAATTCTCTGCCTGCCTTTCCCCAGTGCTCTGCAAGCTCTCCAGGACAACATAGAATGTGGTTCTCTGTGCTTTCTTTCCTTCTGAACAAGTGTTAGTGCTTTCTGCCCAAAAGCGATTCTGCGAAGCAATGTGAACACTTCTGCTTCCCAGGCACAGAGAAGGTGCTAGCAGGGAATTCTCTGCCTGCCTTTCCCCAGTGCTCTGCAAGCTCTCCAGGACAACATAGAATCTGGGGCTCTGTGCTTTCTTTCCTTCTGAACAAGTGTTACTGTTTTCTGCACAAAAGCGATTTTTGCGAAGCAATGTGAACACTTCTGCTTCCCAGGCACAGAGAAGGTGCTAGCAGGGAATTCTCTGCCTGCCTTTCCCTAGTGCTCTGCAAGCTCTCCAGGACAACATAAAATCTGGGGCTCTGTGCTTTCTTTCCTTCTGAACAAGTGTTAGTGTTTTCTGCACAAAAGCGATTCTTGCGAAGCAATGTGAACACTTCTGCTTCCCAGGCACAGAGAAGGTGCTAGCAAGGAATTCTCTGCCTGCCTTTCCCCAGTGCTCTGCAAGCTCTGCAGGACAACATAGAATCTGGGGCTCTGTGCTTTCTTTCGTTCTGAACAAGTGTTACTGTTTTCTGCACAAAAGCGATTCTGCGAAGCAATGTGAACACTTCTGCTTCCCAGGCACAGAGAAGGTGCTAGCAGGGAATTCTCTGCCTGCCTTTCCCCAGTGCTCTGCAAGCTCTCCAGGACAACATAGAATCTGGGGCTCTGTGCTTTCTTTCCTTCTGAACAAGTGTTACTGTTTTCTGCACAAAAGCAATTCTTGCGAAGCAATGTGAACAGGCACAGAGAAGGTGCTAGCAGGGAATTCTCTGCCTGCCTTTCCCCAGTGCTCTGCAAGCTCTCCAGGACAACATAGAATCTGGGGCTCTGTGCTTTCTTTCCTTCTGAACAAGTGTTAGTGTTTTCTGCACAAAAGCGATTCTTGCGAAGCAATGTGAACACATCTGCTTGCCAGGCACAGAGAAGGTGCTAGCAGGGAATTCTCTGCCTGCCTTTCCCCAGTGCTCTGCAAGCTCTCCAGGACAACATAAAATCTGGGGCTCTGTGCTTTCTTTCCTTCTGAACAAGTGTTACTGTTTTCTGCACAAATCGATTCTGCGAAGCAATGTGAACAGGCACAGAGAAGGTGCTAGCAGGGAATTCTCTGCCTGCCTTTCCCCAGTGCTCTGCAAGCTCTCCAGGACAACATAGAATCTGGGGCTCTGTGCTTTCTTTCCTTCTGAACAAGTGTTACTGTTTTCTGCACAAAAGCGATTCTTGCGAAGCAATGTGAACAGGCACAGAGAAGGTGCTAGCAGGGAATTCTCTGCCTGCCTTTCCCCAGTGCTCTGCAAGCTCTCCAGGACAACATAAAATCTGGGGCTCTGTGCTTTCTTTCCTTCTGAACAAGTGTTACTGTTTTCTGCACAAAAGCGATTTTTGCGAAGCAATGTGAACACTTTTGCATCCCAGGCACAGAGAAGGTGCTAGCAAGGAATTCTCTGCCTGCCTTTCCCCAGTGCTCTGCAAGCTCTCCAGGACAACATAAAATCTGGGGCTCTGTGCTTTCTTTCCTTCTGAATAAGTGTAAGTGTTTTCTGCACAAAAGCGATTCTTGCGAAGCAATGTGAACACTTCTGCTTCCCAGGCACAGAGAAGGTGCTAGCAAGGAATTCTCTGCCTGCCTTTCCCCAGTGCTCTGCAAGCTCTCCAGGACAACATAAAATCTGGGGCTCTGTGCTTTCTTTCCTTCTGAACAAGTGTTACTGTTTTCTGCACAAAAGCGATTCTGCGAAGCAATGTGAACAGGCACAGAGAAGGTGCTAGCAAGGAATTCTCTGCCTGCCTTTCCCCAGTGCTCTGCAAGCTCTCCAGGACAACATAGAATCTGGGGCTCTGTGCTTTCTTTCGTTCTGAACGAGTGTTATTGTTTCCTGCACAAAAGCGATTCTTGCGAAGCAATGTGAACACATCTGCTTGCCAGGCACAGAGAAGGTGCTAGCAGGGAATTCTCTGCCTGCCTTTCCCCAGTGCTCTGCAAGCTCTCCAGGACAACATAAAATCTGGGGCTCTGTGCTTTCTTTCCTTCTGAACAAGTGTTACTGTTTTCTGCACAAAAGCGATTCTTGCGAAGCAATGTGAACACTTCTGCTTCCCAGGCACAGAGAAGGTGCTAGCAGGGAATTCTCTGCCTGGCTTTCCACAGTGCTCTGCAAGCTCTCCAGGACAACATAAAATCTGGGGCTCTGTGCTTTCTTTCCTTCTGAACAAGTGTTACTGTTTTCTGCACAAAAGCGATTCTTGCGAAGAAATGTGAACACTTCTGCTTCCCAGGCACAGAGAAGGTGCTAGCAAGGAATTCTCTGCCTGCCTTTCCCCAGTGCTCTGCAAGCTCTGCAGGACAACATAGAATCTGGGACTCTGTGCTTTCTTTCCTTCTGAACAAGTGTTACTGTTTTCTGCACAAAAGCGATTCTGCGAAGCAATGTGAACACTTCTGCTTCCCAGTCACAGAGAAGGTGCTAGCAGGGAATTCTCTACCTGCCTTTCCCCAGTGCTCTGCAAGCTCTCCAGGACAACATAGAATCTGGGGCTCTGTGCTTTCTTTCCTTCTGAACAAGTGTTACTGTTTTCTGCACAAAACCGATTCTGCGAAGCAATGTGAACAGGCACAGAGAAGGTGCTAGCAGGGAATTCTCTGCCTGCCTTTCCCCAGTGCTCTGCAAGCTCTCCAGGACAACATAGAATCTGGGGCTCTGTGCTTTCTTTCCTTCTGAACAAGTGTTACTGTTTTCTGCACAAAAGCGATTCTGCGAAGCAATGTGAACACTTCTGCTTCCCAGGCACAGAGAAGGTGCTAGCAGGGAATTCTCTGCCTGCCTTTCCCCAGTGCTCTGCAAGCTCTCCAGGACAACATAGAATCTGGGGCTCTGTGCTTTCTTTCCTTCTGAACAAGTGTTACTGTTTTCTGCACAAAAGCGATTTTTGCGAAGCAATGTGAACACTTCTGCTTCCCAGGCACAGAGAAGGTGCTAGCAAGGAATTCTCTGCCTGCCTTTCCCCAGTGCTCTGCAAGCTCTCCAGGACAACATAGAATCTGGGGCTCTGTGCTTTCTCTCCTTCTGAACAAGTGTTACTGTTTTCTGCACAAAAGCGATTCTGCGAAGCAATGTGAACACTTCTGCTTCCCAGGCACAGAGAAGGTGCTAGCAAGGAATTCTCTGCCTGCCTTTCCCCAGTGCTCTGCAAGCTCTGCAGGACAACATAGAATCTGGGGCTCTGTGCTTTCTTTCCTTCTGAACAAGTGTTACTGTTTTCTGCACAAAAGCGATTCTGCGAAGCAATGTGAACAGGCACAGAGAAGGTGCTAGCAGGGAATTCTCTGCCTGCCTTTCCCCAGTGCTCTGCAAGCTCTCCTGGACAACATAGAATCTGGGGCTCTGTGCTTTCTTTCCTACTGAACAAGTGTTACTGTTTTCTGCACAAAAGCGATTCTGCGAAGAACTGTGAACACTTCTGCTTCCCAGGCACAGAGAAGGTGCTAGCAGGGAATTCTCTGCCTGCCTTTCCCCAGTGCTCTGCAAGCTCTCCAGGACAACATAGAATCTGGGGCTCTGTGCTTTCTTTCCTTCTGAACAAGTGTTAGTGTTTTCTGCACAAAAGCGATTTTTGCGAAGCAATGTGAACACTTCTGCTTCCCAGGCACAGAGAAGGTGCTAGCAAGGAATTCTCTGCCTGCCTTTCCCCAGTGCTCTGCAAGCTCTGCAGGACAACATAGAATCTGGGACTCTGTGCTTTCTTTCCTTCTGAACAAGTGTTACTGTTTTCTGCACAAAAGCGATTCTGCGAAGCAATGTGAACACTTCTGCTTCCCAGTCACAGAGAAGGTGCTAGCAGGGAATTCTCTGCCTGCCTTTCCCCAGTGCTCTGCAAGCTCTCCAGGACAACATAGAATCTGGGGCTCTGTGCTTTCTTTCCTTCTGAACAAGTGTTACTGTTTTCTGCACAAAACCGATTCTGCGAAGCAATGTGAACAGGCACAGAGAAGGTGCTAGCAGGGAATTCTCTGCCTGCCTTTCCCCAGTGCTCTGCAAGCTCTCCAGGACAACATAGAATCTGGGGCTCTGTGCTTTCTTTCCTTCTGAACAAGTGTTACTGTTTTCTGCACAAAAGCGATTCTGCGAAGCAATGTGAACACTTCTGCTTCCCAGGCACAGAGAAGGTGCTAGCAGGGAATTCTCTGCCTGCCTTTCCCCAGTGCTCTGCAAGCTCTCCAGGACAACATAGAATCTGGGGCTCTGTGCTTTCTTTCCTTCTGAACAAGTGTTACTGTTTTCTGCACAAAAGCGATTTTTGCGAAGCAATGTGAACACTTCTGCTTCCCAGGCACAGAGAAGGTGCTAGCAAGGAATTCTCTGCCTGCCTTTCCCCAGTGCTCTGCAAGCTCTCCAGGACAACATAGAATCTGGGGCTCTGTGCTTTCTCTCCTTCTGAACAAGTGTTACTGTTTTCTGCACAAAAGCGATTCTGCGAAGCAATGTGAACACTTCTGCTTCCCAGGCACAGAGAAGGTGCTAGCAAGGAATTCTCTGCCTGCCTTTCCCCAGTGCTCTGCAAGCTCTGCAGGACAACATAGAATCTGGGGCTCTGTGCTTTCTTTCCTTCTGAACAAGTGTTACTGTTTTCTGCACAAAAGCGATTTTTGCGAAGCAATGTGAACACTTCTGCTTCCCAGGCACAGAGAAGGTGCTAGCAGGGAATTCTCTGCCTGCCTTTCCCCAGTGCTCTGCAAGCTCTCCAGGACAACATAAAATCTGGGGCTCTGTGCTTTCTTTCCTTCTGAACAAGTGTTACTGTTTTCTGCACAAAAGCGATTCTGCGAAGCAATGTGAACACTTCTGCTTCCCAGGCACAGAGAAGGTGCTAGCAGGGAATTCTCTGCCTGCCTTTCCCCAGTGCTCTGCAAGCTCTCCAGGACAACATAGAATCTGGGACTCTGTGCTTTCTTTCCTTCTGAACAAGTGTTACTGTTTTCTGCACAAAAGCGATTCTGCGAAGCAATGTGAACAGGCACAGAGAAGGTGCTAGCAGGGAATTCTCTGCCTGCCTTTCCCCAGTGCTCTGCAAGCTCTCCAGGACAACATAGAATCTGGGGCTCTGTGATTTCTTTCCTTCTGAACAAGTGTTACTGTTTTCTGCACAAAAGCGATTCTTGCGAAGCAATGTGAACACTTCTGCTTCCCAGGCACAGAGAAGGTGCTAGCAGGGAATTCTCTGCCTGCCTTTCCCCAGTGCTCTGCAAGCTCTCCAGGACAACATAGAATCTGGGGCTCTGTGCTTTCTTTCCTTCTGAACAAGTGTTACTGTTTTCTGCACAAAAGCGATTCTTGCGAAGCAATGTGAACACTTCTGCTTCCCAGGCACAGAGAAGGTGCTAGCAGGGAATTCTCTGCCTGCCTATCCCCAGTGCTCTGCAAGCTCTCCAGGACAACATAGAATCTGGGGCTCTGTGCTTTCTTTCGTTCTGAACAAGTGTTAGTGTTTTCTGCCCAAAAGCGATTCTTGCGAAGCAATGTGAACACTTCTGCTTCCCAGGCACAGAGAAGGTGCTAGCAGGGAATTCTCTGCCTGCCTTTCCCCAGTGCTCTGCAAGCTCTGCAGGACAACATAGAATCTGGGGCTCTGTGCTTTCTTTCGTTCTGAACAAGTGTTACTGTTTTCTGCACAAAAGCGATTCTGCGAAGCAATGTGAACACTTCTGCTTCCCAGGCACAGAGAAGGTGCTAGCAGGGAATTCTCTGCCTGCCTTTCCCCAGTGCTCTGCAAGCTCTCCAGGACAACATAGAATCTGGGGCTCTGTGCTTTCTTTCCTTCTGAACAAGTGTTACTGTTTTCTGCACAAAAGCGATTCTGCGAAGCAATGTGAACAGGCACAGAGAAGGTGCTAGCAGGGAATTCTCTGCCTGCCTTTCCCCAGTGCTCTGCAAGCTCTCCAGGACAACATAGAATCTGGGGCTCTGTGCTTTCTTTCCTTCTGAACAAGTGTTACTGTTTTCTGCACAAAAGCGATTCTGCGAAGCAATGTGAACACTTCTGCTTCCCAGGCACAGAGAAGGTGCTAGCAGGGAATTCTCTGCCTGCCTTTCCCCAGTGCTCTGCAAGCTCTCCAGGACAACATAGAATCTGGGGCTCTGTGCTTTCTTTCCTTCTGAACAAGTGTTACTGTTTTCTGCACAAAAGCGATTCTGCGAAGCAATGTGAACAGGCACAGAGAAGGTGCTAGCAGGGAATTCTCTGCCTGCCTTTCCCCAGTGCTCTGCAAGCTCTCCAGGACAACATAAAATCTGGGGCTCTGTGCTTTCTTTCCTTCTGAACAAGTGTTAGTGTTTTCTGCACAAAAGCGATGTTTGCGAAGCAATGTGAACACTTCTGCTTCCCAGGCACAGAGAAGGTGCTAGCAGGGAATTCTCTGCCTGCCTTTCCCCAGTGCTCTGCAAGCTCTCCAGGACAACATAGAATCTGGGGCTCTGTGCTTTCTTTCCTTCTGAACAAGTGTTACTGTTTTCTGCACAAAAGCGATTCTGCGAAGCAATGTGAACAGGCACAGAGAAGGTGCTAGCAGGGAATTCTCTGCCTGCCTTTCCCCAGTGCTCTGCAAGCTCTCCAGGACAACATAAAATCTGGGGCTCTGTGCTTTCTTTCCTTCTGAACAAGTGTTAGTGTTTTCTGCACAAAAGCGATTTTTGCGAAGCAATGTGAACACTTCTGCTTCCCAGGCACAGAGAAGGTGCTAGCAGGGAATTCTCTGCCTGCCTTTCCCCAGTGCTCTGCAAGCTCTCCAGGACAACATAAAATCTGGGGCTCTGTGCTTTTTTCCTTATGAACAATTGTTACTGTTTTCTGCACAAAAGCGATTCTTGCGAAGCAATGTGAACACTTCTGCTTCCCAGGCACAGAGAAGGTGCTAGCAGGGAATTCTCTGCCTGCCTTTCCCCAGTGCTCTGCAAGCTCTCCAGGACAACATAGAATCTGGGGCTCTGTGCTTTCTCTCCTTCTGAACAAGTGTTACTGTTTTCTGCACAAAAGCGATTTTTGCGAAGCAATGTGAACACTTCTGCTTCCCAGGCACAGAGAAGGTGCTAGCAGGGAATTCTCTGCCTGCCTTTCCCCAGTGCTCTGCAAGCTCTCCAGGACAACATAGAATCTGGGGCTCTGTGCTTTCTTTCCTTCTGAACAAGTGTTACTGTTTTCTGCACAAAAGCGATTTTTGCGAAGCAATGTGAACACTTCTGCTTCCCAGGCACAGAGAAGGTGCTAGCAAGGAATTCTCTGCCTGCCTTTCCCCAGTGCTCTGCAAGCTCTCCAGGACAACATAGAATCTGGGGCTCTGTGCTTTCTCTCCTTCTGAACAAGTGTTACTGTTTTCTGCACAAAAGCGATTCTGCGAAGCAATGTGAACACTTCTGCTTCCCAGGCACAGAGAAGGTGCTAGCAAGGAATTCTCTGCCTGCCTTTCCCCAGTGCTCTGCAAGCTCTGCAGGACAACATAGAATCTGGGGCTCTGTGCTTTCTTTCCTTCTGAACAAGTGTTACTGTTTTCTGCACAAAAGCGATTTTTGCGAAGCAATGTGAACACTTCTGCTTCCCAGGCACAGAGAAGGTGCTAGCAGGGAATTCTCTGCCTGCCTTTCCCCAGTGCTCTGCAAGCTCTCCAGGACAACATAAAATCTGGGGCTCTGTGCTTTCTTTCCTTCTGAACAAGTGTTACTGTTTTCTGCACAAAAGCGATTCTGCGAAGCAATGTGAACACTTCTGCTTCCCAGGCACAGAGAAGGTGCTAGCAGGGAATTCTCTGCCTGCCTTTCCCCAGTGCTCTGCAAGCTCTCCAGGACAACATAGAATCTGGGGCTCTGTGATTTCTTTCCTTCTGAACAAGTGTTACTGTTTTCTGCACAAAAGCGATTCTGCGAAGCAATGTGAACAGGCACAGAGAAGGTGCTAGCAGGGAATTCTCTGCCTGCCTTTCCCCAGTGCTCTGCAAGCTCTCCAGGACAACATAGAATCTGGGGCTCTGTGATTTCTTTCCTTCTGAACAAGTGTTACTGTTTTCTGCACAAAAGCGATTCTTGCGAAGCAATGTGAACACTTCTGCTTCCCAGGCACAGAGAAGGTGCTAGCAGGGAATTCTCTGCCTGCCTTTCCCCAGTGCTCTGCAAGCTCTCCAGGACAACATAGAATCTGGGGCTCTGTGCTTTCTTTCCTTCTGAACAAGTGTTACTGTTTTCTGCACAAAAGCGATTCTTGCGAAGCAATGTGAACACTTCTGCTTCCCAGGCACAGAGAAGGTGCTAGCAGGGAATTCTCTGCCTGCCTATCCCCAGTGCTCTGCAAGCTCTCCAGGACAACATAGAATCTGGGGCTCTGTGCTTTCTTTCGTTCTGAACAAGTGTTAGTGTTTTCTGCCCAAAAGCGATTCTTGCGAAGCAATGTGAACACTGCTGCTTCCCAGGCACAGAGAAGGTGCTAGCAGGGAATTCTCTGCCTGCCTTTCCCCAGTGCTCTGCAAGCTCTGCAGGACAACATAGAATCTGGGGCTCTGTGCTTTCTTTCGTTCTGAACAAGTGTTACTGTTTTCTGCACAAAAGCGATTCTGCGAAGCAATGTGAACACTTCTGCTTCCCAGGCACAGAGAAGGTGCTAGCAGGGAATTCTCTGCCTGCCTTTCCCCAGTGCTCTGCAAGCTCTCCAGGACAACATAGAATCTGGGGCTCTGTGCTTTCTTTCCTTCTGAACAAGTGTTACTGTTTTCTGCACAAAAGCGATTCTGCGAAGCAATGTGAACAGGCACAGAGAAGGTGCTAGCAGGGAATTCTCTGCCTGCCTTTCCCCAGTGCTCTGCAAGCTCTCCAGGACAACATAGAATCTGGGGCTCTGTGCTTTCTTTCCTTCTGAACAAGTGTTACTGTTTTCTGCACAAAAGCGATTCTGCGAAGCAATGTGAACACTTCTGCTTCCCAGGCACAGAGAAGGTGCTAGCAGGGAATTCTCTGCCTGCCTTTCCCCAGTGCTCTGCAAGCTCTCCAGGACAACATAGAATCTGGGGCTCTGTGCTTTCTTTCCTTCTGAACAAGTGTTACTGTTTTCTGCACAAAAGCGATTCTGCGAAGCAATGTGAACAGGCACAGAGAAGGTGCTAGCAGGGAATTCTCTGCCTGCCTTTCCCCAGTGCTCTGCAAGCTCTCCAGGACAACATAAAATCTGGGGCTCTGTGCTTTCTTTCCTTCTGAACAAGTGTTAGTGTTTTCTGCACAAAAGCGATGTTTGCGAAGCAATGTGAACACTTCTGCTTCCCAGGCACAGAGAAGGTGCTAGCAGGGAATTCTCTGCCTGCCTTTCCCCAGTGCTCTGCAAGCTCTCCAGGACAACATAGAATCTGGGGCTCTGTGCTTTCTTTCCTTCTGAACAAGTGTTACTGTTTTCTGCACAAAAGCGATTCTGCGAAGCAATGTGAACAGGCACAGAGAAGGTGCTAGCAGGGAATTCTCTGCCTGCCTTTCCCCAGTGCTCTGCAAGCTCTCCAGGACAACATAAAATCTGGGGCTCTGTGCTTTCTTTCCTTCTGAACAAGTGTTAGTGTTTTCTGCACAAAAGCGATTTTTGCGAAGCAATGTGAACACTTCTGCTTCCCAGGCACAGAGAAGGTGCTAGCAGGGAATTCTCTGCCTGCCTTTCCCCAGTGCTCTGCAAGCTCTCCAGGACAACATAAAATCTGGGGCTCTGTGCTTTTTTCCTTATGAACAATTGTTACTGTTTTCTGCACAAAAGCGATTCTTGCGAAGCAATGTGAACACTTCTGCTTCCCAGGCACAGAGAAGGTGCTAGCAGGGAATTCTCTGCCTGCCTTTCCCCAGTGCTCTGCAAGCTCTCCAGGACAACATAGAATCTGGGGCTCTGTGCTTTCTTTCCTTCTGAACAAGTGTTACTGTTTTCTGCACAAAAGCGATTTTTGCGAAGCAATGTGAACACTTCTGCTTCCCAGGCACAGAGAAGGTGCTAGCAGGGAATTCTCTGCCTGCCTTTCCCCAGTGCTCTGCAAGCTCTCCAGGACAACATAGAATCTGGGGCTCTGTGATTTCTTTCCTTCTGAACAAGTGTTACTGTTTTCTGCACAAAAGCGATTCTTGCGAAGCAATGTGAACACTTCTGCTTCCCAGGCACAGAGAAGGTGCTAGCAAGGAATTCTCTGCCTGCCTTTCCCCAGTGCTCTGCAAGCTCTGCAGGACAACATAGAATCTGGGGCTCTGTGCTTTCTTTCCTTCTGAACAAGTGTTAGTGTTTTCTGCACAAAAGCGATTCTTGCGAAGCATTGTGAACACTTCTGCTTCCCAGGCACAGAGAAGGTGCTATCAGGGAATTCTCTGCCTGGATTTCCCCAGTGCTCTGCAAGCTCTCCAGGACAACATAGAATCTGGGGCTCTGTGCTTTCTTTCCTTCTGAACAAGTGTTACTGTTTTCTGCACAAAAGCGATTCTGCGAAGCAATGTGAACAGGCACAGAGAAGGTGCTAGCAGGGAATTCTCTGCCTGCCTTTCCCCAGTGCTCTGCAAGCTCTCCAGGACAACATAGAATCTGGGGCTCTGTGCTTTCTTTCCTTCTGAACAAGTGTTACTGTTTTCTGCACAAAAGCGATTCTGCGAAGCAATGTGAACACTTCTGCTTCCCAGGCACAGAGAAGGTGCTAGCAGGGAATTCTCTGCCTGCCTTTCCCCAGTGCTCTGCAAGCTCTCCAGGACAACATAGAATCTGGGGCTCTGTGCTTTCTTTCCTTCTGAACAAGTGTTACTGTTTTCTGCACAAAAGCGATTTTTGCGAAGCAATGTGAACACTTCTGCTTCCCAGGCACAGAGAAGGTGCTAGCAAGGAATTCTCTGCCTGCCTTTCCCCAGTGCTCCTGCAAGCTCTCCAGGACAACATAGAATCTGGGGCTCTGTGCTTTCTCTCCTTCTGAACAAGTGTTACTGTTTTCTGCACAAAAGCGATTCTGCGAAGCAATGTGAACACTTCTGCTTCCCAGGCACAGAGAAGGTGCTAGCAAGGAATTCTCTGCCTGCCTTTCCCCAGTGCTCTGCAAGCTCTGCAGGACAACATAGAATCTGGGGCTCTGTGCTTTCTTTCCTTCTGAACAAGTGTTACTGTTTTCTGCACAAAAGCGATTCTGCGAAGCAATGTGAACAGGCACAGAGAAGGTGCTAGCAGGGAATTCTCTGCCTGCCTTTCCCCAGTGCTCTGCAAGCTCTCCAGGACAACATAGAATCTGGGGCTCTGTGCTTTCTTTCCTTCTGAACAAGTGTTACTGTTTTCTGCACAAAAGCGATTCTTGCGAAGCAATGTGAACACTTCTGCTTCCCAGGCACAGAGAAGGTGCTAGCAGGGAATTCTCTGCCTGCCTTTCCCCAGTGCTCTGCAAGCTCTCCAGGACAACATAGAATCTGGGGCTCTGTGCTTTCTTTCCTACTGAACAAGTGTTACTGTTTTCTGCACAAAAGCGATTCTGCGAAGCAATGTGAACACTTCTGCTTCCCAGGCACAGAGAAGGTGCTAGCAGGGAATTCTCTGCCTGCCTTTCCCCAGTGCTCTGCAAGCTCTCCAGGACAACATAGAATCTGGGGCTCTGTGCTTTCTTTCCTTCTTAATAAGTGTAAGTGTTTTCTGCACAAAAGCGATTCTTGCGAAGCAATGTGAACACTTCTGCTTCCCAGGCACAGAGAAGGTGCTAGCAAGGAATTCTCTGCCTGCCTTTCCCCAGTGCTCTGCAAGCTCTCCAGGACAACATAGAATCTGGTTCTCTGTGCTTTCTTTCCTTCTGAACAAGTGTTAGTGTTTTCTGCACAAAAGCGATTTTTGCGAAGCAATGTGAACACTTCTGCTTCCCAGGCACAGAGAAGGTGCTAGCAGGGAATTCTCTGCCTGCCTTTCCCCAGTGCTCTGCAAGCTCTCCAGGACAACATAAAATCTGGGGCTCTGTGCTTTCTTTCCTTCTGAACAAGTGTTACTGTTTTCTGCACAAAAGCGATTCTGCGAAGCAATGTGAACACTTCTGCTTCCCAGGCACAGAGAAGGTGCTAGCAGGGAATTCTCTGCCTGCCTTTCCCCAGTGCTCTGCAAGCTCTCCAGGACAACATAGAATCTGGGGCTCTGTGATTTCTTTCCTTCTGAACAAGTGTTACTGTTTTCTGCACAAAAGCGATTTTTGCGAAGCAATGTGAACACTTCTGCTTCCCAGGCACAGAGAAGGTGCTAGCAGGGAATTCTCTGCCTGCCTTTCCCCAGTGCTCTGCAAGCTCTGCAGGACAACATAGAATCTGGGGCTCTGTGCTTTCTTTCCTTCTGAACAAGTGTTACTGTTTTCTGCACAAAAGCGATTCTTGCGAAGCAATGTGAACACTTCTGCTTCCCAGGCACAGAGAAGGTGCTAGCAGGGAATTCTCTGCCTGCCTATCCCCAGTGCTCTGCAAGCTCTCCAGGACAACATAGAATCTGGGGCTCTGTGCTTTCTTTCGTTCTGAACAAGTGTTAGTGTTTTCTGCCCAAAAGCGATTCTTGCGAAGCAATGTGAACACTTCTGCTTCCCAGGCACAGAGAAGGTGCTAGCAAGGAATTCTCTGCCTGCCTTTCCCCAGTGCTCTGCAAGCTCTGCAGGACAACATAGAATCTGGGGCTCTGTGCTTTCTTTCCTTCTGAACAAGTGTTACTGTTTTCTGCACAAAAGCGATTCTTGCGAAGCAATGTGAACAGGCAGAGAGAAGGTGCTAGCAGGGAATTCTCTGCCTGCCTTTCCCCAGTGCTCTGCAAGCTCTCCAGGACAACATAGAATCTGGGGCTCTGTGATTTCTTTCCTTCTGAACAAGTGTTACTGTTTTCTGCACAAAAGCGATTTTTGCGAAGCAATGTGAACACTTCTGCTTCCCAGGCACAGAGAAGGTGCTAGCAGGGAATTCTCTGCCTGGCTTTCCACAGTGCTCTGCAAGCTCTCCAGGACAACATAGAATCTGGGGCTCTGTGCTTTCTTTCCTTCTGAACAAGTGTTACTGTTTTCTGCACAAAAGCGATTCTTGCGAAGCAATGTGAACAGGCACAGAGAAGGTGCTAGCAGGGAATTCTCTGCCTGCCTTTCCCCAGTGCTCTGCAAGCTCTCCAGGACAACATAGAATCTGGGGCTCTGTGCTTTCTTTCGTTCTGAACAAGTGTTACTGTTTTCTGCACAAAAGCGATTCTGCGAAGCAATGTGAACACTTCTGCTTCCCAGGCACAGAGAAGGTGCTAGCAGGGAATTCTCTGCCTGCCTTTCCCCAGTGCTCTGCAAGCTCTCCAGGACAACATAGAATCTGGGGCTCTGTGCTTTCTTTCCTTCTGAACAAGTGTTACTGTTTTCTGCACAAAAGCGATTTTTGCGAAGCAATGTGAACACTTCTGCTTCCCAGGCACAGAGAAGGTGCTAGCAAGGAATTCTCTGCCTGCCTTTCCCCAGTGCTCCTGCAAGCTCTCCAGGACAACATAGAATCTGGGGCTCTGTGCTTTCTCTCCTTCTGAACAAGTGTTACTGTTTTCTGCACAAAAGCGATTCTGCGAAGCAATGTGAACACTTCTGCTTCCCAGGCACAGAGAAGGTGCTAGCAAGGAATTCTCTGCCTGCCTTTCCCCAGTGCTCTGCAAGCTCTGCAGGACAACATAGAATCTGGGGCTCTGTGCTTTCTTTCCTTCTGAACAAGTGTTACTGTTTTCTGCACAAAAGCGATTCTGCGAAGCAATGTGAACAGGCACAGAGAAGGTGCTAGCAGGGAATTCTCTGCCTGCCTTTCCCCAGTGCTCTGCAAGCTCTCCAGGACAACATAGAATCTGGGGCTCTGTGCTTTCTTTCCTTCTGAACAAGTGTTACTGTTTTCTGCACAAAAGCGATTCTTGCGAAGCAATGTGAACACTTCTGCTTCCCAGGCACAGAGAAGGTGCTAGCAGGGAATTCTCTGCCTGCCTTTCCCCAGTGCTCTGCAAGCTCTCCAGGACAACATAGAATCTGGGGCTCTGTGCTTTCTTTCCTACTGAACAAGTGTTACTGTTTTCTGCACAAAAGCGATTCTGCGAAGCAATGTGAACACTTCTGCTTCCCAGGCACAGAGAAGGTGCTAGCAGGGAATTCTCTGCCTGCCTTTCCCCAGTGCTCTGCAAGCTCTCCAGGACAACATAGAATCTGGGGCTCTGTGCTTTCTTTCCTTCTGAACAAGTGTTACTGTTTTCTGCACAAAAGCGATTCTTGCGAAGCAATGTGAACACTTCTGCTTCCCAGGCACAGAGAAGGTGCTAGCAAGGAATTCTCTGCCTGCCTTTCCCCAGTGCTCTGCAAGCTCTCCAGGACAACATAGAATCTGGTTCTCTGTGCTTTCTTTCCTTCTGAACAAGTGTTACTGTTTTCTGCACAAAAGGGATTTTTGCGAAGCAATGTGAACACTTCTGCTTCCCAGGCACAGAGAAGGTGCTAGCAGGGAATTCTCTGCCTGCCTTTCCCCAGTGCTCTGCAAGCTCTCCAGGACAACATAAAATCTGGGGCTCTGTGCTTTCTTTCCTTCTGAACAAGTGTTACTGTTTTCTGCACAAAAGCGATTCTGCGAAGCAATGTGAACACTTCTGCTTCCCAGGCACAGAGAAGGTGCTAGCAGGGAATTCTCTGCCTGCCTTTCCCCAGTGCTCTGCAAGCTCTCCAGGACAACATAGAATCTGGGGCTCTGTGCTTTCTTTCCTTCTGAACAAGTGTTACTGTTTTCTGCACAAAAGCGATTCTGCGAAGCAATGTGAACAGGCACAGAGAAGGTGCTAGCAGGGAATTCTCTGCCTGCCTTTCCCCAGTGCTCTGCAAGCTCTCCAGGACAACATAGAATCTGGGGCTCTGTGATTTCTTTCCTTCTGAACAAGTGTTACTGTTTTCTGCACAAAAGCGATTTTTGCGAAGCAATGTGAACACTTCTGCTTCCCAGGCACAGAGAAGGTGCTAGCAGGGAATTCTCTGCCTGCCTTTCCCCAGTGCTCTGCAAGCTCTCCAGGACAACATAGAATCTGGGGCTCTGTGCTTTCTTTCCTTCTGAACAAGTGTTACTGTTTTCTGCACAAAAGCGATTCTTGCGAAGCAATGTGAACAGTTCTGCTTCCCAGGCACAGAGAAGGTGCTAGCAGGGAATTCTCTGCCTGCCTATCCCCAGTGCTCTGCAAGCTCTCCAGGACAACATAGAATCTGGGGCTCTGTGCTTTCTTTCGTTCTGAACAAGTGTTAGTGTTTTCTGCCCAAAAGCGATTCTTGCGAAGCAATGTGAACACTTCTGCTTCCCAGGCACAGAGAAGGTGCTAGCAAGGAATTCTCTGCCTGCCTTTCCCCAGTGCTCTGCAAGCTCTGCAGGACAACATAGAATCTGGGGCTCTGTGCTTTCTTTCGTTCTGAACAAGTGTTACTGTTTTCTGCACAAAAGCGATTCTGCGAAGCAATGTGAACAGGCACAGAGAAGGTGCTAGCAGGGAATTCTCTGCCTGCCTTTCCCCAGTGCTCTGCAAGCTCTCCAGGACAACATAAAATCTGGGGCTCTGTGCTTTCTTTCCTTCTGAACAAGTGTTAGTGTTTTCTGCACAAAAGCGATGTTTGCGAAGCAATGTGAACACTTCTGCTTCCCAGGCACAGAGAAGGTGCTAGCAGGGAATTCTCTGCCTGCCTTTCCCCAGTGCTCTGCAAGCTCTCCAGGACAACATAAAATCTGCGGCTCTGTGCTTTCTTTCCTTATGAACAAGTGTTACTGTTTTCTGCACAAAAGCGATTCTTGCGAAGCAATGTGAACACTTCTGCTTCCCAGGCACAGAGAAGGTGCTAGCAGGGAATTCTCTGCCTGCCTTTCCCCAGTGCTCTGCAAGCTCTGCAGGACAACATAGAATCTGGGGCTCTGTGCTTTCTTTCCTTCTGAACAAGTGTTACTGTTTTCTGCACAAAAGCGATTCTGCGAAGCAATGTGAACACTTCTGCTTCCCAGGCACAGAGAAGGTGCTAGCAAGGAATTCTCTGCCTGCCTTTCCCCAGTGCTCTGCAAGCTCTGCAGGACAACATAGAATCTGGGGCTCTGTGCTTTCTTTCCTTCTGAACAAGTGTTACTGTTTTCTGCACAAAAGCGATTCTTGCGAAGCAATGTGAACAGGCAGAGAGAAGGTGCTAGCAGGGAATTCTCTGCCTGCCTTTCCCCAGTGCTCTGCAAGCTCTCCAGGACAACATAGAATCTGGGGCTCTGTGATTTCTTTCCTTCTGAACAAGTGTTACTGTTTTCTGCACAAAAGCGATTTTTGCGAAGCAATGTGAACACTTCTGCTTCCCAGGCACAGAGAAGGTGCTAGCAGGGAATTCTCTGCCTGGCTTTCCACAGTGCTCTGCAAGCTCTCCAGGACAACATAGAATCTGGGGCTCTGTGCTTTCTTTCCTTCTGAACAAGTGTTACTGTTTTCTGCACAAAAGCGATTCTTGCGAAGCAATGTGAACAGGCACAGAGAAGGTGCTAGCAGGGAATTCTCTGCCTGCCTTTCCCCAGTGCTCTGCAAGCTCTCCAGGACAACATAGAATCTGGGGCTCTGTGCTTTCTTTCCTTCTGAAGAAGTGTTACTGTTTTCTGCACAAAAGCGATTCTTGCGAAGCAATGTGAACACTTCTGCTTCCCAGGCACAGAGAAGGTGCTAGCAGGGAATTCTCTGCCTGCCTTTCCCCAGTGCTCTGCAAGCTCTCCAGGACAACATAGAATCTGGGGCTCTGTGATTTCTTTCCTTCTGAACAAGTGTTAGTGTTTTCTGCACAAAAGCGATTCTGCGAAGCAATGTGAACACTTCTGCTTCCCAGGCACAGAGAAGGTGCTAGCAAGGAATTCTCTGCCTGCCTTTCCCCAGTGCTCTGCAAGCTCTCCAGGACAACATAGAATCTGGGGCTCTGTGCTTTCTTTCGTTCTGAACAAGTGTTAGTGTTTTCTGCCCAAAAGCGATTCTTGCGAAGCAATGTGAACACTTCTGCTTCCCAGGCACAGAGAAGGTGCTAGCAAGGAATTCTCTGCCTGCCTTTCCCCAGTGCTCTGCAAGCTCTGCAGGACAACATAGAATCTGGGGCTCTGTGCTTTCTTTCCTTCTGAACAAGTGTTACTGTTTTCTGCACAAAAGCGATTCTGCGAACCAATGTGAACACTTCTGCTTCCCAGGCACAGAGAAGGTGCTAGCAGGGAATTCTCTGCCTGCCTTTCCCCAGTGCTCTGCAAGCTCTCCAGGACAACATAGAATCTGGGGCTCTGTGCTTTCTTTCCTTCTGAACAAGTGTTACTGTTTTCTGCACAAAAGCAATTCTTGCGAAGCAATGTGAACAGGCACAGAGAAGGTGCTAGCAGGGAATTCTCTGCCTGCCTTTCCCCAGTGCTCTGCAAGCTCTCCAGGACAACATAGAATCTGGGGCTCTGTGCTTTCTTTCCTTCTGAACAAGTGTTAGTGTTTTCTGCACAAAAGCGATTCTTGCGAAGCAATGTGAACACTTCTGCTTCCCAGGCACAGAGAAGGTGCTAGCAGGGAATTCTCTGCCTGCCTTTCCCCAGTGCTCTGCAAGCTCTCCAGGACAACATAAAATCTGGGGCTCTGTGCTTTCTTTCCTTCTGAACAAGTGTTACTGTTTTCTGCACAAATCGATTCTGCGAAGCAATGTGAACAGGCACAGAGAAGGTGCTAGCAGGGAATTCTCTGCCTGCCTTTCCCCAGTGCTCTGCAAGCTCTCCAGGACAACATAGAATCTGGGGCTCTGTGCTTTCTTTCCTTCTGAACAAGTGTTACTGTTTTCTGCACAAAAGCGATTCTTGCGAAGCAATGTGAACACTTCTGCTTCCCAGGCACAGAGAAGGTGCTAGCAAGGAATTCTCTGCCTGCCTTTCCCCAGTGCTCCTGCAAGCTCTCCAGGACAACATAGAATCTGGGGCTCTGTGCTTTCTCTCCTTCTGAACAAGTGTTACTGTTTTCTGCACAAAAGCGATTCTGCGAAGCAATGTGAACACTTCTGCTTCCCAGGCACAGAGAAGGTGCTAGCAAGGAATTCTCTGCCTGCCTTTCCCCAGTGCTCTGCAAGCTCTGCAGGACAACATAGAATCTGGGGCTCTGTGCTTTCTTTCCTTCTGAACAAGTGTTACTGTTTTCTGCACAAAAGCGATTCTGCGAAGCAATGTGAACAGGCACAGAGAAGGTGCTAGCAGGGAATTCTCTGCCTGCCTTTCCCCAGTGCTCTGCAAGCTCTCCAGGACAACATAGAATCTGGGGCTCTGTGCTTTCTTTCCTTCTGAACAAGTGTTACTGTTTTCTGCACAAAAGCGATTCTTGCGAAGCAATGTGAACACTTCTGCTTCCCAGGCACAGAGAAGGTGCTAGCAGGGAATTCTCTGCCTGCCTTTCCCCAGTGCTCTGCAAGCTCTCCAGGACAACATAGAATCTGGGGCTCTGTGCTTTCTTTCCTTCTTAATAAGTGTAAGTGTTTTCTGCACAAAAGCGATTCTTGCGAAGCAATGTGAACACTTCTGCTTCCCAGGCACAGAGAAGGTGCTAGCAAGGAATTCTCTGCCTGCCTTTCCCCAGTGCTCTGCAAGCTCTCCAGGACAACATAGAATCTGGTTCTCTGTGCTTTCTTTCCTTCTGAACAAGTGTTAGTGTTTTCTGCACAAAAGCGATTTTTGCGAAGCAATGTGAACACTTCTGCTTCCCAGGCACAGAGAAGGTGCTAGCAGGGAATTCTCTGCCTGCCTTTCCCCAGTGCTCTGCAAGCTCTCCAGGACAACATAAAATCTGGGGCTCTGTGCTTTCTTTCCTTCTGAACAAGTGTTACTGTTTTCTGCACAAAAGCGATTCTGCGAAGCAATGTGAACACTTCTGCTTCCCAGGCACAGAGAAGGTGCTAGCAGGGAATTCTCTGCCTGCCTTTCCCCAGTGCTCTGCAAGCTCTCCAGGACAACATAGAATCTGGGGCTCTGTGCTTTCTTTCCTTCTGAACAAGTGTTACTGTTTTCTGCACAAAAGCGATTCTTGCGAAGCAATGTGAACACTTCTGCTTCCCAGGCACAGAGAAGGTGCTAGCAGGGAATTCTCTGCCTGCCTTTCCCCAGTGCTCTGCAAGCTCTCCAGGACAACATAGAATCTGGGGCTCTGTGCTTTCTTTCCTACTGAACAAGTGTTACTGTTTTCTGCACAAAAGCGATTCTGCGAAGCAATGTGAACACTTCTGCTTCCCAGGCACAGAGAAGGTGCTAGCAGGGAATTCTCTGCCTGCCTTTCCCCAGTGCTCTGCAAGCTCTCCAGGACAACATAGAATCTGGGGCTCTGTGCTTTCTTTCCTTCTTAATAAGTGTAAGTGTTTTCTGCACAAAAGCGATTCTTGCGAAGCAATGTGAACACTTCTGCTTCCCAGGCACAGAGAAGGTGCTAGCAAGGAATTCTCTGCCTGCCTTTCCCCAGTGCTCTGCAAGCTCTCCAGGACAACATAGAATCTGGTTCTCTGTGCTTTCTTTCCTTCTGAACAAGTGTTAGTGTTTTCTGCACAAAAGCGATTTTTGCGAAGCAATGTGAACACTTCTGCTTCCCAGGCACAGAGAAGGTGCTAGCAGGGAATTCTCTGCCTGCCTTTCCCCAGTGCTCTGCAAGCTCTCCAGGACAACATAAAATCTGGGGCTCTGTGCTTTCTTTCCTTCTGAACAAGTGTTACTGTTTTCTGCACAAAAGCGATTCTGCGAAGCAATGTGAACACTTCTGCTTCCCAGGCACAGAGAAGGTGCTAGCAGGGAATTCTCTGCCTGCCTTTCCCCAGTGCTCTGCAAGCTCTCCAGGACAACATAGAATCTGGGGCTCTGTGCTTTCTTTCCTTCTGAACAAGTGTTACTGTTTTCTGCACAAAAGCGATTCTGCGAAGCAATGTGAACAGGCACAGAGAAGGTGCTAGCAGGGAATTCTCTGCCTGCCTTTCCCCAGTGCTCTGCAAGCTCTCCAGGACAACATAGAATCTGGGGCTCTGTGATTTCTTTCCTTCTGAACAAGTGTTACTGTTTTCTGCACAAAAGCGATTTTTGCGAAGCAATGTGAACACTTCTGCTTCCCAGGCACAGAGAAGGTGCTAGCAGGGAATTCTCTGCCTGCCTTTCCCCAGTGCTCTGCAAGCTCTCCAGGACAACATAGAATCTGGGGCTCTGTGCTTTCTTTCCTTCTGAACAAGTGTTACTGTTTTCTGCACAAAAGCGATTCTTGCGAAGCAATGTGAACACTTCTGCTTCCCAGGCACAGAGAAGGTGCTAGCAGGGAATTCTCTGCCTGCCTATCCCCAGTGCTCTGCAAGCTCTCCAGGACAACATAGAATCTGGGGCTCTGTGCTTTCTTTCGTTCTGAACAAGTGTTAGTGTTTTCTGCCCAAAAGCGATTCTTGCGAAGCAATGTGAACACTTCTGCTTCCCAGGCACAGAGAAGGTGCTAGCAAGGAATTCTCTGCCTGCCTTTCCCCAGTGCTCTGCAAGCTCTGCAGGACAACATAGAATCTGGGGCTCTGTGCTTTCTTTCGTTCTGAACAAGTGTTACTGTTTTCTGCACAAAAGCGATTCTGCGAAGCAATGTGAACACTTCTGCTTCCCAGGCACAGAGAAGGTGCTAGCAGGGAATTCTCTGCCTGCCTTTCCCCAGTGCTCTGCAAGCTCTCCAGGACAACATAGAATCTGGGGCTCTGTGCTTTCTTTCCTTCTGAACAAGTGTTACTGTTTTCTGCACAAAAGCGATTCTGCGAAGCAATGTGAACAGGCACAGAGAAGGTGCTAGCAGGGAATTCTCTGCCTGCCTTTCCCCAGTGCTCTGCAAGCTCTCCAGGACAACATAAAATCTGGGGCTCTGTGCTTTCTTTCCTTCTGAACAAGTGTTAGTGTTTTCTGCACAAAAGCGATGTTTGCGAAGCAATGTGAACACTTCTGCTTCCCAGGCACAGAGAAGGTGCTAGCAGGGAATTCTCTGCCTGCCTTTCCCCAGTGCTCTGCAAGCTCTGCAGGACAACATAGAATCTGGGGCTCTGTGCTTTCTTTCCTTATGAACAAGTGTTACTGTTTTCTGCACAAAAGCGATTCTTGCGAAGCAATGTGAACACTTCTGCTTCCCAGGCACAGAGAAGGTGCTAGCAGGGAATTCTCTGCCTGCCTTTCCCCAGTGCTCTGCAAGCTCTCCAGGACAACATAGAATCTGGGGCTCTGTGCTTTCTTTCCTACTGAACAAGTGTTACTGTTTTCTGCACAAAAGCGATTCTGCGAAGCAATGTGAACACTTCTGCTTCCCAGGCACAGAGAAGGTGCTAGCAGGGAATTCTCTGCCTGCCTTTCCCCAGTGCTCTGCAAGCTCTCCAGGACAACATAGAATCTGGGGCTCTGTGCTTTCTTTCCTTCTTAATAAGTGTAAGTGTTTTCTGCACAAAAGCGATTCTTGCGAAGCAATGTGAACACTTCTGCTTCCCAGGCACAGAGAAGGTGCTAGCAAGGAATTCTCTGCCTGCCTTTCCCCAGTGCTCTGCAAGCTCTCCAGGACAACATAGAATCTGGTTCTCTGTGCTTTCTTTCCTTCTGAACAAGTGTTAGTGTTTTCTGCACAAAAGCGATTTTTGCGAAGCAATGTGAACACTTCTGCTTCCCAGGCACAGAGAAGGTGCTAGCAGGGAATTCTCTGCCTGCCTTTCCCCAGTGCTCTGCAAGCTCTCCAGGACAACATAAAATCTGGGGCTCTGTGCTTTCTTTCGTTCTGAACAAGTGTTACTGTTTTCTGCACAAAAGCGATTCTGCGAAGCAATGTGAACACTTCTGCTTCCCAGGCACAGAGAAGGTGCTAGCAGGGAATTCTCTGCCTGCCTTTCCCCAGTGCTCTGCAAGCTCTCCAGGACAACATAGAATCTGGGGCTCTGTGCTTTCTTTCCTTCTGAACAAGTGTTACTGTTTTCTGCACAAAAGCGATTCTTGCGAAGCAATGTGAACACTTCTGCTTCCCAGGCACAGAGAAGGTGCTAGCAAGGAATTCTCTGCCTGCCTTTCCCCAGTGCTCCTGCAAGCTCTCCAGGACAACATAGAATCTGGGGCTCTGTGCTTTCTCTCCTTCTGAACAAGTGTTACTGTTTTCTGCACAAAAGCGATTCTGCGAAGCAATGTGAACACTTCTGCTTCCCAGGCACAGAGAAGGTGCTAGCAAGGAATTCTCTGCCTGCCTTTCCCCAGTGCTCTGCAAGCTCTGCAGGACAACATAGAATCTGGGGCTCTGTGCTTTCTTTCCTTCTGAACAAGTGTTACTGTTTTCTGCACAAAAGCGATTCTGCGAAGCAATGTGAACAGGCACAGAGAAGGTGCTAGCAGGGAATTCTCTGCCTGCCTTTCCCCAGTGCTCTGCAAGCTCTCCAGGACAACATAGAATCTGGGGCTCTGTGCTTTCTTTCCTTCTGAACAAGTGTTACTGTTTTCTGCACAAAAGCGATTCTTGCGAAGCAATGTGAACACTTCTGCTTCCCAGGCACAGAGAAGGTGCTAGCAGGGAATTCTCTGCCTGCCTTTCCCCAGTGCTCTGCAAGCTCTCCAGGACAACATAGAATCTGGTTCTCTGTGCTTTCTTTCCTTCTGAACAAGTGTTAGTGTTTTCTGCACAAAAGCGATTTTTGCGAAGCAATGTGAACACTTCTGCTTCCCAGGCACAGAGAAGGTGCTAGCAGGGAATTCTCTGCCTGCCTTTCCCCAGTGCTCTGCAAGCTCTCCAGGACAACATAAAATCTGGGGCTCTGTGCTTTCTTTCCTTCTGAACAAGTGTTACTGTTTTCTGCACAAAAGCGATTCTGCGAAGCAATGTGAACACTTCTGCTTCCCAGGCACAGAGAAGGTGCTAGCAGGGAATTCTCTGCCTGCCTTTCCCCAGTGCTCTGCAAGCTCTCCAGGACAACATAGAATCTGGGGCTCTGTGCTTTCTTTCCTTCTGAACAAGTGTTACTGTTTTCTGCACAAAAGCGATTCTGCGAAGCAATGTGAACAGGCACAGAGAAGGTGCTAGCAGGGAATTCTCTGCCTGCCTTTCCCCAGTGCTCTGCAAGCTCTCCAGGACAACATAGAATCTGGGGCTCTGTGATTTCTTTCCTTCTGAACAAGTGTTACTGTTTTCTGCACAAAAGCGATTTTTGCGAAGCAATGTGAACACTTCTGCTTCCCAGGCACAGAGAAGGTGCTAGCAGGGAATTCTCTGCCTGCCTTTCCCCAGTGCTCTGCAAGCTCTCCAGGACAACATAGAATCTGGGGCTCTGTGCTTTCTTTCCTTCTGAACAAGTGTTACTGTTTTCTGCACAAAAGCGATTCTTGCGAAGCAATGTGAACACTTCTGCTTCCCAGGCACAGAGAAGGTGCTAGCAGGGAATTCTCTGCCTGCCTATCCCCAGTGCTCTGCAAGCTCTCCAGGACAACATAGAATCTGGGGCTCTGTGCTTTCTTTCGTTCTGAACAAGTGTTAGTGTTTTCTGCCCAAAAGCGATTCTTGCGAAGCAATGTGAACACTTCTGCTTCCCAGGCACAGAGAAGGTGCTAGCAAGGAATTCTCTGCCTGCCTTTCCCCAGTGCTCTGCAAGCTCTGCAGGACAACATAGAATCTGGGGCTCTGTGCTTTCTTTCGTTCTGAACAAGTGTTACTGTTTTCTGCACAAAAGCGATTCTGCGAAGCAATGTGAACACTTCTGCTTCCCAGGCACAGAGAAGGTGCTAGCAGGGAATTCTCTGCCTGCCTTTCCCCAGTGCTCTGCAAGCTCTCCAGGACAACATAGAATCTGGGGCTCTGTGCTTTCTTTCCTTCTGAACAAGTGTTACTGTTTTCTGCACAAAAGCGATTCTGCGAAGCAATGTGAACAGGCACAGAGAAGGTGCTAGCAGGGAATTCTCTGCCTGCCTTTCCCCAGTGCTCTGCAAGCTCTCCAGGACAACATAAAATCTGGGGCTCTGTGCTTTCTTTCCTTCTGAACAAGTGTTAGTGTTTTCTGCACAAAAGCGATGTTTGCGAAGCAGTGTGAACACTTCTGCTTCCCAGGCACAGAGAAGGTGCTAGCAGGGAATTCTCTGCCTGCCTTTCCCCAGTGCTCTGCAAGCTCTCCAGGACAACATAAAATCTGCGGCTCTGTGCTTTCTTTCCTTATGAACAAGTGTTACTGTTTTCTGCACAAAAGCGATTCTTGCGAAGCAATGTGAACACTTCTGCTTCCCAGGCACAGAGAAGGTGCTAGCAGGGAATTCTCTGCCTGCCTTTCCCCAGTGCTCTGCAAGCTCTCCAGGACAACATAGAATCTGGGGCTCTGTGCTTTCTTTCCTACTGAACAAGTGTTACTGTTTTCTGCACAAAAGCGATTCTGCGAAGCAATGTGAACACTTCTGCTTCCCAGGCACAGAGAAGGTGCTAGCAGGGAATTCTCTGCCTGCCTTTCCCCAGTGCTCTGCAAGCTCTCCAGGACAACATAGAATCTGGGGCTCTGTGCTTTCTTTCCTTCTTAATAAGTGTAAGTGTTTTCTGCACAAAAGCGATTCTTGCGAAGCAATGTGAACACTTCTGCTTCCCAGGCACAGAGAAGGTGCTAGCAAGGAATTCTCTGCCTGCCTTTCCCCAGTGCTCTGCAAGCTCTCCAGGACAACATAGAATCTGGTTCTCTGTGCTTTCTTTCCTTCTGAACAAGTGTTAGTGTTTTCTGCACAAAAGCGATTTTTGCGAAGCAATGTGAACACTTCTGCTTCCCAGGCACAGAGAAGGTGCTAGCAGGGAATTCTCTGCCTGCCTTTCCCCAGTGCTCTGCAAGCTCTCCAGGACAACATAAAATCTGGGGCTCTGTGCTTTCTTTCGTTCTGAACAAGTGTTACTGTTTTCTGCACAAAAGCGATTCTGCGAAGCAATGTGAACACTTCTGCTTCCCAGGCACAGAGAAGGTGCTAGCAGGGAATTCTCTGCCTGCCTTTCCCCAGTGCTCTGCAAGCTCTCCAGGACAACATAGAATCTGGGGCTCTGTGCTTTCTTTCCTTCTGAACAAGTGTTACTGTTTTCTGCACAAAAGCGATTCTGCGAAGCAATGTGAACAGGCACAGAGAAGGTGCTAGCAGGGAATTCTCTGCCTGCCTTTCCCCAGTGCTCTGCAAGCTCTCCAGGACAACATAAAATCTGGGGCTCTGTGCTTTCTTTCCTTCTGAACAAGTGTTAGTGTTTTCTGCACAAAAGCGATGTTTGCGAAGCAATGTGAACACTTCTGCTTCCCAGGCACAGAGAAGGTGCTAGCAGGGAATTCTCTGCCTGCCTTTCCCCAGTGCTCTGCAAGCTCTCCAGGACAACATAAAATCTGGGGCTCTGTGCTTTCTTTCCTTATGAACAAGTGTTAGTGTTTTCTGCACAAAAGCGATTCTTGCGAAGCAATGTGAACACTTCTGCTTCCCAGGCACAGAGAAGGTGCTAGCAGGGAATTCTCTGCCTGCCTTTCCCCAGTGCTCTGCAAGCTCTCCAGGACAACATAGAATCTGGGGCTCTGTGCTTTCTTTCCTTCTGAACAAGTGTTACTGTTTTCTGCACAAAAGCGATTCTGCGAAGCAATGTGAACACTTCTGCTTCCCAGGCACAGAGAAGGTGCTAGCAGGGAATTCTCTGCCTGCCTTTCCCCAGTGCTCTGCAAGCTCTCCAGGACAACATAGAATCTGGGGCTCTGTGATTTCTTTCCTTCTGAACAAGTGTTACTGTTTTCTGCACAAAAGCGATTCTTGCGAAGCAATGTGAACACTTCTGCTTCCCAGGCACAGAGAAGGTGCTAGCAAGGAATTCTCTGCCTGCCTTTCCCCAGTGCTCTGCAAGCTCTGCAGGACAACATAGAATCTGGGGCTCTGTGCTTTCTTTCCTTCTGAACAAGTGTTAGTGTTTTCTGCACAAAAGCGATTCTTGCGAAGCATTGTGAACACTTCTGCTTCCCAGGCACAGAGAAGGTGCTATCAGGGAATTCTCTGCCTGGATTTCCACAGTGCTCTGCAAGCTCTCCAAAACAACATAGAATCTGGGGCTCTGTGCTTTCTTTCCTTCTGAACAAGTGTTACTGTTTTCTGCACAAAAGCGATTCTTGCAAAGAAATGTGAACACTTCTGCTTCCCAGGCACAGAGAAGGTGCTAGCAAGGAATTCTCTGCCTGCCTTTCCCCAGTGCTCTACAAGCTCTCCAGGACAACATAGAATCTGGGGCTCTGTGCTTTCTTTCGTTCTGAACAAGTGTTACTGTTTTCTGCACAAAAGCGATTCTGCGAAGCAATGTGAACACTTCTCCCAGGCACAGAGAAGGTGCTAGCAGGGAATTCTCTGCCTGCCTTTCCCCAGTGCTCTGCAAGCTCTCCAGGACAACATAAAATCTGGGGCTCTGTGATTTCTTTCCTTCTGAACAAGTGTTACTGTTTTCTGCACAAAAGCGATTCTGCGAAGCAATGTGAACAGGCACAGAGAAGGTGCTAGCAGGGAATTCTCTGCCTGCCTTTCCCCAGTGCTCTGCAAGCTCTCCAGGACAACATAGAATCTGGGGCTCTGTGCTTTCTTTCCTTCTGAACAAGTGTTACTGTTTTCTGCACAAAAGCGATTTTTGCGAAGCAATGTGAACACTTCTGCTTCCCAGGCACAGAGAAGGTGCTAGCAAGGAATTCTCTGCCTGCCTTTCCCCAGTGCTCTGCAAGCTCTGCAGGACAACATAGAATCTGGGGCTCTGTGCTTTCTCTCCTTCTGAACAAGTGTTACTGTTTTCTGCACAAAAGCGATTCTGCGAAGCAATGTGAACAGGCACAGAGAAGGTGCTAGCAGGGAATTCTCTGCCTGCCTTTCCCCAGTGCTCTGCAAGCTCTCCAGGACAACATAAAATCTGGGGCTCTGTGCTTTCTTTCCTTCTGAACAAGTGTTAGTGTTTTCTGCACAAAAGCGATGTTTGCGAAGCAATGTGAACACTTCTGCTTCCCAGGCACAGAGAAGGTGCTAGCAGGGAATTCTCTGCCTGCCTTTCCCCAGTGCTCTGCAAGCTCTCCAGGACAACATAAAATCTGCGGCTCTGTGCTTTCTTTCCTTATGAACAAGTGTTAGTGTTTTCTGCACAAAAGCGATTCTTGCGAAGCAATGTGAACACTTCTGCTTCCCAGGCACAGAGAAGGTGCTAGCAGGGAATTCTCTGCCTGCCTTTCCCCAGTGCTCTGCAAGCTCTCCAGGACAACATAGAATCTGGGGCTCTGTGCTTTCTTTCCTTCTGAACAAGTGTTACTGTTTTCTGCACAAAAGCGATTCTGCGAAGCAATGTGAACACTTCTGCTTCCCAGGCACAGAGAAGGTGCTAGCAGGGAATTCTCTGCCTGCCTTTCCCCAGTGCTCTGCAAGCTCTCCAGGACAACATAGAATCTGGGGCTCTGTGCTTTCTTTCCTTCTGAACAAGTGTTACTGTTTTCTGCACAAAAGCGATTCTTGCGAAGCAATGTGAACACTTCTGCTTCCCAGGCACAGAGAAGGTGCTAGCAAGGAATTCTCTGCCTGCCTTTCCCCAGTGCTCTGCAAGCTCTGCAGGACAACATAGAATCTGGGGCTCTGTGCTTTCTTTCCTTCTGAACAAGTGTTAGTGTTTTCTGCACAAAAGCGATTCTTGCGAAGCATTGTGAACACTTCTGCTTCCCAGGCACAGAGAAGGTGCTATCAGGGAATTCTCTGCCTGGATTTCCACAGTGCTCTGCAAGCTCTCCAAAACAACATAGAATCTGGGGCTCTGTGCTTTCTTTCCTTCTGAACAAGTGTTACTGTTTTCTGCACAAAAGCGATTCTTGCGAAGCAATGTGAACACTTCTGCTTCCCAGGCACAGAGAAGGTGCTAGCAAGGAATTCTCTGCCTGCCTTTCCCCAGTGCTCTACAAGCTCTCCAGGACAACATAGAATCTGGGGCTCTGTGCTTTCTTTCCTTCTGAACAAGTGTTACTGTTTTCTGCACAAAAGCGATTCTGCGAAGCAATGTGAACACTTCTCCCAGGCACAGAGAAGGTGCTAGCAGGGAATTCTCTGCCTGCCTTTCCCCAGTGCTCTGCAAGCTCTCCAGGACAACATAAAATCTGGGGCTCTGTGCTTTCTTTCCTTCTGAACAAGTGTTACTGTTTTCTGCACAAAAGCGATTCTGCGAAGCAATGTGAACAGGCACAGAGAAGGTGCTAGCAGGGAATTCTCTGCCTGCCTTTCCCCAGTGCTCTGCAAGCTCTCCAGGACAACATAGAATCTGGGGCTCTGTGCTTTCTTTCCTTCTGAACAAGTGTTACTGTTTTCTGCACAAAAGCGATTTTTGCGAAGCAATGTGAACACTTCTGCTTCCCAGGCACAGAGAAGGTGCTAGCAAGGAATTCTCTGCCTGCCTTTCCCCAGTGCTCTGCAAGCTCTCCAGGACAACATAGAATCTGGGGCTCTGTGCTTTCTCTCCTTCTGAACAAGTGTTACTGTTTTCTGCACAAAAGCGATTCTGCGAAGCAATGTGAACACTTCTGCTTCCCAGGCACAGAGAAGGTGCTAGCAAGGAATTCTCTGCCTGCCTTTCCCCAGTGCTCTGCAAGCTCTGCAGGACAACATAGAATCTGGGGCTCTGTGCTTTCTTTCCTTCTGAACAAGTGTTACTGTTTTCTGCACAAAAGCGATTCTGCGAAGCAATGTGAACAGGCACAGAGAAGGTGCTAGCAGGGAATGCTCTGCCTGCCTTTCCCCAGTGCTCTGCAAGCTCTCCAGGACAACATAGAATCTGGGGCTCTGTGCTTTCTTTCCTTCTGAACAAGTGTTACTGTTTTCTGCACAAAAGCGATTTTTGCGAAGCAATGTGAACACTTCTGCTTCCCAGGCACAGAGAAGGTGTTAGCAGGGAATTCTCTGCCTGCCTTTCCCCAGTGCTCTGCAAGCTCTCCAGGACAACATAGAATCTGGGGCTCTGTGCTTTCTTTCCTACTGAACAAGTGTTACTGTTTTCTGCACAAAAGCGATTCTGCGAAGCAATGTGAACACTTCTGCTTCCCAGGCACAGAGAAGGTGCTAGCAGGGAATTCTCTGCCTGCCTTTCCCCAGTGCTCTGCAAGCTCTCCAGGACAACATAGAATCTGGGGCTCTGTGCTTTCTTTCCTTCTTAATAAGTGTAAGTGTTTTCTGCACAAAAGCGATTCTTGCGAAGCAATGTGAACACTTCTGCTTCCCAGGCACAGAGAAGGTGCTAGCAAGGAATTCTCTGCCTGCCTTTCCCCAGTGCTCTGCAAGCTCTCCAGGACAACATAGAATCTGGTTCTCTGTGCTTTCTTTCCTTCTGAACATGTGTTAGTGTTTTCTGCACAAAAGCGATTTTTGCGAAGCAATGTGAACACTTCTGCTTCCCAGGCACAGAGAAGGTGCTAGCAGGGAATTCTCTGCCTGCCTTTCCCCAGTGCTCTGCAAGCTCTCCAGGACAACATAAAATCTGGGGCTCTGTGCTTTCTTTCGTTCTGAACAAGTGTTACTGTTTTCTGCACAAAAGCGATTCTGCGAAGCAATGTGAACACTTCTGCTTCCCAGGCACAGAGAAGGTGCTAGCAGGGAATTCTCTGCCTGCCTTTCCCCAGTGCTCTGCAAGCTCTCCAGGACAACATAGAATCTGGGGCTCTGTGCTTTCTTTCCTTCTGAACAAGTGTTACTGTTTTCTGCACAAAAGCGATTCTGCGAAGCAATGTGAACAGGCACAGAGAAGGTGCTAGCAGGGAATTCTCTGCCTGCCTTTCCCCAGTGCTCTGCAAGCTCTCCAGGACAACATAAAATCTGGGGCTCTGTGCTTTCTTTCCTTCTGAACAAGTGTTAGTGTTTTCTGCACAAAAGCGATGTTTGCGAAGCAATGTGAACACTTCTGCTTCCCAGGCACAGAGAAGGTGCTAGCAGGGAATTCTCTGCCTGCCTTTCCCCAGTGCTCTGCAAGCTCTCCAGGACAACATAAAATCTGGGGCTCTGTGCTTTCTTTCCTTATGAACAAGTGTTAGTGTTTTCTGCACAAAAGCGATTCTTGCGAAGCAATGTGAACACTTCTGCTTCCCAGGCACAGAGAAGGTGCTAGCAGGGAATTCTCTGCCTGCCTTTCCCCAGTGCTCTGCAAGCTCTCCAGGACAACATAGAATCTGGGGCTCTGTGCTTTCTTTCCTTCTGAACAAGTGTTACTGTTTTCTGCACAAAAGCGATTCTGCGAAGCAATGTGAACACTTCTGCTTCCCAGGCACAGAGAAGGTGCTAGCAGGGAATTCTCTGCCTGCCTTTCCCCAGTGCTCTGCAAGCTCTCCAGGACAACATAGAATCTGGGGCTCTGTGCTTTCTTTCCTTCTGAACAAGTGTTACTGTTTTCTGCACAAAAGCGATTCTTGCGAAGCAATGTGAACACTTCTGCTTCCCAGGCACAGAGAAGGTGCTAGCAAGGAATTCTCTGCCTGCCTTTCCCCAGTGCTCTGCAAGCTCTGCAGGACAACATAGAATCTGGGGCTCTGTGCTTTCTTTCCTTCTGAACAAGTGTTAGTGTTTTCTGCACAAAAGCGATTCTTGCGAAGCATTGTGAACACTTCTGCTTCCCAGGCACAGAGAAGGTGCTATCAGGGAATTCTCTGCCTGGATTTCCACAGTGCTCTGCAAGCTCTCCAAAACAACATAGAATCTGGGGCTCTGTGCTTTCTTTCCTTCTGAACAAGTGTTACTGTTTTCTGCACAAAAGCGATTCTTGCAAAGAAATGTGAACACTTCTGCTTCCCAGGCACAGAGAAGGTGCTAGCAAGGAATTCTCTGCCTGCCTTTCCCCAGTGCTCTACAAGCTCTCCAGGACAACATAGAATCTGGGGCTCTGTGCTTTCTTTCGTTCTGAACAAGTGTTACTGTTTTCTGCACAAAAGCGATTCTGCGAAGCAATGTGAACACTTCTCCCAGGCACAGAGAAGGTGCTAGCAGGGAATTCTCTGCCTGCCTTTCCCCAGTGCTCTGCAAGCTCTCCAGGACAACATAGAATCTGGGGCTCTGTGCTTTCTTTCCTTCTGAACAAGTGTTACTGTTTTCTGCACAAAAGCGATTCTGCGAAGCAATGTGAACACTTCTGCTTCCCAGGCACAGAGAAGGTGCTAGCAGGGAATTCTCTGCCTGCCTTTCCCCAGTGCTCTGCAAGCTCTCCAGGACAACATAGAATCTGGGGCTCTGTGCTTTCTTTCCTTATGAACAAGTGTTACTGTTTTCTGCACAAAAGCGATTCTTGCGAAGCAATGTGAACACTTCTGCTTCCCAGGCACAGAGAAGGTGCTAGCAAGGAATTCTCTGCCTGCCTTTCCCCAGTGCTCTGCAAGCTCTGCAGGACAACATAGAATCTGGGGCTCTGTGCTTTCTTTCCTTCTGAACAAGTGTTAGTGTTTTCTGCACAAAAGCGATTCTTGCGAAGCATTGTGAACACTTCTGCTTCCCAGGCACAGAGAAGGTGCTATCAGGGAATTCTCTGCCTGGATTTCCACAGTGCTCTGCAAGCTCTCCAAAACAACATAGAATCTGGGGCTCTGTGCTTTCTTTCCTTCTGAACAAGTGTTACTGTTTTCTGCACAAAAGCGATTCTTGCAAAGAAATGTGAACACTTCTGCTTCCCAGGCACAGAGAAGGTGCTAGCAAGGAATTCTCTGCCTGCCTTTCCCCAGTGCTCTACAAGCTCTCCAGGACAACATAGAATCTGGGGCTCTGTGCTTTCTTTCGTTCTGAACAAGTGTTACTGTTTTCTGCACAAAAGCGATTCTGCGAAGCAATGTGAACACTTCTCCCAGGCACAGAGAAGGTGCTAGCAGGGAATTCTCTGCCTGCCTTTCCCCAGTGCTCTGCAAGCTCTCCAGGACAACATAGAATCTGGGGCTCTGTGCTTTCTTTCGTTCTGAACAAGTGTTACTGTTTTCTGCACAAAAGCGATTCTGCGAAGCAATGTGAACAGGCACAGAGAAGGTGCTAGCAGGGAATTCTCTGCCTGCCTTTCCCCAGTGCTCTGCAAGCTCTCCAGGACAACATAGAATCTGGGGCTCTGTGCTTTCTTTCCTTCTGAACAAGTGTTACTGTTTTCTGCACAAAAGCGATTTTTGCGAAGCAATGTGAACACTTCTGCTTCCCAGGCACAGAGAAGGTGCTAGCAAGGAATTCTCTGCCTGCCTTTCCCCAGTGCTCTGCAAGCTCTCCAGGACAACATAGAATCTGGGGCTCTGTGCTTTCTCTCCTTCTGAACAAGTGTTACTGTTTTCTGCACAAAAGCGATTCTGCGAAGCAATGTGAACACTTCTGCTTCCCAGGCACAGAGAAGGTGCTAGCAAGGAATTCTCTGCCTGCCTTTCCCCAGTGCTCTGCAAGCTCTGCAGGACAACATAGAATCTGGGGCTCTGTGCTTTCTTTCCTTCTGAACAAGTGTTACTGTTTTCTGCACAAAAGCGATTCTGCGAAGCAATGTGAACAGGCACAGAGAAGGTGCTAGCAGGGAATTCTCTGCCTGCCTTTCCCCAGTGCTCTGCAAGCTCTCCAGGACAACATAGAATCTGGGGCTCTGTGCTTTCTTTCCTTCTGAACAAGTGTTACTGTTTTCTGCACAAAAGCGATTCTTGCGAAGCAATGTGAACACTTCTGCTTCCCAGGCACAGAGAAGGTGCTAGCAGGGAATTCTCTGCCTGCCTATCCCCAGTGCTCTGCAAGCTCTCCAGGACAACATAGAATCTGGGGCTCTGTGCTTTCTTTCGTTCTGAACAAGTGTTAGTGTTTTCTGCCCAAAAGCGATTCTTGCGAAGCAATGTGAACACTTCTGCTTCCCAGGCACAGAGAAGGTGCTAGCAAGGAATTCTCTGCCTGCCTTTCCCCAGTGCTCTGCAAGCTCTGCAGGACAACATAGAATCTGGGGCTCTGTGCTTTCTTTCGTTCTGAACAAGTGTTACTGTTTTCTGCACAAAAGCGATTCTGCGAAGCAATGTGAACACTTCTGCTTCCCAGGCACAGAGAAGGTGCTAGCAGGGAATTCTCTGCCTGCCTTTCCCCAGTGCTCTGCAAGCTCTCCAGGACAACATAGAATCTGGGGCTCTGTGCTTTCTTTCCTTCTGAACAAGTGTTACTGTTTTCTGCACAAAAGCGATTCTGCGAAGCAATGTGAACAGGCACAGAGAAGGTGCTAGCAGGGAATTCTCTGCCTGCCTTTCCCCAGTGCTCTGCAAGCTCTCCAGGACAACATAAAATCTGGGGCTCTGTGCTTTCTTTCCTTCTGAACAAGTGTTAGTGTTTTCTGCACAAAAGCGATGTTTGCGAAGCAATGTGAACACTTCTGCTTCCCAGGCACAGAGAAGGTGCTAGCAGGGAATTCTCTGCCTGCCTTTCCCCAGTGCTCTGCAAGCTCTCCAGGACAACATAAAATCTGGGGCTCTGTGCTTTCTTTCCTTATGAACAAGTGTTACTGTTTTCTGCACAAAAGCGATTCTTGCGAAGCAATGTGAACACTTCTGCTTCCCAGGCACAGAGAAGGTGCTAGCAGGGAATTCTCTGCCTGCCTTTCCCCAGTGCTCTGCAAGCTCTCCAGGACAACATAGAATCTGGGGCTCTGTGCTTTCTTTCCTTCTGAACAAGTGTTACTGTTTTCTGCACAAAAGCGATTCTGCGAAGCAATGTGAACACTTCTGCTTCCCAGGCACAGAGAAGGTGCTAGCAGGGAATTCTCTGCCTGCCTTTCCCCAGTGCTCTGCAAGCTCTCCAGGACAACATAGAATCTGGGGCTCTGTGCTTTCTTTCCTTCTGAACAAGTGTTACTGTTTTCTGCACAAAAGCGATTCTTGCGAAGCAATGTGAACACTTCTGCTTCCCAGGCACAGAGAAGGTGCTAGCAAGGAATTCTCTGCCTGCCTTTCCCCAGTGCTCTGCAAGCTCTGCAGGACAACATAGAATCTGGGGCTCTGTGCTTTCTTTCCTTCTGAACAAGTGTTAGTGTTTTCTGCACAAAAGCGATTCTTGCGAAGCATTGTGAACACTTCTGCTTCCCAGGCACAGAGAAGGTGCTATCAGGGAATTCTCTGCCTGGATTTCCACAGTGCTCTGCAAGCTCTCCAGGACAACATAGAATCTGGGGCTCTGTGCTTTCTTTCCTTCTGAACAAGTGTTACTGTTTTCTGCACAAAAGCGATTCTTGCGAAGCAATGTGAACACTTCTGCTTCCCAGGCACAGAGAAGGTGCTAGCAAGGAATTCTCTGCCTGCCTTTCCCCAGTGCTCTACAAGCTCTCCAGGACAACATAGAATCTGGGGCTCTGTGCTTTCTTTCGTTCTGAACAAGTGTTACTGTTTTCTGCACAAAAGCGATTCTGCGAAGCAATGTGAACACTTCTCCCAGGCACAGAGAAGGTGCTAGCAGGGAATTCTCTGCCTGCCTTTCCCCAGTGCTCTGCAAGCTCTCCAGGACAACATAAAATCTGGGGCTCTGTGCTTTCTTTCCTTCTGAACAAGTGTTACTGTTTTCTGCACAAAAGCGATTCTGCGAAGCAATGTGAACAGGCACAGAGAAGGTGCTAGCAGGGAATTCTCTGCCTGCCTTTCCCCAGTGCTCTGCAAGCTCTCCAGGACAACATAGAATCTGGGGCTCTGTGCTTTCTTTCCTTCTGAACAAGTGTTACTGTTTTCTGCACAAAAGCGATTTTTGCGAAGCAATGTGAACACTTCTGCTTCCCAGGCACAGAGAAGGTGCTAGCAAGGAATTCTCTGCCTGCCTTTCCCCAGTGCTCTGCAAGCTCTCCAGGACAACATAGAATCTGGGGCTCTGTGCTTTCTCTCCTTCTGAACAAGTGTTACTGTTTTCTGCACAAAAGCGATTCTGCGAAGCAATGTGAACACTTCTGCTTCCCAGGCACAGAGAAGGTGCTAGCAAGGAATTCTCTGCCTGCCTTTCCCCAGTGCTCTGCAAGCTCTGCAGGACAACATAGAATCTGGGGCTCTGTGCTTTCTTTCCTTCTGAACAAGTGTTACTGTTTTCTGCACAAAAGCGATTCTGCGAAGCAATGTGAACAGGCACAGAGAAGGTGCTAGCAGGGAATTCTCTGCCTGCCTTTCCCCAGTGCTCTGCAAGCTCTCCAGGACAACATAGAATCTGGGGCTCTGTGCTTTCTTTCCTTCTGAACAAGTGTTAGTGTTTTCTGCACAAAAGCGATTCTTGCGAAGCATTGTGAACACTTCTGCTTCCCAGGCACAGAGAAGGTGCTATCAGGGAATTCTCTGCCTGGATTTCCACAGTGCTCTGCAAGCTCTCCAAAACAACATAGAATCTGGGGCTCTGTGCTTTCTTTCCTTCTGAACAAGTGTTAATGTTTTCTGCACAAAAGCGATTCTTGCAAAGAAATGTGAACACTTCTGCTTCCCAGGCACAGAGAAGGTGCTAGCAAGGAATTCTCTGCCTGCCTTTCCCCAGTGCTCTACAAGCTCTCCAGGACAACATAGAATCTGGGGCTCTGTGCTTTCTTTCCTTCTGAACAAGTGTTACTGTTTTCTGCACAAAAGCGATTCTGCGAAGCAATGTGAACACTTCTCCCAGGCACAGAGAAGGTGCTAGCAGGGAATTCTCTGCCTGCCTTTCCCCAGTGCTCTGCAAGCTCTCCAGGACAACATAAAATCTGGGGCTCTGTGCTTTCTTTCCTTCTGAACAAGTGTTACTGTTTTCTGCACAAAAGCGATTCTGCGAAGCAATGTGAACAGGCACAGAGAAGGTGCTAGCAGGGAATTCTCTGCCTGCCTTTCCCCAGTGCTCTGCAAGCTCTCCAGGACAACATAGAATCTGGGGCTCTGTGCTTTCTTTCCTTCTGAACAAGTGTTACTGTTTTCTGCACAAAAGCGATTTTTGCGAAGCAATGTGAACACTTCTGCTTCCCAGGCACAGAGAAGGTGCTAGCAAGGAATTCTCTGCCTGCCTTTCCCCAGTGCTCTGCAAGCTCTCCAGGACAACATAGAATCTGGGGCTCTGTGCTTTCTCTCCTTCTGAACAAGTGTTACTGTTTTCTGCACAAAAGCGATTCTGCGAAGCAATGTGAACACTTCTGCTTCCCAGGCACAGAGAAGGTGCTAGCAAGGAATTCTCTGCCTGCCTTTCCCCAGTGCTCTGCAAGCTCTGCAGGACAACATAGAATCTGGGGCTCTGTGCTTTCTTTCCTTCTGAACAAGTGTTACTGTTTTCTGCACAAAAGCGATTCTGCGAAGCAATGTGAACAGGCACAGAGAAGGTGCTAGCAGGGAATGCTCTGCCTGCCTTTCCCCAGTGCTCTGCAAGCTCTCCAGGACAACATAGAATCTGGGGCTCTGTGCTTTCTTTCCTTCTGAACAAGTGTTACTGTTTTCTGCACAAAAGCGATTTTTGCGAAGCAATGTGAACACTTCTGCTTCCCAGGCACAGAGAAGGTGCTAGCAGGGAATTCTCTGCCTGCCTTTCCCCAGTGCTCTGCAAGCTCTCCAGGACAACATAGAATCTGGGGCTCTGTGCTTTCTTTCCTACTGAACAAGTGTTACTGTTTTCTGCACAAAAGCGATTCTGCGAAGCAATGTGAACACTTCTGCTTCCCAGGCACAGAGAAGGTGCTAGCAGGGAATTCTCTGCCTGCCTTTCCCCAGTGCTCTGCAAGCTCTCCAGGACAACATAGAATCTGGGGCTCTGTGCTTTCTTTCCTTCTTAATAAGTGTAAGTGTTTTCTGCACAAAAGCGATTCTTGCGAAGCAATGTGAACACTTCTGCTTCCCAGGCACAGAGAAGGTGCTAGCAGGGAATTCTCTGCCTGCCTTTCCCCAGTGCTCTGCAAGCTCTCCAGGACAACATAGAATCTGGTTCTCTGTGCTTTCTTTCCTTCTGAACATGTGTTAGTGTTTTCTGCACAAAAGCGATTTTTGCGAAGCAATGTGAACACTTCTGCTTCCCAGGCACAGAGAAGGTGCTAGCAGGGAATTCTCTGCCTGCCTTTCCCCAGTGCTCTGCAAGCTCTCCAGGACAACATAAAATCTGGGGCTCTGTGCTTTCTTTCGTTCTGAACAAGTGTTACTGTTTTCTGCACAAAAGCGATTCTGCGAAGCAATGTGAACACTTCTGCTTCCCAGGCACAGAGAAGGTGCTAGCAGGGAATTCTCTGCCTGCCTTTCCCCAGTGCTCTGCAAGCTCTCCAGGACAACATAGAATCTGGGGCTCTGTGCTTTCTTTCCTTCTGAACAAGTGTTACTGTTTTCTGCACAAAAGCGATTCTGCGAAGCAATGTGAACAGGCACAGAGAAGGTGCTAGCAGGGAATTCTCTGCCTGCCTTTCCCCAGTGCTCTGCAAGCTCTCCAGGACAACATAAAATCTGGGGCTCTGTGCTTTCTTTCCTTCTGAACAAGTGTTAGTGTTTTCTGCACAAAAGCGATGTTTGCGAAGCAATGTGAACACTTCTGCTTCCCAGGCACAGAGAAGGTGCTAGCAGGGAATTCTCTGCCTGCCTTTCCCCAGTGCTCTGCAAGCTCTCCAGGACAACATAAAATCTGGGGCTCTGTGCTTTCTTTCCTTATGAACAAGTGTTAGTGTTTTCTGCACAAAAGCGATTCTTGCGAAGCAATGTGAACACTTCTGCTTCCCAGGCACAGAGAAGGTGCTAGCAGGGAATTCTCTGCCTGCCTTTCCCCAGTGCTCTGCAAGCTCTCCAGGACAACATAGAATCTGGGGCTCTGTGCTTTCTTTCCTTCTGAACAAGTGTTACTGTTTTCTGCACAAAAGCGATTCTGCGAAGCAATGTGAACACTTCTGCTTCCCAGGCACAGAGAAGGTGCTAGCAGGGAATTCTCTGCCTGCCTTTCCCCAGTGCTCTGCAAGCTCTCCAGGACAACATAGAATCTGGGGCTCTGTGCTTTCTTTCCTTCTGAACAAGTGTTACTGTTTTCTGCACAAAAGCGATTCTTGCGAAGCAATGTGAACACTTCTGCTTCCCAGGCACAGAGAAGGTGCTAGCAAGGAATTCTCTGCCTGCCTTTCCCCAGTGCTCTGCAAGCTCTGCAGGACAACATAGAATCTGGGGCTCTGTGCTTTCTTTCCTTCTGAACAAGTGTTAGTGTTTTCTGCACAAAAGCGATTCTTGCGAAGCATTGTGAACACTTCTGCTTCCCAGGCACAGAGAAGGTGCTATCAGGGAATTCTCTGCCTGGATTTCCACAGTGCTCTGCAAGCTCTCCAAAACAACATAGAATCTGGGGCTCTGTGCTTTCTTTCCTTCTGAACAAGTGTTACTGTTTTCTGCACAAAAGCGATTCTTGCAAAGAAATGTGAACACTTCTGCTTCCCAGGCACAGAGAAGGTGCTAGCAAGGAATTCTCTGCCTGCCTTTCCCCAGTGCTCTACAAGCTCTCCAGGACAACATAGAATCTGGGGCTCTGTGCTTTCTTTCGTTCTGAACAAGTGTTACTGTTTTCTGCACAAAAGCGATTCTGCGAAGCAATGTGAACACTTCTCCCAGGCACAGAGAAGGTGCTAGCAGGGAATTCTCTGCCTGCCTTTCCCCAGTGCTCTGCAAGCTCTCCAGGACAACATAGAATCTGGGGCTCTGTGCTTTCTTTCCTTCTGAACAAGTGTTACTGTTTTCTGCACAAAAGCGATTCTGCGAAGCAATGTGAACACTTCTGCTTCCCAGGCACAGAGAAGGTGCTAGCAGGGAATTCTCTGCCTGCCTTTCCCCAGTGCTCTGCAAGCTCTCCAGGACAACATAGAATCTGGGGCTCTGTGCTTTCTTTCCTTATGAACAAGTGTTACTGTTTTCTGCACAAAAGCGATTCTTGCGAAGCAATGTGAACACTTCTGCTTCCCAGGCACAGAGAAGGTGCTAGCAAGGAATTCTCTGCCTGCCTTTCCCCAGTGCTCTGCAAGCTCTGCAGGACAACATAGAATCTGGGGCTCTGTGCTTTCTTTCCTTCTGAACAAGTGTTAGTGTTTTCTGCACAAAAGCGATTCTTGCGAAGCATTGTGAACACTTCTGCTTCCCAGGCACAGAGAAGGTGCTATCAGGGAATTCTCTGCCTGGATTTCCACAGTGCTCTGCAAGCTCTCCAAAACAACATAGAATCTGGGGCTCTGTGCTTTCTTTCCTTCTGAACAAGTGTTACTGTTTTCTGCACAAAAGCGATTCTTGCAAAGAAATGTGAACACTTCTGCTTCCCAGGCACAGAGAAGGTGCTAGCAAGGAATTCTCTGCCTGCCTTTCCCCAGTGCTCTACAAGCTCTCCAGGACAACATAGAATCTGGGGCTCTGTGCTTTCTTTCGTTCTGAACAAGTGTTACTGTTTTCTGCACAAAAGCGATTCTGCGAAGCAATGTGAACACTTCTCCCAGGCACAGAGAAGGTGCTAGCAGGGAATTCTCTGCCTGCCTTTCCCCAGTGCTCTGCAAGCTCTCCAGGACAACATAGAATCTGGGGCTCTGTGCTTTCTTTCGTTCTGAACAAGTGTTACTGTTTTCTGCACAAAAGCGATTCTGCGAAGCAATGTGAACAGGCACAGAGAAGGTGCTAGCAGGGAATTCTCTGCCTGCCTTTCCCCAGTGCTCTGCAAGCTCTCCAGGACAACATAGAATCTGGGGCTCTGTGCTTTCTTTCCTTCTGAACAAGTGTTACTGTTTTCTGCACAAAAGCGATTTTTGCGAAGCAATGTGAACACTTCTGCTTCCCAGGCACAGAGAAGGTGCTAGCAAGGAATTCTCTGCCTGCCTTTCCCCAGTGCTCTGCAAGCTCTCCAGGACAACATAGAATCTGGGGCTCTGTGCTTTCTCTCCTTCTGAACAAGTGTTACTGTTTTCTGCACAAAAGCGATTCTGCGAAGCAATGTGAACACTTCTGCTTCCCAGGCACAGAGAAGGTGCTAGCAAGGAATTCTCTGCCTGCCTTTCCCCAGTGCTCTGCAAGCTCTGCAGGACAACATAGAATCTGGGGCTCTGTGCTTTCTTTCCTTCTGAACAAGTGTTACTGTTTTCTGCACAAAAGCGATTCTGCGAAGCAATGTGAACAGGCACAGAGAAGGTGCTAGCAGGGAATTCTCTGCCTGCCTTTCCCCAGTGCTCTGCAAGCTCTCCAGGACAACATAGAATCTGGGGCTCTGTGCTTTCTTTCCTTCTGAACAAGTGTTACTGTTTTCTGCACAAAAGCGATTCTTGCGAAGCAATGTGAACACTTCTGCTTCCCAGGCACAGAGAAGGTGCTAGCAGGGAATTCTCTGCCTGCCTATCCCCAGTGCTCTGCAAGCTCTCCAGGACAACATAGAATCTGGGGCTCTGTGCTTTCTTTCGTTCTGAACAAGTGTTAGTGTTTTCTGCCCAAAAGCGATTCTTGCGAAGCAATGTGAACACTTCTGCTTCCCAGGCACAGAGAAGGTGCTAGCAAGGAATTCTCTGCCTGCCTTTCCCCAGTGCTCTGCAAGCTCTGCAGGACAACATAGAATCTGGGGCTCTGTGCTTTCTTTCGTTCTGAACAAGTGTTACTGTTTTCTGCACAAAAGCGATTCTGCGAAGCAATGTGAACACTTCTGCTTCCCAGGCACAGAGAAGGTGCTAGCAGGGAATTCTCTGCCTGCCTTTCCCCAGTGCTCTGCAAGCTCTCCAGGACAACATAGAATCTGGGGCTCTGTGCTTTCTTTCCTTCTGAACAAGTGTTACTGTTTTCTGCACAAAAGCGATTCTGCGAAGCAATGTGAACAGGCACAGAGAAGGTGCTAGCAGGGAATTCTCTGCCTGCCTTTCCCCAGTGCTCTGCAAGCTCTCCAGGACAACATAAAATCTGGGGCTCTGTGCTTTCTTTCCTTCTGAACAAGTGTTAGTGTTTTCTGCACAAAAGCGATGTTTGCGAAGCAATGTGAACACTTCTGCTTCCCAGGCACAGAGAAGGTGCTAGCAGGGAATTCTCTGCCTGCCTTTCCCCAGTGCTCTGCAAGCTCTCCAGGACAACATAAAATCTGGGGCTCTGTGCTTTCTTTCCTTATGAACAAGTGTTACTGTTTTCTGCACAAAAGCGATTCTTGCGAAGCAATGTGAACACTTCTGCTTCCCAGGCACAGAGAAGGTGCTAGCAGGGAATTCTCTGCCTGCCTTTCCCCAGTGCTCTGCAAGCTCTCCAGGACAACATAGAATCTGGGGCTCTGTGCTTTCTTTCCTTCTGAACAAGTGTTACTGTTTTCTGCACAAAAGCGATTCTGCGAAGCAATGTGAACACTTCTGCTTCCCAGGCACAGAGAAGGTGCTAGCAGGGAATTCTCTGCCTGCCTTTCCCCAGTGCTCTGCAAGCTCTCCAGGACAACATAGAATCTGGGGCTCTGTGCTTTCTTTCCTTCTGAACAAGTGTTACTGTTTTCTGCACAAAAGCGATTCTTGCGAAGCAATGTGAACACTTCTGCTTCCCAGGCACAGAGAAGGTGCTAGCAAGGAATTCTCTGCCTGCCTTTCCCCAGTGCTCTGCAAGCTCTGCAGGACAACATAGAATCTGGGGCTCTGTGCTTTCTTTCCTTCTGAACAAGTGTTAGTGTTTTCTGCACAAAAGCGATTCTTGCGAAGCATTGTGAACACTTCTGCTTCCCAGGCACAGAGAAGGTGCTATCAGGGAATTCTCTGCCTGGATTTCCACAGTGCTCTGCAAGCTCTCCAGGACAACATAGAATCTGGGGCTCTGTGCTTTCTTTCCTTCTGAACAAGTGTTACTGTTTTCTGCACAAAAGCGATTCTTGCGAAGCAATGTGAACACTTCTGCTTCCCAGGCACAGAGAAGGTGCTAGCAAGGAATTCTCTGCCTGCCTTTCCCCAGTGCTCTACAAGCTCTCCAGGACAACATAGAATCTGGGGCTCTGTGCTTTCTTTCGTTCTGAACAAGTGTTACTGTTTTCTGCACAAAAGCGATTCTGCGAAGCAATGTGAACACTTCTCCCAGGCACAGAGAAGGTGCTAGCAGGGAATTCTCTGCCTGCCTTTCCCCAGTGCTCTGCAAGCTCTCCAGGACAACATAAAATCTGGGGCTCTGTGCTTTCTTTCCTTCTGAACAAGTGTTACTGTTTTCTGCACAAAAGCGATTCTGCGAAGCAATGTGAACAGGCACAGAGAAGGTGCTAGCAGGGAATTCTCTGCCTGCCTTTCCCCAGTGCTCTGCAAGCTCTCCAGGACAACATAGAATCTGGGGCTCTGTGCTTTCTTTCCTTCTGAACAAGTGTTACTGTTTTCTGCACAAAAGCGATTTTTGCGAAGCAATGTGAACACTTCTGCTTCCCAGGCACAGAGAAGGTGCTAGCAAGGAATTCTCTGCCTGCCTTTCCCCAGTGCTCTGCAAGCTCTCCAGGACAACATAGAATCTGGGGCTCTGTGCTTTCTCTCCTTCTGAACAAGTGTTACTGTTTTCTGCACAAAAGCGATTCTGCGAAGCAATGTGAACACTTCTGCTTCCCAGGCACAGAGAAGGTGCTAGCAAGGAATTCTCTGCCTGCCTTTCCCCAGTGCTCTGCAAGCTCTGCAGGACAACATAGAATCTGGGGCTCTGTGCTTTCTTTCCTTCTGAACAAGTGTTACTGTTTTCTGCACAAAAGCGATTCTGCGAAGCAATGTGAACAGGCACAGAGAAGGTGCTAGCAGGGAATTCTCTGCCTGCCTTTCCCCAGTGCTCTGCAAGCTCTCCAGGACAACATAGAATCTGGGGCTCTGTGCTTTCTTTCCTTCTGAACAAGTGTTAGTGTTTTCTGCACAAAAGCGATTCTTGCGAAGCATTGTGAACACTTCTGCTTCCCAGGCACAGAGAAGGTGCTATCAGGGAATTCTCTGCCTGGATTTCCACAGTGCTCTGCAAGCTCTCCAAAACAACATAGAATCTGGGGCTCTGTGCTTTCTTTCCTTCTGAACAAGTGTTAATGTTTTCTGCACAAAAGCGATTCTTGCAAAGAAATGTGAACACTTCTGCTTCCCAGGCACAGAGAAGGTGCTAGCAAGGAATTCTCTGCCTGCCTTTCCCCAGTGCTCTACAAGCTCTCCAGGACAACATAGAATCTGGGGCTCTGTGCTTTCTTTCCTTCTGAACAAGTGTTACTGTTTTCTGCACAAAAGCGATTCTGCGAAGCAATGTGAACACTTCTCCCAGGCACAGAGAAGGTGCTAGCAGGGAATTCTCTGCCTGCCTTTCCCCAGTGCTCTGCAAGCTCTCCAGGACAACATAAAATCTGGGGCTCTGTGCTTTCTTTCCTTCTGAACAAGTGTTACTGTTTTCTGCACAAAAGCGATTCTGCGAAGCAATGTGAACAGGCACAGAGAAGGTGCTAGCAGGGAATTCTCTGCCTGCCTTTCCCCAGTGCTCTGCAAGCTCTCCAGGACAACATAGAATCTGGGGCTCTGTGCTTTCTTTCCTTCTGAACAAGTGTTACTGTTTTCTGCACAAAAGCGATTTTTGCGAAGCAATGTGAACACTTCTGCTTCCCAGGCACAGAGAAGGTGCTAGCAGGGAATTCTCTGCCTGCCTTTCCCCAGTGCTCTGCAAGCTCTCCAGGACAACATAGAATCTGGGGCTCTGTGCTTTCTCTCCTTCTGAACAAGTGTTACTGTTTTCTGCACAAAAGCGATTCTGCGAAGCAATGTGAACACTTCTGCTTCCCAGGCACAGAGAAGGTGCTAGCAAGGAATTCTCTGCCTGCCTTTCCCCAGTGCTCTGCAAGCTCTGCAGGACAACATAGAATCTGGGGCTCTGTGCTTTCTTTCCTTCTGAACAAGTGTTACTGTTTTCTGCACAAAAGCGATTCTGCGAAGCAATGTGAACAGGCACAGAGAAGGTGCTAGCAGGGAATTCTCTGCCTGCCTTTCCCCAGTGCTCTGCAAGCTCTCCAGGACAACATAGAATCTGGGGCTCTGTGCTTTCTTTCCTTCTGAACAAGTGTTACTGTTTTCTGCACAAAAGCGATTTTTGCGAAGCAATGTGAACACTTCTGCTTCCCAGGCACAGAGAAGGTGCTAGCAGGGAATTCTCTGCCTGCCTTTCCCCAGTGCTCTGCAAGCTCTCCAGGACAACATAGAATCTGGGGCTCTGTGCTTTCTTTCCTTCTGAACAAGTGTTACTGTTTTCTGCACAAAAGCGATTCTTGCGAAGCAATGTGAACACTTCTGCTTCCCAGGCACAGAGAAGGTGCTAGCAGGGAATTCTCTGCCTGCCTATCCCCAGTGCTCTGCAAGCTCTCCAGGACAACATAGAATCTGGGGCTCTGTGCTTTCTTTCGTTCTGAACAAGTGTTAGTGTTTTCTGCCCAAAAGCGATTCTTGCGAAGCAATGTGAACACTTCTGCTTCCCAGGCACAGAGAAGGTGCTAGCAAGGAATTCTCTGCCTGCCTTTCCCCAGTGCTCTGCAAGCTCTGCAGGACAACATAGAATCTGGGGCTCTGTGCTTTCTTTCGTTCTGAACAAGTGTTACTGTTTTCTGCACAAAAGCGATTCTGCGAAGCAATGTGAACACTTCTGCTTCCCAGGCACAGAGAAGGTGCTAGCAGGGAATTCTCTGCCTGCCTTTCCCCAGTGCTCTGCAAGCTCTCCAGGACAACATAGAATCTGGGGCTCTGTGCTTTCTTTCCTTCTGAACAAGTGTTACTGTTTTCTGCACAAAAGCGATTCTGCGAAGCAATGTGAACAGGCACAGAGAAGGTGCTAGCAGGGAATTCTCTGCCTGCCTTTCCCCAGTGCTCTGCAAGCTCTCCAGGACAACATAAAATCTGGGGCTCTGTGCTTTCTTTCCTTCTGAACAAGTGTTAGTGTTTTCTGCACAAAAGCGATGTTTGCGAAGCAATGTGAACACTTCTGCTTCCCAGGCACAGAGAAGGTGCTAGCAGGGAATTCTCTGCCTGCCTTTCCCCAGTGCTCTGCAAGCTCTCCAGGACAACATAAAATCTGCGGCTCTGTGCTTTCTTTCCTTATGAACAAGTGTTACTGTTTTCTGCACAAAAGCGATTCTTGCGAAGCAATGTGAACACTTCTGCTTCCCAGGCACAGAGAAGGTGCTAGCAGGGAATTCTCTGCCTGCCTTTCCCCAGTGCTCTGCAAGCTCTCCAGGACAACATAGAATCTGGGGCTCTGTGCTTTCTTTCCTACTGAACAAGTGTTACTGTTTTCTGCACAAAAGCGATTCTGCGAAGCAATGTGAACACTTCTGCTTCCCAGGCACAGAGAAGGTGCTAGCAGGGAATTCTCTGCCTGCCTTTCCCCAGTGCTCTGCAAGCTCTCCAGGACAACATAGAATCTGGGGCTCTGTGCTTTCTTTCCTTCTTAATAAGTGTAAGTGTTTTCTGCACAAAAGCGATTCTTGCGAAGCAATGTGAACACTTCTGCTTCCCAGGCACAGAGAAGGTGCTAGCAAGGAATTCTCTGCCTGCCTTTCCCCAGTGCTCTGCAAGCTCTCCAGGACAACATAGAATCTGGTTCTCTGTGCTTTCTTTCCTTCTGAACAAGTGTTAGTGTTTTCTGCACAAAAGCGATTTTTGCGAAGCAATGTGAACACTTCTGCTTCCCAGGCACAGAGAAGGTGCTAGCAGGGAATTCTCTGCCTGCCTTTCCCCAGTGCTCTGCAAGCTCTCCAGGACAACATAAAATCTGGGGCTCTGTGCTTTCTTTCGTTCTGAACAAGTGTTACTGTTTTCTGCACAAAAGCGATTCTGCGAAGCAATGTGAACACTTCTGCTTCCCAGGCACAGAGAAGGTGCTAGCAGGGAATTCTCTGCCTGCCTTTCCCCAGTGCTCTGCAAGCTCTCCAGGACAACATAGAATCTGGGGCTCTGTGCTTTCTTTCCTTCTGAACAAGTGTTACTGTTTTCTGCACAAAAGCGATTCTGCGAAGCAATGTGAACAGGCACAGAGAAGGTGCTAGCAGGGAATGCTCTGCCTGCCTTTCCCCAGTGCTCTGCAAGCTCTCCAGGACAACATAGAATCTGGGGCTCTGTGCTTTCTTTCCTTCTGAACAAGTGTTAGTGTTTTCTGCACAAAAGCGATGTTTGCGAAGCAATGTGAACACTTCTGCTTCCCAGGCACAGAGAAGGTGCTAGCAGGGAATTCTCTGCCTGCCTTTCCCCAGTGCTCTGCAAGCTCTCCAGGACAACATAAAATCTGGGGCTCTGTGCTTTCTTTCCTTATGAACAAGTGTTAGTGTTTTCTGCACAAAAGCGATTCTTGCGAAGCAATGTGAACACTTCTGCTTCCCAGGCACAGAGAAGGTGCTAGCAGGGAATTCTCTGCCTGCCTTTCCCCAGTGCTCTGCAAGCTCTCCAGGACAACATAGAATCTGGGGCTCTGTGCTTTCTTTCCTTCTGAACAAGTGTTACTGTTTTCTGCACAAAAGCGATTCTGCGAAGCAATGTGAACACTTCTGCTTCCCAGGCACAGAGAAGGTGCTAGCAGGGAATTCTCTGCCTGCCTTTCCCCAGTGCTCTGCAAGCTCTCCAGGACAACATAGAATCTGGGGCTCTGTGCTTTCTTTCCTTCTGAACAAGTGTTACTGTTTTCTGCACAAAAGCGATTCTTGCGAAGCAATGTGAACACTTCTGCTTCCCAGGCACAGAGAAGGTGCTAGCAAGGAATTCTCTGCCTGCCTTTCCCCAGTGCTCTGCAAGCTCTGCAGGACAACATAGAATCTGGGGCTCTGTGCTTTCTTTCCTTCTGAACAAGTGTTAGTGTTTTCTGCACAAAAGCGATTCTTGCGAAGCATTGTGAACACTTCTGCTTCCCAGGCACAGAGAAGGTGCTATCAGGGAATTCTCTGCCTGGATTTCCACAGTGCTCTGCAAGCTCTCCAAAACAACATAGAATCTGGGGCTCTGTGCTTTCTTTCCTTCTGAACAAGTGTTACTGTTTTCTGCACAAAAGCGATTCTTGCAAAGAAATGTGAACACTTCTGCTTCCCAGGCACAGAGAAGGTGCTAGCAAGGAATTCTCTGCCTGCCTTTCCCCAGTGCTCTACAAGCTCTCCAGGACAACATAGAATCTGGGGCTCTGTGCTTTCTTTCGTTCTGAACAAGTGTTACTGTTTTCTGCACAAAAGCGATTCTGCGAAGCAATGTGAACACTTCTCCCAGGCACAGAGAAGGTGCTAGCAGGGAATTCTCTGCCTGCCTTTCCCCAGTGCTCTGCAAGCTCTCCAGGACAACATAGAATCTGGGGCTCTGTGATTTCTTTCCTTCTGAACAAGTGTTACTGTTTTCTGCACAAAAGCGATTCTGCGAAGCAATGTGAACAGGCACAGAGAAGGTGCTAGCAGGGAATTCTCTGCCTGCCTTTCCCCAGTGCTCTGCAAGCTCTCCAGGACAACATAGAATCTGGGGCTCTGTGCTTTCTTTCCTTCTGAACAAGTGTTACTGTTTTCTGCACAAAAGCGATTTTTGCGAAGCAATGTGAACACTTCTGCTTCCCAGGCACAGAGAAGGTGCTAGCAAGGAATTCTCTGCCTGCCTTTCCCCAGTGCTCTGCAAGCTCTGCAGGACAACATAGAATCTGGGGCTCTGTGCTTTCTCTCCTTCTGAACAAGTGTTACTGTTTTCTGCACAAAAGCGATTCTGCGAAGCAATGTGAACAGGCACAGAGAAGGTGCTAGCAGGGAATTCTCTGCCTGCCTTTCCCCAGTGCTCTGCAAGCTCTCCAGGACAACATAAAATCTGGGGCTCTGTGCTTTCTTTCCTTCTGAACAAGTGTTAGTGTTTTCTGCACAAAAGCGATGTTTGCGAAGCAATGTGAACACTTCTGCTTCCCAGGCACAGAGAAGGTGCTAGCAGGGAATTCTCTGCCTGCCTTTCCCCAGTGCTCTGCAAGCTCTCCAGGACAACATAAAATCTGCGGCTCTGTGCTTTCTTTCCTTATGAACAAGTGTTACTGTTTTCTGCACAAAAGCGATTCTTGCGAAGCAATGTGAACACTTCTGCTTCCCAGGCACAGAGAAGGTGCTAGCAGGGAATTCTCTGCCTGCCTTTCCCCAGTGCTCTGCAAGCTCTCCAGGACAACATAGAATCTGGGGCTCTGTGCTTTCTTTCCTTCTGAACAAGTGTTACTGTTTTCTGCACAAAAGCGATTCTGCGAAGCAATGTGAACACTTCTGCTTCCCAGGCACAGAGAAGGTGCTAGCAGGGAATTCTCTGCCTGCCTTTCCCCAGTGCTCTGCAAGCTCTCCAGGACAACATAGAATCTGGGGCTCTGTGCTTTCTTTCCTTCTGAACAAGTGTTACTGTTTTCTGCACAAAAGCGATTCTTGCGAAGCAATGTGAACACTTCTGCTTCCCAGGCACAGAGAAGGTGCTAGCAAGGAATTCTCTGCCTGCCTTTCCCCAGTGCTCTGCAAGCTCTGCAGGACAACATAGAATCTGGGGCTCTGTGCTTTCTTTCCTTCTGAACAAGTGTTAGTGTTTTCTGCACAAAAGCGATTCTTGCGAAGCATTGTGAACACTTCTGCTTCCCAGGCACAGAGAAGGTGCTATCAGGGAATTCTCTGCCTGGATTTCCACAGTGCTCTGCAAGCTCTCCAAAACAACATAGAATCTGGGGCTCTGTGCTTTCTTTCCTTCTGAACAAGTGTTACTGTTTTCTGCACAAAAGCGATTCTGCGAAGCAATGTGAACACTTCTCCCAGGCACAGAGAAGGTGCTAGCAGGGAATTCTCTGCCTGCCTTTCCCCAGTGCTCTGCAAGCTCTCCAGGACAACATAAAATCTGGGGCTCTGTGCTTTCTTTCCTTCTGAACAAGTGTTACTGTTTTCTGCACAAAAGCGATTCTGCGAAGCAATGTGAACAGGCACAGAGAAGGTGCTAGCAGGGAATTCTCTGCCTGCCTTTCCCCAGTGCTCTGCAAGCTCTCCAGGACAACATAGAATCTGGGGCTCTGTGCTTTCTTTCCTTCTGAACAAGTGTTACTGTTTTCTGCACAAAAGCGATTTTTGCGAAGCAATGTGAACACTTCTGCTTCCCAGGCACAGAGAAGGTGCTAGCAAGGAATTCTCTGCCTGCCTTTCCCCAGTGCTCTGCAAGCTCTCCAGGACAACATAGAATCTGGGGCTCTGTGCTTTCTCTCCTTCTGAACAAGTGTTACTGTTTTCTGCACAAAAGCGATTCTGCGAAGCAATGTGAACACTTCTGCTTCCCAGGCACAGAGAAGGTGCTAGCAAGGAATTCTCTGCCTGCCTTTCCCCAGTGCTCTGCAAGCTCTGCAGGACAACATAGAATCTGGGGCTCTGTGCTTTCTTTCCTTCTGAACAAGTGTTACTGTTTTCTGCACAAAAGCGATTCTGCGAAGCAATGTGAACAGGCACAGAGAAGGTGCTAGCAGGGAATGCTCTGCCTGCCTTTCCCCAGTGCTCTGCAAGCTCTCCAGGACAACATAGAATCTGGGGCTCTGTGCTTTCTTTCCTTCTGAACAAGTGTTACTGTTTTCTGCACAAAAGCGATTTTTGCGAAGCAATGTGAACACTTCTGCTTCCCAGGCACAGAGAAGGTGTTAGCAGGGAATTCTCTGCCTGCCTTTCCCCAGTGCTCTGCAAGCTCTCCAGGACAACATAGAATCTGGGGCTCTGTGCTTTCTTTCCTACTGAACAAGTGTTACTGTTTTCTGCACAAAAGCGATTCTGCGAAGCAATGTGAACACTTCTGCTTCCCAGGCACAGAGAAGGTGCTAGCAGGGAATTCTCTGCCTGCCTTTCCCCAGTGCTCTGCAAGCTCTCCAGGACAACATAGAATCTGGGGCTCTGTGCTTTCTTTCCTTCTTAATAAGTGTAAGTGTTTTCTGCACAAAAGCGATTCTTGCGAAGCAATGTGAACACTTCTGCTTCCCAGGCACAGAGAAGGTGCTAGCAAGGAATTCTCTGCCTGCCTTTCCCCAGTGCTCTGCAAGCTCTCCAGGACAACATAGAATCTGGTTCTCTGTGCTTTCTTTCCTTCTGAACATGTGTTAGTGTTTTCTGCACAAAAGCGATTTTTGCGAAGCAATGTGAACACTTCTGCTTCCCAGGCACAGAGAAGGTGCTAGCAGGGAATTCTCTGCCTGCCTTTCCCCAGTGCTCTGCAAGCTCTCCAGGACAACATAAAATCTGGGGCTCTGTGCTTTCTTTCGTTCTGAACAAGTGTTACTGTTTTCTGCACAAAAGCGATTCTGCGAAGCAATGTGAACACTTCTGCTTCCCAGGCACAGAGAAGGTGCTAGCAGGGAATTCTCTGCCTGCCTTTCCCCAGTGCTCTGCAAGCTCTCCAGGACAACATAGAATCTGGGGCTCTGTGCTTTCTTTCCTTCTGAACAAGTGTTACTGTTTTCTGCACAAAAGCGATTCTGCGAAGCAATGTGAACAGGCACAGAGAAGGTGCTAGCAGGGAATTCTCTGCCTGCCTTTCCCCAGTGCTCTGCAAGCTCTCCAGGACAACATAAAATCTGGGGCTCTGTGCTTTCTTTCCTTCTGAACAAGTGTTAGTGTTTTCTGCACAAAAGCGATGTTTGCGAAGCAATGTGAACACTTCTGCTTCCCAGGCACAGAGAAGGTGCTAGCAGGGAATTCTCTGCCTGCCTTTCCCCAGTGCTCTGCAAGCTCTCCAGGACAACATAAAATCTGGGGCTCTGTGCTTTCTTTCCTTATGAACAAGTGTTAGTGTTTTCTGCACAAAAGCGATTCTTGCGAAGCAATGTGAACACTTCTGCTTCCCAGGCACAGAGAAGGTGCTAGCAGGGAATTCTCTGCCTGCCTTTCCCCAGTGCTCTGCAAGCTCTCCAGGACAACATAGAATCTGGGGCTCTGTGCTTTCTTTCCTTCTGAACAAGTGTTACTGTTTTCTGCACAAAAGCGATTCTGCGAAGCAATGTGAACACTTCTGCTTCCCAGGCACAGAGAAGGTGCTAGCAGGGAATTCTCTGCCTGCCTTTCCCCAGTGCTCTGCAAGCTCTCCAGGACAACATAGAATCTGGGGCTCTGTGCTTTCTTTCCTTCTGAACAAGTGTTACTGTTTTCTGCACAAAAGCGATTCTTGCGAAGCAATGTGAACACTTCTGCTTCCCAGGCACAGAGAAGGTGCTAGCAAGGAATTCTCTGCCTGCCTTTCCCCAGTGCTCTGCAAGCTCTGCAGGACAACATAGAATCTGGGGCTCTGTGCTTTCTTTCCTTCTGAACAAGTGTTAGTGTTTTCTGCACAAAAGCGATTCTTGCGAAGCATTGTGAACACTTCTGCTTCCCAGGCACAGAGAAGGTGCTATCAGGGAATTCTCTGCCTGGATTTCCACAGTGCTCTGCAAGCTCTCCAAAACAACATAGAATCTGGGGCTCTGTGCTTTCTTTCCTTCTGAACAAGTGTTACTGTTTTCTGCACAAAAGCGATTCTTGCAAAGAAATGTGAACACTTCTGCTTCCCAGGCACAGAGAAGGTGCTAGCAAGGAATTCTCTGCCTGCCTTTCCCCAGTGCTCTACAAGCTCTCCAGGACAACATAGAATCTGGGGCTCTGTGCTTTCTTTCGTTCTGAACAAGTGTTACTGTTTTCTGCACAAAAGCGATTCTGCGAAGCAATGTGAACACTTCTCCCAGGCACAGAGAAGGTGCTAGCAGGGAATTCTCTGCCTGCCTTTCCCCAGTGCTCTGCAAGCTCTCCAGGACAACATAGAATCTGGGGCTCTGTGCTTTCTTTCCTTCTGAACAAGTGTTACTGTTTTCTGCACAAAAGCGATTCTGCGAAGCAATGTGAACACTTGTGCTTCCCAGGCACAGAGAAGGTGCTAGCAGGGAATTCTCTGCCTGCCTTTCCCCAGTGCTCTGCAAGCTCTCCAGGACAACATAGAATCTGGGGCTCTGTGCTTTCTTTCCTTCTGAACAAGTGTTACTGTTTTCTGCACAAAAGCGATTCTTGCGAAGCAATGTGAACACTTCTGCTTCCCAGGCACAGAGAAGGTGCTAGCAAGGAATTCTCTGCCTGCCTTTCCCCAGTGCTCTGCAAGCTCTGCAGGACAACATAGAATCTGGGGCTCTGTGCTTTCTTTCCTTCTGAACAAGTGTTAGTGTTTTCTGCACAAAAGCGATTCTTGCGAAGCATTGTGAACACTTCTGCTTCCCAGGCACAGAGAAGGTGCTATCAGGGAATTCTCTGCCTGGATTTCCACAGTGCTCTGCAAGCTCTCCAAAACAACATAGAATCTGGGGCTCTGTGCTTTCTTTCCTTCTGAACAAGTGTTACTGTTTTCTGCACAAAAGCGATTCTTGCAAAGAAATGTGAACACTTCTGCTTCCCAGGCACAGAGAAGGTGCTAGCAAGGAATTCTCTGCCTGCCTTTCCCCAGTGCTCTGCAAGCTCTCCAGGACAACATAAAATCTGGGGCTCTGTGCTTTCTTTCCTTCTGAACAAGTGTTACTGTTTTCTGCACAAAAGCGATTCTGCGAAGCAATGTGAACAGGCACAGAGAAGGTGCTAGCAGGGAATTCTCTGCCTGCCTTTCCCCAGTGCTCTGCAAGCTCTCCAGGACAACATAGAATCTGGGGCTCTGTGCTTTCTTTCCTTCTGAACAAGTGTTACTGTTTTCTGCACAAAAGCGATTTTTGCGAAGCAATGTGAACACTTCTGCTTCCCAGGCACAGAGAAGGTGCTAGCAGGGAATTCTCTGCCTGCCTTTCCCCAGTGCTCTGCAAGCTCTCCAGGACAACATAGAATCTGGGGCTCTGTGCTTTCTCTCCTTCTGAACAAGTGTTACTGTTTTCTGCACAAAAGCGATTCTGCGAAGCAATGTGAACACTTCTGCTTCCCAGGCACAGAGAAGGTGCTAGCAGGGAATTCTCTGCCTGCCTTTCCCCAGTGCTCTGCAAGCTCTCCAGGACAACATAGAATCTGGGGCTCTGTGCTTTCTTTCCTTCTTAATAAGTGTAAGTGTTTTCTGCACAAAAGCGATTCTTGCGAAGCAATGTGAACACTTCTGCTTCCCAGGCACAGAGAAGGTGCTAGCAAGGAATTCTCTGCCTGCCTTTCCCCAGTGCTCTGCAAGCTCTCCAGGACAACATAGAATCTGGTTCTCTGTGCTTTCTTTCCTTCTGAACATGTGTTAGTGTTTTCTGCACAAAAGCGATTTTTGCGAAGCAATGTGAACACTTCTGCTTCCCAGGCACAGAGAAGGTGCTAGCAGGGAATTCTCTGCCTGCCTTTCCCCAGTGCTCTGCAAGCTCTCCAGGACAACATAAAATCTGGGGCTCTGTGCTTTCTTTCGTTCTGAACAAGTGTTACTGTTTTCTGCACAAAAGCGATTCTGCGAAGCAATGTGAACACTTCTGCTTCCCAGGCACAGAGAAGGTGCTAGCAGGGAATTCTCTGCCTGCCTTTCCCCAGTGCTCTGCAAGCTCTCCAGGACAACATAGAATCTGGGGCTCTGTGCTTTCTTTCCTTCTGAACAAGTGTTACTGTTTTCTGCACAAAAGCGATTCTGCGAAGCAATGTGAACAGGCACAGAGAAGGTGCTAGCAGGGAATTCTCTGCCTGCCTTTCCCCAGTGCTCTGCAAGCTCTCCAGGACAACATAAAATCTGGGGCTCTGTGCTTTCTTTCCTTCTGAACAAGTGTTAGTGTTTTCTGCACAAAAGCGATGTTTGCGAAGCAATGTGAACACTTCTGCTTCCCAGGCACAGAGAAGGTGCTAGCAGGGAATTCTCTGCCTGCCTTTCCCCAGTGCTCTGCAAGCTCTCCAGGACAACATAAAATCTGGGGCTCTGTGCTTTCTTTCCTTATGAACAAGTGTTAGTGTTTTCTGCACAAAAGCGATTCTTGCGAAGCAATGTGAACACTTCTGCTTCCCAGGCACAGAGAAGGTGCTAGCAGGGAATTCTCTGCCTGCCTTTCCCCAGTGCTCTGCAAGCTCTCCAGGACAACATAGAATCTGGGGCTCTGTGCTTTCTTTCCTTCTGAACAAGTGTTACTGTTTTCTGCACAAAAGCGATTCTGCGAAGCAATGTGAACACTTCTGCTTCCCAGGCACAGAGAAGGTGCTAGCAGGGAATTCTCTGCCTGCCTTTCCCCAGTGCTCTGCAAGCTCTCCAGGACAACATAGAATCTGGGGCTCTGTGCTTTCTTTCCTTCTGAACAAGTGTTACTGTTTTCTGCACAAAAGCGATTCTTGCGAAGCAATGTGAACACTTCTGCTTCCCAGGCACAGAGAAGGTGCTAGCAAGGAATTCTCTGCCTGCCTTTCCCCAGTGCTCTGCAAGCTCTGCAGGACAACATAGAATCTGGGGCTCTGTGCTTTCTTTCCTTCTGAACAAGTGTTAGTGTTTTCTGCACAAAAGCGATTCTTGCGAAGCATTGTGAACACTTCTGCTTCCCAGGCACAGAGAAGGTGCTATCAGGGAATTCTCTGCCTGGATTTCCACAGTGCTCTGCAAGCTCTCCAAAACAACATAGAATCTGGGGCTCTGTGCTTTCTTTCCTTCTGAACAAGTGTTACTGTTTTCTGCACAAAAGCGATTCTTGCAAAGAAATGTGAACACTTCTGCTTCCCAGGCACAGAGAAGGTGCTAGCAAGGAATTCTCTGCCTGCCTTTCCCCAGTGCTCTACAAGCTCTCCAGGACAACATAGAATCTGGGGCTCTGTGCTTTCTTTCGTTCTGAACAAGTGTTACTGTTTTCTGCACAAAAGCGATTCTGCGAAGCAATGTGAACACTTCTCCCAGGCACAGAGAAGGTGCTAGCAGGGAATTCTCTGCCTGCCTTTCCCCAGTGCTCTGCAAGCTCTCCAGGACAACATAGAATCTGGGGCTCTGTGCTTTCTTTCCTTCTGAACAAGTGTTACTGTTTTCTGCACAAAAGCGATTCTGCGAAGCAATGTGAACACTTCTGCTTCCCAGGCACAGAGAAGGTGCTAGCAGGGAATTCTCTGCCTGCCTTTCCCCAGTGCTCTGCAAGCTCTCCAGGACAACATAGAATCTGGGGCTCTGTGCTTTCTTTCCTTCTGAACAAGTGTTACTGTTTTCTGCACAAAAGCGATTCTTGCGAAGCAATGTGAACACTTCTGCTTCCCAGGCACAGAGAAGGTGCTAGCAAGGAATTCTCTGCCTGCCTTTCCCCAGTGCTCTGCAAGCTCTGCAGGACAACATAGAATCTGGGGCTCTGTGCTTTCTTTCCTTCTGAACAAGTGTTAGTGTTTTCTGCACAAAAGCGATTCTTGCGAAGCATTGTGAACACTTCTGCTTCCCAGGCACAGAGAAGGTGCTATCAGGGAATTCTCTGCCTGGATTTCCACAGTGCTCTGCAAGCTCTCCAAAACAACATAGAATCTGGGGCTCTGTGCTTTCTTTCCTTCTGAACAAGTGTTACTGTTTTCTGCACAAAAGCGATTCTTGCAAAGAAATGTGAACACTTCTGCTTCCCAGGCACAGAGAAGGTGCTAGCAAGGAATTCTCTGCCTGCCTTTCCCCAGTGCTCTGCAAGCTCTCCAGGACAACATAAAATCTGGGGCTCTGTGCTTTCTTTCCTTCTGAACAAGTGTTACTGTTTTCTGCACAAAAGCGATTCTGCGAAGCAATGTGAACAGGCACAGAGAAGGTGCTAGCAGGGAATTCTCTGCCTGCCTTTCCCCAGTGCTCTGCAAGCTCTCCAGGACAACATAGAATCTGGGGCTCTGTGCTTTCTTTCCTTCTGAACAAGTGTTACTGTTTTCTGCACAAAAGCGATTTTTGCGAAGCAATGTGAACACTTCTGCTTCCCAGGCACAGAGAAGGTGCTAGCAGGGAATTCTCTGCCTGCCTTTCCCCAGTGCTCTGCAAGCTCTCCAGGACAACATAGAATCTGGGGCTCTGTGCTTTCTCTCCTTCTGAACAAGTGTTACTGTTTTCTGCACAAAAGCGATTCTGCGAAGCAATGTGAACACTTCTGCTTCCCAGGCACAGAGAAGGTGCTAGCAAGGAATTCTCTGCCTGCCTTTCCCCAGTGCTCTGCAAGCTCTGCAGGACAACATAGAATCTGGGGCTCTGTGCTTTCTTTCCTTCTGAACAAGTGTTACTGTTTTCTGCACAAAAGCGATTCTGCGAAGCAATGTGAACAGGCACAGAGAAGGTGCTAGCAGGGAATTCTCTGCCTGCCTTTCCCCAGTGCTCTGCAAGCTCTCCAGGACAACATAGAATCTGGGGCTCTGTGCTTTCTTTCCTTCTGAACAAGTGTTACTGTTTTCTGCACAAAAGCGATTTTTGCGAAGCAATGTGAACACTTCTGCTTCCCAGGCACAGAGAAGGTGCTAGCAGGGAATTCTCTGCCTGCCTTTCCCCAGTGCTCTGCAAGCTCTCCAGGACAACATAGAATCTGGGGCTCTGTGCTTTCTTTCCTACTGAACAAGTGTTACTGTTTTCTGCACAAAAGCGATTCTGCGAAGCAATGTGAACACTTCTGCTTCCCAGGCACAGAGAAGGTGCTAGCAGGGAATTCTCTGCCTGCCTTTCCCCAGTGCTCTGCAAGCTCTCCAGGACAACATAGAATCTGGGGCTCTGTGCTTTCTTTCCTTCTGAATAAGTGTAAGTGTTTTCTGCACAAAAGCGATTCTTGCGAAGCAATGTGAACACTTCTGCTTCCCAGGCACAGAGAAGGTGCTAGCAAGGAATTCTCTGCCTGCCTTTCCCCAGTGCTCTGCAAGCTCTCCAGGACAACATAGAATCTGGTTCTCTGTGCTTTCTTTCCTTCTGAACAAGTGTTAGTGTTTTCTGCACAAAAGCGATTTTTGCGAAGCAATGTGAACACTTCTGCTTCCCAGGCACAGAGAAGGTGCTAGCAGGGAATTCTCTGCCTGCCTTTCCCCAGTGCTCTGCAAGCTCTCCAGGACAACATAAAATCTGGGGCTCTGTGCTTTCTTTCCTTCTGAACAAGTGTTAGTGTTTTCTGCACAAAAGCGATTCTGCGAAGCAATGTGAACACTTCTGCTTCCCAGGCACAGAGAAGGTGCTAGCAGGGAATTCTCTGCCTGCCTTTCCCCAGTGCTCTGCAAGCTCTCCAGGACAACATAGAATCTGGGGCTCTGTGCTTTCTTTCCTTCTGAACAAGTGTTACTGTTTTCTGCACAAAAGCGATTCTGCGAAGCAATGTGAACAGGCACAGAGAAGGTGCTAGCAGGGAATTCTCTGCCTGCCTTTCCCCAGTGCTCTGCAAGCTCTCCAGGACAACATAGAATCTGGGGCTCTGTGCTTTCTTTCCTTCTGAACAAGTGTTACTGTTTTCTGCACTAAAGCGATTCTTGCAAAGAAATGTGAACACTTCTGCTTCCCAGGCACAGAGAAGGTGCTAGCAAGGAATTCTCTGCCTGCCTTTCCCCAGTGCTCTACAAGCTCTCCAGGACAACATAGAATCTGGGGCTCTGTGCTTTCTTTCCTTCTGAACAAGTGTTACTGTTTTCTGCACAAAAGCGATTCTGCGAAGCAATGTGAACACTTCTGCTTCCCAGGCACAGAGAAGGTGCTAGCAAGGAATTCTCTGCCTGCTTTCCCCAGTGCTCTGCAAGCTCTGCAGGACAACATAGAATCTGGGGCTCTGTGCTTTCTTTCCTTCTGAACAAGTGTTACTGTTTTCTGCACAAAAGCGATTCTGCGAAGCAATGTGAACAGGCACAGAGAAGGTGCTAGCAGGGAATTCTCTGCCTGCCTTTCCCCAGTGCTCTGCAAGCTCTCCAGGACAACATAGAATCTGGGGCTCTGTGCTTTCTTTCCTTCTGAACAAGTGTTACTGTTTTCTGCACAAAAGCGATTCTTGCGAAGCAATGTGAACACTTCTGCTTCCCAGGCACAGAGAAGGTGCTAGCAGGGAATTCTCTGCCTGCCTATCCCCAGTGCTCTGCAAGCTCTCCAGGACAACATAGAATCTGGGGCTCTGTGCTTTCTTTCGTTCTGAACAAGTGTTAGTGTTTTCTGCCCAAAAGCGATTCTTGCGAAGCAATGTGAACACTTCTGCTTCCCAGGCACAGAGAAGGTGCTAGCAAGGAATTCTCTGCCTGCCTTTCCCCAGTGCTCTGCAAGCTCTGCAGGACAACATAGAATCTGGGGCTCTGTGCTTTCTTTCGTTCTGAACAAGTGTTACTGTTTTCTGCACAAAAGCGATTTTTGCGAAGCAATGTGAACACTTCTGCTTCCCAGGCACAGAGAAGGTGCTAGCAGGGAATTCTCTGCCTGCCTTTCCCCAGTGCTCTGCAAGCTCTCCAGGACAACATAGAATCTGGGGCTCTGTGCTTTCTTTCCTTCTGAACAAGTGTTACTGTTTTCTGCACAAAAGCGATTCTGCGAAGCAATGTGAACAGGCACAGAGAAGGTGCTAGCAGGGAATTCTCTGCCTGCCTTTCCCCAGTGCTCTGCAAGCTCTCCAGGACAACATAAAATCTGGGGCTCTGTGCTTTCTTTCCTTATGAACAAGTGTTACTGTTTTCTGCACAAAAGCGATTCTTGCGAAGCAATGTGAACACTTCTGCTTCCCAGGCACAGAGAAGGTGCTAGCAGGGAATTCTCTGCCTGCCTTTCCCCAGTGCTCTGCAAGCTCTCCAGGACAACATAGAATCTGGGGCTCTGTGCTTTCTTTCCTTCTGAACAAGTGTTACTGTTTTCTGCACAAAAGCGATTCTGCGAAGCAATGTGAACACTTCTGCTTCCCAGGCACAGAGAAGGTGCTAGCAGGGAATTCTCTGCCTGCCTTTCCCCAGTGCTCTGCAAGCTCTCCAGGACAACATAGAATCTGGGGCTCTGTGCTTTCTTTCCTTCTGAACAAGTGTTACTGTTTTCTGCACAAAAGCGATTCTTGCGAAGCAATGTGAACACTTCTGCTTCCCAGGCACAGAGAAGGTGCTAGCAAGGAATTCTCTGCCTGCCTTTCCCCAGTGCTCTGCAAGCTCTGCAGGACAACATAGAATCTGGGGCTCTGTGCTTTCTTTCCTTCTGAACAAGTGTTAGTGTTTTCTGCACAAAAGCGATTCTTGCGAAGCATTGTGAACACTTCTGCTTCCCAGGCACAGAGAAGGTGCTATCAGGGAATTCTCTGCCTGGATTTCCACAGTGCTCTGCAAGCTCTCCAGGACAACATAGAATCTGGGGCTCTGTGCTTTCTTTCCTTCTGAACAAGTGTTACTGTTTTCTGCACAAAAGCGATTCTTGCGAAGCAATGTGAACACTTCTGCTTCCCAGGCACAGAGAAGGTGCTAGCAAGGAATTCTCTGCCTGCCTTTCCCCAGTGCTCTACAAGCTCTCCAGGACAACATAGAATCTGGGGCTCTGTGCTTTCTTTCGTTCTGAACAAGTGTTACTGTTTTCTGCACAAAAGCGATTCTGCGAAGCAATGTGAACACTTCTCCCAGGCACAGAGAAGGTGCTAGCAGGGAATTCTCTGCCTGCCTTTCCCCAGTGCTCTGCAAGCTCTCCAGGACAACATAAAATCTGGGGCTCTGTGCTTTCTTTCCTTCTGAACAAGTGTTACTGTTTTCTGCACAAAAGCGATTCTGCGAAGCAATGTGAACAGGCACAGAGAAGGTGCTAGCAGGGAATTCTCTGCCTGCCTTTCCCCAGTGCTCTGCAAGCTCTCCAGGACAACATAGAATCTGGGGCTCTGTGCTTTCTTTCCTTCTGAACAAGTGTTACTGTTTTCTGCACAAAAGCGATTTTTGCGAAGCAATGTGAACACTTCTGCTTCCCAGGCACAGAGAAGGTGCTAGCAAGGAATTCTCTGCCTGCCTTTCCCCAGTGCTCTGCAAGCTCTCCAGGACAACATAGAATCTGGGGCTCTGTGCTTTCTCTCCTTCTGAACAAGTGTTACTGTTTTCTGCACAAAAGCGATTCTGCGAAGCAATGTGAACACTTCTGCTTCCCAGGCACAGAGAAGGTGCTAGCAAGGAATTCTCTGCCTGCCTTTCCCCAGTGCTCTGCAAGCTCTGCAGGACAACATAGAATCTGGGGCTCTGTGCTTTCTTTCCTTCTGAACAAGTGTTACTGTTTTCTGCACAAAAGCGATTCTGCGAAGCAATGTGAACAGGCACAGAGAAGGTGCTAGCAGGGAATTCTCTGCCTGCCTTTCCCCAGTGCTCTGCAAGCTCTCCAGGACAACATAGAATCTGGGGCTCTGTGCTTTCTTTCCTTCTGAACAAGTGTTAGTGTTTTCAGCACAAAAGCGATTCTTGCGAAGCATTGTGAACACTTCTGCTTCCCAGGCACAGAGAAGGTGCTATCAGGGAATTCTCTGCCTGGATTTCCACAGTGCTCTGCAAGCTCTCCAAAACAACATAGAATCTGGGGCTCTGTGCTTTCTTTCCTTCTGAACAAGTGTTACTGTTTTCTGCACAAAAGCGATTCTTGCAAAGAAATGTGAACACTTCTGCTTCCCAGGCACAGAGAAGGTGCTAGCAAGGAATTCTCTGCCTGCCTTTCCCCAGTGCTCTACAAGCTCTCCAGGACAACATAGAATCTGGGGCTCTGTGCTTTCTTTCCTTCTGAACAAGTGTTACTGTTTTCTGCACAAAAGCGATTCTGCGAAGCAATGTGAACACTTCTCCCAGGCACAGAGAAGGTGCTAGCAGGGAATTCTCTGCCTGCCTTTCCCCAGTGCTCTGCAAGCTCTCCAGGACAACATAAAATCTGGGGCTCTGTGCTTTCTTTCCTTCTGAACAAGTGTTACTGTTTTCTGCACAAAAGCGATTCTGCGAAGCAATGTGAACAGGCACAGAGAAGGTGCTAGCAGGGAATTCTCTGCCTGCCTTTCCCCAGTGCTCTGCAAGCTCTCCAGGACAACATAGAATCTGGGGCTCTGTGCTTTCTGTCCTTCTGAACAAGTGTTACTGTTTTCTGCACAAAAGCGATTTTTGCGAAGCAATGTGAACACTTCTGCTTCCCAGGCACAGAGAAGGTGCTAGCAGGGAATTCTCTGCCTGCCTTTCCCCAGTGCTCTGCAAGCTCTCCAGGACAACATAGAATCTGGGGCTCTGTGCTTTCTCTCCTTCTGAACAAGTGTTACTGTTTTCTGCACAAAAGCGATTCTGCGAAGCAATGTGAACACTTCTGCTTCCCAGGCACAGAGAAGGTGCTAGCAAGGAATTCTCTGCCTGCCTTTCCCCAGTGCTCTGCAAGCTCTGCAGGACAACATAGAATCTGGGGCTCTGTGCTTTCTTTCCTTCTGAACAAGTGTTACTGTTTTCTGCACAAAAGCGATTCTGCGAAGCAATGTGAACAGGCACAGAGAAGGTGCTAGCAGGGAATTCTCTGCCTGCCTTTCCCCAGTGCTCTGCAAGCTCTCCAGGACAACATAGAATCTGGGGCTCTGTGCTTTCTTTCCTTCTGAACAAGTGTTACTGTTTTCTGCACAAAAGCGATTTTTGCGAAGCAATGTGAACACTTCTGCTTCCCAGGCACAGAGAAGGTGCTAGCAGGGAATTCTCTGCCTGCCTTTCCCCAGTGCTCTGCAAGCTCTCCAGGACAACATAGAATCTGGGGCTCTGTGCTTTCTTTCGTTCTGAACAAGTGTTACTGTTTTCTGCACAAAAGCGATTCTGCGAAGCAATGTGAACACTTCTGCTTCCCAGGCACAGAGAAGGTGCTAGCAGGGAATTCTCTGCCTGCCTTTCCCCAGTGCTCTGCAAGCTCTCCAGGACAACATAGAATCTGGGGCTCTGTGCTTTCTTTCCTTCTTAATAAGTGTAAGTGTTTTCTGCACAAAAGCGATTCTTGCGAAGCAATGTGAACACTTCTGCTTCCCAGGCACAGAGAAGGTGCTAGCAAGGAATTCTCTGCCTGCCTTTCCCCAGTGCTCTGCAAGCTCTCCAGGACAACATAGAATCTGGTTCTCTGTGCTTTCTTTCCTTCTGAACAAGTGTTAGTGTTTTCTGCACAAAAGCGATTTTTGCGAAGCAATGTGAACACTTCTGCTTCCCAGGCACAGAGAAGGTGCTAGCAGGGAATTCTCTGCCTGCCTTTCCCCAGTGCTCTGCAAGCTCTCCAGGACAACATAAAATCTGGGGCTCTGTGCTTTCTTTCCTTCTGAACAAGTGTTACTGTTTTCTGCACAAAAGCGATTCTGCGAAGCAATGTGAACACTTCTGCTTCCCAGGCACAGAGAAGGTGCTAGCAGGGAATTCTCTGCCTGCCTTTCCCCAGTGCTCTGCAAGCTCTCCAGGACAACATAGAATCTGGGGCTCTGTGCTTTCTTTCCTTCTGAACAAGTGTTACTGTTTTCTGCACAAAAGCGATTCTGCGAAGCAATGTGAACAGGCACAGAGAAGGTGCTAGCAGGGAATTCTCTGCCTGCCTTTCCCCAGTGCTCTGCAAGCTCTCCAGGACAACATAGAATCTGGGGCTCTGTGCTTTCTTTCCTTCTGAACAAGTGTTACTGTTTTCTGCACAAAAGCGATTCTTGCAAAGAAATGTGAACACTTCTGCTTCCCAGGCACAGAGAAGGTGCTAGCAAGGAATTCTCTGCCTGCCTTTCCCCAGTGCTCTACAAGCTCTCCAGGACAACATAGAATCTGGGGCTCTGTGCTTTCTTTCCTTCTGAACAAGTGTTACTGTTTTCTGCACAAAAGCGATTCTGCGAAGCAATGTGAACACTTCTCCCAGGCACAGAGAAGGTGCTAGCAGGGAATTCTCTGCCTGCCTTTCCCCAGTGCTCTGCAAGCTCTCCAGGACAACATAAAATCTGGGGCTCTGTGCTTTCTTTCCTTCTGAACAAGTGTTACTGTTTTCTGCACAAAAGCGATTCTGCGAAGCAATGTGAACAGGCACAGAGAAGGTGCTAGCAGGGAATTCTCTGCCTGCCTTTCCCCAGTGCTCTGCAAGCTCTCCAGGACAACATAGAATCTGGGGCTCTGTGCTTTCTTTCCTTCTGAACAAGTGTTACTGTTTTCTGCACAAAAGCGATTTTTGCGAAGCAATGTGAACACTTCTGCTTCCCAGGCACAGAGAAGGTGCTAGCAGGGAATTCTCTGCCTGCCTTTCCCCAGTGCTCTGCAAGCTCTCCAGGACAACATAGAATCTGGGGCTCTGTGCTTTCTCTCCTTCTGAACAAGTGTTACTGTTTTCTGCACAAAAGCGATTCTGCGAAGCAATGTGAACACTTCTGCTTCCCAGGCACAGAGAAGGTGCTAGCAAGGAATTCTCTGCCTGCCTTTCCCCAGTGCTCTGCAAGCTCTGCAGGACAACATAGAATCTGGGGCTCTGTGCTTTCTTTCCTTCTGAACAAGTGTTACTGTTTTCTGCACAAAAGCGATTCTGCGAAGCAATGTGAACAGGCACAGAGAAGGTGCTAGCAGGGAATTCTCTGCCTGCCTTTCCCCAGTGCTCTGCAAGCTCTCCAGGACAACATAGAATCTGGGGCTCTGTGCTTTCTTTCCTTCTGAACAAGTGTTACTGTTTTCTGCACAAAAGCGATTCTTGCGAAGCAATGTGAACACTTCTGCTTCCCAGGCACAGAGAAGGTGCTAGCAGGGAATTCTCTGCCTGCCTTTCCCCAGTGCTCTGCAAGCTCTCCAGGACAACATAGAATCTGGGGCTCTGTGCTTTCTTTCCTACTGAACAAGTGTTACTGTTTTCTGCACAAAAGCGATTCTGCGAAGCAATGTGAACACTTCTGCTTCCCAGGCACAGAGAAGGTGCTAGCAGGGAATTCTCTGCCTGCCTTTCCCCAGTGCTCTGCAAGCTCTCCAGGACAACATAGAATCTGGGGCTCTGTGCTTTCTTTCCTTCTTAATAAGTGTAAGTGTTTTCTGCACAAAAGCGATTCTTGCGAAGCAATGTGAACACTTCTGCTTCCCAGGCACAGAGAAGGTGCTAGCAAGGAATTCTCTGCCTGCCTTTCCCCAGTGCTCTGCAAGCTCTCCAGGACAACATAGAATCTGGTTCTCTGTGCTTTCTTTCCTTCTGAACAAGTGTTAGTGTTTTCTGCACAAAAGCGATTTTTGCGAAGCAATGTGAACACTTCTGCTTCCCAGGCACAGAGAAGGTGCTAGCAGGGAATTCTCTGCCTGCCTTTCCCCAGTGCTCTGCAAGCTCTCCAGGACAACATAAAATCTGGGGCTCTGTGCTTTCTTTCCTTCTGAACAAGTGTTACTGTTTTCTGCACAAAAGCGATTCTGCGAAGCAATGTGAACACTTCTGCTTCCCAGGCACAGAGAAGGTGCTAGCAGGGAATTCTCTGCCTGCCTTTCCCCAGTGCTCTGCAAGCTCTCCAGGACAACATAGAATCTGGGGCTCTGTGCTTTCTTTCCTTCTGAACAAGTGTTACTGTTTTCTGCACAAAAGCGATTCTGCGAAGCAATGTGAACAGGCACAGAGAAGGTGCTAGCAGGGAATTCTCTGCCTGCCTTTCCCCAGTGCTCTGCAAGCTCTCCAGGACAACATAGAATCTGGGGCTCTGTGCTTTCTTTCCTTCTGAACAAGTGTTAGTGTTTTCTGCACAAAAGCGATGTTTGCGAAGCAATGTGAACACTTCTGCTTCCCAGGCACAGAGAAGGTGCTAGCAGGGAATTCTCTGCCTGCCTATCCCCAGTGCTCTGCAAGCTCTCCAGGACAACATAGAATCTGGGGCTCTGTGCTTTCTTTCGTTCTGAACAAGTGTTAGTGTTTTCTGCCCAAAAGCGATTCTTGCGAAGCAATGTGAACACTTCTGCTTCCCAGGCACAGAGAAGGTGCTAGCAAGGAATTCTCTGCCTGCCTTTCCCCAGTGCTCTGCAAGCTCTGCAGGACAACATAGAATCTGGGGCTCTGTGCTTTCTTTCGTTCTGAACAAGTGTTACTGTTTTCTGCACAAAAGCGATTCTGCGAAGCAATGTGAACACTTCTGCTTCCCAGGCACAGAGAAGGTGCTAGCAGGGAATTCTCTGCCTGCCTTTCCCCAGTGCTCTGCAAGCTCTCCAGGACAACATAGAATCTGGGGCTCTGTGCTTTCTTTCCTTCTGAACAAGTGTTACTGTTTTCTGCACAAAAGCGATTCTGCGAAGCAATGTGAACAGGCACAGAGAAGGTGCTAGCAGGGAATTCTCTGCCTGCCTTTCCCCAGTGCTCTGCAAGCTCTCCAGGACAACATAGAATCTGGGGCTCTGTGATTTCTTTCCTTCTGAACAAGTGTTACTGTTTTCTGCACAAAAGCGATTTTTGCGAAGCAATGTGAACACTTCTGCTTCCCAGGCACAGAGAAGGTGCTAGCAGGGAATTCTCTGCCTGCCTTTCCCCAGTGCTCTGCAAGCTCTCCAGGACAACATAGAATCTGGGGCTCTGTGCTTTCTTTCCTTCTGAACAAGTGTTACTGTTTTCTGCACAAAAGCGATTCTTGCGAAGCAATGTGAACACTTCTGCTTCCCAGGCACAGAGAAGGTGCTAGCAGGGAATTCTCTGCCTGCCTATCCCCAGTGCTCTGCAAGCTCTGCAGGACAACATAGAATCTGGGGCTCTGTGCTTTCTTTCGTTCTGAACAAGTGTTAGTGTTTTCTGCCCAAAAGCGATTCTTGCGAAGCAATGTGAACACTTCTGCTTCCCAGGCACAGAGAAGGTGCTAGCAAGGAATTCTCTGCCTGCCTTTCCCCAGTGCTCTGCAAGCTCTCCAGGACAACATAGAATCTGGGGCTCTGTGCTTTCTTTCCTTCTGAACAAGTGTTACTGTTTTCTGCACAAAAGCGATTCTGCGAAGCAATGTGAACAGGCACAGAGAAGGTGCTAGCAGGGAATTCTCTGCCTGCCTTTCCCCAGTGCTCTGCAAGCTCTCCAGGACAACATAAAATCTGGGGCTCTGTGCTTTCTTTCCTTCTGAACAAGTGTTACTGTTTTCTGCACAAAAGCGATGTTTGCGAAGCAATGTGAACACTTCTGCTTCCCAGGCACAGAGAAGGTGCTAGCAGGGAATTCTCTGCCTGCCTTTCCCCAGTGCTCTGCAAGCTCTCCAGGACAACATAAAATCTGGGGCTCTGTGCTTTCTTTCCTTATGAACAAGTGTTAGTGTTTTCTGCACAAAAGCGATTCTTGCGAAGCAATGTGAACACTTCTGCTTCCCAGGCACAGAGAAGGTGCTAGCAGGGAATTCTCTGCCTGCCTTTCCCCAGTGCTCTGCAAGCTCTGCAGGACAACATAGAATCTGGGGCTCTGTGCTTTCTTTCGTTCTGAACAAGTGTTACTGTTTTCTGCACAAAAGCGATTTTTGCGAAGCAATGTGAACACCTCTGCTTCCCAGGCACAGAGAAGGTGCTAGCAGGGAATTCTCTGCCTGCCTTTCCCCAGTGCTCTGCAAGCTCTGCAGGACAACATAGAATCTGGGGCTCTGTGCTTTCTTTCGTTCTGAACAAGTGTTACTGTTTTCTGCACAAAAGCGATTTTTGCGAAGCAATGTGAACACTTCTGCTTCCCAGGCACAGAGAAGGTGCTAGCAGGGAATTCTCTGCCTGCCTTTCCCCAGTGCTCTGCAAGCTCTCCAGGACAACATAGAATCTGGGGCTCTGTGCTTTCTTTCCTTCTGAACAAGTGTTAGTGTTTTCTGCACAAAAGCGATTCTGCGAAGCAATGTGAACACTTCTGCTTCCCAGGCACAGAGAAGGTGCTAGCAGGGAATTCTCTGCCTGCCTTTCCCCAGTGCTCTGCAAGCTCTCCAGGACAACATAGAATCTGGGGCTCTGTGCTTTCTTTCCTTCTGAACAAGTGTTAGTGTTTTCTGCACAAAAGCGATTCTTGCGAAGCAATGTGAACACTTCTGCTTCCCAGGCACAGAGAAGGTGCTAGCAGGGAATTCTCTGCCTGCCTTTCCCCAGTGCTCTGCAAGCTCTCCAGGACAACATAGAATCTGGGGCTCTGTGCTTTCTTTCCTTCTGAACAAGTGTTACTGTTTTCTGCACAAAAGCGATTCTGCGAAGCAATGTGAACACTTCTGCTTCCCAGGCACAGAGAAGGTGCTAGCAGGGAATTCTCTGCCTGCCTTTCCCCAGTGCTCTGCAAGCTCTGCAGGACATCATAGAATCTGGGGCTCTGTGCTTTCTTTCGTTCTGAACAAGTGTTACTGTTTTCTGCACAAAAGCGATTTTTGCGAAGCAATGTGAACACTTCTGCTTCCCAGGCACAGAGAAGGTGCTAGCAGGGAATTCTCTGCCTGCCTTTCCCCAGTGCTCTGCAAGCTCTCCAGGACAACATAGAATCTGGGGCTCTGTGCTTTCTTTCGTTCTGAACAAGTGTTAGTGTTTTCTGCCCAAAAGCGATTCTTGCGAAGCAATGTGAACACTTCTGCTTCCCAGGCACAGAGAAGGTGCTAGCAAGGAATTCTCTGCCTGCCTTTCCCCAGTGCTCTGCAAGCTCTGCAGGACAACATAGAATCTGGGGCTCTGTGCTTTCTTTCGTTCTGAACAAGTGTTACTGTTTTCTGCACAAAAGCGATTCTGCGAAGCAATGTGAACACTTCTGCTTCCCAGTCACAGAGAAGGTGCTAGCAAGGAATTCTCTGCCTGCCTTTCCCCAGTGCTCTGCAAGCTCTCCAGGACAACATAAAATCTGGGGCTCTGTGCTTTCTTTCCTTCTGAACAAGTGTTACTGTTTTCTGCACAAAAGCGATTCTGCCAAGCAATGTGAACAGGCACAGAGAAGGTGCTAGCAGGGAATTCTCTGCCTGCCTTTCCCCAGTGCTCTGCAAGCTCTCCAGGACAACATAGAATCTGGGGCTCTGTGCTTTCTTTCCTTCTGAACAAGTGTTACTGTTTTCTGCACAAAAGCGATTTTTGCGAAGCAATGTGAACATTTCTGCTTCCCAGGCACAGAGAAGGTGCTAGCAGGGAATTCTCTGCCTGGCTTTCCCCAGTGCTCTGCAAGCTCTCCAGGACAACATAAAATCTGGGGCTCTGTGCTTTCTTTCCTTCTGAACAAGTGTTACTGTTTTCTGCACAAAAGCGATTCTGCGAAGCAATGTGAACACTTCTGCTTCCCAGGCACAGAGAAGGTGCTAGCAGGGAATTCTCTGCCTGCCTTTCCCCAGTGCTCTGCAAGCTCTCCAGGACAACATAGAATCTGGGGCTCTGTGCTTTCTTTCCTTCTGAACAAGTGTTACTGTTTTCTGCACAAAAGCGATTTTTGCGAAGCAATGTGAACACTTCTGCTTCCCAGGCACAGAGAAGGTGCTAGCAAGGAATTCTCTGCCTGCCTTTCCCCAGTGCTCTGCAAGCTCTCCAGGACAACATAAAATCTGGGGCTCTGTGCTTTCTTTCCTTCTGAACAAGTGTTAGTGTTTTCTGCACAAAAGCGATTCTTGCGAAGCAATGTGAACAGTTCTGCTTCCCAGGCACAGAGAAGGTGCTAGCAAGGAATTCTCTGCCTGCCTTTCCCCAGTGCTCTGCAAGCTCTCCAGGACAACATAGAATCTGGTTCTCTGTGCTTTCTTTCCTTCTGAACAAGTGTTAGTGTTTTCTGCACAAAAGCGATTCTGCGAAGCAATGTGAACACTTCTGCTTCCCAGGCACAGAGAAGGTGCTAGCAGGGAATTCTCTGCCTGCCTTTCCCCAGTGCTCTGCAAGCTCTCCAGGACAACATAGAATCTGGGGCTCTGTGCTTTCTTTCCTTCTGAACAAGTGTTACTGTTTTCTGCACAAAAGCGATTCTGCGAAGAACTGTGAACAGGCACAGAGAAGGTGCTAGCAGGGAATTCTCTGCCTGCCTTTCCCCAGTGCTCTGCAAGCTCTCCAGGACAACATAGAATCTGGGGCTCTGTGCTTTCTTTCGTTCTGAACAAGTGTTACTGTTTTCTGCACAAAAGCGATTTTTGCGAAGCAATGTGAACACTTCTGCTTCCCAGGCACAGAGAAGGTGCTAGCAGGGAATTCTCTGCCTGCCTTTCCCCAGTGCTCTGCAAGCTCTCCAGGACAACATAAAATCTGGGGCTCTGTGCTTTCTTTCCTTCTGAACAAGTGTTACTGTTTTCTGCACAAAAGCGATTCTGCGAAGCAATGTGAACACTTCTGCTTCCCAGGCACAGAGAAGGTGCTAGCAAGGAATTCTCTGCCTGCCTTTCCCCAGTGCTCTGCAAGCTCTCCAGGACAACATAGAATCTGGGGCTCTGTGCTTTCTTTCCTTCTGAACAAGTGTTAGTGTTTTCTGCCCAAAAGCGATTCTTGCGAAGCAATGTGAACACTTCTGCTTCCCAGGCACAGAGAAGGTGCTAGCAAGGAATTCTCTGCCTGCCTTTCCCCAGTGCTCTGCAAGCTCTGCAGGACAACATAGAATCTGGGGCTCTGTGCTTTCTTTCGTTCTGAACAAGTGTTACTGTTTTCTGCACAAAAGCGATTCTGCGAAGCAATGTGAACACTTCTGCTTCCCAGGCACAGAGAAGGTGCTAGCAGGGAATTCTCTGCCTGCCTTTCCCCAGTGCTCTGCAAGCTCTCCAGGACAACATAGAATCTGGGGCTCTGTGCTTTCTTTCCTTCTGAACAAGTGTTACTGTTTTCTGCACAAAAGCGATTCTGCGAAGCAATGTGAACACTTCTGCTTCCCAGGCACAGAGAAGGTGCTAGCAGGGAATTCTCTGCCTGCCTTTCCCCAGTGCTCTGCAAGCTCTCCAGGACAACATAGAATCTGGGGCTCTGTGCTTTCTTTCCTTCTGAACAAGTGTTACTGTTTTCTGCACAAAAGCGATTCTGCGAAGCAATGTGAACACTTCTGCTTCCCAGGCACAGAGAAGGTGCTAGCAGGGAATTCTCTGCCTGCCTTTCCCCAGTGCTCTGCAAGCTCTCCAGGACAACATAGAATCTGGGGCTCTGTGCTTTCTTTCCTTCTGAACAAGTGTTACTGTTTTCTGCACAAAAGCGATTCTGCGAAGCAATGTGAACAGGCACAGAGAAGGTGCTAGCAGGGAATTCTCTGCCTGCCTTTCCCCAGTGCTCTGCAAGCTCTCCAGGACAACATAAAATCTGGGGCTCTGTGCTTTCTTTCCTTCTGAACAAGTGTTAGTGTTTTCTGCACAAAAGCGATTCTGCGAAGCAATGTGAACACTTCTGCTTCCCAGGCACAGAGAATGTGCTAGCAGGGAATTCTCTGCCTGCCTTTCCCCAGTGCTCTGCAAGCTCTCCAGGACAACATAAAATCTGGGGCTCTGTGCTTTCTTTCCTTCTGAACAAGTGTTACTGTTTTCTGCACAAAAGCGATTCTTGCGAAGCAATGTGAACACTTCTGCTTCCCAGGCACAGAGAAGGTGCTAGCAGGGAATTCTCTGCCTGCCTTTCCCCAGTGCTCTGCAAGCTCTCCAGGACAACATAAAATCTGGGGCTCTGTGCTTTCTTTCCTTCTGAACAAGTGTTACTGTTTTCTGCACAAAAGCGATTCTGCGAAGCAATGTGAACACTTCTGCTTCCCAGGCACAGAGAAGGTGCTAGCAGGGAATTCTCTGCCTGCCTTTCCCCAGTGCTCTGCAAGCTCTCCAGGACAACATAGAATCTGGGGCTCTGTGCTTTCTTTCCTTCTGAACAAGTGTTAGTGTTTTCTGCACAAAAGCGATTCTGCGAAGCAATGTGAACAGGCACAGAGAAGGTGCTAGCAGGGAATTCTCTGCCTGCCTTTCCCCAGTGCTCTGCAAGCTCTCCAGGACAACATAAAATCTGGGGCTCTGTGCTTTCTTTCCTTATGAACAAGTGTTACTGTTTTCTGCACAAAAGCGATTCTTGCGAAGCAATGTGAACACTTCTGCTTCCCAGGCACAGAGAAGGTGCTAGCAGGGAATTCTCTGCCTGCCTTTCCCCAGTGCTCTGCAAGCTCTCCAGGACAACATAGAATCTGGGGCTCTGTGCTTTCTTTCCTTCTGAACAAGTGTTACTGTTTTCTGCACAAAAGCGATTCTGCGAAGCAATGTGAACACTTCTGCTTCCCAGGCACAGAGAAGGTGCTAGCAGGGAATTCTCTGCCTGCCTTTCCCCAGTGCTCTGCAAGCTCTCCAGGACAACATAGAATCTGGGGCTCTGTGCTTTCTTTCCTTCTGAACAAGTGTTACTGTTTTCTGCACAAAAGCGATTCTTGCGAAGCAATGTGAACACTTCTGCTTCCCAGGCACAGAGAAGGTGCTAGCAAGGAATTCTCTGCCTGCCTTTCCCCAGTGCTCTGCAAGCTCTGCAGGACAACATAGAATCTGGGGCTCTGTGCTTTCTTTCGTTCTGAACAAGTGTTACTGTTTTCTGCACAAAAGCGATTCTGCGAAGCAATGTGAACACTTCTGCTTCCCAGGCACAGAGAAGGTGCTAGCAGGGAATTCTCTGCCTGCCTTTCCCCAGTGCTCTGCAAGCTCTCCAGGACAACATAGAATCTGGGGCTCTGTGCTTTCTTTCCTTCTGAACAAGTGTTAGTGTTTTCTGCACAAAAGCGATTCTGCGAAGCAATGTGAACAGGCACAGAGAAGGTGCTAGCAGGGAATTCTCTGCCTGCCTTTCCCCAGTGCTCTGCAAGCTCTCCAGGACAACATAAAATCTGGGGCTCTGTGCTTTCTTTCCTTATGAACAAGTGTTACTGTTTTCTGCACAAAAGCGATTCTTGCGAAGCAATGTGAACACTTCTGCTTCCCAGGCACAGAGAAGGTGCTAGCAGGGAATTCTCTGCCTGCCTTTCCCCAGTGCTCTGCAAGCTCTCCAGGACAACATAGAATCTGGGGCTCTGTGCTTTCTTTCCTTCTGAACAAGTGTTACTGTTTTCTGCACAAAAGCGATTCTGCGAAGCAATGTGAACACTTCTGCTTCCCAGGCACAGAGAAGGTGCTAGCAGGGAATTCTCTGCCTGCCTTTCCCCAGTGCTCTGCAAGCTCTCCAGGACAACATAGAATCTGGGGCTCTGTGCTTTCTTTCCTTCTGAACAAGTGTTACTGTTTTCTGCACAAAAGCGATTCTTGCGAAGCAATGTGAACACTTCTGCTTCCCAGGCACAGAGAAGGTGCTAGCAAGGAATTCTCTGCCTGCCTTTCCCCAGTGCTCTGCAAGCTCTGCAGGACAACATAGAATCTGGGGCTCTGTGCTTTCTTTCCTTCTGAACAAGTGTTAGTGTTTTCTGCACAAAAGCGATTCTTGCGAAGCATTGTGAACACTTCTGCTTCCCAGGCACAGAGAAGGTGCTATCAGGGAATTCTCTGCCTGGATTTCCACAGTGCTCTGCAAGCTCTCCAGGACAACATAGAATCTGGGGCTCTGTGCTTTCTTTCCTTCTGAACAAGTGTTACTGTTTTCTGCACAAAAGCGATTCTTGCGAAGCAATGTGAACACTTCTGCTTCCCAGGCACAGAGAAGGTGCTAGCAAGGAATTCTCTGCCTGCCTTTCCCCAGTGCTCTACAAGCTCTCCAGGACAACATAGAATCTGGGGCTCTGTGCTTTCTTTCGTTCTGAACAAGTGTTACTGTTTTCTGCACAAAAGCGATTCTGCGAAGCAATGTGAACACTTCTCCCAGGCACAGAGAAGGTGCTAGCAGGGAATTCTCTGCCTGCCTTTCCCCAGTGCTCTGCAAGCTCTCCAGGACAACATAAAATCTGGGGCTCTGTGCTTTCTTTCCTTCTGAACAAGTGTTACTGTTTTCTGCACAAAAGCGATTCTGCGAAGCAATGTGAACAGGCACAGAGAAGGTGCTAGCAGGGAATTCTCTGCCTGCCTTTCCCCAGTGCTCTGCAAGCTCTCCAGGACAACATAGAATCTGGGGCTCTGTGCTTTCTTTCCTTCTGAACAAGTGTTACTGTTTTCTGCACAAAAGCGATTTTTGCGAAGCAATGTGAACACTTCTGCTTCCCAGGCACAGAGAAGGTGCTAGCAAGGAATTCTCTGCCTGCCTTTCCCCAGTGCTCTGCAAGCTCTCCAGGACAACATAGAATCTGGGGCTCTGTGCTTTCTCTCCTTCTGAACAAGTGTTACTGTTTTCTGCACAAAAGCGATTCTGCGAAGCAATGTGAACACTTCTGCTTCCCAGGCACAGAGAAGGTGCTAGCAAGGAATTCTCTGCCTGCCTTTCCCCAGTGCTCTGCAAGCTCTGCAGGACAACATAGAATCTGGGGCTCTGTGCTTTCTTTCCTTCTGAACAAGTGTTACTGTTTTCTGCACAAAAGCGATTCTGCGAAGCAATGTGAACAGGCACAGAGAAGGTGCTAGCAGGGAATTCTCTGCCTGCCTTTCCCCAGTGCTCTGCAAGCTCTCCAGGACAACATAGAATCTGGGGCTCTGTGCTTTCTTTCCTTCTGAACAAGTGTTAGTGTTTTCAGCACAAAAGCGATTCTTGCGAAGCATTGTGAACACTTCTGCTTCCCAGGCACAGAGAAGGTGCTATCAGGGAATTCTCTGCCTGGATTTCCACAGTGCTCTGCAAGCTCTCCAAAACAACATAGAATCTGGGGCTCTGTGCTTTCTTTCCTTCTGAACAAGTGTTACTGTTTTCTGCACAAAAGCGATTCTTGCAAAGAAATGTGAACACTTCTGCTTCCCAGGCACAGAGAAGGTGCTAGCAAGGAATTCTCTGCCTGCCTTTCCCCAGTGCTCTACAAGCTCTCCAGGACAACATAGAATCTGGGGCTCTGTGCTTTCTTTCCTTCTGAACAAGTGTTACTGTTTTCTGCACAAAAGCGATTCTGCGAAGCAATGTGAACACTTCTCCCAGGCACAGAGAAGGTGCTAGCAGGGAATTCTCTGCCTGCCTTTCCCCAGTGCTCTGCAAGCTCTCCAGGACAACATAAAATCTGGGGCTCTGTGCTTTCTTTCCTTCTGAACAAGTGTTACTGTTTTCTGCACAAAAGCGATTCTGCGAAGCAATGTGAACAGGCACAGAGAAGGTGCTAGCAGGGAATTCTCTGCCTGCCTTTCCCCAGTGCTCTGCAAGCTCTCCAGGACAACATAGAATCTGGGGCTCTGTGCTTTCTTTCCTTCTGAACAAGTGTTACTGTTTTCTGCACAAAAGCGATTTTTGCGAAGCAATGTGAACACTTCTGCTTCCCAGGCACAGAGAAGGTGCTAGCAGGGAATTCTCTGCCTGCCTTTCCCCAGTGCTCTGCAAGCTCTCCAGGACAACATAGAATCTGGGGCTCTGTGCTTTCTCTCCTTCTGAACAAGTGTTACTGTTTTCTGCACAAAAGCGATTCTGCGAAGCAATGTGAACACTTCTGCTTCCCAGGCACAGAGAAGGTGCTAGCAAGGAATTCTCTGCCTGCCTTTCCCCAGTGCTCTGCAAGCTCTGCAGGACAACATAGAATCTGGGGCTCTGTGCTTTCTTTCCTTCTGAACAAGTGTTACTGTTTTCTGCACAAAAGCGATTCTGCGAAGCAATGTGAACAGGCACAGAGAAGGTGCTAGCAGGGAATTCTCTGCCTGCCTTTCCCCAGTGCTCTGCAAGCTCTCCAGGACAACATAGAATCTGGGGCTCTGTGCTTTCTTTCCTTCTGAACAAGTGTTACTGTTTTCTGCACAAAAGCGATTTTTGCGAAGCAATGTGAACACTTCTGCTTCCCAGGCACAGAGAAGGTGCTAGCAGGGAATTCTCTGCCTGCCTTTCCCCAGTGCTCTGCAAGCTCTCCAGGACAACATAGAATCTGGGGCTCTGTGCTTTCTTTCCTACTGAACAAGTGTTACTGTTTTCTGCACAAAAGCGATTCTGCGAAGCAATGTGAACACTTCTGCTTCCCAGGCACAGAGAAGGTGCTAGCAGGGAATTCTCTGCCTGCCTTTCCCCAGTGCTCTGCAAGCTCTCCAGGACAACATAGAATCTGGGGCTCTGTGCTTTCTTTCCTTCTTAATAAGTGTAAGTGTTTTCTGCACAAAAGCGATTCTTGCGAAGCAATGTGAACACTTCTGCTTCCCAGGCACAGAGAAGGTGCTAGCAAGGAATTCTCTGCCTGCCTTTCCCCAGTGCTCTGCAAGCTCTCCAGGACAACATAGAATCTGGTTCTCTGTGCTTTCTTTCCTTCTGAACAAGTGTTAGTGTTTTCTGCACAAAAGCGATTTTTGCGAAGCAATGTGAACACTTCTGCTTCCCAGGCACAGAGAAGGTGCTAGCAGGGAATTCTCTGCCTGCCTTTCCCCAGTGCTCTGCAAGCTCTCCAGGACAACATAAAATCTGGGGCTCTGTGCTTTCTTTCCTTCTGAACAAGTGTTACTGTTTTCTGCACAAAAGCGATTCTGCGAAGCAATGTGAACACTTCTGCTTCCCAGGCACAGAGAAGGTGCTAGCAGGGAATTCTCTGCCTGCCTTTCCCCAGTGCTCTGCAAGCTCTCCAGGACAACATAGAATCTGGGGCTCTGTGCTTTCTTTCCTTCTGAACAAGTGTTACTGTTTTCTGCACAAAAGCGATTCTGCGAAGCAATGTGAACAGGCACAGAGAAGGTGCTAGCAGGGAATTCTCTGCCTGCCTTTCCCCAGTGCTCTGCAAGCTCTCCAGGACAACATAGAATCTGGGGCTCTGTGCTTTCTTTCCTTCTGAACAAGTGTTACTGTTTTCTGCACAAAAGCGATTCTTGCAAAGAAATGTGAACACTTCTGCTTCCCAGGCACAGAGAAGGTGCTAGCAAGGAATTCTCTGCCTGCCTTTCCCCAGTGCTCTACAAGCTCTCCAGGACAACATAGAATCTGGGGCTCTGTGCTTTCTTTCCTTCTGAACAAGTGTTACTGTTTTCTGCACAAAAGCGATTCTGCGAAGCAATGTGAACACTTCTCCCAGGCACAGAGAAGGTGCTAGCAGGGAATTCTCTGCCTGCCTTTCCCCAGTGCTCTGCAAGCTCTCCAGGACAACATAAAATCTGGGGCTCTGTGCTTTCTTTCCTTCTGAACAAGTGTTACTGTTTTCTGCACAAAAGCGATTCTGCGAAGCAATGTGAACAGGCACAGAGAAGGTGCTAGCAGGGAATTCTCTGCCTGCCTTTCCCCAGTGCTCTGCAAGCTCTCCAGGACAACATAGAATCTGGGGCTCTGTGCTTTCTTTCCTTCTGAACAAGTGTTACTGTTTTCTGCACAAAAGCGATTTTTGCGAAGCAATGTGAACACTTCTGCTTCCCAGGCACAGAGAAGGTGCTAGCAGGGAATTCTCTGCCTGCCTTTCCCCAGTGCTCTGCAAGCTCTCCAGGACAACATAGAATCTGGGGCTCTGTGCTTTCTCTCCTTCTGAACAAGTGTTACTGTTTTCTGCACAAAAGCGATTCTGCGAAGCAATGTGAACACTTCTGCTTCCCAGGCACAGAGAAGGTGCTAGCAAGGAATTCTCTGCCTGCCTTTCCCCAGTGCTCTGCAAGCTCTGCAGGACAACATAGAATCTGGGGCTCTGTGCTTTCTTTCCTTCTGAACAAGTGTTACTGTTTTCTGCACAAAAGCGATTCTGCGAAGCAATGTGAACAGGCACAGAGAAGGTGCTAGCAGGGAATTCTCTGCCTGCCTTTCCCCAGTGCTCTGCAAGCTCTCCAGGACAACATAGAATCTGGGGCTCTGTGCTTTCTTTCCTTCTGAACAAGTGTTACTGTTTTCTGCACAAAAGCGATTCTTGCGAAGCAATGTGAACACTTCTGCTTCCCAGGCACAGAGAAGGTGCTAGCAGGGAATTCTCTGCCTGCCTTTCCCCAGTGCTCTGCAAGCTCTCCAGGACAACATAGAATCTGGGGCTCTGTGCTTTCTTTCCTACTGAACAAGTGTTACTGTTTTCTGCACAAAAGCGATTCTGCGAAGCAATGTGAACACTTCTGCTTCCCAGGCACAGAGAAGGTGCTAGCAGGGAATTCTCTGCCTGCCTTTCCCCAGTGCTCTGCAAGCTCTCCAGGACAACATAGAATCTGGGGCTCTGTGCTTTCTTTCCTTCTTAATAAGTGTAAGTGTTTTCTGCACAAAAGCGATTCTTGCGAAGCAATGTGAACACTTCTGCTTCCCAGGCACAGAGAAGGTGCTAGCAAGGAATTCTCTGCCTGCCTTTCCCCAGTGCTCTGCAAGCTCTCCAGGACAACATAGAATCTGGTTCTCTGTGCTTTCTTTCCTTCTGAACAAGTGTTAGTGTTTTCTGCACAAAAGCGATTTTTGCGAAGCAATGTGAACACTTCTGCTTCCCAGGCACAGAGAAGGTGCTAGCAGGGAATTCTCTGCCTGCCTTTCCCCAGTGCTCTGCAAGCTCTCCAGGACAACATAAAATCTGGGGCTCTGTGCTTTCTTTCCTTCTGAACAAGTGTTACTGTTTTCTGCACAAAAGCGATTCTGCGAAGCAATGTGAACACTTCTGCTTCCCAGGCACAGAGAAGGTGCTAGCAGGGAATTCTCTGCCTGCCTTTCCCCAGTGCTCTGCAAGCTCTCCAGGACAACATAGAATCTGGGGCTCTGTGCTTTCTTTCCTTCTGAACAAGTGTTACTGTTTTCTGCACAAAAGCGATTCTGCGAAGCAATGTGAACAGGCACAGAGAAGGTGCTAGCAGGGAATTCTCTGCCTGCCTTTCCCCAGTGCTCTGCAAGCTCTCCAGGACAACATAGAATCTGGGGCTCTGTGCTTTCTTTCCTTCTGAACAAGTGTTAGTGTTTTCTGCACAAAAGCGATGTTTGCGAAGCAATGTGAACACTTCTGCTTCCCAGGCACAGAGAAGGTGCTAGCAGGGAATTCTCTGCCTGCCTATCCCCAGTGCTCTGCAAGCTCTCCAGGACAACATAGAATCTGGGGCTCTGTGCTTTCTTTCGTTCTGAACAAGTGTTAGTGTTTTCTGCCCAAAAGCGATTCTTGCGAAGCAATGTGAACACTTCTGCTTCCCAGGCACAGAGAAGGTGCTAGCAAGGAATTCTCTGCCTGCCTTTCCCCAGTGCTCTGCAAGCTCTGCAGGACAACATAGAATCTGGGGCTCTGTGCTTTCTTTCGTTCTGAACAAGTGTTACTGTTTTCTGCACAAAAGCGATTCTGCGAAGCAATGTGAACACTTCTGCTTCCCAGGCACAGAGAAGGTGCTAGCAGGGAATTCTCTGCCTGCCTTTCCCCAGTGCTCTGCAAGCTCTCCAGGACAACATAGAATCTGGGGCTCTGTGCTTTCTTTCCTTCTGAACAAGTGTTACTGTTTTCTGCACAAAAGCGATTCTGCGAAGCAATGTGAACAGGCACAGAGAAGGTGCTAGCAGGGAATTCTCTGCCTGCCTTTCCCCAGTGCTCTGCAAGCTCTCCAGGACAACATAGAATCTGGGGCTCTGTGCTTTCTTTCCTTCTGAACAAGTGTTACTGTTTTCTGCACAAAAGCGATTCTTGCGAAGCAATGTGAACACTTCTGCTTCCCAGGCACAGAGAAGGTGCTAGCAGGGAATTCTCTGCCTGCCTATCCCCAGTGCTCTGCAAGCTCTGCAGGACAACATAGAATCTGGGGCTCTGTGCTTTCTTTCGTTCTGAACAAGTGTTAGTGTTTTCTGCCCAAAAGCGATTCTTGCGAAGCAATGTGAACACTTCTGCTTCCCAGGCACAGAGAAGGTGCTAGCAAGGAATTCTCTGCCTGCCTTTCCCCAGTGCTCTGCAAGCTCTCCAGGACAACATAGAATCTGGGGCTCTGTGCTTTCTTTCCTTCTGAACAAGTGTTACTGTTTTCTGCACAAAAGCGATTCTGCGAAGCAATGTGAACAGGCACAGAGAAGGTGCTAGCAGGGAATTCTCTGCCTGCCTTTCCCCAGTGCTCTGCAAGCTCTCCAGGACAACATAAAATCTGGGGCTCTGTGCTTTCTTTCCTTCTGAACAAGTGTTACTGTTTTCTGCACAAAAGCGATGTTTGCGAAGCAATGTGAACACTTCTGCTTCCCAGGCACAGAGAAGGTGCTAGCAGGGAATTCTCTGCCTGCCTTTCCCCAGTGCTCTGCAAGCTCTCCAGGACAACATAAAATCTGGGGCTCTGTGCTTTCTTTCCTTATGAACAAGTGTTAGTGTTTTCTGCACAAAAGCGATTCTTGCGAAGCAATGTGAACACTTCTGCTTCCCAGGCACAGAGAAGGTGCTAGCAGGGAATTCTCTGCCTGCCTTTCCCCAGTGCTCTGCAAGCTCTGCAGGACAACATAGAATCTGGGGCTCTGTGCTTTCTTTCGTTCTGAACAAGTGTTACTGTTTTCTGCACAAAAGCGATTTTTGCGAAGCAATGTGAACACCTCTGCTTCCCAGGCACAGAGAAGGTGCTAGCAGGGAATTCTCTGCCTGCCTTTCCCCAGTGCTCTGCAAGCTCTGCAGGACAACATAGAATCTGGGGCTCTGTGCTTTCTTTCGTTCTGAACAAGTGTTACTGTTTTCTGCACAAAAGCGATTTTTGCGAAGCAATGTGAACACTTCTGCTTCCCAGGCACAGAGAAGGTGCTAGCAGGGAATTCTCTGCCTGCCTTTCCCCAGTGCTCTGCAAGCTCTCCAGGACAACATAAAATCTGGGGCTCTGTGTTTTCTTTCCTTCTGAACAAGTGTTACTGTTTTCTGCACAAAAGCGATTCTGCGAAGCAATGTGAACACTTCTGCTTCCCAGGCACAGAGAAGGTGCTAGCAGGGAATTCTCTGCCTGCCTTTCCCCAGTGCTCTGCAAGCTCTCCAGGACAACATAGAATCTGGGGCTCTGTGCTTTCTTTCCTTCTGAACAAGTGTTAGTGTTTTCTGCACAAAAGCGATTCTTGCGAAGCATTGTGAACACTTCTGCTTCCCAGGCACAGAGAAGGTGCTATCAGGGAATTCTCTGCCTGGATTTCCACAGTGCTCTGCAAGCTCTCCAGGACAACATAGAATCTGGGGCTCTGTGCTTTCTTTCCTTCTGAACAAGTGTTACTGTTTTCTGCACAAAAGCGATTCTTGCGAAGCAATGTGAACACTTCTGCTTCCCAGGCACAGAGAAGGTGCTAGCAAGGAATTCTCTGCCTGCCTTTCCCCAGTGCTCTACAAGCTCTCCAGGACAACATAGAATCTGGGGCTCTGTGCTTTCTTTCGTTCTGAACAAGTGTTACTGTTTTCTGCACAAAAGCGATTCTGCGAAGCAATGTGAACACTTCTCCCAGGCACAGAGAAGGTGCTAGCAGGGAATTCTCTGCCTGCCTTTCCCCAGTGCTCTGCAAGCTCTCCAGGACAACATAAAATCTGGGGCTCTGTGCTTTCTTTCCTTCTGAACAAGTGTTACTGTTTTCTGCACAAAAGCGATTCTGCGAAGCAATGTGAACAGGCACAGAGAAGGTGCTAGCAGGGAATTCTCTGCCTGCCTTTCCCCAGTGCTCTGCAAGCTCTCCAGGACAACATAGAATCTGGGGCTCTGTGCTTTCTTTCCTTCTGAACAAGTGTTACTGTTTTCTGCACAAAAGCGATTTTTGCGAAGCAATGTGAACACTTCTGCTTCCCAGGCACAGAGAAGGTGCTAGCAAGGAATTCTCTGCCTGCCTTTCCCCAGTGCTCTGCAAGCTCTCCAGGACAACATAGAATCTGGGGCTCTGTGCTTTCTCTCCTTCTGAACAAGTGTTACTGTTTTCTGCACAAAAGCGATTCTGCGAAGCAATGTGAACACTTCTGCTTCCCAGGCACAGAGAAGGTGCTAGCAAGGAATTCTCTGCCTGCCTTTCCCCAGTGCTCTGCAAGCTCTGCAGGACAACATAGAATCTGGGGCTCTGTGCTTTCTTTCCTTCTGAACAAGTGTTACTGTTTTCTGCACAAAAGCGATTCTGCGAAGCAATGTGAACAGGCACAGAGAAGGTGCTAGCAGGGAATTCTCTGCCTGCCTTTCCCCAGTGCTCTGCAAGCTCTCCAGGACAACATAGAATCTGGGGCTCTGTGCTTTCTTTCCTTCTGAACAAGTGTTAGTGTTTTCAGCACAAAAGCGATTCTTGCGAAGCATTGTGAACACTTCTGCTTCCCAGGCACAGAGAAGGTGCTATCAGGGAATTCTCTGCCTGGATTTCCACAGTGCTCTGCAAGCTCTCCAAAACAACATAGAATCTGGGGCTCTGTGCTTTCTTTCCTTCTGAACAAGTGTTACTGTTTTCTGCACAAAAGCGATTCTTGCAAAGAAATGTGAACACTTCTGCTTCCCAGGCACAGAGAAGGTGCTAGCAAGGAATTCTCTGCCTGCCTTTCCCCAGTGCTCTACAAGCTCTCCAGGACAACATAGAATCTGGGGCTCTGTGCTTTCTTTCCTTCTGAACAAGTGTTACTGTTTTCTGCACAAAAGCGATTCTGCGAAGCAATGTGAACACTTCTCCCAGGCACAGAGAAGGTGCTAGCAGGGAATTCTCTGCCTGCCTTTCCCCAGTGCTCTGCAAGCTCTCCAGGACAACATAAAATCTGGGGCTCTGTGCTTTCTTTCCTTCTGAACAAGTGTTACTGTTTTCTGCACAAAAGCGATTCTGCGAAGCAATGTGAACAGGCACAGAGAAGGTGCTAGCAGGGAATTCTCTGCCTGCCTTTCCCCAGTGCTCTGCAAGCTCTCCAGGACAACATAGAATCTGGGGCTCTGTGCTTTCTTTCCTTCTGAACAAGTGTTACTGTTTTCTGCACAAAAGCGATTTTTGCGAAGCAATGTGAACACTTCTGCTTCCCAGGCACAGAGAAGGTGCTAGCAGGGAATTCTCTGCCTGCCTTTCCCCAGTGCTCTGCAAGCTCTCCAGGACAACATAGAATCTGGGGCTCTGTGCTTTCTCTCCTTCTGAACAAGTGTTACTGTTTTCTGCACAAAAGCGATTCTGCGAAGCAATGTGAACACTTCTGCTTCCCAGGCACAGAGAAGGTGCTAGCAAGGAATTCTCTGCCTGCCTTTCCCCAGTGCTCTGCAAGCTCTGCAGGACAACATAGAATCTGGGGCTCTGTGCTTTCTTTCCTTCTGAACAAGTGTTACTGTTTTCTGCACAAAAGCGATTCTGCGAAGCAATGTGAACAGGCACAGAGAAGGTGCTAGCAGGGAATTCTCTGCCTGCCTTTCCCCAGTGCTCTGCAAGCTCTCCAGGACAACATAGAATCTGGGGCTCTGTGCTTTCTTTCCTTCTGAACAAGTGTTACTGTTTTCTGCACAAAAGCGATTTTTGCGAAGCAATGTGAACACTTCTGCTTCCCAGGCACAGAGAAGGTGCTAGCAGGGAATTCTCTGCCTGCCTTTCCCCAGTGCTCTGCAAGCTCTCCAGGACAACATAGAATCTGGGGCTCTGTGCTTTCTTTCCTACTGAACAAGTGTTACTGTTTTCTGCACAAAAGCGATTCTGCGAAGCAATGTGAACACTTCTGCTTCCCAGGCACAGAGAAGGTGCTAGCAGGGAATTCTCTGCCTGCCTTTCCCCAGTGCTCTGCAAGCTCTCCAGGACAACATAGAATCTGGGGCTCTGTGCTTTCTTTCCTTCTTAATAAGTGTAAGTGTTTTCTGCACAAAAGCGATTCTTGCGAAGCAATGTGAACACTTCTGCTTCCCAGGCACAGAGAAGGTGCTAGCAAGGAATTCTCTGCCTGCCTTTCCCCAGTGCTCTGCAAGCTCTCCAGGACAACATAGAATCTGGTTCTCTGTGCTTTCTTTCCTTCTGAACAAGTGTTAGTGTTTTCTGCACAAAAGCGATTTTTGCGAAGCAATGTGAACACTTCTGCTTCCCAGGCACAGAGAAGGTGCTAGCAGGGAATTCTCTGCCTGCCTTTCCCCAGTGCTCTGCAAGCTCTCCAGGACAACATAAAATCTGGGGCTCTGTGCTTTCTTTCCTTCTGAACAAGTGTTACTGTTTTCTGCACAAAAGCGATTCTGCGAAGCAATGTGAACACTTCTGCTTCCCAGGCACAGAGAAGGTGCTAGCAGGGAATTCTCTGCCTGCCTTTCCCCAGTGCTCTGCAAGCTCTCCAGGACAACATAGAATCTGGGGCTCTGTGCTTTCTTTCCTTCTGAACAAGTGTTACTGTTTTCTGCACAAAAGCGATTCTGCGAAGCAATGTGAACAGGCACAGAGAAGGTGCTAGCAGGGAATTCTCTGCCTGCCTTTCCCCAGTGCTCTGCAAGCTCTCCAGGACAACATAGAATCTGGGGCTCTGTGCTTTCTTTCCTTCTGAACAAGTGTTACTGTTTTCTGCACAAAAGCGATTCTTGCAAAGAAATGTGAACACTTCTGCTTCCCAGGCACAGAGAAGGTGCTAGCAAGGAATTCTCTGCCTGCCTTTCCCCAGTGCTCTACAAGCTCTCCAGGACAACATAGAATCTGGGGCTCTGTGCTTTCTTTCCTTCTGAACAAGTGTTACTGTTTTCTGCACAAAAGCGATTCTGCGAAGCAATGTGAACACTTCTCCCAGGCACAGAGAAGGTGCTAGCAGGGAATTCTCTGCCTGCCTTTCCCCAGTGCTCTGCAAGCTCTCCAGGACAACATAAAATCTGGGGCTCTGTGCTTTCTTTCCTTCTGAACAAGTGTTACTGTTTTCTGCACAAAAGCGATTCTGCGAAGCAATGTGAACAGGCACAGAGAAGGTGCTAGCAGGGAATTCTCTGCCTGCCTTTCCCCAGTGCTCTGCAAGCTCTCCAGGACAACATAGAATCTGGGGCTCTGTGCTTTCTTTCCTTCTGAACAAGTGTTACTGTTTTCTGCACAAAAGCGATTTTTGCGAAGCAATGTGAACACTTCTGCTTCCCAGGCACAGAGAAGGTGCTAGCAGGGAATTCTCTGCCTGCCTTTCCCCAGTGCTCTGCAAGCTCTCCAGGACAACATAGAATCTGGGGCTCTGTGCTTTCTCTCCTTCTGAACAAGTGTTACTGTTTTCTGCACAAAAGCGATTCTGCGAAGCAATGTGAACACTTCTGCTTCCCAGGCACAGAGAAGGTGCTAGCAAGGAATTCTCTGCCTGCCTTTCCCCAGTGCTCTGCAAGCTCTGCAGGACAACATAGAATCTGGGGCTCTGTGCTTTCTTTCCTTCTGAACAAGTGTTACTGTTTTCTGCACAAAAGCGATTCTGCGAAGCAATGTGAACAGGCACAGAGAAGGTGCTAGCAGGGAATTCTCTGCCTGCCTTTCCCCAGTGCTCTGCAAGCTCTCCAGGACAACATAGAATCTGGGGCTCTGTGCTTTCTTTCCTTCTGAACAAGTGTTACTGTTTTCTGCACAAAAGCGATTCTTGCGAAGCAATGTGAACACTTCTGCTTCCCAGGCACAGAGAAGGTGCTAGCAGGGAATTCTCTGCCTGCCTTTCCCCAGTGCTCTGCAAGCTCTCCAGGACAACATAGAATCTGGGGCTCTGTGCTTTCTTTCCTACTGAACAAGTGTTACTGTTTTCTGCACAAAAGCGATTCTGCGAAGCAATGTGAACACTTCTGCTTCCCAGGCACAGAGAAGGTGCTAGCAGGGAATTCTCTGCCTGCCTTTCCCCAGTGCTCTGCAAGCTCTCCAGGACAACATAGAATCTGGGGCTCTGTGCTTTCTTTCCTTCTTAATAAGTGTAAGTGTTTTCTGCACAAAAGCGATTCTTGCGAAGCAATGTGAACACTTCTGCTTCCCAGGCACAGAGAAGGTGCTAGCAAGGAATTCTCTGCCTGCCTTTCCCCAGTGCTCTGCAAGCTCTCCAGGACAACATAGAATCTGGTTCTCTGTGCTTTCTTTCCTTCTGAACAAGTGTTAGTGTTTTCTGCACAAAAGCGATTTTTGCGAAGCAATGTGAACACTTCTGCTTCCCAGGCACAGAGAAGGTGCTAGCAGGGAATTCTCTGCCTGCCTTTCCCCAGTGCTCTGCAAGCTCTCCAGGACAACATAAAATCTGGGGCTCTGTGCTTTCTTTCCTTCTGAACAAGTGTTACTGTTTTCTGCACAAAAGCGATTCTGCGAAGCAATGTGAACACTTCTGCTTCCCAGGCACAGAGAAGGTGCTAGCAGGGAATTCTCTGCCTGCCTTTCCCCAGTGCTCTGCAAGCTCTCCAGGACAACATAGAATCTGGGGCTCTGTGCTTTCTTTCCTTCTGAACAAGTGTTACTGTTTTCTGCACAAAAGCGATTCTGCGAAGCAATGTGAACAGGCACAGAGAAGGTGCTAGCAGGGAATTCTCTGCCTGCCTTTCCCCAGTGCTCTGCAAGCTCTCCAGGACAACATAGAATCTGGGGCTCTGTGCTTTCTTTCCTTCTGAACAAGTGTTAGTGTTTTCTGCACAAAAGCGATGTTTGCGAAGCAATGTGAACACTTCTGCTTCCCAGGCACAGAGAAGGTGCTAGCAGGGAATTCTCTGCCTGCCTATCCCCAGTGCTCTGCAAGCTCTCCAGGACAACATAGAATCTGGGGCTCTGTGCTTTCTTTCGTTCTGAACAAGTGTTAGTGTTTTCTGCCCAAAAGCGATTCTTGCGAAGCAATGTGAACACTTCTGCTTCCCAGGCACAGAGAAGGTGCTAGCAAGGAATTCTCTGCCTGCCTTTCCCCAGTGCTCTGCAAGCTCTGCAGGACAACATAGAATCTGGGGCTCTGTGCTTTCTTTCGTTCTGAACAAGTGTTACTGTTTTCTGCACAAAAGCGATTCTGCGAAGCAATGTGAACACTTCTGCTTCCCAGGCACAGAGAAGGTGCTAGCAGGGAATTCTCTGCCTGCCTTTCCCCAGTGCTCTGCAAGCTCTCCAGGACAACATAGAATCTGGGGCTCTGTGCTTTCTTTCCTTCTGAACAAGTGTTACTGTTTTCTGCACAAAAGCGATTCTGCGAAGCAATGTGAACAGGCACAGAGAAGGTGCTAGCAGGGAATTCTCTGCCTGCCTTTCCCCAGTGCTCTGCAAGCTCTCCAGGACAACATAGAATCTGGGGCTCTGTGCTTTCTTTCCTTCTGAACAAGTGTTACTGTTTTCTGCACAAAAGCGATTCTTGCGAAGCAATGTGAACACTTCTGCTTCCCAGGCACAGAGAAGGTGCTAGCAGGGAATTCTCTGCCTGCCTATCCCCAGTGCTCTGCAAGCTCTGCAGGACAACATAGAATCTGGGGCTCTGTGCTTTCTTTCGTTCTGAACAAGTGTTAGTGTTTTCTGCCCAAAAGCGATTCTTGCGAAGCAATGTGAACACTTCTGCTTCCCAGGCACAGAGAAGGTGCTAGCAAGGAATTCTCTGCCTGCCTTTCCCCAGTGCTCTGCAAGCTCTCCAGGACAACATAGAATCTGGGGCTCTGTGCTTTCTTTCCTTCTGAACAAGTGTTACTGTTTTCTGCACAAAAGCGATTCTGCGAAGCAATGTGAACAGGCACAGAGAAGGTGCTAGCAGGGAATTCTCTGCCTGCCTTTCCCCAGTGCTCTGCAAGCTCTCCAGGACAACATAAAATCTGGGGCTCTGTGCTTTCTTTCCTTCTGAACAAGTGTTACTGTTTTCTGCACAAAAGCGATGTTTGCGAAGCAATGTGAACACTTCTGCTTCCCAGGCACAGAGAAGGTGCTAGCAGGGAATTCTCTGCCTGCCTTTCCCCAGTGCTCTGCAAGCTCTCCAGGACAACATAAAATCTGGGGCTCTGTGCTTTCTTTCCTTATGAACAAGTGTTAGTGTTTTCTGCACAAAAGCGATTCTTGCGAAGCAATGTGAACACTTCTGCTTCCCAGGCACAGAGAAGGTGCTAGCAGGGAATTCTCTGCCTGCCTTTCCCCAGTGCTCTGCAAGCTCTGCAGGACAACATAGAATCTGGGGCTCTGTGCTTTCTTTCGTTCTGAACAAGTGTTACTGTTTTCTGCACAAAAGCGATTTTTGCGAAGCAATGTGAACACCTCTGCTTCCCAGGCACAGAGAAGGTGCTAGCAGGGAATTCTCTGCCTGCCTTTCCCCAGTGCTCTGCAAGCTCTGCAGGACAACATAGAATCTGGGGCTCTGTGCTTTCTTTCGTTCTGAACAAGTGTTACTGTTTTCTGCACAAAAGCGATTTTTGCGAAGCAATGTGAACACTTCTGCTTCCCAGGCACAGAGAAGGTGCTAGCAGGGAATTCTCTGCCTGCCTTTCCCCAGTGCTCTGCAAGCTCTCCAGGACAACATAAAATCTGGGGCTCTGTGTTTTCTTTCCTTCTGAACAAGTGTTACTGTTTTCTGCACAAAAGCGATTCTGCGAAGCAATGTGAACACTTCTGCTTCCCAGGCACAGAGAAGGTGCTAGCAGGGAATTCTCTGCCTGCCTTTCCCCAGTGCTCTGCAAGCTCTCCAGGACAACATAGAATCTGGGGCTCTGTGCTTTCTTTCCTTCTGAACAAGTGTTAGTGTTTTCTGCACAAAAGCGATTCTGCGAAGCAATGTGAACACTTCTGCTTCCCAGGCACAGAGAAGGTGCTAGCAGGGAATTCTCTGCCTGCCTTTCCCCAGTGCTCTGCAAGCTCTCCAGGACAACATAGAATCTGGGGCTCTGTGCTTTCTTTCCTTCTGAACAAGTGTTAGTGTTTTCTGCACAAAAGCGATTCTTGCGAAGCAATGTGAACACTTCTGCTTCCCAGGCACAGAGAAGGTGCTAGCAGGGAATTCTCTGCCTGCCTTTCCCCAGTGCTCTGCAAGCTCTCCAGGACAACATAGAATCTGGGGCTCTGTGCTTTCTTTCCTTCTGAACAAGTGTTACTGTTTTCTGCACAAAAGCGATTCTGCGAAGCAATGTGAACACTTCTGCTTCCCAGGCACAGAGAAGGTGCTAGCAGGGAATTCTCTGCCTGCCTTTCCCCAGTGCTCTGCAAGCTCTGCAGGACATCATAGAATCTGGGGCTCTGTGCTTTCTTTCGTTCTGAACAAGTGTTACTGTTTTCTGCACAAAAGCGATTTTTGCGAAGCAATGTGAACACTTCTGCTTCCCAGGCACAGAGAAGGTGCTAGCAGGGAATTCTCTGCCTGCCTTTCCCCAGTGCTCTGCAAGCTCTCCAGGACAACATAGAATCTGGGGCTCTGTGCTTTCTTTCGTTCTGAACAAGTGTTAGTGTTTTCTGCCCAAAAGCGATTCTTGCGAAGCAATGTGAACACTTCTGCTTCCCAGGCACAGAGAAGGTGCTAGCAAGGAATTCTCTGCCTGCCTTTCCCCAGTGCTCTGCAAGCTCTGCAGGACAACATAGAATCTGGGGCTCTGTGCTTTCTTTCGTTCTGAACAAGTGTTACTGTTTTCTGCACAAAAGCGATTCTGCGAAGCAATGTGAACACTTCTGCTTCCCAGTCACAGAGAAGGTGCTAGCAAGGAATTCTCTGCCTGCCTTTCCCCAGTGCTCTGCAAGCTCTCCAGGACAACATAAAATCTGGGGCTCTGTGCTTTCTTTCCTTCTGAACAAGTGTTACTGTTTTCTGCACAAAAGCGATTCTGCCAAGCAATGTGAACAGGCACAGAGAAGGTGCTAGCAGGGAATTCTCTGCCTGCCTTTCCCCAGTGCTCTGCAAGCTCTCCAGGACAACATAGAATCTGGGGCTCTGTGCTTTCTTTCCTTCTGAACAAGTGTTACTGTTTTCTGCACAAAAGCGATTTTTGCGAAGCAATGTGAACATTTCTGCTTCCCAGGCACAGAGAAGGTGCTAGCAGGGAATTCTCTGCCTGGCTTTCCCCAGTGCTCTGCAAGCTCTCCAGGACAACATAAAATCTGGGGCTCTGTGCTTTCTTTCCTTCTGAACAAGTGTTACTGTTTTCTGCACAAAAGCGATTCTGCGAAGCAATGTGAACACTTCTGCTTCCCAGGCACAGAGAAGGTGCTAGCAGGGAATTCTCTGCCTGCCTTTCCCCAGTGCTCTGCAAGCTCTCCAGGACAACATAGAATCTGGGGCTCTGTGCTTTCTTTCCTTCTGAACAAGTGTTACTGTTTTCTGCACAAAAGCGATTCTTGCGAAGCAATGTGAACACTTCTGCTTCCCAGGCACAGAGAAGGTGCTAGCAAGGAATTCTCTGCCTGCCTTTCCCCAGTGCTCTGCAAGCTCTCCAGGACAACATAAAATCTGGGGCTCTGTGCTTTCTTTCCTTCTGAACAAGTGTTAGTGTTTTCTGCACAAAAGCGATTCTTGCGAAGCAATGTGAACAGTTCTGCTTCCCAGGCACAGAGAAGGTGCTAGCAAGGAATTCTCTGCCTGCCTTTCCCCAGTGCTCTGCAAGCTCTCCAGGACAACATAGAATCTGGTTCTCTGTGCTTTCTTTCCTTCTGAACAAGTGTTAGTGTTTTCTGCACAAAAGCGATTCTGCGAAGCAATGTGAACACTTCTGCTTCCCAGGCACAGAGAAGGTGCTAGCAGGGAATTCTCTGCCTGCCTTTCCCCAGTGCTCTGCAAGCTCTCCAGGACAACATAGAATCTGGGGCTCTGTGCTTTCTTTCCTTCTGAACAAGTGTTACTGTTTTCTGCACAAAAGCGATTCTGCGAAGAACTGTGAACAGGCACAGAGAAGGTGCTAGCAGGGAATTCTCTGCCTGCCTTTCCCCAGTGCTCTGCAAGCTCTCCAGGACAACATAGAATCTGGGGCTCTGTGCTTTCTTTCGTTCTGAACAAGTGTTACTGTTTTCTGCACAAAAGCGATTTTTGCGAAGCAATGTGAACACTTCTGCTTCCCAGGCACAGAGAAGGTGCTAGCAGGGAATTCTCTGCCTGCCTTTCCCCAGTGCTCTGCAAGCTCTCCAGGACAACATAAAATCTGGGGCTCTGTGCTTTCTTTCCTTCTGAACAAGTGTTACTGTTTTCTGCACAAAAGCGATTCTGCGAAGCAATGTGAACACTTCTGCTTCCCAGGCACAGAGAAGGTGCTAGCAAGGAATTCTCTGCCTGCCTTTCCCCAGTGCTCTGCAAGCTCTCCAGGACAACATAGAATCTGGGGCTCTGTGCTTTCTTTCCTTCTGAACAAGTGTTAGTGTTTTCTGCCCAAAAGCGATTCTTGCGAAGCAATGTGAACACTTCTGCTTCCCAGGCACAGAGAAGGTGCTAGCAAGGAATTCTCTGCCTGCCTTTCCCCAGTGCTCTGCAAGCTCTGCAGGACAACATAGAATCTGGGGCTCTGTGCTTTCTTTCGTTCTGAACAAGTGTTACTGTTTTCTGCACAAAAGCGATTCTGCGAAGCAATGTGAACACTTCTGCTTCCCAGGCACAGAGAAGGTGCTAGCAGGGAATTCTCTGCCTGCCTTTCCCCAGTGCTCTGCAAGCTCTCCAGGACAACATAGAATCTGGGGCTCTGTGCTTTCTTTCCTTCTGAACAAGTGTTACTGTTTTCTGCACAAAAGCGATTCTGCGAAGCAATGTGAACACTTCTGCTTCCCAGGCACAGAGAAGGTGCTAGCAGGGAATTCTCTGCCTGCCTTTCCCCAGTGCTCTGCAAGCTCTCCAGGACAACATAGAATCTGGGGCTCTGTGCTTTCTTTCCTTCTGAACAAGTGTTACTGTTTTCTGCACAAAAGCGATTCTGCGAAGCAATGTGAACAGGCACAGAGAAGGTGCTAGCAGGGAATTCTCTGCCTGCCTTTCCCCAGTGCTCTGCAAGCTCTCCAGGACAACATAAAATCTGGGGCTCTGTGCTTTCTTTCCTTCTGAACAAGTGTTAGTGTTTTCTGCACAAAAGCGATTCTGCGAAGCAATGTGAACACTTCTGCTTCCCAGGCACAGAGAATGTGCTAGCAGGGAATTCTCTGCCTGCCTTTCCCCAGTGCTCTGCAAGCTCTCCAGGACAACATAAAATCTGGGGCTCTGTGCTTTCTTTCCTTCTGAACAAGTGTTACTGTTTTCTGCACAAAAGCGATTCTTGCGAAGCAATGTGAACACTTCTGCTTCCCAGGCACAGAGAAGGTGCTAGCAGGGAATTCTCTGCCTGCCTTTCCCCAGTGCTCTGCAAGCTCTCCAGGACAACATAAAATCTGGGGCTCTGTGCTTTCTTTCCTTCTGAACAAGTGTTACTGTTTTCTGCACAAAAGCGATTCTGCGAAGCAATGTGAACACTTCTGCTTCCCAGGCACAGAGAAGGTGCTAGCAGGGAATTCTCTGCCTGCCTTTCCCCAGTGCTCTGCAAGCTCTCCAGGACAACATAGAATCTGGGGCTCTGTGCTTTCTTTCCTTCTGAACAAGTGTTAGTGTTTTCTGCACAAAAGCGATTCTGCGAAGCAATGTGAACAGGCACAGAGAAGGTGCTAGCAGGGAATTCTCTGCCTGCCTTTCCCCAGTGCTCTGCAAGCTCTCCAGGACAACATAGAATCTGGGGCTCTGTGCTTTCTTTCCTTCTGAACAAGTGTTACTGTTTTCTGCACAAAAGCGATTTTTGCGAAGCAATGTGAACACTTCTGCTTCCCAGGCACAGAGAAGGTGCTAGCAAGGAATTCTCTGCCTGCCTTTCCCCAGTGCTCTGCAAGCTCTCCAGGACAACATAGAATCTGGGGCTCTGTGCTTTCTCTCCTTCTGAACAAGTGTTACTGTTTTCTGCACAAAAGCGATTCTGCGAAGCAATGTGAACACTTCTGCTTCCCAGGCACAGAGAAGGTGCTAGCAAGGAATTCTCTGCCTGCCTTTCCCCAGTGCTCTGCAAGCTCTGCAGGACAACATAGAATCTGGGGCTCTGTGCTTTCTTTCCTTCTGAACAAGTGTTACTGTTTTCTGCACAAAAGCGATTCTGCGAAGCAATGTGAACAGGCACAGAGAAGGTGCTAGCAGGGAATTCTCTGCCTGCCTTTCCCCAGTGCTCTGCAAGCTCTCCAGGACAACATAGAATCTGGGGCTCTGTGCTTTCTTTCCTTCTGAACAAGTGTTAGTGTTTTCTGCCCAAAAGCGATTCTTGCGAAGCAATGTGAACACTTCTGCTTCCCAGGCACAGAGAAGGTGCTAGCAAGGAATTCTCTGCCTGCCTTTCCCCAGTGCTCTGCAAGCTCTGCAGGACAACATAGAATCTGGGGCTCTGTGCTTTCTTTCGTTCTGAACAAGTGTTACTGTTTTCTGCACAAAAGCGATTCTGCGAAGCAATGTGAACACTTCTGCTTCCCAGGCACAGAGAAGGTGCTAGCAGGGAATTCTCTGCCTGCCTTTCCCCAGTGCTCTGCAAGCTCTCCAGGACAACATAGAATCTGGGGCTCTGTGCTTTCTTTCCTTCTGAACAAGTGTTACTGTTTTCTGCACAAAAGCGATTCTGCGAAGCAATGTGAACAGGCACAGAGAAGGTGCTAGCAGGGAATTCTCTGCCTGCCTTTCCCCAGTGCTCTGCAAGCTCTCCAGGACAACATAAAATCTGGGGCTCTGTGCTTTCTTTCCTTCTGAACAAGTGTTAGTGTTTTCTGCACAAAAGCGATGTTTGCGAAGCAATGTGAACACTTCTGCTTCCCAGGCACAGAGAAGGTGCTAGCAGGGAATTCTCTGCCTGCCTTTCCCCAGTGCTCTGCAAGCTCTCCAGGACAACATAAAATCTGGGGCTCTGTGCTTTCTTTCCTTATGAACAAGTGTTACTGTTTTCTGCACAAAAGCGATTCTTGCGAAGCAATGTGAACACTTCTGCTTCCCAGGCACAGAGAAGGTGCTAGCAGGGAATTCTCTGCCTGCCTTTCCCCAGTGCTCTGCAAGCTCTCCAGGACAACATAGAATCTGGGGCTCTGTGCTTTCTTTCCTTCTGAACAAGTGTTACTGTTTTCTGCACAAAAGCGATTCTGCGAAGCAATGTGAACACTTCTGCTTCCCAGGCACAGAGAAGGTGCTAGCAGGGAATTCTCTGCCTGCCTTTCCCCAGTGCTCTGCAAGCTCTCCAGGACAACATAGAATCTGGGGCTCTGTGCTTTCTTTCCTTCTGAACAAGTGTTAGTGTTTTCTGCACAAAAGCGATTCTTGCGAAGCAATGTGAACACTTCTGCTTCCCAGGCACAGAGAAGGTGCTAGCAAGGAATTCTCTGCCTGCCTTTCCCCAGTGCTCTGCAAGCTCTCCAGGACAACATAGAATCTGGGGCTCTGTGCTTTCTTTCCTTCTGAACAAGTGTTAGTGTTTTCTGCACAAAAGCGATTCTTGCGAAGCATTGTGAACACTTCTGCTTCCCAGGCACAGAGAAGGTGCTATCAGGGAATTCTCTGCCTGGATTTCCACAGTGCTCTGCAAGCTCTCCAAAACAACATAGAATCTGGGGCTCTGTGCTTTCTTTCCTTCTGAACAAGTGTTACTGTTTTCTGCACAAAAGCGATTCTTGCAAAGAAATGTGAACACTTCTGCTTCCCAGGCACAGAGAAGGTGCTAGCAAGGAATTCTCTGCCTGACTTTCCCCAGTGCTCTACAAGCTCTCCAGGACAACATAAAATCTGGGGCTCTGTGCTTTCTTTCGTTCTGAACAAGTGTTACTGTTTTCTGCACAAAAGCGATTCTGCGAAGCAATGTGAACACTTCTCCCAGGCACAGAGAAGGTGCTAGCAGGGAATTCTCTGCCTGCCTTTCCCCAGTGCTCTGCAAGCTCTCCAGGACAACATAAAATCTGGGGCTCTGTGCTTTCTTTCATTCTGAACAAGTGTTACTGTTTTCTGCACAAAAGCGATTCTGAGAAGCAATGTGAACAGGCACAGAGAAGGTGCTAGCAGGGAATTCTCTGCCTGCCTTTCCCCAGTGCTCTGCAAGCTCTCCAGGACAACATAGAATCTGGGGCTCTGTGATTTCTTTCCTTCTGAACAAGTGTTACTGTTTTCTGCACAAAAGCGATTTTTGCGAAGCAATGTGAACACTTCTGCTTCCCAGGCACAGAGAAGGTGCTAGCAAGGAATTCTCTGCCTGCCTTTCCCCAGTGCTCTGCAAGCTCTCCAGGACAACATAGAATCTGGGGCTCTGTGCTTTCTCTCCTTCTGAACAAGTGTTACTGTTTTCTGCACAAAAGCGATTCTGCGAAGCAATGTGAACACTTCTGCTTCCCAGGCACAGAGAAGGTGCTAGCAAGGAATTCTCTGCCTGCCTTTCCCCAGTGCTCTGCAAGCTCTGCAGGACAACATAGAATCTGGGGCTCTGTGCTTTCTTTCCTTCTGAACAAGTGTTACTGTTTTCTGCACAAAAGCGATTCTGCGAAGCAATGTGAACAGGCACAGAGAAGGTGCTAGCAGGGAATTCTCTGCCTGCCTTTCCCCAGTGCTCTGCAAGCTCTCCAGGACAACATAGAATCTGGGGCTCTGTGCTTTCTTTCCTACTGAACAAGTGTTACTGTTTTCTGCACAAAAGCGATTCTGCGAAGCAATGTGAACACTTCTGCTTCCCAGGCACAGAGAAGGTGCTAGCAGGGAATTCTCTGCCTGCCTTTCCCCAGTGCTCTGCAAGCTCTCCAGGACAACATAGAATCTGGGGCTCTGTGCTTTCTTTCCTTCTTAATAAGTGTAAGAGTTTTCTGCACAAAAGCGATTCTTGCGAAGCAATGTGAACACTTCTGCTTCCCAGGCACAGAGAAGGTGCTAGCAAGGAATTCTCTGCCTGCCTTTCCCCAGTGCTCTGCAAGCTCTCCAGGACAACATAGAATCTGGTTCTCTGTGCTTTCTTTCCTTCTGAACAAGTGTTAGTGTTTTCTGCACAAAAGCGATTTTTGCGAAGCAATGTGAACACTTCTGCTTCCCAGGCACAGAGAAGGTGCTAGCAGGGAATTCTCTGCCTGCCTTTCCCCAGTGCTCTGCAAGCTCTCCAGGACAACATAGAATCTGGGGCTCTGTGCTTTCTTTCCTTCTGAACAAGTGTTACTGTTTTCTGCACAAAAGCGATTCTGCGAAGCAATGTGAACACTTCTGCTTCCCAGGCACAGAGAAGGTGCTAGCAGGGAATTCTCTGCCTGCCTTTCCACAGTGCTCTGCAAGCTCTCCAGGACAACATAGAATCTGGGGCTCTGTGCTTTCTTTCCTTCTGAACAAGTGTTACTGTTTTCTGCACAAAAGCGATTCTGCGAAGCAATGTGAACAGGCACAGAGAAGGTGCTAGCAGGGAATTCTCTGCCTGCCTTTCCCCAGTGCTCTGCAAGCTCTCCAGGACAACATAGAATCTGGGGCTCTGTGATTTCTTTCCTTCTGAACGAGTGTTATTGTTTCCTGCACAAAAGCGATTTTTGCGAAGCAATGTGAACACTTCTGCTTCCCAGGCACAGAGAAGGTGCTAGCAGGGAATTCTCTGCCTGCCTTTCCCCAGTGCTCTGCAAGCTCTCCAGGACAACATAGAATCTGGGGCTCTGTGCTTTCTTTCCTTCTGAACAAGTGTTACTGTTTTCTGCACAAAAGCGATTCTTGCGAAGCAATGTGAACACTTCTGCTTCCCAGGCACAGAGAAGGTGCTAGCAGGGAATTCTCTGCCTGCCTATCCCCAGTGCTCTGCAAGCTCTCCAGGACAACATAGAGTCTGGGGCTCTGTGCTTTCTTTCCTACTGAACAAGTGTTACTGTTTTCTGCACAAAAGAGATTCTGCAAAGCAATGTGAACAGGCACAGAGAAGGTGCTAGCAGGGAATTCTCTGCCTGCCTTTCCCCAGTGCTCTGCAAGCTCTCCAGGACAACAGCAAATCTGGGGCTCTGTGCTTTCTTTCCTTCTGAACAAGTGTTACTGTTTTCTTCACAAAAGCGATTCTTGCGAAGCAATGTGAACACTTCTGCTTCCCAGGCACAGAGAAGGTGCTAGCAGGGAATTCTCTGCCTGCCTTTCCCCAGTGCTCTGCAAGCTCTCCAGGACAACATAGAATCTGGGGCTCTGTGCTTTCTTTCGTTCTGAACAAGTGTTACTGTTTTCTGCACAAAAGCGATTCTGCGAAGAACTGTGAACAGGCACAGAGAAGGTGCTAGCAGGGAATTCTCTGCCTGCCTTTCCCCAGTGCTCTGCAAGCTCTGCAGGACAACATAGAATCTGGGGCTCTGTGCTTTCTTTCGTTCTGAACAAGTGTTACTGTTTTCTGCACAAAAGCGATTTTTGCGAAGCAATGTGAACACTTCTGCTTCCCAGGCACAGAGAAGGTGCTAGGAGGGAATTCTCTGCCTGCCTATCCCCAGTGCTCTGCAAGCTCTGCAGGACAACATAGAATCTGGGGCTCTGTGCTTTCTTTCCTACTGAACAAGTGTTACTGTTTTCTGCACAAAAGAGATTCTGCAAAGCAATGTGAACAGGCACAGAGAAGGTGCTAGCAGGGAATTCTCTGCCTGCCTTTCCCCAGTGCTCTGCAAGCTCTCCAGGACAACAGCAAATCTGGGGCTCTGTGCTTTCTTTCCTTATGAACAAGTGTTACTGTTTTCTGCACAAAAGCGATTCTTGCGAAGCAATGTGAACACTTCTGCTTCCCAGGCACAGAGAAGGTGCTAGCAGGGAATTCTCTGCCTGCCTTTCCCCAGTGCTCTGCAAGCTCTCCAGGACAACATAAAATCTGGGGCTCTGTGCTTTCTTTCCTTATGAACAAGTGTTACTGTTTTCTGCACAAAAGCGATTCTTGCGAAGCAATGTGAACACTTCTGCTTCCCAGGCACAGAGAAGGTGCTAGCAGGGAATTCTCTGCCTGCCTTTCCCCAGTGCTCTGCAAGCTCTCCAGGACAACATAGAATCTGGGGCTCTGTGCTTTCTTTCCTTCTGAACAAGTGTTACTGTTTTCTGCACAAAAGCGATTCTGCGAAGCAATGTGAACACTTCTGCTTCCCAGGCACAGAGAAGGTGCTAGCAGGGAATTCTCTGCCTGCCTTTCCCCAGTGCTCTGCAAGCTCTCCAGGACAACATAGAATCTGGGGCTCTGTGCTTTCTTTCCTTCTGAACAAGTGTTAGTGTTTTCTGCACAAAAGCGATTCTGCGAAGCAATGTGAACACTTCTGCTTCCCAGGCACAGAGAAGGTGCTAGCAAGGAATTCTCTGCCTGCCTTTCCCCAGTGCTCTGCAAGCTCTCCAGGACAACATAGAATCTGGGGCTCTGTGCTTTCTTTCCTTCTGAACAAGTGTTAGTGTTTTCTGCACAAAAGCGATTCTTGCGAAGCATTGTGAACACTTCTGCTTCCCAGGCACAGAGAAGGTGCTATCAGGGAATTCTCTGCCTGGATTTCCACAGTGCTCTGCAAGCTCTCCAAAACAACATAGAATCTGGGGCTCTGTGCTTTCTTTCCTTCTGAACAAGTGTTACTGTTTTCTGCACAAAAGCGATTCTTGCAAAGAAATGTGAACACTTCTGCTTCCCAGGCACAGAGAAGGTGCTAGCAAGGAATTCTCTGCCTGCCTTTCCCCAGTGCTCTACAAGCTCTCCAGGACAACATAAAATCTGGGGCTCTGTGCTTTCTTTCGTTCTGAACAAGTGTTACTGTTTTCTGCACAAAAGCGATTCTGCGAAGCAATGTGAACACTTCTCCCAGGCACAGAGAAGGTGCTAGCAGGGAATTCTCTGCCTGCCTTTCCCCAGTGCTCTGCAAGCTCTCCAGGACAACATAAAATCTGGGGCTCTGTGCTTTCTTTCCTTCTGAACAAGTGTTACTGTTTTCTGCACAAAAGCGATTCTGCGAAGCAATGTGAACAGGCACAGAGAAGGTGCTAGCAGGGAATTCTCTGCCTGCCTTTCCCCAGTGCTCTGCAAGCTCTCCAGGACAACATAGAATCTGGGGCTCTGTGATTTCTTTCCTTCTGAACAAGTGTTACTGTTTTCTGCACAAAAGCGATTTTTGCGAAGCAATGTGAACACTTCTGCTTCCCAGGCACAGAGAAGGTGCTAGCAAGGAATTCTCTGCCTGCCTTTCCCCAGTGCTCTGCAAGCTCTCCAGGACAACATAGAATCTGGGGCTCTGTGCTTTCTCTCCTTCTGAACAAGTGTTACTGTTTTCTGCACAAAAGCGATTCTGCGAAGCAATGTGAACACTTCTGCTTCCCAGGCACAGAGAAGGTGCTAGCAAGGAATTCTCTGCCTGCCTTTCCCCAGTGCTCTGCAAGCTCTGCAGGACAACATAGAATCTGGGGCTCTGTGCTTTCTTTCCTTCTGAACAAGTGTTACTGTTTTCTGCACAAAAGCGATTCTGCGAAGCAATGTGAACAGGCACAGAGAAGGTGCTAGCAGGGAATTCTCTGCCTGCCTTTCCCCAGTGCTCTGCAAGCTCTCCAGGACAACATAGAATCTGGGGCTCTGTGCTTTCTTTCCTACTGAACAAGTGTTACTGTTTTCTGCACAAAAGCGATTCTGCGAAGCAATGTGAACACTTCTGCTTCCCAGGCACAGAGAAGGTGCTAGCAGGGAATTCTCTGCCTGCCTTTCCCCAGTGCTCTGCAAGCTCTCCAGGACAACATAGAATCTGCGGCTCTGTGCTTTCTTTCCTTCTTAATAAGTGTAAGAGTTTTCTGCACAAAAGCGATTCTTGCGAAGCAATGTGAACACTTCTGCTTCCCAGGCACAGAGAAGGTGCTAGCAAGGAATTCTCTGCCTGCCTTTCCCCAGTGCTCTGCAAGCTCTCCAGGACAACATAGAATCTGGTTCTCTGTGCTTTCTTTCCTTCTGAACAAGTGTTAGTGTTTTCTGCACAAAAGCGATTTTTGCGAAGCAATGTGAACACTTCTGCTTCCCAGGCACAGAGAAGGTGCTAGCAGGGAATTCTCTGCCTGCCTTTCCCCAGTGCTCTGCAAGCTCTCCAGGACAACATAGAATCTGGGGCTCTGTGCTTTCTTTCCTTCTGAACAAGTGTTACTGTTTTCTGCACAAAAGCGATTCTGCGAAGCAATGTGAACAGGCACAGAGAAGGTGCTAGCAGGGAATTCTCTGCCTGCCTTTCCCCAGTGCTCTGCAAGCTCTCCAGGACAACATAGAATCTGGGGCTCTGTGATTTCTTTCCTTCTGAACGAGTGTTATTGTTTCCTGCACAAAAGCGATTTTTGCGAAGCAATGTGAACACTTCTGCTTCCCAGGCACAGAGAAGGTGCTAGCAGGGAATTCTCTGCCTGCCTTTCCCCAGTGCTCTGCAAGCTCTCCAGGACAACATAGAATCTGGGGCTCTGTGCTTTCTTTCCTTCTGAACAAGTGTTACTGTTTTCTGCACAAAAGCAATTCTTGCGAAGCAATGTGAACACTTCTGCTTCCCAGGCACAGAGAAGGTGCTAGCAGGGAATTCTCTGCCTGCCTATCCCCAGTGCTCTGCAAGCTCTCCAGGACAACATAGAGTCTGGGGCTCTGTGCTTTCTTTCCTACTGAACAAGTGTTACTGTTTTCTGCACAAAAGAGATTCTGCAAAGCAATGTGAACAGGCACAGAGAAGGTGCTAGCAGGGAATTCTCTGCCTGCCTTTCCCCAGTGCTCTGCAAGCTCTCCAGGACAACAGCAAATCTGGGGCTCTGTGCTTTCTTTCCTTCTGAACAAGTGTTACTGTTTTCTTCACAAAAGCGATTCTTGCGAAGCAATGTGAACACTTCTGCTTCCCAGGCACAGAGAAGGTGCTAGCAGGGAATTCTCTGCCTGCCTTTCCCCAGTGCTCTGCAAGCTCTCCAGGACAACATAGAATCTGGGGCTCTGTGCTTTCTTTCGTTCTGAACAAGTGTTACTGTTTTCTGCACAAAAGCGATTCTGCGAAGCAATGTGAACACTTCTGCTTCCCAGGCACAGAGAAGGTGCTAGCAGGGAATTCTCTGCCTGCCTTTCCCCAGTGCTCTGCAAGCTCTGCAGGACAACATAGAATCTGGGGCTCTGTGCTTTCTTTCGTTCTGAACAAGTGTTACTGTTTTCTGCACAAAAGCGATTTTTGCGAAGCAATGTGAACACTTCTGCTTCCCAGGCACAGAGAAGGTGCTAGCAGGGAATTCTCTGCCTGCCTTTCCCCAGTGCTCTGCAAGCTCTCCAGGACAACATAAAATCTGGGGCTCTGTGTTTTCTTTCCTTCTGAACAAGTGTTACTGTTTTCTGCACAAAAGCGATTCTGCGAAGCAATGTGAACACTTCTGCTTCCCAGGCACAGAGAAGGTGCTAGCAGGGAATTCTCTGCCTGCCTATCCCCAGTGCTCTGCAAGCTCTGCAGGACAACATAGAATCTGGGGCTCTGTGCTTTCTTTCCTACTGAACAAGTGTTACTGTTTTCTGCACAAAAGAGATTCTGCAAAGCAATGTGAACAGGCACAGAGAAGGTGCTAGCAGGGAATTCTCTGCCTGCCTTTCCCCAGTGCTCTGCAAGCTCTCCAGGACAACATAGAGTCTGGGGCTCTGTGCTTTCTTTCCTTCTGAACAAGTGTTACTGTTTTCTGCACAAAAGCGATTTTTGCGAAGCAATGTGAACACCTCTGCTTCCCAGGCACAGAGAAGGTGCTAGCAGGGAATTCTCTGCCTGCCTTTCCCCAGTGCTCTGCAAGCTCTGCAGGACAACATAGAATCTGGGGCTCTGTGCTTTCTTTCGTTCTGAACAAGTGTTACTGTTTTCTGCACAAAAGCGATTTTTGCGAAGCAATGTGAACACTTCTGCTTCCCAGGCACAGAGAAGGTGCTAGCAAGGAATTCTCTGCCTGCCTTTCCCCAGTGCTCTGCAAGCTCTCCAGGACAACATAAAATCTGGGGCTCTGTGTTTTCTTTCCTTCTGAACAAGTGTTACTGTTTTCTGCACAAAAGCGATTCTGCGAAGCAATGTGAACACTTCTGCTTCCCAGGCACAGAGAAGGTGCTAGCAGGGAATTCTCTGCCTGCCTATCCCCAGTGCTCTGCAAGCTCTGCAGGACAACATAGAATCTGGGGCTCTGTGCTTTCTTTCCTACTGAACAAGTGTTACTGTTTTCTGCACAAAAGAGATTCTGCAAAGCAATGTGAACAGGCACAGAGAAGGTGCTAGCAGGGAATTCTCTGCCTGCCTTTCCCCAGTGCTCTGCAAGCTCTCCAGGACAACATAGAGTCTGGGGCTCTGTGCTTTCTTTCCTTCTGAACAAGTGTTACTGTTTTCTGCACAAAAGCGATTTTTGCGAAGCAATGTGAACACCTCTGCTTCCCAGGCACAGAGAAGGTGCTAGCAGGGAATTCTCTGCCTGCCTTTCCCCAGTGCTCTGCAAGCTCTGCAGGACAACATAGAATCTGGGGCTCTGTGCTTTCTTTCGTTCTGAACAAGTGTTACTGTTTTCTGCACAAAAGCGATTTTTGCGAAGCAATGTGAACACTTCTGCTTCCCAGGCACAGATAAGGTGCTAGCAGGGAATTCTCTGCCTGCCTTTCCCCAGTGCTCTGCAAGCTCTCCAGGACAACATAAAATCTGGGGCTCTGTGTTTTCTTTCCTTCTGAACAAGTGTTACTGTTTTCTGCACAAAAGCGATTCTGCGAAGCAATGTGAACACTTCTGCTTCCCAGGCACAGAGAAGGTGCTAGCAGGGAATTCTCTGCCTGCCTTTCCCCAGTGCTCTGCAAGCTCTCCAGGACAACATAGAATCTGGGGCTCTGTGATTTCTTTCCTTCTGAACGAGTGTTATTGTTTCCTGCACAAAAGCGATTTTTGCGAAGCAATGTGAACACTTCTGCTTCCCAGGCACAGAGAAGGTGCTAGCAGGGAATTCTCTGCCTGCCTTTCCCCAGTGCTCTGCAAGCTCTCCAGGACAACATAGAATCTGGGGCTCTGTGCTTTCTTTCCTACTGAACAAGTGTTACTGTTTTCTGCACAAAAGCGATTCTGCGAAGCAATGTGAACACTTCTGCTTCCCAGGCACAGAGAAGGTGCTAGCAGGGAATTCTCTGCCTGCCTTTCCCCAGTGCTCTGCAAGCTCTCCAGGACAACATAGAATCTGCGGCTCTGTGCTTTCTTTCCTTCTTAATAAGTGTAAGAGTTTTCTGCACAAAAGCGATTCTTGCGAAGCAATGTGAACACTTCTGCTTCCCAGGCACAGAGAAGGTGCTAGCAAGGAATTCTCTGCCTGCCTTTCCCCAGTGCTCTGCAAGCTCTCCAGGACAACATAGAATCTGGTTCTCTGTGCTTTCTTTCCTTCTGAACAAGTGTTAGTGTTTTCTGCACAAAAGCGATTTTTGCGAAGCAATGTGAACACTTCTGCTTCCCAGGCACAGAGAAGGTGCTAGCAGGGAATTCTCTGCCTGCCTTTCCCCAGTGCTCTGCAAGCTCTCCAGGACAACATAGAATCTGGGGCTCTGTGCTTTCTTTCCTTCTGAACAAGTGTTACTGTTTTCTGCACAAAAGCGATTCTGCGAAGCAATGTGAACAGGCACAGAGAAGGTGCTAGCAGGGAATTCTCTGCCTGCCTTTCCCCAGTGCTCTGCAAGCTCTCCAGGACAACATAGAATCTGGGGCTCTGTGATTTCTTTCCTTCTGAACGAGTGTTATTGTTTCCTGCACAAAAGCGATTTTTGCGAAGCAATGTGAACACTTCTGCTTCCCAGGCACAGAGAAGGTGCTAGCAGGGAATTCTCTGCCTGCCTTTCCCCAGTGCTCTGCAAGCTCTCCAGGACAACATAGAATCTGGGGCTCTGTGCTTTCTTTCCTTCTGAACAAGTGTTACTGTTTTCTGCACAAAAGCAATTCTTGCGAAGCAATGTGAACACTTCTGCTTCCCAGGCACAGAGAAGGTGCTAGCAGGGAATTCTCTGCCTGCCTATCCCCAGTGCTCTGCAAGCTCTCCAGGACAACATAGAGTCTGGGGCTCTGTGCTTTCTTTCCTACTGAACAAGTGTTACTGTTTTCTGCACAAAAGAGATTCTGCAAAGCAATGTGAACAGGCACAGAGAAGGTGCTAGCAGGGAATTCTCTGCCTGCCTTTCCCCAGTGCTCTGCAAGCTCTCCAGGACAACAGCAAATCTGGGGCTCTGTGCTTTCTTTCCTTCTGAACAAGTGTTACTGTTTTCTTCACAAAAGCGATTCTTGCGAAGCAATGTGAACACTTCTGCTTCCCAGGCACAGAGAAGGTGCTAGCAGGGAATTCTCTGCCTGCCTTTCCCCAGTGCTCTGCAAGCTCTCCAGGACAACATAGAATCTGGGGCTCTGTGCTTTCTTTCGTTCTGAACAAGTGTTACTGTTTTCTGCACAAAAGCGATTCTGCGAAGCAATGTGAACACTTCTGCTTCCCAGGCACAGAGAAGGTGCTAGCAGGGAATTCTCTGCCTGCCTTTCCCCAGTGCTCTGCAAGCTCTGCAGGACAACATAGAATCTGGGGCTCTGTGCTTTCTTTCGTTCTGAACAAGTGTTACTGTTTTCTGCACAAAAGCGATTTTTGCGAAGCAATGTGAACACTTCTGCTTCCCAGGCACAGAGAAGGTGCTAGCAAGGAATTCTCTGCCTGCCTTTCCCCAGTGCTCTGCAAGCTCTCCAGGACAACATAAAATCTGGGGCTCTGTGTTTTCTTTCCTTCTGAACAAGTGTTACTGTTTTCTGCACAAAAGCGATTCTGCGAAGCAATGTGAACACTTCTGCTTCCCAGGCACAGAGAAGGTGCTAGCAGGGAATTCTCTGCCTGCCTATCCCCAGTGCTCTGCAAGCTCTGCAGGACAACATAGAATCTGGGGCTCTGTGCTTTCTTTCCTACTGAACAAGTGTTACTGTTTTCTGCACAAAAGAGATTCTGCAAAGCAATGTGAACAGGCACAGAGAAGGTGCTAGCAGGGAATTCTCTGCCTGCCTTTCCCCAGTGCTCTGCAAGCTCTCCAGGACAACATAGAGTCTGGGGCTCTGTGCTTTCTTTCCTTCTGAACAAGTGTTACTGTTTTCTGCACAAAAGCGATTTTTGCGAAGCAATGTGAACACCTCTGCTTCCCAGGCACAGAGAAGGTGCTAGCAGGGAATTCTCTGCCTGCCTTTCCCCAGTGCTCTGCAAGCTCTGCAGGACAACATAGAATCTGGGGCTCTGTGCTTTCTTTCGTTCTGAACAAGTGTTACTGTTTTCTGCACAAAAGCGATTTTTGCGAAGCAATGTGAACACTTCTGCTTCCCAGGCACAGAGAAGGTGCTAGCAAGGAATTCTCTGCCTGCCTTTCCCCAGTGCTCTGCAAGCTCTCCAGGACAACATAAAATCTGGGGCTCTGTGTTTTCTTTCCTTCTGAACAAGTGTTACTGTTTTCTGCACAAAAGCGATTCTGCGAAGCAATGTGAACACTTCTGCTTCCCAGGCACAGAGAAGGTGCTAGCAGGGAATTCTCTGCCTGCCTATCCCCAGTGCTCTGCAAGCTCTGCAGGACAACATAGAATCTGGGGCTCTGTGCTTTCTTTCCTACTGAACAAGTGTTACTGTTTTCTGCACAAAAGAGATTCTGCAAAGCAATGTGAACAGGCACAGAGAAGGTGCTAGCAGGGAATTCTCTGCCTGCCTTTCCCCAGTGCTCTGCAAGCTCTCCAGGACAACATAGAGTCTGGGGCTCTGTGCTTTCTTTCCTTCTGAACAAGTGTTACTGTTTTCTGCACAAAAGCGATTTTTGCGAAGCAATGTGAACACCTCTGCTTCCCAGGCACAGAGAAGGTGCTAGCAGGGAATTCTCTGCCTGCCTTTCCCCAGTGCTCTGCAAGCTCTGCAGGACAACATAGAATCTGGGGCTCTGTGCTTTCTTTCGTTCTGAACAAGTGTTACTGTTTTCTGCACAAAAGCGATTTTTGCGAAGCAATGTGAACACTTCTGCTTCCCAGGCACAGATAAGGTGCTAGCAGGGAATTCTCTGCCTGCCTTTCCCCAGTGCTCTGCAAGCTCTCCAGGACAACATAAAATCTGGGGCTCTGTGTTTTCTTTCCTTCTGAACAAGTGTTACTGTTTTCTGCACAAAAGCGATTCTGCGAAGCAATGTGAACACTTCTGCTTCCCAGGCACAGAGAAGGTGCTAGCAGGGAATTCTCTGCCTGCCTTTCCCCAGTGCTCTGCAAGCTCTCCAGGACAACATAGAATCTGGGGCTCTGTGCTTTCTTTCCTTCTGAACAAGTGTTAGTGTTTTCTGCACAAAAGCGATTCTGCGAAGCAATGTGAACACTTCTGCTTCCCAGGCACAGAGAAGGTGCTAGCAGGGAATTCTCTGCCTGCCTTTCCCCAGTGCTCTGCAAGCTCTCCAGGACAACATAGAATCTGGGGCTCTGTGCTTTCTTTCCTTCTGAACAAGTGTTAGTGTTTTCTGCACAAAAGCGATTCTTGCGAAGCAATGTGAACACTTCTGCTTCCCAGGCACAGAGAAGGTGCTAGCAGGGAATTCTCTGCCTGCCTTTCCCCAGTGCTCTGCAAGCTCTCCAGGACAACATAGAATCTGGGGCTCTGTGCTTTCTTTCCTTCTGAACAAGTGTTACTGTTTTCTGCACAAAAGCGATTCTGCGAAGCAATGTGAACACTTCTGCTTCCCAGGCACAGAGAAGGTGCTAGCAGGGAATTCTCTGCCTGCCTTTCCCCAGTGCTCTGCAAGCTCTCCAGGACAACATAGAATCTGGGGCTCTGTGCTTTCTTTCGTTCTGAACAAGTGTTACTGTTTTCTGCACAAAAGCGATTTTTGCGAAGCAATGTGAACACTTCTGCTTCCCAGGCACAGAGAAGGTGCTAGCAGGGAATTCTCTGCCTGCCTTTCCCCAGTGCTCTGCAAGCTCTCCAGGACAACATAGAATCTGGGGCTCTGTGCTTTCTTTCGTTCTGAACAAGTGTTAGTGTTTTCTGCCCAAAAGCGATTCTTGCGAAGCAATGTGAACACTTCTGCTTCCCAGGCACAGAGAAGGTGCTAGCAAGGAATTCTCTGCCTGCCTTTCCCCAGTGCTCTGCAAGCTCTGCAGGACAACATAGAATCTGGGGCTCTGTGCTTTCTTTCGTTCTGAACAAGTGTTACTGTTTTCTGCACAAAAGCGATTCTGCGAAGCAATGTGAACACTTCTGCTTCCCAGTCACAGAGAAGGTGCTAGCAAGGAATTCTCTGCCTGCCTTTCCCCAGTGCTCTGCAAGCTCTCCAGGACAACATAAAATCTGGGGCTCTGTGCTTTCTTTCCTTCTGAACAAGTGTTACTGTTTTCTGCACAAAAGCGATTCTGCGAAGCAATGTGAACAGGCACAGAGAAGGTGCTAGCAGGGAATTCTCTGCCTGCCTTTCCCCAGTGCTCTGCAAGCTCTCCAGGACAACATAGAATCTGGGGCTCTGTGCTTTCTTTCCTTCTGAACAAGTGTTACTGTTTTCTGCACAAAAGCGATTTTTGCGAAGCAATGTGAACACTTCTGCTTCCCAGGCACAGAGAAGGTGCTAGCAGGGAATTCTCTGCCTGGCTTTCCCCAGTGCTCTGCAAGCTCTCCAGGACAACATAAAATCTGGGGCTCTGTGCTTTCTTTCCTTCTGAACAAGTGTTACTGTTTTCTGCACAAAAGCGATTCTGCGAAGCAATGTGAACACTTCTGCTTCCCAGGCACAGAGAAGGTGCTAGCAGGGAATTCTCTGCCTGCCTTTCCCCAGTGCTCTGCAAGCTCTCCAGGACAACATAGAATCTGGGGCTCTGTGCTTTCTTTCCTTCTGAACAAGTGTTACTGTTTTCTGCACAAAAGCGATTCTTGCGAAGCAATGTGAACACTTCTGCTTCCCAGGCACAGATAAGGTGCTAGCAGGGAATTCTCTGCCTGCCTTTCCCCAGTGCTCTGCAAGCTCTCCAGGACAACATAAAATCTGGGGCTCTGTGTTTTCTTTCCTTCTGAACAAGTGTTACTGTTTTCTGCACAAAAGCGATTCTGCGAAGCAATGTGAACACTTCTGCTTCCCAGGCACAGAGAAGGTGCTAGCAGGGAATTCTCTGCCTGCCTTTCCCCAGTGCTCTGCAAGCTCTCCAGGACAACATAGAATCTGGGGCTCTGTGCTTTCTTTCCTTCTGAACAAGTGTTAGTGTTTTCTGCACAAAAGCGATTCTGCGAAGCAATGTGAACACTTCTGCTTCCCAGGCACAGAGAAGGTGCTAGCAGGGAATTCTCTGCCTGCCTTTCCCCAGTGCTCTGCAAGCTCTCCAGGACAACATAGAATCTGGGGCTCTGTGCTTTCTTTCCTTCTGAACAAGTGTTAGTGTTTTCTGCACAAAAGCGATTCTTGCGAAGCAATGTGAACACTTCTGCTTCCCAGGCACAGAGAAGGTGCTAGCAGGGAATTCTCTGCCTGCCTTTCCCCAGTGCTCTGCAAGCTCTCCAGGACAACATAGAATCTGGGGCTCTGTGCTTTCTTTCCTTCTGAACAAGTGTTACTGTTTTCTGCACAAAAGCGATTCTGCGAAGCAATGTGAACACTTCTGCTTCCCAGGCACAGAGAAGGTGCTAGCAGGGAATTCTCTGCCTGCCTTTCCCCAGTGCTCTGCAAGCTCTGCAGGACAACATAGAATCTGGGGCTCTGTGCTTTCTTTCGTTCTGAACAAGTGTTACTGTTTTCTGCACAAAAGCGATTTTTGCGAAGCAATGTGAACACTTCTGCTTCCCAGGCACAGAGAAGGTGCTAGCAGGGAATTCTCTGCCTGCCTTTCCCCAGTGCTCTGCAAGCTCTCCAGGACAACATAGAATCTGGGGCTCTGTGCTTTCTTTCGTTCTGAACAAGTGTTAGTGTTTTCTGCCCAAAAGCGATTCTTGCGAAGCAATGTGAACACTTCTGCTTCCCAGGCACAGAGAAGGTGCTAGCAAGGAATTCTCTGCCTGCCTTTCCCCAGTGCTCTGCAAGCTCTGCAGGACAACATAGAATCTGGGGCTCTGTGCTTTCTTTCGTTCTGAACAAGTGTTACTGTTTTCTGCACAAAAGCGATTCTGCGAAGCAATGTGAACACTTCTGCTTCCCAGTCACAGAGAAGGTGCTAGCAAGGAATTCTCTGCCTGCCTTTCCCCAGTGCTCTGCAAGCTCTCCAGGACAACATAAAATCTGGGGCTCTGTGCTTTCTTTCCTTCTGAACAAGTGTTACTGTTTTCTGCACAAAAGCGATTCTGCGAAGCAATGTGAACAGGCACAGAGAAGGTGCTAGCAGGGAATTCTCTGCCTGCCTTTCCCCAGTGCTCTGCAAGCTCTCCAGGACAACATAGAATCTGGGGCTCTGTGCTTTCTTTCCTTCTGAACAAGTGTTACTGTTTTCTGCACAAAAGCGATTTTTGCGAAGCAATGTGAACACTTCTGCTTCCCAGGCACAGAGAAGGTGCTAGCAGGGAATTCTCTGCCTGGCTTTCCCCAGTGCTCTGCAAGCTCTCCAGGACAACATAAAATCTGGGGCTCTGTGCTTTCTTTCCTTCTGAACAAGTGTTACTGTTTTCTGCACAAAAGCGATTCTGCGAAGCAATGTGAACACTTCTGCTTCCCAGGCACAGAGAAGGTGCTAGCAGGGAATTCTCTGCCTGCCTTTCCCCAGTGCTCTGCAAGCTCTCCAGGACAACATAGAATCTGGGGCTCTGTGCTTTCTTTCCTTCTGAACAAGTGTTACTGTTTTCTGCACAAAAGCGATTCTTGCGAAGCAATGTGAACACTTCTGCTTCCCAGGCACAGAGAAGGTGCTAGCAAGGAATTCTCTGCCTGCCTTTCCCCAGTGCTCTGCAAGCTCTCCAGGACAACATAAAATCTGGGGCTCTGTGCTTTCTTTCCTTCTGAACAAGTGTTAGTGTTTTCTGCACAAAAGCGATTCTTGCGAAGCAATGTGAACAGTTCTGCTTCCCAGGCACAGAGAAGGTGCTAGCAAGGAATTCTCTGCCTGCCTTTCCCCAGTGCTCTGCAAGCTCTCCAGGACAACATAGAATCTGGTTCTCTGTGCTTTCTTTCCTTCTGAACAAGTGTTAGTGTTTTCTGCACAAAAGCGATTCTGCGAAGCAATGTGAACACTTCTGCTTCCCAGGCACAGAGAAGGTGCTAGCAGGGAATTCTCTGCCTGCCTTTCCCCGGTGCTCTGCAAGCTCTCCAGGACAACATAGAATCTGGGGCTCTGTGCTTTCTTTCCTTCTGAACAAGTGTTACTGTTTTCTGCACAAAAGCGATTCTGCGAAGAACTGTGAACAGGCACAGAGAAGGTGCTAGCAGGGAATTCTCTGCCTGCCTTTCCCCAGTGCTCTGCAAGCTCTCCAGGACAACATAGAATCTGGGGCTCTGTGCTTTCTTTCGTTCTGAACAAGTGTTACTGTTTTCTGCACAAAAGCGATTTTTGCGAAGCAATGTGAACACTTCTGCTTCCCAGGCACAGAGAAGGTGCTAGCAGGGAATTCTCTGCCTGCCTTTCCCCAGTGCTCTGCAAGCTCTCCAGGACAACATAAAATCTGGGGCTCTGTGCTTTCTTTCCTTCTGAACAAGTGTTACTGTTTTCTGCACAAAAGCGATTCTGCGAAGCAATGTGAACACTTCTGCTTCCCAGGCACAGAGAAGGTGCTAGCAAGGAATTCTCTGCCTGCCTTTCCCCAGTGCTCTGCAAGCTCTGCAGGACAACATAGAATCTGGGGCTCTGTGCTTTCTTTCGTTCTGAACAAGTGTTACTGTTTTCTGCACAAAAGCGATTCTGCGAAGCAATGTGAACACTTCTGCTTCCCAGTCACAGAGAAGGTGCTAGCAAGGAATTCTCTGCCTGCCTTTCCCCAGTGCTCTGCAAGCTCTCCAGGACAACATAAAATCTGGGGCTCTGTGCTTTCTTTCCTTCTGAACAAGTGTTACTGTTTTCTGCACAAAAGCGATTCTGCGAAGCAATGTGAACAGGCACAGAGAAGGTGCTAGCAGGGAATTCTCTGCCTGCCTTTCCCCAGTGCTCTGCAAGCTCTCCAGGACAACATAGAATCTGGGGCTCTGTGCTTTCTTTCCTTCTGAACAAGTGTTACTGTTTTCTGCACAAAAGCGATTTTTGCGAAGCAATGTGAACACTTCTGCTTCCCAGGCACAGAGAAGGTGCTAGCAGGGAATTCTCTGCCTGGCTTTCCCCAGTGCTCTGCAAGCTCTCCAGGACAACATAAAATCTGGGGCTCTGTGCTTTCTTTCCTTCTGAACAAGTGTTACTGTTTTCTGCACAAAAGCGATTCTGCGAAGCAATGTGAACACTTCTGCTTCCCAGGCACAGAGAAGGTGCTAGCAGGGAATTCTCTGCCTGCCTTTCCCCAGTGCTCTGCAAGCTCTCCAGGACAACATAGAATCTGGGGCTCTGTGCTTTCTTTCCTTCTGAACAAGTGTTACTGTTTTCTGCACAAAAGCGATTCTGCGAAGCAATGTGAACACTTCTGCTTCCCAGGCACAGAGAAGGTGCTAGCAGGGAATTCTCTGCCTGCCTTTCCCCAGTGCTCTGCAAGCTCTGCAGGACAACATAGAATCTGGGGCTCTGTGCTTTCTTTCGTTCTGAACAAGTGTTACTGTTTTCTGCACAAAAGCGATTTTTGCGAAGCAATGTGAACACTTCTGCTTCCCAGGCACAGAGAAGGTGCTAGCAAGGAATTCTCTGCCTGCCTTTCCCCAGTGCTCTGCAAGCTCTCCAGGACAACATAAAATCTGGGGCTCTGTGTTTTCTTTCCTTCTGAACAAGTGTTACTGTTTTCTGCACAAAAGCGATTCTGCGAAGCAATGTGAACACTTCTGCTTCCCAGGCACAGAGAAGGTGCTAGCAGGGAATTCTCTGCCTGCCTATCCCCAGTGCTCTGCAAGCTCTGCAGGACAACATAGAATCTGGGGCTCTGTGCTTTCTTTCCTACTGAACAAGTGTTACTGTTTTCTGCACAAAAGAGATTCTGCAAAGCAATGTGAACAGGCACAGAGAAGGTGCTAGCAGGGAATTCTCTGCCTGCCTTTCCCCAGTGCTCTGCAAGCTCTCCAGGACAACATAGAGTCTGGGGCTCTGTGCTTTCTTTCCTTCTGAACAAGTGTTACTGTTTTCTGCACAAAAGCGATTTTTGCGAAGCAATGTGAACACCTCTGCTTCCCAGGCACAGAGAAGGTGCTAGCAGGGAATTCTCTGCCTGCCTTTCCCCAGTGCTCTGCAAGCTCTGCAGGACAACATAGAATCTGGGGCTCTGTGCTTTCTTTCGTTCTGAACAAGTGTTACTGTTTTCTGCACAAAAGCGATTTTTGCGAAGCAATGTGAACACTTCTGCTTCCCAGGCACAGAGAAGGTGCTAGCAAGGAATTCTCTGCCTGCCTTTCCCCAGTGCTCTGCAAGCTCTCCAGGACAACATAAAATCTGGGGCTCTGTGTTTTCTTTCCTTCTGAACAAGTGTTACTGTTTTCTGCACAAAAGCGATTCTGCGAAGCAATGTGAACACTTCTGCTTCCCAGGCACAGAGAAGGTGCTAGCAGGGAATTCTCTGCCTGCCTATCCCCAGTGCTCTGCAAGCTCTGCAGGACAACATAGAATCTGGGGCTCTGTGCTTTCTTTCCTACTGAACAAGTGTTACTGTTTTCTGCACAAAAGAGATTCTGCAAAGCAATGTGAACAGGCACAGAGAAGGTGCTAGCAGGGAATTCTCTGCCTGCCTTTCCCCAGTGCTCTGCAAGCTCTCCAGGACAACATAGAGTCTGGGGCTCTGTGCTTTCTTTCCTTCTGAACAAGTGTTACTGTTTTCTGCACAAAAGCGATTTTTGCGAAGCAATGTGAACACCTCTGCTTCCCAGGCACAGAGAAGGTGCTAGCAGGGAATTCTCTGCCTGCCTTTCCCCAGTGCTCTGCAAGCTCTGCAGGACAACATAGAATCTGGGGCTCTGTGCTTTCTTTCGTTCTGAACAAGTGTTACTGTTTTCTGCACAAAAGCGATTTTTGCGAAGCAATGTGAACACTTCTGCTTCCCAGGCACAGATAAGGTGCTAGCAGGGAATTCTCTGCCTGCCTTTCCCCAGTGCTCTGCAAGCTCTCCAGGACAACATAAAATCTGGGGCTCTGTGTTTTCTTTCCTTCTGAACAAGTGTTACTGTTTTCTGCACAAAAGCGATTCTGCGAAGCAATGTGAACACTTCTGCTTCCCAGGCACAGAGAAGGTGCTAGCAGGGAATTCTCTGCCTGCCTTTCCCCAGTGCTCTGCAAGCTCTCCAGGACAACATAGAATCTGGGGCTCTGTGCTTTCTTTCCTTCTGAACAAGTGTTAGTGTTTTCTGCACAAAAGCGATTCTGCGAAGCAATGTGAACACTTCTGCTTCCCAGGCACAGAGAAGGTGCTAGCAGGGAATTCTCTGCCTGCCTTTCCCCAGTGCTCTGCAAGCTCTCCAGGACAACATAGAATCTGGGGCTCTGTGCTTTCTTTCCTTCTGAACAAGTGTTAGTGTTTTCTGCACAAAAGCGATTCTTGCGAAGCAATGTGAACACTTCTGCTTCCCAGGCACAGAGAAGGTGCTAGCAGGGAATTCTCTGCCTGCCTTTCCCCAGTGCTCTGCAAGCTCTCCAGGACAACATAGAATCTGGGGCTCTGTGCTTTCTTTCCTTCTGAACAAGTGTTACTGTTTTCTGCACAAAAGCGATTCTGCGAAGCAATGTGAACACTTCTGCTTCCCAGGCACAGAGAAGGTGCTAGCAGGGAATTCTCTGCCTGCCTTTCCCCAGTGCTCTGCAAGCTCTGCAGGACAACATAGAATCTGGGGCTCTGTGCTTTCTTTCGTTCTGAACAAGTGTTACTGTTTTCTGCACAAAAGCGATTTTTGCGAAGCAATGTGAACACTTCTGCTTCCCAGGCACAGAGAAGGTGCTAGCAGGGAATTCTCTGCCTGCCTTTCCCCAGTGCTCTGCAAGCTCTCCAGGACAACATAGAATCTGGGGCTCTGTGCTTTCTTTCGTTCTGAACAAGTGTTAGTGTTTTCTGCCCAAAAGCGATTCTTGCGAAGCAATGTGAACACTTCTGCTTCCCAGGCACAGAGAAGGTGCTAGCAAGGAATTCTCTGCCTGCCTTTCCCCAGTGCTCTGCAAGCTCTGCAGGACAACATAGAATCTGGGGCTCTGTGCTTTCTTTCGTTCTGAACAAGTGTTACTGTTTTCTGCACAAAAGCGATTCTGCGAAGCAATGTGAACACTTCTGCTTCCCAGTCACAGAGAAGGTGCTAGCAAGGAATTCTCTGCCTGCCTTTCCCCAGTGCTCTGCAAGCTCTCCAGGACAACATAAAATCTGGGGCTCTGTGCTTTCTTTCCTTCTGAACAAGTGTTACTGTTTTCTGCACAAAAGCGATTCTGCGAAGCAATGTGAACAGGCACAGAGAAGGTGCTAGCAGGGAATTCTCTGCCTGCCTTTCCCCAGTGCTCTGCAAGCTCTCCAGGACAACATAGAATCTGGGGCTCTGTGCTTTCTTTCCTTCTGAACAAGTGTTACTGTTTTCTGCACAAAAGCGATTTTTGCGAAGCAATGTGAACACTTCTGCTTCCCAGGCACAGAGAAGGTGCTAGCAGGGAATTCTCTGCCTGGCTTTCCCCAGTGCTCTGCAAGCTCTCCAGGACAACATAAAATCTGGGGCTCTGTGCTTTCTTTCCTTCTGAACAAGTGTTACTGTTTTCTGCACAAAAGCGATTCTGCGAAGCAATGTGAACACTTCTGCTTCCCAGGCACAGAGAAGGTGCTAGCAGGGAATTCTCTGCCTGCCTTTCCCCAGTGCTCTGCAAGCTCTCCAGGACAACATAGAATCTGGGGCTCTGTGCTTTCTTTCCTTCTGAACAAGTGTTACTGTTTTCTGCACAAAAGCGATTCTTGCGAAGCAATGTGAACACTTCTGCTTCCCAGGCACAGATAAGGTGCTAGCAGGGAATTCTCTGCCTGCCTTTCCCCAGTGCTCTGCAAGCTCTCCAGGACAACATAAAATCTGGGGCTCTGTGTTTTCTTTCCTTCTGAACAAGTGTTACTGTTTTCTGCACAAAAGCGATTCTGCGAAGCAATGTGAACACTTCTGCTTCCCAGGCACAGAGAAGGTGCTAGCAGGGAATTCTCTGCCTGCCTTTCCCCAGTGCTCTGCAAGCTCTCCAGGACAACATAGAATCTGGGGCTCTGTGCTTTCTTTCCTTCTGAACAAGTGTTAGTGTTTTCTGCACAAAAGCGATTCTGCGAAGCAATGTGAACACTTCTGCTTCCCAGGCACAGAGAAGGTGCTAGCAGGGAATTCTCTGCCTGCCTTTCCCCAGTGCTCTGCAAGCTCTCCAGGACAACATAGAATCTGGGGCTCTGTGCTTTCTTTCCTTCTGAACAAGTGTTAGTGTTTTCTGCACAAAAGCGATTCTTGCGAAGCAATGTGAACACTTCTGCTTCCCAGGCACAGAGAAGGTGCTAGCAGGGAATTCTCTGCCTGCCTTTCCCCAGTGCTCTGCAAGCTCTCCAGGACAACATAGAATCTGGGGCTCTGTGCTTTCTTTCCTTCTGAACAAGTGTTACTGTTTTCTGCACAAAAGCGATTCTGCGAAGCAATGTGAACACTTCTGCTTCCCAGGCACAGAGAAGGTGCTAGCAGGGAATTCTCTGCCTGCCTTTCCCCAGTGCTCTGCAAGCTCTGCAGGACAACATAGAATCTGGGGCTCTGTGCTTTCTTTCGTTCTGAACAAGTGTTACTGTTTTCTGCACAAAAGCGATTTTTGCGAAGCAATGTGAACACTTCTGCTTCCCAGGCACAGAGAAGGTGCTAGCAGGGAATTCTCTGCCTGCCTTTCCCCAGTGCTCTGCAAGCTCTCCAGGACAACATAGAATCTGGGGCTCTGTGCTTTCTTTCGTTCTGAACAAGTGTTAGTGTTTTCTGCCCAAAAGCGATTCTTGCGAAGCAATGTGAACACTTCTGCTTCCCAGGCACAGAGAAGGTGCTAGCAAGGAATTCTCTGCCTGCCTTTCCCCAGTGCTCTGCAAGCTCTGCAGGACAACATAGAATCTGGGGCTCTGTGCTTTCTTTCGTTCTGAACAAGTGTTACTGTTTTCTGCACAAAAGCGATTCTGCGAAGCAATGTGAACACTTCTGCTTCCCAGTCACAGAGAAGGTGCTAGCAAGGAATTCTCTGCCTGCCTTTCCCCAGTGCTCTGCAAGCTCTCCAGGACAACATAAAATCTGGGGCTCTGTGCTTTCTTTCCTTCTGAACAAGTGTTACTGTTTTCTGCACAAAAGCGATTCTGCGAAGCAATGTGAACAGGCACAGAGAAGGTGCTAGCAGGGAATTCTCTGCCTGCCTTTCCCCAGTGCTCTGCAAGCTCTCCAGGACAACATAGAATCTGGGGCTCTGTGCTTTCTTTCCTTCTGAACAAGTGTTACTGTTTTCTGCACAAAAGCGATTTTTGCGAAGCAATGTGAACACTTCTGCTTCCCAGGCACAGAGAAGGTGCTAGCAGGGAATTCTCTGCCTGGCTTTCCCCAGTGCTCTGCAAGCTCTCCAGGACAACATAAAATCTGGGGCTCTGTGCTTTCTTTCCTTCTGAACAAGTGTTACTGTTTTCTGCACAAAAGCGATTCTGCGAAGCAATGTGAACACTTCTGCTTCCCAGGCACAGAGAAGGTGCTAGCAGGGAATTCTCTGCCTGCCTTTCCCCAGTGCTCTGCAAGCTCTCCAGGACAACATAGAATCTGGGGCTCTGTGCTTTCTTTCCTTCTGAACAAGTGTTACTGTTTTCTGCACAAAAGCGATTCTTGCGAAGCAATGTGAACACTTCTGCTTCCCAGGCACAGAGAAGGTGCTAGCAAGGAATTCTCTGCCTGCCTTTCCCCAGTGCTCTGCAAGCTCTCCAGGACAACATAAAATCTGGGGCTCTGTGCTTTCTTTCCTTCTGAACAAGTGTTAGTGTTTTCTGCACAAAAGCGATTCTTGCGAAGCAATGTGAACAGTTCTGCTTCCCAGGCACAGAGAAGGTGCTAGCAAGGAATTCTCTGCCTGCCTTTCCCCAGTGCTCTGCAAGCTCTCCAGGACAACATAGAATCTGGTTCTCTGTGCTTTCTTTCCTTCTGAACAAGTGTTAGTGTTTTCTGCACAAAAGCGATTCTGCGAAGCAATGTGAACACTTCTGCTTCCCAGGCACAGAGAAGGTGCTAGCAGGGAATTCTCTGCCTGCCTTTCCCCGGTGCTCTGCAAGCTCTCCAGGACAACATAGAATCTGGGGCTCTGTGCTTTCTTTCCTTCTGAACAAGTGTTACTGTTTTCTGCACAAAAGCGATTCTGCGAAGAACTGTGAACAGGCACAGAGAAGGTGCTAGCAGGGAATTCTCTGCCTGCCTTTCCCCAGTGCTCTGCAAGCTCTCCAGGACAACATAGAATCTGGGGCTCTGTGCTTTCTTTCGTTCTGAACAAGTGTTACTGTTTTCTGCACAAAAGCGATTTTTGCGAAGCAATGTGAACACTTCTGCTTCCCAGGCACAGAGAAGGTGCTAGCAGGGAATTCTCTGCCTGCCTTTCCCCAGTGCTCTGCAAGCTCTCCAGGACAACATAAAATCTGGGGCTCTGTGCTTTCTTTCCTTCTGAACAAGTGTTACTGTTTTCTGCACAAAAGCGATTCTGCGAAGCAATGTGAACACTTCTGCTTCCCAGGCACAGAGAAGGTGCTAGCAAGGAATTCTCTGCCTGCCTTTCCCCAGTGCTCTGCAAGCTCTGCAGGACAACATAGAATCTGGGGCTCTGTGCTTTCTTTCGTTCTGAACAAGTGTTACTGTTTTCTGCACAAAAGCGATTCTGCGAAGCAATGTGAACACTTCTGCTTCCCAGTCACAGAGAAGGTGCTAGCAAGGAATTCTCTGCCTGCCTTTCCCCAGTGCTCTGCAAGCTCTCCAGGACAACATAAAATCTGGGGCTCTGTGCTTTCTTTCCTTCTGAACAAGTGTTACTGTTTTCTGCACAAAAGCGATTCTGCGAAGCAATGTGAACAGGCACAGAGAAGGTGCTAGCAGGGAATTCTCTGCCTGCCTTTCCCCAGTGCTCTGCAAGCTCTCCAGGACAACATAGAATCTGGGGCTCTGTGCTTTCTTTCCTTCTGAACAAGTGTTACTGTTTTCTGCACAAAAGCGATTTTTGCGAAGCAATGTGAACACTTCTGCTTCCCAGGCACAGAGAAGGTGCTAGCAGGGAATTCTCTGCCTGGCTTTCCCCAGTGCTCTGCAAGCTCTCCAGGACAACATAAAATCTGGGGCTCTGTGCTTTCTTTCCTTCTGAACAAGTGTTACTGTTTTCTGCACAAAAGCGATTCTGCGAAGCAATGTGAACACTTCTGCTTCCCAGGCACAGAGAAGGTGCTAGCAGGGAATTCTCTGCCTGCCTTTCCCCAGTGCTCTGCAAGCTCTCCAGGACAACATAGAATCTGGGGCTCTGTGCTTTCTTTCCTTCTGAACAAGTGTTACTGTTTTCTGCACAAAAGCGATTCTTGCGAAGCAATGTGAACACTTCTGCTTCCCAGGCACAGAGAAGGTGCTAGCAAGGAATTCTCTGCCTGCCTTTCCCCAGTGCTCTGCAAGCTCTCCAGGACAACATAAAATCTGGGGCTCTGTGCTTTCTTTCCTTCTGAACAAGTGTTAGTGTTTTCTGCACAAAAGCGATTCTTGCGAAGCAATGTGAACAGTTCTGCTTCCCAGGCACAGAGAAGGTGCTAGCAAGGAATTCTCTGCCTGCCTTTCCCCAGTGCTCTGCAAGCTCTCCAGGACAACATAGAATCTGGTTCTCTGTGCTTTCTTTCCTTCTGAACAAGTGTTAGTGTTTTCTGCACAAAAGCGATTCTGCGAAGCAATGTGAACACTTCTGCTTCCCAGGCACAGAGAAGGTGCTAGCAGGGAATTCTCTGCCTGCCTTTCCCCGGTGCTCTGCAAGCTCTCCAGGACAACATAGAATCTGGGGCTCTGTGCTTTCTTTCCTTCTGAACAAGTGTTACTGTTTTCTGCACAAAAGCGATTCTGCGAAGAACTGTGAACAGGCACAGAGAAGGTGCTAGCAGGGAATTCTCTGCCTGCCTTTCCCCAGTGCTCTGCAAGCTCTCCAGGACAACATAGAATCTGGGGCTCTGTGCTTTCTTTCGTTCTGAACAAGTGTTACTGTTTTCTGCACAAAAGCGATTTTTGCGAAGCAATGTGAACACTTCTGCTTCCCAGGCACAGAGAAGGTGCTAGCAGGGAATTCTCTGCCTGCCTTTCCCCAGTGCTCTGCAAGCTCTCCAGGACAACATAAAATCTGGGGCTCTGTGCTTTCTTTCCTTCTGAACAAGTGTTACTGTTTTCTGCACAAAAGCGATTCTGCGAAGCAATGTGAACACTTCTGCTTCCCAGGCACAGAGAAGGTGCTAGCAAGGAATTCTCTGCCTGCCTTTCCCCAGTGCTCTGCAAGCTCTCCAGGACAACATAGAATCTGGGGCTCTGTGCTTTCTTTCGTTCTGAACAAGTGTTACTGTTTTCTGCACAAAAGCGATTCTGCGAAGCAATGTGAACACTTCTGCTTCCCAGTCACAGAGAAGGTGCTAGCAGGGAATTCTCTGCCTGCCTTTCCCCAGTGCTCTGCAAGCTCTCCAGGACAACATAGAATCTGGGGCTCTGTGCTTTCTTTCCTTCTGAACAAGTGTTACTGTTTTCTGCACAAAAGCGATTCTGCGAAGCAATGTGAACACTTCTGCTTCCCAGGCACAGAGAAGGTGCTAGCAAGGAATTCTCTGCCTGCCTTTCCCCAGTGCTCTGCAAGCTCTCCAGGACAACATAGAATCTGGGGCTCTGTGCTTTCTTTCCTTCTGAACAAGTGTTACTGTTTTCTGCACAAAAGCGATTCTGCGAAGCAATGTGAACAGGCACAGAGAAGGTGCTAGCAGGGAATTCTCTGCCTGCCTTTCCCCAGTGCTCTGCAAGCTCTCCAGGACAACATAAAATCTGGGGCTCTGTGCTTTCTTTCCTTCTGAACAAGTGTTAGTGTTTTCTGCACAAAAGCGATTCTGCGAAGCAATGTGAACACTTCTGCTTCCCAGGCACAGAGAATGTGCTAGCAGGGAATTCTCTGCCTGCCTTTCCCCAGTGCTCTGCAAGCTCTCCAGGACAACATAAAATCTGGGGCTCTGTGCTTTCTTTCCTTCTGAACAAGTGTTACTGTTTTCTGCACAAAAGCGATTCTTGCGAAGCAATGTGAACACTTCTGCTTCCCAGGCACAGAGAATGTGCTAGCAGGGAATTCTCTGCCTGCCTTTCCCCAGTGCTCTGCAAGCTCTCCAGGACAACATAAAATCTGGGGCTCTGTGCTTTCTTTCCTTCTGAACAAGTGTTACTGTTTTCTGCACAAAAGCGATTCTGCGAAGCAATGTGAACACTTCTGCTTCCCAGGCACAGAGAAGGTGCTAGCAGGGAATTCTCTGCCTGCCTTTCCCCAGTGCTCTGCAAGCTCTCCAGGACAACATAGAATCTGGGGCTCTGTGCTTTCTTTCCTTCTGAACAAGTGTTACTGTTTTCTGCACAAAAGCGATTCTGCGAAGCAATGTGAACAGGCACAGAGAAGGTGCTAGCAGGGAATTCTCTGCCTGCCTTTCCCCAGTGCTCTGCAAGCTCTCCAGGACAACATAGAATCTGGGGCTCTGTGCTTTCTTTCCTTCTGAACAAGTGTTACTGTTTTCTGCACAAAAGCGATTTTTGCGAAGCAATGTGAACACTTCTGCTTCCCAGGCACAGAGAAGGTGCTAGCAAGGAATTCTCTGCCTGCCTTTCCCCAGTGCTCTGCAAGCTCTGCAGGACAACATAGAATCTGGGGCTCTGTGCTTTCTTTCCTTCTGAACAAGTGTTACTGTTTTCTGCACAAAAGCGATTCTGCGAAGCAATGTGAACAGGCACAGAGAAGGTGCTAGCAGGGAATTCTCTGCCTGCCTTTCCCCAGTGCTCTGCAAGCTCTCCAGGACAACATAGAATCTGGGGCTCTGTGCTTTCTTTCCTTCTGAACAAGTGTTACTGTTTTCTGCACAAAAGCGATTCTTGCGAAGCAATGTGAACACTTCTGCTTCCCAGGCACAGAGAAGGTGCTAGCAGGGAATTCTCTGCCTGCCTTTCCCCAGTGCTCTGCAAGCTCTCCAGGACAACATAGAATCTGGGGCTCTGTGCTTTCTTTCCTTCTGAACAAGTGTTACTGTTTTCTGCACAAAAGCGATTCTTGCGAAGCAATGTGAACACTTCTGCTTCCCAGGCACAGAGAAGGTGCTAGCAAGGAATTCTCTGCCTGCCTTTCCCCAGTGCTCTGCAAGCTCTGCAGGACAACATAGAATCTGGGGCTCTGTGCTTTCTTTCGTTCTGAACAAGTGTTACTGTTTTCTGCACAAAAGCGATTCTGCGAAGCAATGTGAACACTTCTGCTTCCCAGGCACAGAGAAGGTGCTAGCAGGGAATTCTCTGCCTGCCTTTCCCCAGTGCTCTGCAAGCTCTCCAGGACAACATAGAATCTGGGGCTCTGTGCTTTCTTTCCTTCTGAACAAGTGTTACTGTTTTCTGCACAAAAGCGATTCTGCGAAGCAATGTGAACAGGCACAGAGAAGGTGCTAGCAGGGAATTCTCTGCCTGCCTTTCCCCAGTGCTCTGCAAGCTCTCCAGGACAACATAAAATCTGGGGCTCTGTGCTTTCTTTCCTTCTGAACAAGTGTTAGTGTTTTCTGCACAAAAGCGATGTTTGCGAAGCAATGTGAACACTTCTGCTTCCCAGGCACAGAGAAGGTGCTAGCAGGGAATTCTCTGCCTGCCTTTCCCCAGTGCTCTGCAAGCTCTCCAGGACAACATAAAATCTGGGGCTCTGTGCTTTCTTTCCTTATGAACAAGTGTTACTGTTTTCTGCCCAAAAGCGATTCTTGCGAAGCAATGTGAACACTTCTGCTTCCCAGGCACAGAGAAGGTGCTAGCAGGGAATTCTCTGCCTGCCTTTCCCCAGTGCTCTGCAAGCTCTCCAGGACAACATAGAATCTGGGGCTCTGTGCTTTCTTTCCTTCTGAACAAGTGTTACTGTTTTCTGCACAAAAGCGATTCTGCGAAGCAATGTGAACACTTCTGCTTCCCAGGCACAGAGAAGGTGCTAGCAGGGAATTCTCTGCCTGCCTTTCCCCAGTGCTCTGCAAGCTCTCCAGGACAACATAGAATCTGGGGCTCTGTGCTTTCTTTCCTTCTGAACAAGTGTTACTGTTTTCTGCACAAAAGCGATTCTTGCGAAGCAATGTGAACACTTCTGCTTCCCAGGCACAGAGAAGGTGCTAGCAAGGAATTCTCTGCCTGCCTTTCCCCAGTGCTCTGCAAGCTCTCCAGGACAACATAGAATCTGGGGCTCTGTGCTTTCTTTCCTTCTGAACAAGTGTTAGTGTTTTCTGCACAAAAGCGATTCTTGCGAAGCATTGTGAACACTTCTGCTTCCCAGGCACAGAGAAGGTGCTATCAGGGAATTCTCTGCCTGGATTTCCACAGTGCTCTGCAAGCTCTCCAAAACAACATAGAATCTGGGGCTCTGTGCTTTCTTTCCTTCTGAACAAGTGTTACTGTTTTCTGCACAAAAGCGATTCTTGCAAAGAAATGTGAACACTTCTGCTTCCCAGGCACAGAGAAGGTGCTAGCAAGGAATTCTCTGCCTGCCTTTCCCCAGTGCTCTACAAGCTTTCCAGGACAACATAGAATCTGGGGCTCTGTGCTTTCTTTCCTTCTGAACAAGTGTTACTGTTTTCTGCACAAAAGCGATTCTGCGAAGCAATGTGAACACTTCTGCTTCCCAGGCACAGAGAAGGTGCTAGCAGGGAATTCTCTGCCTGCCTTTCCCCAGTGCTCTGCAAGCTCTCCAGGACAACATAAAATCTGGGGCTCTGTGCTTTCTTTCCTTCTGAACAAGTGTTACTGTTTTCTGCACAAAAGCGATTTTTGCGAAGCAATGTGAACACTTCTGCTTCCCAGGCACAGAGAAGGTGCTAGCAAGGAATTCTCTGCCTGCCTTTCCCCAGTGCTCTGCAAGCTCTCCAGGACAACATAGAATCTGGGGCTCTGTGCTTTCTCTCCTTCTGAACAAGTGTTACTGTTTTCTGCACAAAAGCGATTCTTGCGAAGCAATGTGAACACTTCTGCTTCCCAGGCACAGAGAAGGTGCTAGCAAGGAATTCTCTGCCTGCCTTTCCCCAGTGCTCTGCAAGCTCTGCAGGACAACATAGAATCTGGGGCTCTGTGCTTTCTTTCCTTCTGAACAAGTGTTACTGTTTTCTGCACAAAAGCGATTCTGCGAAGCAATGTGAACAGGCACAGAGAAGGTGCTAGCAAGGAATTCTCTGCCTGCCTTTCCCCAGTGCTCTGCAAGCTCTCCAGGACAACATAGAATCTGGGGCTCTGTGCTTTCTTTCCTTCTGAACAAGTGTTACTGTTTTCTGCACAAAAGCGATTTTTGCGAAGCAATGTGAACACTTCTGCTTCCCAGGCACAGAGAAGGTGCTAGCAGGGAATTCTCTGCCTGCCTTTCCCCAGTGCTCTGCAAGCTCTCCAGGACAACATAGAATCTGGGGCTCTGTGCTTTCTTTCCTACTGAACAAGTGTTACTGTTTTCTGCACAAAAGCGATTCTGCGAAGCAATGTGAACACTTCTGCTTCCCAGGCACAGAGAAGGTGCTAGCAGGGAATTCTCTGCCTGCCTTTCCCCAGTGCTCTGCAAGCTCTCCAGGACAACATAGAATCTGGGGCTCTGTGCTTTCTTTCCTTCTTAATAAGTGTAAGTGTTTTCTGCACAAAAGCGATTCTTGCGAAGCAATGTGAACACTTCTGCTTCCCAGGCACAGAGAAGGTGCTAGCAAGGAATTCTCTGCCTGCCTTTCCCCAGTGCTCTGCAAGCTCTCCAGGACAACATAGAATCTGGTTCTCTGTGCTTTCTTTCCTTCTGAACAAGTGTTAGTGTTTTCTGCACAAAAGCGATTTTTGCGAAGCAATGTGAACACTTCTGCTTCCCAGGCACAGAGAAGGTGCTAGCAGGGAATTCTCTGCCTGCCTTTCCCCAGTGCTCTGCAAGCTCTCCAGGACAACATAAAATCTGGGGCTCTGTGCTTTCTTTCCTTCTGAACAAGTGTTACTGTTTTCTGCACAAAAGCGATTCTGCGAAGCAATGTGAACACTTCTGCTTCCCAGGCACAGAGAAGGTGCTAGCAGGGAATTCTCTGCCTGCCTTTCCCCAGTGCTCTGCAAGCTCTCCAGGACAACATAGAATCTGGGGCTCTGTGCTTTCTTTCCTTCTGAACAAGTGTTACTGTTTTCTGCACAAAAGCGATTCTGCGAAGCAATGTGAACAGGCACAGAGAAGGTGCTAGCAGGGAATTCTCTGCCTGCCTTTCCCCAGTGCTCTGCAAGCTCTCCAGGACAACATAGAATCTGGGGCTCTGTGATTTCTTTCCTTCTGAACAAGTGTTACTGTTTTCTGCACAAAAGCGATTTTTGCGAAGCAATGTGAACACTTCTGCTTCCCAGGCACAGAGAAGGTGCTAGCAGGGAATTCTCTGCCTGCCTTTCCCCAGTGCTCTGCAAGCTCTCCAGGACAACATAGAATCTGGGGCTCTGTGCTTTCTTTCCTTCTGAACAAGTGTTACTGTTTTCTGCACAAAAGCGATTCTTGCGAAGCAATGTGAACACTTCTGCTTCCCAGGCACAGAGAAGGTGCTAGCAGGGAATTCTCTGCCTGCCTATCCCCAGTGCTCTGCAAGCTCTCCAGGACAACATAGAATCTGGGGCTCTGTGCTTTCTTTCGTTCTGAACAAGTGTTACTGTTTTCTGCACAAAAGCGATTCTTGCGAAGCAATGTGAACACTTCTGCTTCCCAGGCACAGAGAAGGTGCTAGCAAGGAATTCTCTGCCTGCCTTTCCCCAGTGCTCTGCAAGCTCTGCAGGACAACATAGAATCTGGGGCTCTGTGCTTTCTTTCGTTCTGAACAAGTGTTACTGTTTTCTGCACAAAAGCGATTCTGCGAAGCAATGTGAACACTTCTGCTTCCCAGGCACAGAGAAGGTGCTAGCAGGGAATTCTCTGCCTGCCTTCCCCCAGTGCTCTGCAAGCTCTCCAGGACAACATAGAATCTGGGGCTCTGTGCTTTCTTTCCTTCTGAACAAGTGTTACTGTTTTCTGCACAAAAGCGATTCTGCGAAGCAATGTGAACAGGCACAGAGAAGGTGCTAGCAGGGAATTCTCTGCCTGCCTTTCCCCAGTGCTCTGCAAGCTCTCCAGGACAACATAGAATCTGGGTCTCTGTGCTTTCTTTCCTTCTGAACAAGTGTTAGTGTTTTCTGCACAAAAGCGATGTTTGCGAAGCAATGTGAACACTTCTGCTTCCCAGGCACAGAGAAGGTGCTAGCAGGGAATTCTCTGCCTGCCTTTCCCCAGTGCTCTGCAAGCTCTCCAGGACAACATAGAATCTGGGGCTCTGTGCTTTCTTTCCTTCTGAACAAGTGTTACTGTTTTCTGCACAAAAGCGATTCTGCGAAGCAATGTGAACACTTCTGCTTCCCAGGCACAGAGAAGGTGCTAGCAGGGAATTCTCTGCCTGCCTTTCCCCAGTGCTCTGCAAGCTCTCCAGGACAACATAGAATCTGGGGCTCTGTGCTTTCTTTCCTTCTGAACAAGTGTTACTGTTTTCTGCACAAAAGCGATTCTGCAAAGCAATGTGAACAGGCACAGAGAAGGTGCTAGCAGGGAATTCTCTGCCTGCCTTTCCCCAGTGCTCTGCAAGCTCTCCAGGACAACATAAAATCTGGGGCTCTGTGCTTTCTTTCCTTCTGAACAAGTGTTAGTGTTTTCTGCACAAAAGCGATTCTGCGAAGCAATGTGAACACTTCTGCTTCCCAGGCACAGAGAATGTGCTAGCAGGGAATTCTCTGCCTGCCTTTCCCCAGTGCTCTGCAAGCTCTCCAGGACAACATAAAATCTGGGGCTCTGTGCTTTCTTTCCTTCTGAACAAGTGTTACTGTTTTCTGCACAAAAGCGATTCTTGCGAAGCAATGTGAACACTTCTGCTTCCCAGGCACAGAGAATGTGCTAGCAGGGAATTCTCTGCCTGCCTTTCCCCAGTGCTCTGCAAGCACTCCAGGACAACATAAAATCTGGGGCTCTGTGCTTTCTTTCCTTCTGAACAAGTGTTACTGTTTTCTGCACAAAAGCGATTCTGCGAAGCAATGTGAACACTTCTGCTTCCCAGGCACAGAGAAGGTGCTAGCAGGGAATTCTCTGCCTGCCTTTCCCCAGTGCTCTGCAAGCTCTCCAGGACAACATAGAATCTGGGGCTCTGTGCTTTCTTTCCTTCTGAACAAGTGTTACTGTTTTCTGCACAAAAGCGATTCTGCGAAGCAATGTGAACAGGCACAGAGAAGGTGCTAGCAGGGAATTCTCTGCCTGCCTTTCCCCAGTGCTCTGCAAGCTCTCCAGGACAACATAGAATCTGGGGCTCTGTGCTTTCTTTCCTTCTGAACAAGTGTTACTGTTTTCTGCACAAAAGCGATTTTTGCGAAGCAATGTGAACACTTCTGCTTCCCAGGCACAGAGAAGGTGCTAGCAAGGAATTCTCTGCCTGCCTTTCCCCAGTGCTCTGCAAGCTCTCCAGGACAACATAGAATCTGGGGCTCTGTGCTTTCTCTCCTTCTGAACAAGTGTTACTGTTTTCTGCACAAAAGCGATTCTGCGAAGCAATGTGAACACTTCTGCTTCCCAGGCACAGAGAAGGTGCTAGCAAGGAATTCTCTGCCTGCCTTTCCCCAGTGCTCTGCAAGCTCTGCAGGACAACATAGAATCTGGGGCTCTGTGCTTTCTTTCCTTCTGAACAAGTGTTACTGTTTTCTGCACAAAAGCGATTCTACGAAGCAATGTGAACAGGCACAGAGAAGGTGCTAGCAGGGAATTCTCTGCCTGCCTTTCCCCAGTGCTCTGCAAGCTCTCCAGGACAACATAGAATCTGGGGCTCTGTGCTTTCTTTCCTTCTGAACAAGTGTTACTGTTTTCTGCACAAAAGCGATTCTTGCGAAGCAATGTGAACACTTCTGCTTCCCAGGCACAGAGAAGGTGCTAGCAGGGAATTCTCTGCCTGCCTATCCCCAGTGCTCTGCAAGCTCTCCAGGACAACATAGAATCTGGGGCTCTGTGCTTTCTTTCGTTCTGAACAAGTGTTAGTGTTTTCTGCCCAAAAGCGATTCTTGCGAAGCAATGTGAACACTTCTGCTTCCCAGGCACAGAGAAGGTGCTAGCAAGGAATTCTCTGCCTGCCTTTCCCCAGTGCTCTGCAAGCTCTGCAGGACAACATAGAATCTGGGGCTCTGTGCTTTCTTTCGTTCTGAACAAGTGTTACTGTTTTCTGCACAAAAGCGATTCTGCGAAGCAATGTGAACACTTCTGCTTCCCAGGCACAGAGAAGGTGCTAGCAGGGAATTCTCTGCCTGCCTTTCCCCAGTGCTCTGCAAGCTCTCCAGGACAACATAGAATCTGGGGCTCTGTGCTTTCTTTCCTTCTGAACAAGTGTTACTGTTTTCTGCACAAAAGCGATTCTGCGAAGCAATGTGAACAGGCACAGAGAAGGTGCTAGCAGGGAATTCTCTGCCTGCCTTTCCCCAGTGCTCTGCAAGCTCTCCAGGACAACATAAAATCTGGGGCTCTGTGCTTTCTTTCCTTCTGAACAAGTGTTAGTGTTTTCTGCACAAAAGCGATTCTGCGAAGCAATGTGAACACTTCTGCTTCCCAGGCACAGAGAAGGTGCTAGCAAGGAATTCTCTGCCTGGATTTCCACAGTGCTCTGCAAGCTCTCCAAAACAACATAGAATCTGGGGCTCTGTGCTTTCTTTCGTTCTGAACAAGTGTTACTGTTTTCTGCACAAAAGCGATTCTGCGAAGCAATGTGAACACTTCTGCTTCCCAGGCACAGAGAAGGTGCTAGCAGGGAATTCTCTGCCTGCCTTTCCCCAGTGCTCTGCAAGCTCTCCAGGACAACATAGAATCTGGGGCTCTGTGCTTTCTTTCCTTCTGAACAAGTGTTACTGTTTTCTGCACAAAAGCGATTCTGCGAAGCAATGTGAACAGGCACAGAGAAGGTGCTAGCAGGGAATTCTCTGCCTGCCTTTCCCCAGTGCTCTGCAAGCTCTCCAGGACAACATAGAATCTGGGTCTCTGTGCTTTCTTTCCTTCTGAACAAGTGTTAGTGTTTTCTGCACAAAAGCGATGTTTGCGAAGCAATGTGAACACTTCTGCTTCCCAGGCACAGAGAAGGTGCTAGCAGGGAATTCTCTGCCTGCCTTTCCCCAGTGCTCTGCAAGCTCTCCAGGACAACATAGAATCTGGGGCTCTGTGCTTTCTTTCCTTCTGAACAAGTGTTACTGTTTTCTGCACAAAAGCGATTTTTGCGAAGCAATGTGAACACTTCTGCTTCCCAGGCACAGAGAAGGTGCTAGCAGGGAATTCTCTGCCTGGCTTTCCCCAGTGCTCTGCAAGCTCTCCAGGACAACATAAAATCTGGGGCTCTGTGCTTTCTTTCCTTCTGAACAAGTGTTACTGTTTTCTGCACAAAAGCGATTCTGCGAAGCAATGTGAACACTTCTGCTTCCCAGGCACAGAGAAGGTGCTAGCAGGGAATTCTCTGCCTGCCTTTCCCCAGTGCTCTGCAAGCTCTCCAGGACAACATAGAATCTGGGGCTCTGTGCTTTCTTTCCTTCTGAACAAGTGTTACTGTTTTCTGCACAAAAGCGATTCTGCGAAGCAATGTGAACAGGCACAGAGAAGGTGCTAGCAGGGAATTCTCTGCCTGCCTTTCCCCAGTGCTCTGCAAGCTCTCCAGGACAACATAAAATCTGGGGCTCTGTGCTTTCTTTCCTTCTGAACAAGTGTTAGTGTTTTCTGCACAAAAGCGATTCTGCGAAGCAATGTGAACACTTCTGCTTCCCAGGCACAGAGAATGTGCTAGCAGGGAATTCTCTGCCTGCCTTTCCCCAGTGCTCTGCAAGCTCTCCAGGACAACATAAAATCTGGGGCTCTGTGCTTTCTTTCCTTCTGAACAAGTGTTACTGTTTTCTGCACAAAAGCGATTCTTGCGAAGCAATGTGAACACTTCTGCTTCCCAGGCACAGAGAATGTGCTAGCAGGGAATTCTCTGCCTGCCTTTCCCCAGTGCTCTGCAAGCACTCCAGGACAACATAAAATCTGGGGCTCTGTGCTTTCTTTCCTTCTGAACAAGTGTTACTGTTTTCTGCACAAAAGCGATTCTGCGAAGCAATGTGAACACTTCTGCTTCCCAGGCACAGAGAAGGTGCTAGCAGGGAATTCTCTGCCTGCCTTTCCCCAGTGCTCTGCAAGCTCTCCAGGACAACATAGAATCTGGGGCTCTGTGCTTTCTTTCCTTCTGAACAAGTGTTAATGTTTTCTGCACAAAAGCGATTCTGCGAAGCAATGTGAACAGGCACAGAGAAGGTGCTAGCAGGGAATTCTCTGCCTGCCTTTCCCCAGTGCTCTGCAAGCTCTCCAGGACAACATAGAATCTGGGGCTCTGTGCTTTCTTTCCTTCTGAACAAGTGTTACTGTTTTCTGCACAAAAGCGATTTTTGCGAAGCAATGTGAACACTTCTGCTTCCCAGGCACAGAGAAGGTGCTAGCAAGGAATTCTCTGCCTGCCTTTCCCCAGTGCTCTGCAAGCTCTCCAGGACAACATAGAATCTGGGGCTCTGTGCTTTCTCTCCTTCTGAACAAGTGTTACTGTTTTCTGCACAAAAGCGATTCTGCGAAGCAATGTGAACACTTCTGCTTCCCAGGCACAGAGAAGGTGCTAGCAAGGAATTCTCTGCCTGCCTTTCCCCAGTGCTCTGCAAGCTCTGCAGGACAACATAGAATCTGGGGCTCTGTGCTTTCTTTCCTTCTGAACAAGTGTTACTGTTTTCTGCACAAAAGCGATTCTACGAAGCAATGTGAACAGGCACAAAGAAGGTGCTAGCAGGGAATTCTCTGCCTGCCTTTCCCCAGTGCTCTGCAAGCTCTCCAGGACAACATAGAATCTGGGGCTCTGTGCTTTCTTTCCTTCTGAACAAGTGTTACTGTTTTCTGCACAAAAGCGATTCTTGCGAAGCAATGTGAACACTTCTGCTTCCCAGGCACAGAGAAGGTGCTAGCAGGGAATTCTCTGCCTGCCTATCCCCAGTGCTCTGCAAGCTCTCCAGGACAACATAGAATCTGGGGCTCTGTGCTTTCTTTCGTTCTGAACAAGTGTTAGTGTTTTCTGCCCAAAAGCGATTCTTGCGAAGCAATGTGAACACTTCTGCTTCCCAGGCACAGAGAAGGTGCTAGCAAGGAATTCTCTGCCTGCCTTTCCCCAGTGCTCTGCAAGCTCTGCAGGACAACATAGAATCTGGGGCTCTGTGCTTTCTTTCGTTCTGAACAAGTGTTACTGTTTTCTGCACAAAAGCGATTCTGCGAAGCAATGTGAACACTTCTGCTTCCCAGGCACAGAGAAGGTGCTAGCAGGGAATTCTCTGCCTGCCTTTCCCCAGTGCTCTGCAAGCTCTCCAGGACAACATAGAATCTGGGGCTCTGTGCTTTCTTTCCTTCTGAACAAGTGTTACTGTTTTCTGCACAAAAGCGATTCTGCGAAGCAATGTGAACAGGCACAGAGAAGGTGCTAGCAGGGAATTCTCTGCCTGCCTTTCCCCAGTGCTCTGCAAGCTCTCCAGGACAACATAAAATCTGGGGCTCTGTGCTTTCTTTCCTTCTGAACAAGTGTTACTGTTTTCTGCACAAAAGCGATTCTGCGAAGCAATGTGAACACTTCTGCTTCCCAGGCACAGAGAAGGTGCTAGCAGGGAATTCTCTGCCTGCCTTTCCCCAGTGCTCTGCAAGCTCTCCAGGACAACATAAAATCTGGGGCTCTGTGCTTTCTTTCCTTCTGAACAAGTGTTACTGTTTTCTGCACAAAAGCGATTCTTGCGAAGCAATGTGAACACTTCTGCTTCCCAGGCACAGAGAAGGTGCTAGCAGGGAATTCTCTGCCTGCCTTTCCCCAGTGCTCTGCAAGCTCTCCAGGACAACATAGAATCTGGGGCTCTGTGCTTTCTTTCCTTCTGAACAAGTGTTAATGTTTTCTGCACAAAAGCGATTCTGCGAAGCAATGTGAACACTTCTGCTTCCCAGGCACAGAGAAGGTGCTAGCAGGGAATTCTCTGCCTGCCTTTCCCCAGTGCTCTGCAAGCTCTCCAGGACAACATAGAATCTGGGGCTCTGTGCTTTCTTTCCTTCTGAACAAGTGTTACTGTTTTCTGCACAAAAGCGATTCTTGCGAAGCAATGTGAACACTTCTGCTTCCCAGGCACAGAGAAGGTGCTAGCAAGGAATTCTCTGCCTGCCTTTCCCCAGTGCTCTGCAAGCTCTGCAGGACAACATAGAATCTGGGGCTCTGTGCTTTCTTTCCTTCTGAACAAGTGTTACTGTTTTCTGCACAAAAGCGATTTTTGCGAAGCAATGTGAACACTTCTGCTTCCCAGGCACAGAGAAGGTGCTAGCAAGGAATTCTCTGCCTGCCTTTCCCCAGTGCTCTGCAAGCTCTCCAGGACAACATAGAATCTGGGGCTCTGTGCTTTCTCTCCTTCTGAACAAGTGTTACTGTTTTCTGCACAAAAGCGATTCTGCGAAGCAATGTGAACACTTCTGCTTCCCAGGCACAGAGAAGGTGCTAGCAAGGAATTCTCTGCCTGCCTTTCCCCAGTGCTCTGCAAGCTCTGCAGGACAACATAGAATCTGGGGCTCTGTGCTTTCTTTCCTTCTGAACAAGTGTTACTGTTTTCTGCACAAAAGCGATTCTGCGAAGCAATGTGAACAGGCACAGAGAAGGTGCTAGCAGGGAATTCTCTGCCTGCCTTTCCCCAGTGCTCTGCAAGCTCTCCAGGACAACATAGAATCTGGGGCTCTGTGCTTTCTTTCCTTCTGAACAAGTGTTAGTGTTTTCTGCACAAAAGCGATTCTTGCGAAGCATTGTGAACACTTCTGCTTCCCAGGCACAGAGAAGGTGCTATCAGGGAATTCTCTGCCTGGATTTCCACAGTGCTCTGCAAGCTCTCCAAAACAACATAGAATCTGGGGCTCTGTGCTTTCTTTCCTTCTGAACAAGTGTTACTGTTTTCTGCACAAAAGCGATTCTTGCGAAGCAATGTGAACACTTCTGCTTCCCAGGCACAGAGAATGTGCTAGCAGGGAATTCTCTGCCTGCCTTTCCCCAGTGCTCTGCAAGCACTCCAGGACAACATAAAATCTGGGGCTCTGTGCTTTCTTTCCTTCTGAACAAGTGTTACTGTTTTCTGCACAAAAGCGATTCTGCGAAGCAATGTGAACACTTCTGCTTCCCAGGCACAGAGAAGGTGCTAGCAGGGAATTCTCTGCCTGCCTTTCCCCAGTGCTCTGCAAGCTCTCCAGGACAACATAGAATCTGGGGCTCTGTGCTTTCTTTCCTTCTGAACAAGTGTTACTGTTTTCTGCACAAAAGCGATTCTGCGAAGCAATGTGAACAGGCACAGAGAAGGTGCTAGCAGGGAATTCTCTGCCTGCCTTTCCCCAGTGCTCTGCAAGCTCTCCAGGACAACATAGAATCTGGGGCTCTGTGCTTTCTTTCCTTCTGAACAAGTGTTACTGTTTTCTGCACAAAAGCGATTTTTGCGAAGCAATGTGAACACTTCTGCTTCCCAGGCACAGAGAAGGTGCTAGCAAGGAATTCTCTGCCTGCCTTTCCCCAGTGCTCTGCAAGCTCTCCAGGACAACATAGAATCTGGGGCTCTGTGCTTTCTCTCCTTCTGAACAAGTGTTACTGTTTTCTGCACAAAAGCGATTCTGCGAAGCAATGTGAACACTTCTGCTTCCCAGGCACAGAGAAGGTGCTAGCAAGGAATTCTCTGCCTGCCTTTCCCCAGTGCTCTGCAAGCTCTGCAGGACAACATAGAATCTGGGGCTCTGTGCTTTCTTTCCTTCTGAACAAGTGTTACTGTTTTCTGCACAAAAGCGATTCTACGAAGCAATGTGAACAGGCACAGAGAAGGTGCTAGCAGGGAATTCTCTGCCTGCCTTTCCCCAGTGCTCTGCAAGCTCTCCAGGACAACATAGAATCTGGGGCTCTGTGCTTTCTTTCCTTCTGAACAAGTGTTACTGTTTTCTGCACAAAAGCGATTCTTGCGAAGCAATGTGAACACTTCTGCTTCCCAGGCACAGAGAAGGTGCTAGCAGGGAATTCTCTGCCTGCCTATCCCCAGTGCTCTGCAAGCTCTCCAGGACAACATAGAATCTGGGGCTCTGTGCTTTCTTTCGTTCTGAACAAGTGTTAGTGTTTTCTGCCCAAAAGCGATTCTTGCGAAGCAATGTGAACACTTCTGCTTCCCAGGCACAGAGAAGGTGCTAGCAAGGAATTCTCTGCCTGCCTTTCCCCAGTGCTCTGCAAGCTCTGCAGGACAACATAGAATCTGGGGCTCTGTGCTTTCTTTCGTTCTGAACAAGTGTTACTGTTTTCTGCACAAAAGCGATTCTGCGAAGCAATGTGAACACTTCTGCTTCCCAGGCACAGAGAAGGTGCTAGCAGGGAATTCTCTGCCTGCCTTTCCCCAGTGCTCTGCAAGCTCTCCAGGACAACATAGAATCTGGGGCTCTGTGCTTTCTTTCCTTCTGAACAAGTGTTACTGTTTTCTGCACAAAAGCGATTCTGCGAAGCAATGTGAACAGGCACAGAGAAGGTGCTAGCAGGGAATTCTCTGCCTGCCTTTCCCCAGTGCTCTGCAAGCTCTCCAGGACAACATAAAATCTGGGGCTCTGTGCTTTCTTTCCTTCTGAACAAGTGTTACTGTTTTCTGCACAAAAGCGATTCTGCGAAGCAATGTGAACACTTCTGCTTCCCAGGCACAGAGAAGGTGCTAGCAAGGAATTCTCTGCCTGCCTTTCCCCAGTGCTCTGCAAGCTCTGCAGGACAACATAGAATCTGGGGCTCTGTGCTTTCTTTCGTTCTGAACAAGTGTTACTGTTTTCTGCACAAAAGCGATTCTGCGAAGCAATGTGAACACTTCTGCTTCCCAGGCACAGAGAAGGTGCTAGCAGGGAATTCTCTGCCTGCCTTTCCCCAGTGCTCTGCAAGCTCTCCAGGACAACATAGAATCTGGGGCTCTGTGCTTTCTTTCCTTCTGAACAAGTGTTACTGTTTTCTGCACAAAAGCGATTCTGCGAAGCAATGTGAACAGGCACAGAGAAGGTGCTAGCAGGGAATTCTCTGCCTGCCTTTCCCCAGTGCTCTGCAAGCTCTCCAGGACAACATAGAATCTGGGTCTCTGTGCTTTCTTTCCTTCTGAACAAGTGTTAGTGTTTTCTGCACAAAAGCGATGTTTGCGAAGCAATGTGAACACTTCTGCTTCCCAGGCACAGAGAAGGTGCTAGCAGGGAATTCTCTGCCTGCCTTTCCCCAGTGCTCTGCAAGCTCTCCAGGACAACATAGAATCTGGGGCTCTGTGCTTTCTTTCGTTCTGAACAAGTGTTACTGTTTTCTGCACAAAAGCGATTCTTGCGAAGCAATGTGAACACTTCTGCTTCCCAGGCACAGAGAAGGTGCTAGCAAGGAATTCTCTGCCTGCCTTTCCCCAGTGCTCTGCAAGCTCTGCAGGACAACATAGAATCTGGGGCTCTGTGCTTTCTTTCGTTCTGAACAAGTGTTACTGTTTTCTGCACAAAAGCGATTCTGCGAAGCAATGTGAACACTTCTGCTTCCCAGGCACAGAGAAGGTGCTAGCAGGGAATTCTCTGCCTGCCTTTCCCCAGTGCTCTGCAAGCTCTCCAGGACAACATAGAATCTGGGGCTCTGTGCTTTCTTTCCTTCTGAACAAGTGTTACTGTTTTCTGCACAAAAGCGATTCTGCGAAGCAATGTGAACAGGCACAGAGAAGGTGCTAGCAGGGAATTCTCTGCCTGCCTTTCCCCAGTGCTCTGCAAGCTCTCCAGGACAACATAGAATCTGGGTCTCTGTGCTTTCTTTCCTTCTGAACAAGTGTTAGTGTTTTCTGCACAAAAGCGATGTTTGCGAAGCAATGTGAACACTTCTGCTTCCCAGGCACAGAGAAGGTGCTAGCAGGGAATTCTCTGCCTGCCTTTCCCCAGTGCTCTGCAAGCTCTCCAGGACAACATAGAATCTGGGGCTCTGTGCTTTCTTTCCTTCTGAACAAGTGTTACTGTTTTCTGCACAAAAGCGATTCTGCGAAGCAATGTGAACACTTCTGCTTCCCAGGCACAGAGAAGGTGCTAGCAGGGAATTCTCTGCCTGCCTTTCCCCAGTGCTCTGCAAGCTCTCCAGGACAACATAGAATCTGGGGCTCTGTGCTTTCTTTCCTTCTGAACAAGTGTTACTGTTTTCTGCACAAAAGCGATTCTGCGAAGCAATGTGAACAGGCACAGAGAAGGTGCTAGCAGGGAATTCTCTGCCTGCCTTTCCCCAGTGCTCTGCAAGCTCTCCAGGACAACATAAAATCTGGGGCTCTGTGCTTTCTTTCCTTCTGAACAAGTGTTAGTGTTTTCTGCACAAAAGCGATTCTGCGAAGCAATGTGAACACTTCTGCTTCCCAGGCACAGAGAATGTGCTAGCAGGGAATTCTCTGCCTGCCTTTCCCCAGTGCTCTGCAAGCTCTCCAGGACAACATAAAATCTGGGGCTCTGTGCTTTCTTTCCTTCTGAACAAGTGTTACTGTTTTCTGCACAAAAGCGATTCTTGCGAAGCAATGTGAACACTTCTGCTTCCCAGGCACAGAGAATGTGCTAGCAGGGAATTCTCTGCCTGCCTTTCCCCAGTGCTCTGCAAGCACTCCAGGACAACATAAAATCTGGGGCTCTGTGCTTTCTTTCCTTCTGAACAAGTGTTACTGTTTTCTGCACAAAAGCGATTCTGCGAAGCAATGTGAACACTTCTGCTTCCCAGGCACAGAGAAGGTGCTAGCAGGGAATTCTCTGCCTGCCTTTCCCCAGTGCTCTGCAAGCTCTCCAGGACAACATAGAATCTGGGGCTCTGTGCTTTCTTTCCTTCTGAACAAGTGTTACTGTTTTCTGCACAAAAGCGATTCTGCGAAGCAATGTGAACAGGCACAGAGAAGGTGCTAGCAGGGAATTCTCTGCCTGCCTTTCCCCAGTGCTCTGCAAGCTCTCCAGGACAACATAGAATCTGGGGCTCTGTGCTTTCTTTCCTTCTGAACAAGTGTTACTGTTTTCTGCACAAAAGCGATTTTTGCGAAGCAATGTGAACACTTCTGCTTCCCAGGCACAGAGAAGGTGCTAGCAAGGAATTCTCTGCCTGCCTTTCCCCAGTGCTCTGCAAGCTCTCCAGGACAACATAGAATCTGGGGCTCTGTGCTTTCTCTCCTTCTGAACAAGTGTTACTGTTTTCTGCACAAAAGCGATTCTGCGAAGCAATGTGAACACTTCTGCTTCCCAGGCACAGAGAAGGTGCTAGCAAGGAATTCTCTGCCTGCCTTTCCCCAGTGCTCTGCAAGCTCTGCAGGACAACATAGAATCTGGGGCTCTGTGCTTTCTTTCCTTCTGAACAAGTGTTACTGTTTTCTGCACAAAAGCGATTCTACGAAGCAATGTGAACAGGCACAGAGAAGGTGCTAGCAGGGAATTCTCTGCCTGCCTTTCCCCAGTGCTCTGCAAGCTCTCCAGGACAACATAGAATCTGGGGCTCTGTGCTTTCTTTCCTTCTGAACAAGTGTTACTGTTTTCTGCACAAAAGCGATTCTTGCGAAGCAATGTGAACACTTCTGCTTCCCAGGCACAGAGAAGGTGCTAGCAGGGAATTCTCTGCCTGCCTATCCCCAGTGCTCTGCAAGCTCTCCAGGACAACATAGAATCTGGGGCTCTGTGCTTTCTTTCGTTCTGAACAAGTGTTAGTGTTTTCTGCCCAAAAGCGATTCTTGCGAAGCAATGTGAACACTTCTGCTTCCCAGGCACAGAGAAGGTGCTAGCAAGGAATTCTCTGCCTGCCTTTCCCCAGTGCTCTGCAAGCTCTGCAGGACAACATAGAATCTGGGGCTCTGTGCTTTCTTTCGTTCTGAACAAGTGTTACTGTTTTCTGCACAAAAGCGATTCTGCGAAGCAATGTGAACACTTCTGCTTCCCAGGCACAGAGAAGGTGCTAGCAGGGAATTCTCTGCCTGCCTTTCCCCAGTGCTCTGCAAGCTCTCCAGGACAACATAGAATCTGGGGCTCTGTGCTTTCTTTCCTTCTGAACAAGTGTTACTGTTTTCTGCACAAAAGCGATTCTGCGAAGCAATGTGAACAGGCACAGAGAAGGTGCTAGCAGGGAATTCTCTGCCTGCCTTTCCCCAGTGCTCTGCAAGCTCTCCAGGACAACATAAAATCTGGGGCTCTGTGCTTTCTTTCCTTCTGAACAAGTGTTAGTGTTTTCTGCACAAAAGCGATTCTGCGAAGCAATGTGAACACTTCTGCTTCCCAGGCACAGAGAAGGTGCTAGCAAGGAATTCTCTGCCTGCCTTTCCCCAGTGCTCTGCAAGCTCTGCAGGACAACATAGAATCTGGGGCTCTGTGCTTTCTTTCGTTCTGAACAAGTGTTACTGTTTTCTGCACAAAAGCGATTCTGCGAAGCAATGTGAACACTTCTGCTTCCCAGGCACAGAGAAGGTGCTAGCAGGGAATTCTCTGCCTGCCTTTCCCCAGTGCTCTGCAAGCTCTCCAGGACAACATAGAATCTGGGGCTCTGTGCTTTCTTTCCTTCTGAACAAGTGTTACTGTTTTCTGCACAAAAGCGATTCTGCGAAGCAATGTGAACAGGCACAGAGAAGGTGCTAGCAGGGAATTCTCTGCCTGCCTTTCCCCAGTGCTCTGCAAGCTCTCCAGGACAACATAGAATCTGGGTCTCTGTGCTTTCTTTCCTTCTGAACAAGTGTTAGTGTTTTCTGCACAAAAGCGATGTTTGCGAAGCAATGTGAACACTTCTGCTTCCCAGGCACAGAGAAGGTGCTAGCAGGGAATTCTCTGCCTGCCTTTCCCCAGTGCTCTGCAAGCTCTCCAGGACAACATAGAATCTGGGGCTCTGTGCTTTCTTTCCTTCTGAACAAGTGTTACTGTTTTCTGCACAAAAGCGATTTTTGCGAAGCAATGTGAACACTTCTGCTTCCCAGGCACAGAGAAGGTGCTAGCAGGGAATTCTCTGCCTGGCTTTCCCCAGTGCTCTGCAAGCTCTCCAGGACAACATAAAATCTGGGGCTCTGTGCTTTCTTTCGTTCTGAACAAGTGTTACTGTTTTCTGCACAAAAGCGATTCTGCGAAGCAATGTGAACACTTCTGCTTCCCAGGCACAGAGAAGGTGCTAGCAGGGAATTCTCTGCCTGCCTTTCCCCAGTGCTCTGCAAGCTCTCCAGGACAACATAGAATCTGGGGCTCTGTGCTTTCTTTCCTTCTGAACAAGTGTTACTGTTTTCTGCACAAAAGCGATTCTGCGAAGCAATGTGAACAGGCACAGAGAAGGTGCTAGCAGGGAATTCTCTGCCTGCCTTTCCCCAGTGCTCTGCAAGCTCTCCAGGACAACATAAAATCTGGGGCTCTGTGCTTTCTTTCCTTCTGAACAAGTGTTAGTGTTTTCTGCACAAAAGCGATTCTGCGAAGCAATGTGAACACTTCTGCTTCCCAGGCACAGAGAATGTGCTAGCAGGGAATTCTCTGCCTGCCTTTCCCCAGTGCTCTGCAAGCTCTCCAGGACAACATAAAATCTGGGGCTCTGTGCTTTCTTTCCTTCTGAACAAGTGTTACTGTTTTCTGCACAAAAGCGATTCTTGCGAAGCAATGTGAACACTTCTGCTTCCCAGGCACAGAGAATGTGCTAGCAGGGAATTCTCTGCCTGCCTTTCCCCAGTGCTCTGCAAGCACTCCAGGACAACATAAAATCTGGGGCTCTGTGCTTTCTTTCCTTCTGAACAAGTGTTACTGTTTTCTGCACAAAAGCGATTCTGCGAAGCAATGTGAACACTTCTGCTTCCCAGGCACAGAGAAGGTGCTAGCAGGGAATTCTCTGCCTGCCTTTCCCCAGTGCTCTGCAAGCTCTCCAGGACAACATAGAATCTGGGGCTCTGTGCTTTCTTTCCTTCTGAACAAGTGTTACTGTTTTCTGCACAAAAGCGATTCTGCGAAGCAATGTGAACAGGCACAGAGAAGGTGCTAGCAGGGAATTCTCTGCCTGCCTTTCCCCAGTGCTCTGCAAGCTCTCCAGGACAACATAGAATCTGGGGCTCTGTGCTTTCTTTCCTTCTGAACAAGTGTTACTGTTTTCTGCACAAAAGCGATTTTTGCGAAGCAATGTGAACACTTCTGCTTCCCAGGCACAGAGAAGGTGCTAGCAAGGAATTCTCTGCCTGCCTTTCCCCAGTGCTCTGCAAGCTCTCCAGGACAACATAGAATCTGGGGCTCTGTGCTTTCTCTCCTTCTGAACAAGTGTTACTGTTTTCTGCACAAAAGCGATTCTGCGAAGCAATGTGAACACTTCTGCTTCCCAGGCACAGAGAAGGTGCTAGCAAGGAATTCTCTGCCTGCCTTTCCCCAGTGCTCTGCAAGCTCTGCAGGACAACATAGAATCTGGGGCTCTGTGCTTTCTTTCCTTCTGAACAAGTGTTACTGTTTTCTGCACAAAAGCGATTCTACGAAGCAATGTGAACAGGCACAGAGAAGGTGCTAGCAGGGAATTCTCTGCCTGCCTTTCCCCAGTGCTCTGCAAGCTCTCCAGGACAACATAGAATCTGGGGCTCTGTGCTTTCTTTCCTTCTGAACAAGTGTTACTGTTTTCTGCACAAAAGCGATTCTTGCGAAGCAATGTGAACACTTCTGCTTCCCAGGCACAGAGAAGGTGCTAGCAGGGAATTCTCTGCCTGCCTATCCCCAGTGCTCTGCAAGCTCTCCAGGACAACATAGAATCTGGGGCTCTGTGCTTTCTTTCGTTCTGAACAAGTGTTAGTGTTTTCTGCCCAAAAGCGATTCTTGCGAAGCAATGTGAACACTTCTGCTTCCCAGGCACAGAGAAGGTGCTAGCAAGGAATTCTCTGCCTGCCTTTCCCCAGTGCTCTGCAAGCTCTGCAGGACAACATAGAATCTGGGGCTCTGTGCTTTCTTTCGTTCTGAACAAGTGTTACTGTTTTCTGCACAAAAGCGATTCTGCGAAGCAATGTGAACACTTCTGCTTCCCAGGCACAGAGAAGGTGCTAGCAGGGAATTCTCTGCCTGCCTTTCCCCAGTGCTCTGCAAGCTCTCCAGGACAACATAGAATCTGGGGCTCTGTGCTTTCTTTCCTTCTGAACAAGTGTTACTGTTTTCTGCACAAAAGCGATTCTGCGAAGCAATGTGAACAGGCACAGAGAAGGTGCTAGCAGGGAATTCTCTGCCTGCCTTTCCCCAGTGCTCTGCAAGCTCTCCAGGACAACATAAAATCTGGGGCTCTGTGCTTTCTTTCCTTCTGAACAAGTGTTACTGTTTTCTGCACAAAAGCGATTCTGCGAAGCAATGTGAACACTTCTGCTTCCCAGGCACAGAGAAGGTGCTAGCAGGGAATTCTCTGCCTGCCTTTCCCCAGTGCTCTGCAAGCTCTCCAGGACAACATAAAATCTGGGGCTCTGTGCTTTCTTTCCTTATGAACAAGTGTTACTGTTTTCTGCACAAAAGCGATTCTTGCGAAGCAATGTGAACACTTCTGCTTCCCAGGCACAGAGAAGGTGCTAGCAGGGAATTCTCTGCCTGCCTTTCCCCAGTGCTCTGCAAGCTCTCCAGGACAACATAGAATCTGGGGCTCTGTGCTTTCTTTCCTTCTGAACAAGTGTTACTGTTTTCTGCACAAAAGCGATTCTGCGAAGCAATGTGAACACTTCTGCTTCCCAGGCACAGAGAAGGTGCTAGCAGGGAATTCTCTGCCTGCCTTTCCCCAGTGCTCTGCAAGCTCTCCAGGACAACATAGAATCTGGGGCTCTGTGCTTTCTTTCCTTCTGAACAAGTGTTACTGTTTTCTGCACAAAAGCGATTCTTGCGAAGCAATGTGAACACTTCTGCTTCCCAGGCACAGAGAAGGTGCTAGCAAGGAATTCTCTGCCTGCCTTTCCCCAGTGCTCTGCAAGCTCTGCAGGACAACATAGAATCTGGGGCTCTGTGCTTTCTTTCCTTCTGAACAAGTGTTACTGTTTTCTGCACAAAAGCGATTTTTGCGAAGCAATGTGAACACTTCTGCTTCCCAGGCACAGAGAAGGTGCTAGCAAGGAATTCTCTGCCTGCCTTTCCCCAGTGCTCTGCAAGCTCTCCAGGACAACATAGAATCTGGGGCTCTGTGCTTTCTCTCCTTCTGAACAAGTGTTACTGTTTTCTGCACAAAAGCGATTCTGCGAAGCAATGTGAACACTTCTGCTTCCCAGGCACAGAGAAGGTGCTAGCAAGGAATTCTCTGCCTGCCTTTCCCCAGTGCTCTGCAAGCTCTGCAGGACAACATAGAATCTGGGGCTCTGTGCTTTCTTTCCTTCTGAACAAGTGTTACTGTTTTCTGCACAAAAGCGATTCTGCGAAGCAATGTGAACAGGCACAGAGAAGGTGCTAGCAGGGAATTCTCTGCCTGCCTTTCCCCAGTGCTCTGCAAGCTCTCCAGGACAACATAGAATCTGGGGCTCTGTGCTTTCTTTCCTTCTGAACAAGTGTTAGTGTTTTCTGCACAAAAGCGATTCTTGCGAAGCATTGTGAACACTTCTGCTTCCCAGGCACAGAGAAGGTGCTATCAGGGAATTCTCTGCCTGGATTTCCACAGTGCTCTGCAAGCTCTCCAAAACAACATAGAATCTGGGGCTCTGTGCTTTCTTTCCTTCTGAACAAGTGTTACTGTTTTCTGCACAAAAGCGATTCTTGCGAAGCAATGTGAACACTTCTGCTTCCCAGGCACAGAGAATGTGCTAGCAGGGAATTCTCTGCCTGCCTTTCCCCAGTGCTCTGCAAGCACTCCAGGACAACATAAAATCTGGGGCTCTGTGCTTTCTTTCCTTCTGAACAAGTGTTACTGTTTTCTGCACAAAAGCGATTCTGCGAAGCAATGTGAACACTTCTGCTTCCCAGGCACAGAGAAGGTGCTAGCAGGGAATTCTCTGCCTGCCTTTCCCCAGTGCTCTGCAAGCTCTCCAGGACAACATAGAATCTGGGGCTCTGTGCTTTCTTTCCTTCTGAACAAGTGTTACTGTTTTCTGCACAAAAGCGATTCTGCGAAGCAATGTGAACAGGCACAGAGAAGGTGCTAGCAGGGAATTCTCTGCCTGCCTTTCCCCAGTGCTCTGCAAGCTCTCCAGGACAACATAGAATCTGGGGCTCTGTGCTTTCTTTCCTTCTGAACAAGTGTTACTGTTTTCTGCACAAAAGCGATTTTTGCGAAGCAATGTGAACACTTCTGCTTCCCAGGCACAGAGAAGGTGCTAGCAAGGAATTCTCTGCCTGCCTTTCCCCAGTGCTCTGCAAGCTCTCCAGGACAACATAGAATCTGGGGCTCTGTGCTTTCTCTCCTTCTGAACAAGTGTTACTGTTTTCTGCACAAAAGCGATTCTGCGAAGCAATGTGAACACTTCTGCTTCCCAGGCACAGAGAAGGTGCTAGCAAGGAATTCTCTGCCTGCCTTTCCCCAGTGCTCTGCAAGCTCTGCAGGACAACATAGAATCTGGGGCTCTGTGCTTTCTTTCCTTCTGAACAAGTGTTACTGTTTTCTGCACAAAAGCGATTCTGCGAAGCAATGTGAACAGGCACAGAGAAGGTGCTAGCAGGGAATTCTCTGCCTGCCTTTCCCCAGTGCTCTGCAAGCTCTCCAGGACAACATAGAATCTGGGGCTCTGTGCTTTCTTTCCTTCTGAACAAGTGTTACTGTTTTCTGCACAAAAGCGATTCTTGCGAAGCAATGTGAACACTTCTGCTTCCCAGGCACAGAGAAGGTGCTAGCAGGGAATTCTCTGCCTGCCTATCCCCAGTGCTCTGCAAGCTCTCCAGGACAACATAGAATCTGGGGCTCTGTGCTTTCTTTCGTTCTGAACAAGTGTTAGTGTTTTCTGCCCAAAAGCGATTCTTGCGAAGCAATGTGAACACTTCTGCTTCCCAGGCACAGAGAAGGTGCTAGCAAGGAATTCTCTGCCTGCCTTTCCCCAGTGCTCTGCAAGCTCTGCAGGACAACATAGAATCTGGGGCTCTGTGCTTTCTTTCGTTCTGAACAAGTGTTACTGTTTTCTGCACAAAAGCGATTCTGCGAAGCAATGTGAACACTTCTGCTTCCCAGGCACAGAGAAGGTGCTAGCAGGGAATTCTCTGCCTGCCTTTCCCCAGTGCTCTGCAAGCTCTCCAGGACAACATAGAATCTGGGGCTCTGTGCTTTCTTTCCTTCTGAACAAGTGTTACTGTTTTCTGCACAAAAGCGATTCTGCGAAGCAATGTGAACAGGCACAGAGAAGGTGCTAGCAGGGAATTCTCTGCCTGCCTTTCCCCAGTGCTCTGCAAGCTCTCCAGGACAACATAAAATCTGGGGCTCTGTGCTTTCTTTCCTTCTGAACAAGTGTTACTGTTTTCTGCACAAAAGCGATTCTGCGAAGCAATGTGAACACTTCTGCTTCCCAGGCACAGAGAAGGTGCTAGCAAGGAATTCTCTGCCTGCCTTTCCCCAGTGCTCTGCAAGCTCTGCAGGACAACATAGAATCTGGGGCTCTGTGCTTTCTTTCGTTCTGAACAAGTGTTACTGTTTTCTGCACAAAAGCGATTCTGCGAAGCAATGTGAACACTTCTGCTTCCCAGGCACAGAGAAGGTGCTAGCAGGGAATTCTCTGCCTGCCTTTCCCCAGTGCTCTGCAAGCTCTCCAGGACAACATAGAATCTGGGGCTCTGTGCTTTCTTTCCTTCTGAACAAGTGTTACTGTTTTCTGCACAAAAGCGATTCTGCGAAGCAATGTGAACAGGCACAGAGAAGGTGCTAGCAGGGAATTCTCTGCCTGCCTTTCCCCAGTGCTCTGCAAGCTCTCCAGGACAACATAGAATCTGGGTCTCTGTGCTTTCTTTCCTTCTGAACAAGTGTTAGTGTTTTCTGCACAAAAGCGATGTTTGCGAAGCAATGTGAACACTTCTGCTTCCCAGGCACAGAGAAGGTGCTAGCAGGGAATTCTCTGCCTGCCTTTCCCCAGTGCTCTGCAAGCTCTCCAGGACAACATAGAATCTGGGGCTCTGTGCTTTCTTTCCTTCTGAACAAGTGTTACTGTTTTCTGCACAAAAGCGATTTTTGCGAAGCAATGTGAACACTTCTGCTTCCCAGGCACAGAGAAGGTGCTAGCAGGGAATTCTCTGCCTGGCTTTCCCCAGTGCTCTGCAAGCTCTCCAGGACAACATAAAATCTGGGGCTCTGTGCTTTCTTTCCTTCTGAACAAGTGTTACTGTTTTCTGCACAAAAGCGATTCTACGAAGCAATGTGAACAGGCACAGAGAAGGTGCTAGCAGGGAATTCTCTGCCTGCCTTTCCCCAGTGCTCTGCAAGCTCTCCAGGACAACATAGAATCTGGGGCTCTGTGCTTTCTTTCCTTCTGAACAAGTGTTACTGTTTTCTGCACAAAAGCGATTCTTGCGAAGCAATGTGAACACTTCTGCTTCCCAGGCACAGAGAAGGTGCTAGCAGGGAATTCTCTGCCTGCCTATCCCCAGTGCTCTGCAAGCTCTCCAGGACAACATAGAATCTGGGGCTCTGTGCTTTCTTTCGTTCTGAACAAGTGTTAGTGTTTTCTGCCCAAAAGCGATTCTTGCGAAGCAATGTGAACACTTCTGCTTCCCAGGCACAGAGAAGGTGCTAGCAAGGAATTCTCTGCCTGCCTTTCCCCAGTGCTCTGCAAGCTCTGCAGGACAACATAGAATCTGGGGCTCTGTGCTTTCTTTCGTTCTGAACAAGTGTTACTGTTTTCTGCACAAAAGCGATTCTGCGAAGCAATGTGAACACTTCTGCTTCCCAGGCACAGAGAAGGTGCTAGCAGGGAATTCTCTGCCTGCCTTTCCCCAGTGCTCTGCAAGCTCTCCAGGACAACATAGAATCTGGGGCTCTGTGCTTTCTTTCCTTCTGAACAAGTGTTACTGTTTTCTGCACAAAAGCGATTCTGCGAAGCAATGTGAACAGGCACAGAGAAGGTGCTAGCAGGGAATTCTCTGCCTGCCTTTCCCCAGTGCTCTGCAAGCTCTCCAGGACAACATAAAATCTGGGGCTCTGTGCTTTCTTTCCTTCTGAACAAGTGTTACTGTTTTCTGCACAAAAGCGATTCTGCGAAGCAATGTGAACACTTCTGCTTCCCAGGCACAGAGAAGGTGCTAGCAAGGAATTCTCTGCCTGCCTTTCCCCAGTGCTCTGCAAGCTCTGCAGGACAACATAGAATCTGGGGCTCTGTGCTTTCTTTCGTTCTGAACAAGTGTTACTGTTTTCTGCACAAAAGCGATTCTGCGAAGCAATGTGAACACTTCTGCTTCCCAGGCACAGAGAAGGTGCTAGCAGGGAATTCTCTGCCTGCCTTTCCCCAGTGCTCTGCAAGCTCTCCAGGACAACATAGAATCTGGGGCTCTGTGCTTTCTTTCCTTCTGAACAAGTGTTACTGTTTTCTGCACAAAAGCGATTCTGCGAAGCAATGTGAACAGGCACAGAGAAGGTGCTAGCAGGGAATTCTCTGCCTGCCTTTCCCCAGTGCTCTGCAAGCTCTCCAGGACAACATAGAATCTGGGTCTCTGTGCTTTCTTTCCTTCTGAACAAGTGTTAGTGTTTTCTGCACAAAAGCGATGTTTGCGAAGCAATGTGAACACTTCTGCTTCCCAGGCACAGAGAAGGTGCTAGCAGGGAATTCTCTGCCTGCCTTTCCCCAGTGCTCTGCAAGCTCTCCAGGACAACATAGAATCTGGGGCTCTGTGCTTTCTTTCCTTCTGAACAAGTGTTACTGTTTTCTGCACAAAAGCGATTTTTGCGAAGCAATGTGAACACTTCTGCTTCCCAGGCACAGAGAAGGTGCTAGCAGGGAATTCTCTGCCTGGCTTTCCCCAGTGCTCTGCAAGCTCTCCAGGACAACATAAAATCTGGGGCTCTGTGCTTTCTTTCCTTCTGAACAAGTGTTACTGTTTTCTGCACAAAAGCGATTCTGCGAAGCAATGTGAACACTTCTGCTTCCCAGGCACAGAGAAGGTGCTAGCAGGGAATTCTCTGCCTGCCTTTCCCCAGTGCTCTGCAAGCTCTCCAGGACAACATAGAATCTGGGGCTCTGTGCTTTCTTTCCTTCTGAACAAGTGTTACTGTTTTCTGCACAAAAGCGATTCTGCGAAGCAATGTGAACAGGCACAGAGAAGGTGCTAGCAGGGAATTCTCTGCCTGCCTTTCCCCAGTGCTCTGCAAGCTCTCCAGGACAACATAAAATCTGGGGCTCTGTGCTTTCTTTCCTTCTGAACAAGTGTTAGTGTTTTCTGCACAAAAGCGATTCTGCGAAGCAATGTGAACACTTCTGCTTCCCAGGCACAGAGAATGTGCTAGCAGGGAATTCTCTGCCTGCCTTTCCCCAGTGCTCTGCAAGCTCTCCAGGACAACATAAAATCTGGGGCTCTGTGCTTTCTTTCCTTCTGAACAAGTGTTACTGTTTTCTGCACAAAAGCGATTCTTGCGAAGCAATGTGAACACTTCTGCTTCCCAGGCACAGAGAATGTGCTAGCAGGGAATTCTCTGCCTGCCTTTCCCCAGTGCTCTGCAAGCACTCCAGGACAACATAAAATCTGGGGCTCTGTGCTTTCTTTCCTTCTGAACAAGTGTTACTGTTTTCTGCACAAAAGCGATTCTGCGAAGCAATGTGAACACTTCTGCTTCCCAGGCACAGAGAAGGTGCTAGCAGGGAATTCTCTGCCTGCCTTTCCCCAGTGCTCTGCAAGCTCTCCAGGACAACATAGAATCTGGGGCTCTGTGCTTTCTTTCCTTCTGAACAAGTGTTACTGTTTTCTGCACAAAAGCGATTCTGCGAAGCAATGTGAACAGGCACAGAGAAGGTGCTAGCAGGGAATTCTCTGCCTGCCTTTCCCCAGTGCTCTGCAAGCTCTCCAGGACAACATAGAATCTGGGGCTCTGTGCTTTCTTTCCTTCTGAACAAGTGTTACTGTTTTCTGCACAAAAGCGATTTTTGCGAAGCAATGTGAACACTTCTGCTTCCCAGGCACAGAGAAGGTGCTAGCAAGGAATTCTCTGCCTGCCTTTCCCCAGTGCTCTGCAAGCTCTCCAGGACAACATAGAATCTGGGGCTCTGTGCTTTCTCTCCTTCTGAACAAGTGTTACTGTTTTCTGCACAAAAGCGATTCTGCGAAGCAATGTGAACACTTCTGCTTCCCAGGCACAGAGAAGGTGCTAGCAAGGAATTCTCTGCCTGCCTTTCCCCAGTGCTCTGCAAGCTCTGCAGGACAACATAGAATCTGGGGCTCTGTGCTTTCTTTCCTTCTGAACAAGTGTTACTGTTTTCTGCACAAAAGCGATTCTACGAAGCAATGTGAACAGGCACAGAGAAGGTGCTAGCAGGGAATTCTCTGCCTGCCTTTCCCCAGTGCTCTGCAAGCTCTCCAGGACAACATAGAATCTGGGGCTCTGTGCTTTCTTTCCTTCTGAACAAGTGTTACTGTTTTCTGCACAAAAGCGATTCTTGCGAAGCAATGTGAACACTTCTGCTTCCCAGGCACAGAGAAGGTGCTAGCAGGGAATTCTCTGCCTGCCTATCCCCAGTGCTCTGCAAGCTCTCCAGGACAACATAGAATCTGGGGCTCTGTGCTTTCTTTCGTTCTGAACAAGTGTTAGTGTTTTCTGCCCAAAAGCGATTCTTGCGAAGCAATGTGAACACTTCTGCTTCCCAGGCACAGAGAAGGTGCTAGCAAGGAATTCTCTGCCTGCCTTTCCCCAGTGCTCTGCAAGCTCTGCAGGACAACATAGAATCTGGGGCTCTGTGCTTTCTTTCGTTCTGAACAAGTGTTACTGTTTTCTGCACAAAAGCGATTCTGCGAAGCAATGTGAACACTTCTGCTTCCCAGGCACAGAGAAGGTGCTAGCAGGGAATTCTCTGCCTGCCTTTCCCCAGTGCTCTGCAAGCTCTCCAGGACAACATAGAATCTGGGGCTCTGTGCTTTCTTTCCTTCTGAACAAGTGTTACTGTTTTCTGCACAAAAGCGATTCTGCGAAGCAATGTGAACAGGCACAGAGAAGGTGCTAGCAGGGAATTCTCTGCCTGCCTTTCCCCAGTGCTCTGCAAGCTCTCCAGGACAACATAAAATCTGGGGCTCTGTGCTTTCTTTCCTTCTGAACAAGTGTTACTGTTTTCTGCACAAAAGCGATTCTGCGAAGCAATGTGAACACTTCTGCTTCCCAGGCACAGAGAAGGTGCTAGCAGGGAATTCTCTGCCTGCCTTTCCCCAGTGCTCTGCAAGCTCTCCAGGACAACATAAAATCTGGGGCTCTGTGCTTTCTTTCCTTATGAACAAGTGTTACTGTTTTCTGCACAAAAGCGATTCTTGCGAAGCAATGTGAACACTTCTGCTTCCCAGGCACAGAGAAGGTGCTAGCAGGGAATTCTCTGCCTGCCTTTCCCCAGTGCTCTGCAAGCTCTCCAGGACAACATAGAATCTGGGGCTCTGTGCTTTCTTTCCTTCTGAACAAGTGTTACTGTTTTCTGCACAAAAGCGATTCTGCGAAGCAATGTGAACACTTCTGCTTCCCAGGCACAGAGAAGGTGCTAGCAGGGAATTCTCTGCCTGCCTTTCCCCAGTGCTCTGCAAGCTCTCCAGGACAACATAGAATCTGGGGCTCTGTGCTTTCTTTCCTTCTGAACAAGTGTTACTGTTTTCTGCACAAAAGCGATTCTTGCGAAGCAATGTGAACACTTCTGCTTCCCAGGCACAGAGAAGGTGCTAGCAAGGAATTCTCTGCCTGCCTTTCCCCAGTGCTCTGCAAGCTCTGCAGGACAACATAGAATCTGGGGCTCTGTGCTTTCTTTCCTTCTGAACAAGTGTTACTGTTTTCTGCACAAAAGCGATTTTTGCGAAGCAATGTGAACACTTCTGCTTCCCAGGCACAGAGAAGGTGCTAGCAAGGAATTCTCTGCCTGCCTTTCCCCAGTGCTCTGCAAGCTCTCCAGGACAACATAGAATCTGGGGCTCTGTGCTTTCTCTCCTTCTGAACAAGTGTTACTGTTTTCTGCACAAAAGCGATTCTGCGAAGCAATGTGAACACTTCTGCTTCCCAGGCACAGAGAAGGTGCTAGCAAGGAATTCTCTGCCTGCCTTTCCCCAGTGCTCTGCAAGCTCTGCAGGACAACATAGAATCTGGGGCTCTGTGCTTTCTTTCCTTCTGAACAAGTGTTACTGTTTTCTGCACAAAAGCGATTCTGCGAAGCAATGTGAACAGGCACAGAGAAGGTGCTAGCAGGGAATTCTCTGCCTGCCTTTCCCCAGTGCTCTGCAAGCTCTCCAGGACAACATAGAATCTGGGGCTCTGTGCTTTCTTTCCTTCTGAACAAGTGTTAGTGTTTTCTGCACAAAAGCGATTCTTGCGAAGCATTGTGAACACTTCTGCTTCCCAGGCACAGAGAAGGTGCTATCAGGGAATTCTCTGCCTGGATTTCCACAGTGCTCTGCAAGCTCTCCAAAACAACATAGAATCTGGGGCTCTGTGCTTTCTTTCCTTCTGAACAAGTGTTACTGTTTTCTGCACAAAAGCGATTCTTGCAAAGAAATGTGAACACTTCTGCTTCCCAGGCACAGAGAAGGTGCTAGCAAGGAATTCTCTGCCTGCCTTTCCCCAGTGCTCTACAAGCTCTCCAGGACAACATAGAATCTGGGGCTCTGTGCTTTCTTTCCTTCTGAACAAGTGTTACTGTTTTCTGCACAAAAGCGATTCTGCGAAGCAATGTGAACACTTCTCCCAGGCACAGAGAAGGTGCTAGCAGGGAATTCTCTGCCTGCCTTTCCCCAGTGCTCTGCAAGCTCTCCAGGACAACATAAAATCTGGGGCTCTGTGCTTTCTTTCCTTCTGAACAAGTGTTACTGTTTTCTGCACAAAAGCGATTTTTGCGAAGCAATGTGAACACTTCTGCTTCCCAGGCACAGAGAAGGTGCTAGCAAGGAATTCTCTGCCTGCCTTTCCCCAGTGCTCTGCAAGCTCTCCAGGACAACATAGAATCTGGGGCTCTGTGCTTTCTCTCCTTCTGAACAAGTGTTACTGTTTTCTGCACAAAAGCGATTCTGCGAAGCAATGTGAACACTTCTGCTTCCCAGGCACAGAGAAGGTGCTAGCAAGGAATTCTCTGCCTGCCTTTCCCCAGTGCTCTGCAAGCTCTGCAGGACAACATAGAATCTGGGGCTCTGTGCTTTCTTTCCTTCTGAACAAGTGTTACTGTTTTCTGCACAAAAGCGATTCTGCGAAGCAATGTGAACAGGCACAGAGAAGGTGCTAGCAGGGAATTCTCTGCCTGCCTTTCCCCAGTGCTCTGCAAGCTCTCCAGGACAACATAGAATCTGGGGCTCTGTGCTTTCTTTCCTTCTGAACAAGTGTTACTGTTTTCTGCACAAAAGCGATTTTTGCGAAGCAATGTGAACACTTCTGCTTCCCAGGCACAGAGAAGGTGCTAGCAGGGAATTCTCTGCCTGCCTTTCCCCAGTGCTCTGCAAGCTCTCCAGGACAACATAGAATCTGGGGCTCTGTGCTTTCTTTCCTACTGAACAAGTGTTACTGTTTTCTGCACAAAAGCGATTCTGCGAAGCAATGTGAACACTTCTGCTTCCCAGGCACAGAGAAGGTGCTAGCAGGGAATTCTCTGCCTGCCTTTCCCCAGTGCTCTGCAAGCTCTCCAGGACAACATAGAATCTGGGGCTCTGTGCTTTCTTTCCTTCTTAATAAGTGTAAGTGTTTTCTGCACAAAAGCGATTCTTGCGAAGCAATGTGAACACTTCTGCTTCCCAGGCACAGAGAAGGTGCTAGCAAGGAATTCTCTGCCTGCCTTTCCCCAGTGCTCTGCAAGCTCTCCAGGACAACATAGAATCTGGTTCTCTGTGCTTTCTTTCCTTCTGAACAAGTGTTAGTGTTTTCTGCACAAAAGCGATTTTTGCGAAGCAATGTGAACACTTCTGCTTCCCAGGCACAGAGAAGGTGCTAGCAGGGAATTCTCTGCCTGCCTTTCCCCAGTGCTCTGCAAGCTCTCCAGGACAACATAAAATCTGGGGCTCTGTGCTTTCTTTCCTTCTGAACAAGTGTTACTGTTTTCTGCACAAAAGCGATTCTGCGAAGCAATGTGAACACTTCTGCTTCCCAGGCACAGAGAAGGTGCTAGCAGGGAATTCTCTGCCTGCCTTTCCCCAGTGCTCTGCAAGCTCTCCAGGACAACATAGAATCTGGGGCTCTGTGCTTTCTTTCCTTCTGAACAAGTGTTACTGTTTTCTGCACAAAAGCGATTCTGCGAAGCAATGTGAACAGGCACAGAGAAGGTGCTAGCAGGGAATTCTCTGCCTGCCTTTCCCCAGTGCTCTGCAAGCTCTCCAGGACAACATAGAATCTGGGGCTCTGTGATTTCTTTCCTTCTGAACAAGTGTTACTGTTTTCTGCACAAAAGCGATTTTTGCGAAGCAATGTGAACACTTCTGCTTCCCAGGCACAGAGAAGGTGCTAGCAGGGAATTCTCTGCCTGCCTTTCCCCAGTGCTCTGCAAGCTCTCCAGGACAACATAGAATCTGGGGCTCTGTGCTTTCTTTCCTTCTGAACAAGTGTTACTGTTTTCTGCACAAAAGCGATTCTTGCGAAGCAATGTGAACACTTCTGCTTCCCAGGCACAGAGAAGGTGCTAGCAGGGAATTCTCTGCCTGCCTATCCCCAGTGCTCTGCAAGCTCTCCAGGACAACATAGAATCTGGGGCTCTGTGCTTTCTTTCGTTCTGAACAAGTGTTAGTGTTTTCTGCCCAAAAGCGATTCTTGCGAAGCAATGTGAACACTTCTGCTTCCCAGGCACAGAGAAGGTGCTAGCAGGGAATTCTCTGCCTGCCTTTCCCCAGTGCTCTGCAAGCTCTGCAGGACAACATAGAATCTGGGGCTCTGTGCTTTCTTTCGTTCTGAACAAGTGTTACTGTTTTCTGCACAAAAGCGATTCTGCGAAGCAATGTGAACACTTCTGCTTCCCAGGCACAGAGAAGGTGCTAGCAGGGAATTCTCTGCCTGCCTTTCCCCAGTGCTCTGCAAGCTCTCCAGGACAACATAGAATCTGGGGCTCTGTGCTTTCTTTCCTTCTGAACAAGTGTTACTGTTTTCTGCACAAAAGCGATTCTGCGAAGCAATGTGAACAGGCACAGAGAAGGTGCTAGCAGGGAATTCTCTGCCTGCCTTTCCCCAGTGCTCTGCAAGCTCTCCAGGACAACATAAAATCTGGGGCTCTGTGCTTTCTTTCCTTCTGAACAAGTGTTACTGTTTTCTGCACAAAAGCGATGTTTGCGAAGCAATGTGAACACTTCTGCTTCCCAGGCACAGAGAAGGTGCTAGCAGGGAATTCTCTGCCTGCCTTTCCCCAGTGCTCTGCAAGCTCTCCAGGACAACATAAAATCTGGGGCTCTGTGCTTTCTTTCCTTATGAACAAGTGTTACTGTTTTCTGCACAAAAGCGATTCTTGCGAAGCAATGTGAACACTTCTGCTTCCCAGGCACAGAGAAGGTGCTAGCAGGGAATTCTCTGCCTGCCTTTCCCCAGTGCTCTGCAAGCTCTCCAGGACAACATAGAATCTGGGGCTCTGTGCTTTCTTTCCTTCTGAACAAGTGTTACTGTTTTCTGCACAAAAGCGATTCTGCGAAGCAATGTGAACACTTCTGCTTCCCAGGCACAGAGAAGGTGCTAGCAGGGAATTCTCTGCCTGCCTTTCCCCAGTGCTCTGCAAGCTCTCCAGGACAACATAGAATCTGGGGCTCTGTGCTTTCTTTCCTTCTGAACAAGTGTTACTGTTTTCTGCACAAAAGCGATTCTTGCGAAGCAATGTGAACATTTCTGCTTCCCAGGAACAGAGAAGGTGCTAGCAAGGAATTCTCTGCCTGCCTTTCCCCAGTGCTCTGCAAGCTCTGCAGGACAACATAGAATCTGGGGCTCTGTGCTTTCTTTCCTTCTGAACAAGTGTTAGTGTTTTCTGCACAAAAGCGATTCTTGCGAAGCATTGTGAACACTTCTGCTTCCCAGGCACAGAGAAGGTGCTATCAGGGAATTCTCTGCCTGGATTTCCACAGTGCTCTGCAAGCTCTCCAAAACAACATAGAATCTGGGGCTCTGTGCTTTCTTTCCTTCTGAACAAGTGTTACTGTTTTCTGCACAAAAGCGATTCTTGCAAAGAAATGTGAACACTTCTGCTTCCCCGGCACAGAGAAGGTGCTAGCAAGGAATTCTCTGCCTGCCTTTCCCCAGTGCTCTACAAGCTCTCCAGGACAACATAGAATCTGGGGCTCTGTGCTTTCTTTCCTTCTGAACAAGTGTTATTGTTTTCTGCACAAAAGCGATTCTGCGAAGCAATGTGAACACTTCTCCCAGGCACAGAGAAGGTGCTAGCAGGGAATTCTCTGCCTGCCTTTCCCCAGTGCTCTGCAAGCTCTGCAGGACAACATAGAATCTGGGGCTCTGTGCTTTCTTTCCTTCTGAACAAGTGTTACTGTTTTCTGCACAAAAGCGATTCTGCGAAGCAATGTGAACAGGCACAGAGAAGGTGCTAGCAGGGAATTCTCTGCCTGCCTTTCCCCAGTGCTCTGCAAGCTCTCCAGGACAACATAGAATCTGGGGCTCTGTGCTTTCTTTCCTTCTGAACAAGTGTTAGTGTTTTCTGCACAAAAGCGATTCTTGCGAAGCATTGTGAACACTTCTGCTTCCCAGGCACAGAGAAGGTGCTATCAGGGAATTCTCTGCCTGGATTTCCACAGTGCTCTGCAAGCTCTCCAAAACAACATAGAATCTGGGGCTCTGTGCTTTCTTTCCTTCTGAACAAGTGTTACTGTTTTCTGCACAAAAGCGATTCTTGCAAAGAAATGTGAACACTTCTGCTTCCCAGGCACAGAGAAGGTGCTAGCAAGGAATTCTCTGCCTGCCTTTCCCCAGTGCTCTACAAGCTCTCCAGGACAACATAGAATCTGGGGCTCTGTGCTTTCTTTCCTTCTGAACAAGTGTTACTGTTTTCTGCACAAAAGCGATTCTGCGAAGCAATGTGAACGCTTCTCCCAGGCACAGAGAAGGTGCTAGCAGGGAATTCTCTGCCTGCCTTTCCCCAGTGCTCTGCAAGCTCTCCAGGACAACATAAAATCTGGGGCTCTGTGCTTTCTTTCCTTCTGAACAAGTGTTACTGTTTTCTGCACAAAAGCGATTTTTGCGAAGCAATGTGAACACTTCTGCTTCCCAGGCACAGAGAAGGTGCTAGCAAGGAATTCTCTGCCTGCCTTTCCCCAGTGCTCTGCAAGCTCTCCAGGACAACATAGAATCTGGGGCTCTGTGCTTTCTCTCCTTCTGAACAAGTGTTACTGTTTTCTGCACAAAAGCGATTCTGCGAAGCAATGTGAACACTTCTGCTTCCCAGGCACAGAGAAGGTGCTAGCAAGGAATTCTCTGCCTGCCTTTCCCCAGTGCTCTGCAAGCTCTGCAGGACAACATAGAATCTGGGGCTCTGTGCTTTCTTTCCTTCTGAACAAGTGTTACTGTTTTCTGCACAAAAGCGATTCTGCGAAGCAATGTGAACAGGCACAGAGAAGGTGCTAGCAGGGAATTCTCTGCCTGCCTTTCCCCAGTGCTCTGCAAGCTCTGCAGGACAACATAGAATCTGGGGCTCTGTGCTTTCTTTCCTTCTGAACAAGTGTTACTGTTTTCTGCACAAAAGCGATTTTTGCGAAGCAATGTGAACACTTCTGCTTCCCAGGCACAGAGAAGGTGCTAGCAGGGAATTCTCTGCCTGCCTTTCCCCAGTGCTCTGCAAGCTCTCCAGGACAACATAGAATCTGGGGCTCTGTGCTTTCTTTCCTACTGAACAAGTGTTACTGTTTTCTGCACAAAAGCGATTCTGCGAAGCAATGTGAACACTTCTGCTTCCCAGGCACAGAGAAGGTGCTAGCAGGGAATTCTCTGCCTGCCTTTCCCCAGTGCTCTGCAAGCTCTCCAGGACAACATAGAATCTGGGGCTCTGTGCTTTCTTTCCTTCTTAATAAGTGTAAGTGTTTTCTGCACAAAAGCGATTCTTGCGAAGCAATGTGAACACTTCTGCTTCCCAGGCACAGAGAAGGTGCTAGCAAGGAATTCTCTGCCTGCCTTTCCCCAGTGCTCTGCAAGCTCTCCAGGACAACATAGAATCTGGTTCTCTGTGCTTTCTTTCCTTCTGAACAAGTGTTAGTGTTTTCTGCACAAAAGCGATTTTTGCGAAGCAATGTGAACACTTCTGCTTCCCAGGCACAGAGAAGGTGCTAGCAGGGAATTCTCTGCCTGCCTTTCCCCAGTGCTCTGCAAGCTCTCCAGGACAACATAAAATCTGGGGCTCTGTGCTTTCTTTCCTTCTGAACAAGTGTTACTGTTTTCTGCACAAAAGCGATTCTGCGAAGCAATGTGAACACTTCTGCTTCCCAGGCACAGAGAAGGTGCTAGCAGGGAATTCTCTGCCTGCCTTTCCCCAGTGCTCTGCAAGCTCTCCAGGACAACATAGAATCTGGGGCTCTGTGCTTTCTTTCCTTCTGAACAAGTGTTACTGTTTTCTGCACAAAAGCGATTCTGCGAAGCAATGTGAACAGGCACAGAGAAGGTGCTAGCAGGGAATTCTCTGCCTGCCTTTCCCCAGTGCTCTGCAAGCTCTCCAGGACAACATAGAATCTGGGGCTCTGTGATTTCTTTCCTTCTGAACAAGTGTTACTGTTTTCTGCACAAAAGCGATTCTTGCGAAGCAATGTGAACACTTCTGCTTCCCAGGCACAGAGAAGGTGCTAGCAGGGAATTCTCTGCCTGCCTTTCCCCAGTGCTCTGCAAGCTCTCCAGGACAACATAGAATCTGGGGCTCTGTGCTTTCTTTCCTTCTGAACAAGTGTTACTGTTTTCTGCACAAAAGCGATTCTTGCGAAGCAATGTGAACACTTCTGCTTCCCAGGCACAGAGAAGGTGCTAGCAGGGAATTCTCTGCCTGCCTATCCCCAGTGCTCTGCAAGCTCTCCAGGACAACATAGAATCTGGGGCTCTGTGCTTTCTTTCGTTCTGAACAAGTGTTAGTGTTTTCTGCCCAAAAGCGATTCTTGCGAAGCAATGTGAACACTTCTGCTTCCCAGGCACAGAGAAGGTGCTAGCAAGGAATTCTCTGCCTGCCTTTCCCCAGTGCTCTGCAAGCTCTGCAGGACAACATAGAATCTGGGGCTCTGTGCTTTCTTTCGTTCTGAACAAGTGTTACTGTTTTCTGCACAAAAGCGATTCTGCGAAGCAATGTGAACACTTCTGCTTCCCAGGCACAGAGAAGGTGCTAGCAGGGAATTCTCTGCCTGCCTTTCCCCAGTGCTCTGCAAGCTCTGCAGGACAACATAGAATCTGGGGCTCTGTGCTTTCTTTCCTTCTGAACAAGTGTTACTGTTTTCTGCACAAAAGCGATTCTGCGAAGCAATGTGAACAGGCACAGAGAAGGTGCTAGCAGGGAATTCTCTGCCTGCCTTTCCCCAGTGCTCTGCAAGCTCTCCAGGACAACATAAAATCTGGGGCTCTGTGCTTTCTTTCCTTCTGAACAAGTGTTACTGTTTTCTGCACAAAAGCGATGTTTGCGAAGCAATGTGAACACTTCTGCTTCCCAGGCACAGAGAAGGTGCTAGCAGGGAATTCTCTGCCTGCCTTTCCCCAGTGCTCTGCAAGCTCTCCAGGACAACATAAAATCTGGGGCTCTGTGCTTTCTTTCCTTATGAACAAGTGTTACTGTTTTCTGCACAAAAGCGATTCTTGCGAAGCAATGTGAACACTTCTGCTTCCCAGGCACAGAGAAGGTGCTAGCAGGGAATTCTCTGCCTGCCTTTCCCCAGTGCTCTGCAAGCTCTCCAGGACAACATAGAATCTGGGGCTCTGTGCTTTCTTTCCTTCTGAACAAGTGTTACTGTTTTCTGCACAAAAGCGATTCTGCGAAGCAATGTGAACACTTCTGCTTCCCAGGCACAGAGAAGGTGCTAGCAGGGAATTCTCTGCCTGCCTTTCCCCAGTGCTCTGCAAGCTCTCCAGGACAACATAGAATCTGGGGCTCTGTGCTTTCTTTCCTTCTGAACAAGTGTTACTGTTTTCTGCACAAAAGCGATTCTTGCGAAGCAATGTGAACACTTCTGCTTCCCAGGCACAGAGAAGGTGCTAGCAGGGAATTCTCTGCCTGCCTTTCCCCAGTGCTCTGCAAGCTCTCCAGGACAACATAGAATCTGGGGCTCTGTGCTTTCTTTCCTTCTGAACAAGTGTTACTGTTTTCTGCACAAAAGCGATTCTGCGAAGCAATGTGAACACTTCTGCTTCTCAGGCACAGAGAAGGTGCTAGCAGGGAATTCTCTGCCTGCCTTTCCCCAGTGCTCTGCAAGCTCTGCAGGACAACATAGAATCTGGGGCTCTGTGCTTTCTTTCCTTCTGAACAAGTGTTAGTGTTTTCTGCACAAAAGCGATTCTTGCGAAGCATTGTGAACACTTCTGCTTCCCAGGCACAGAGAAGGTGCTATCAGGCAATTCTCTGCCTGGATTTCCACAGTGCTCTGCAAGCTCTCCAAAACAACATAGAATCTGGGGCTCTGTGCTTTCTTTCCTTCTGAACAAGTGTTACTGTTTTCTGCACAAAAGCGATTCTTGCAAAGAAATGTGAACACTTCTGCTTCCCCGGCACAGAGAAGGTGCTAGCAAGGAATTCTCTGCCTGCCTTTCCCCAGTGCTCTACAAGCTCTCCAGGACAACATAGAATCTGGGGCTCTGTGCTTTCTTTCCTTCTGAACAAGTGTTACTGTTTTCTGCACAAAAGCGATTCTGCGAAGCAATGTGAACACTTCTCCCAGGCACAGAGAAGGTGCTAGCAGGGAATTCTCTGCCTGCCTTTCCCCAGTGCTCTGCAAGCTCTCCAGGACAACATAAAATCTGGGGCTCTGTGCTTTCTTTCCTTCTGAACAAGTGTTACTGTTTTCTGCACAAAAGCGATTCTGCGAAGCAATGTGAACAGGCACAGAGAAGGTGCTAGCAGGGAATTCTCTGCCTGCCTTTCCCCAGTGCTCTGCAAGCTCTGCAGGACAACATAGAATCTGGGGCTCTGTGCTTTCTTTCGTTCTGAACAAGTGTTACTGTTTTCTGCACAAAAGCGATTCTGCGAAGCAATGTGAACACTTCTGCTTCCCAGGCACAGAGAAGGTGCTAGCAAGGAATTCTCTGCCTGCCTTTCCCCAGTGCTCTGCAAGCTCTCCAGGACAACATAGAATCTGGGGCTCTGTGCTTTCTTTCCTTCTGAACAAGTGTTACTGTTTTCTGCACAAAAGCGATTCTGCGAAGCAATGTGAACACTTCTGCTTCCCAGGCACAGACAAGGTGCTAGCAAGGAATTCTCTGCCTGCCTTTCCCCAGTGCTCTGCAAGCTCTCCAGGACAACATAGAATCTGGGGCTCTGTGCTTTCTTTCCTTCTGAACAAGTGTTAGTGTTTTCTGCACAAAAGCGATTCTGCGAAGCAGTGTGAACACTTCTGCTTCCCAGGCACAGAGAAGGTGCTAGCAGGGAATTCTCTGCCTGCCTTTCCCCAGTGCTCTGCAAGCTCTCCAGGACAACATAGAATCTGGGGCTCTGTGCTTTCTTTCGTTCTGAACAAGTGTTACTGTTTTCTGCACAAAAGCGATTCTGCGAAGCAATGTGAACAGGCACAGAGAAGGTGCTAGCAAGGAATTCTCTGCCTGCCTTTCCCCAGTGCTCTGCAAGCTCTCCAGGACAACATAAAATCTGGGGCTCTGTGCTTTCTTTCCTTCTGAACAAGTGTTACTGTTTTCTGCACAAAAGCGATTTTTGCGAAGCAATGTGAACACTTCTGCTTCCCAGGCACAGAGAAGGTGCTAGCAAGGAATTCTCTGCCTGCCTTTCCCCAGTGCTCTGCAAGCTCTCCAGGACAACATAGAATCTGGGGCTCTGTGCTTTCTCTCCTTCTGAACAAGTGTTACTGTTTTCTGCACAAAAGCGATTCTGCGAAGCAATGTGAACACTTCTGCTTCCCAGGCACAGAGAAGGTGCTAGCAAGGAATTCTCTGCCTGCCTTTCCCCAGTGCTCTGCAAGCTCTCCAGGACAACATAGAATCTGGGGCTCTGTGCTTTCTTTCCTTATGAACAAGTGTTACTGTTTTCTGCACAAAAGCGATTCTGCGAAGCAATGTGAACAGGCACAGAGAAGGTGCTAGCAGGGAATTCTCTGCCTGCCTTTCCCCAGTGCTCTGCAAGCTCTCCAGGACAACATAGAATCTGGGGCTCTGTGCTTTCTTTCCTACTGAACAAGTGTTACTGTTTTCTGCACAAAAGCGATTCTGCGAAGCAATGTGAACACTTCTGCTTCCCAGGCACAGAGAAGGTGCTAGCAGGGAATTCTCTGCCTGCCTTTCCCCAGTGCTCTGCAAGCTCTCCAGGACAACATAGAATCTGGGGCTCTGTGCTTTCTTTCCTTCTTAATAAGTGTAAGAGTTTTCTGCACAAAAGCGATTCTTGCGAAGCAATGTGAACACTTCTGCTTCCCAGGCACAGAGAAGGTGCTAGCAAGGAATTCTCTGCCTGCCTTTCCCCAGTGCTCTGCAAGCTCTCCAGGACAACATAGAATCTGGTTCTCTGTGCTTTCTTTCCTTCTGAACAAGTGTTAGTTTTTTCTGCACAAAAGCGATTTTTGCGAAGCAATGTGAACACTTCTGCTTCCCAGGCACAGAGAAGGTGCTAGCAGGGAATTCTCTGCCTGCCTTTCCCCAGTGCTCTGCAAGCTCTCCAGGACAACATAGAATCTGGGGCTCTGTGCTTTCTTTCCTTCTGAACAAGTGTTACTGTTTTCTGCACAAAAGCGATTCTGCGAAGCAATGTGAACACTTCTGCTTCCCAGGCACAGAGAAGGTGCTAGCAGGGAATTCTCTGCCTGCCTTTCCCCAGTGCTCTGCAAGCTCTCCAGGACAACATAGAATCTGGGGCTCTGTGCTTTCTTTCCTTCTGAACAAGTGTTACTGTTTTCTGCACAAAAGCGATTCTGCGAAGCAATGTGAACAGGCACAGAGAAGGTGCTAGCAGGGAATTCTCTGCCTGCCTTTCCCCAGTGCTCTGCAAGCTCTCCAGGACAACATAGAATCTGGGGCTCTGTGATTTCTTTCCTTCTGAACGAGTGTTACTGTTTTCTGCACAAAAGCGATTCTTGCGAAGCAATGTGAACACTTCTGCTTCCCAGGCACAGAGAAGGTGCTAGCAGGGAATTCTCTGCCTGCCTATCCCCAGTGCTCTGCAAGCTCTCCAGGACAACATAGAATCTGGGGCTCTGTGCTTTCTTTCCTACTGAACAAGTGTTACTGTTTTCTGCACAAAAGAGATTCTGCAAAGCAATGTGAACAGGCACAGAGAAGGTGCTAGCAGGGAATTCTCTGCCTGCCTTTCCCCAGTGCTCTGCAAGCTCTCCAGGACAACAGCAAATCTGGGTCTCTGTGCTTTCTTTCCTTCTGAACAAGTGTTACTGTTTTCTTCACAAAAGCGATTCTTGCGAAGCAATGTGAACACTTCTGCTTCCCAGGCACAGAGAAGGTGCTAGCAAGGAATTCTCTGCCTGCCTTTCCCCAGTGCTCTGCAAGCTCTCCAGGACAACATAGAATCTGGTTCTCTGTGCTTTCTTTCCTTCTGAACAAGTGTTAGTGTTTTCTGCACAAAAGCGATTCTGCGAAGCAATGTGAACACTTCTGCTTCCCAGGCACAGAGAAGGTGCTAGCAGGGAATTCTCTGCCTGCCTTTCCCCAGTGCTCTGCAAGCTCTCCAGGACAACATAGAATCTGGGGCTCTGTGCTTTCTTTCGTTCTGAACAAGTGTTACTGTTTTCTGCACAAAAGCGATTCTGCGAAGAACTGTGAACAGGCACAGAGAAGGTGCTAGCAGGGAATTCTCTGCCTGCCTTTCCCCAGTGCTCTGCAAGCTCTGCAGGACAACATAGAATCTGGGGCTCTGTGCTTTCTTTCGTTCTGAACAAGTGTTACTGTTTTCTGCACAAAAGCGATTCTGCGAAGCAATGTGAACACTTCTGCTTCCCAGGCACAGAGAAGGTGCTAGCAGGGAATTCTCTGCCTGCCTATCCCCAGTGCTCTGCAAGCTCTGCAGGACAACATAGAATCTGGGGCTCTGTGCTTTCTTTCCTACTGAACAAGTGTTACTGTTTTCTGCACAAAAGAGATTCTGCAAAGCAATGTGAACAGGCACAGAGAAGGTGCTAGCAGGGAATTCTCTGCCTGCCTTTCCCCAGTGCTCTGCAAGCTCTCCAGGACAACAGCAAATCTGTGGCTCTGTGCTTTCTTTCCTTCTGAACAAGTGTTACTGTTTTCTTCACAAAAGCAATTCTTGCGAAGCAATGTGAACACTTCTGCTTCCCAGGCACAGAGAAGGTGCTAGCAAGGAATTCTCTGCCTGCCTTTCCCCAGTGCTCTGCAAGCTCTCCAGGACAACATAGAATCTGGGGCTCTGTGCTTTCTTTCGTTCTGAACAAGTGTTACTGTTTTCTGCACAAAAGCGATTTTTGCGAAGCAATGTGAACACCTCTGCTTCCCAGGCACAGAGAAGGTGCTAGCAGGGAATTCTCTGCCTGCCTTTCCCCAGTGCTCTGCAAGCTCTGCAGGACAACATAGAATCTGGGGCTCTGTGCTTTCTTTCGTTCTGAACAAGTGTTACTGTTTTCTGCACAAAAGCGATTTTTGCGAAGCAATGTGAACACTTCTGCTTCCCAGGCACAGAGAAGGTGCTAGCAGGGAATTCTCTGCCTGCCTTTCCCCAGTGCTCTGCAAGCTCTCCAGGACAACATAAAATCTGGGGCTCTGTGTTTTCTTTCCTTCTGAACAAGTGTTACTGTTTTCTGCACAAAAGCGATTCTGCGAAGCAATGTGAACACTTCTGCTTCCCAGGCACAGAGAAGGTGCTAGCAGGGAATTCTCTGCCTGCCTTTCCCCAGTGCTCTGCAAGCTCTCCAGGACAACATAGAATCTGGGGCTCTGTGCTTTCTTTCCTTCTGAACAAGTGTTAGTGTTTTCTGCACAAAAGCGATTCTGCGAAGCAATGTGAACACTTCTGCTTCCCAGGCACAGAGAAGGTGCTAGCAGGGAATTCTCTGCCTGCCTTTCCCCAGTGCTCTGCAAGCTCTCCAGGACAACATAGAATCTGGGGCTCTGTGCTTTCTTTCCTTCTGAACAAGTGTTAGTGTTTTCTGCACAAAAGCGATTCTTGCGAAGCAATGTGAACACTTCTGCTTCCCAGGCACAGAGAAGGTGCTAGCAGGGAATTCTCTGCCTGCCTTTCCCCAGTGCTCTGCAAGCTCTGCAGGACAACATAGAATCTGGGGCTCTGTGCTTTCTTTCCTTCTGAACAAGTGTTACTGTTTTCTGCACAAAAGCGATTCTGCGAAGCAATGTGAACAGTTCTGCTTCCCAGGCACAGAGAAGGTGCTAGCAGGGAATTCTCTGCCTGCCTTTCCCCAGTGCTCTGCAAGCTCTGCAGGACAACATAGAATCTGGGGCTCTGTGCTTTCTTTCGTTCTGAACAAGTGTTACTGTTTTCTGCACAAAAGCGATTTTTGCGAAGCAATGTGAACACTTCTGCTTCCCAGGCACAGAGAAGGTGCTAGCAGGGAATTCTCTGCCTGCCTTTCCCCAGTGCTCTGCAAGCTCTCCAGGACAACATAGAATCTGGGGCTCTGTGCTTTCTTTCGTTCTGAACAAGTGTTAGTGTTTTCTGCCCAAAAGCGATTCTTGCGAAGCAATGTGAACACTTCTGCTTCCCAGGCACAGAGAAGGTGCTAGCAAGGAATTCTCTGCCTGCCTTTCCCCAGTGCTCTGCAAGCTCTGCAGGACAACATAGAATCTGGGGCTCTGTGCTTTCTTTCGTTCTGAACAAGTGTTACTGTTTTCTGCACAAAAGCGATTCTGCGAAGCAATGTGAACACTTCTGCTTCCCAGTCACAGAGAAGGTGCTAGCAGGGAATTCTCTGCCTGCCTTTCCCCAGTGCTCTGCAAGCTCTCCAGGACAACATAGAATCTGGGGCTCTGTGCTTTCTTTCCTTATGAACAAGTGTTACTGTTTTCTGCAAAAAAGCGATTCTGCGAAGCAATGTGAACACTTCTGCTTCACAGGCACAGAGAAGGTGCTAGCAGGGAATTCTCTGCCTGCCTTTCCCCAGTGCTCTGCAAGCTCTGCAGGACAACATAGAATCTGGGGCTCTGTGCTTTCTTTCGTTCTGAACAAGTGTTACTGTTTTCTGCACAAAAGCGATTCTGCGAAGCAATGTGAACACTTCTGCTTCCCAGGCACAGAGAAGGTGCTAGCAAGGAATTCTCTGCCTGCCTTTCCCCAGTGCTCTGCAAGCTCTCCAGGACAACATAAAATCTGGGGCTCTGTGCTTTCTTTCCTTCTGAACAAGTGTTACTGTTTTCTGCACAAAAGCGATTCTGCGAAGCAATGTGAACAGGCACAGAGAAGGTGCTAGCAGGGAATTCTCTGCCTGCCTTTCCCCAGTGCTCTGCAAGCTCTCCAGGACAACATAAAATCTGGGGCTCTGTGCTTTCTTTCCTTCTGAACAAGTGTTACTGTTTTCTGCACAAAAGCGATTCTGCGAAGCAATGTGAACACTTCTGCTTCCCAGGCACAGAGAAGGTGCTAGCAGGGAATTCTCTGCCTGCCTTTCCCCAGTGCTCTGCAAGCTCTCCAGGACAACATAAAATCTGGGGCTCTGTGCTTTCTTTCCTTCTTAATAAGTGTAAGTGTTTTCTGCACAAAAGCGATTCTTGCGAAGCAATGTGAACAGTTCTGCTTCCCAGGCACAGAGAAGGTGCTAGCAAGGAATTCTCTGCCTGCCTTTCCCCAGTGCTCTGCAAGCTCTCCAGGACAACATAGAATCTGGTTCTCTGTGCTTTCTTTCCTTCTGAACAAGTGTTAGTGTTTTCTGCACAAAAGCGATTCTGCGAAGCAATGTGAACACTTCTGCTTCCCAGGCACAGAGAAGGTGCTAGCAGGGAATTCTCTGCCTGCCTTTCCCCAGTGCTCTGCAAGCTCTCCAGGACAACATAGAATCTGGGGCTCTGTGCTTTCTTTCCTTCTGAACAAGTGTTACTGTTTTCTGCACAAAAGCGATTCTGCGAAGAACTGTGAACAGGCACAGAGAAGGTGCTAGCAGGGAATTCTCTGCCTGCCTTTCCCCAGTGCTCTGCAAGCTCTCCAGGACAACATAGAATCTGGGGCTCTGTGCTTTCTTTCGTTCTGAACAAGTGTTACTGTTTTCTGCACAAAAGCGATTTTTGCGAAGCAATGTGAACACTTCTGCTTCCCAGGCACAGAGAAGGTGCTAGCAGGGAATTCTCTGCCTGCCTTTCCCCAGTGCTCTGCAAGCTCTCCAGGACAACATAAAATCTGGGGCTCTGTGCTTTCTTTCCTTCTGAACAAGTGTTACTGTTTTCTGCACAAAAGCGATTCTGCGAAGCAATGTGAACACTTCTGCTTCCCAGGCACAGAGAAGGTGCTAGCAAGGAATTCTCTGCCTGCCTTTCCCCAGTGCTCTGCAAGCTCTCCAGGACAACAGCAAATCTGGGGCTCTGTGCTTTCTTTCGTTCTGAACAAGTGTTACTGTTTTCTGCCCAAAAGCGATTCTTGCGAAGCAATGTGAACACTTCTGCTTCCCAGGCACAGAGAAGGTGCTAGCAAGGAATTCTCTGCCTGCCTTTCCCCAGTGCTCTGCAAGCTCTCCAGGACAACATAGAATCTGGGGCTCTGTGCTTTCTTTCGTTCTGAACAAGTGTTACTGTTTTCTGCACAAAAGCGATTCTGCGAAGCAATGTGAACACTTCTGCTTCCCAGGCACAGAGAAGGTGCTAGCAGGGAATTCTCTGCCTGCCTTTCCCCAGTGCTCTGCAAGCTCTCCAGGACAACATAGAATCTGGGGCTCTGTGCTTTCTTTCCTTCTGAACAAGTGTTACTGTTTTCTGCACAAAAGCGATTCTGCGAAGCAATGTGAACACTTCTGCTTCCCAGGCACAGAGAAGGTGCTAGCAGGGAATTCTCTGCCTGCCTTTCCCCAGTGCTCTGCAAGCTCTCCAGGACAACATAGAATCTGGGGCTCTGTGCTTTCTTTCCTTCTGAACAAGTGTTACTGTTTTCTGCACAAAAGCGATTCTGCGAAGCAATGTGAACAGGCACAGAGAAGGTGCTAGCAGGGAATTCTCTGCCTGCCTTTCCCCAGTGCTCTGCAAGCTCTCCAGGACAACATAAAATCTGGGGCTCTGTGCTTTCTTTCCTTCTGAACAAGTGTTAGTGTTTTCTGCACAAAAGCGATTCTGCGAAGCAATGTGAACACTTCTGCTTCCCAGGCACAGAGAATGTGCTAGCAGGGAATTCTCTGCCTGCCTTTCCCCAGTGCTCTGCAAGCTCTCCAGGACAACATAAAATCTGGGGCTCTGTGCTTTCTTTCCTTCTGAACAAGTGTTACTGTTTTCTGCACAAAAGCGATTCTTGCGAAGCAATGTGAACACTTCTGCTTCCCAGGCACAGAGAAGGTGCTAGCAGGGAATTCTCTGCCTGCCTTTCCCCAGTGCTCTGCAAGCTCTCCAGGACAACATAAAATCTGGGGCTCTGTGCTTTCTTTCCTTCTGAACAAGTGTTACTGTTTTCTGCACAAAAGCGATTCTGCGAAGCAATGTGAACACTTCTGCTTCCCAGGCACAGAGAAGGTGCTAGCAGGGAATTCTCTGCCTGCCTTTCCCCAGTGCTCTGCAAGCTCTCCAGGACAACATAGAATCTGGGGCTCTGTGCTTTCTTTCCTTCTGAACAAGTGTTACTGTTTTCTGCACAAAAGCGATTCTTGCGAAGCAATGTGAACACTTCTGCTTCCCAGGCACAGAGAAGGTGCTAGCAAGGAATTCTCTGCCTGCCTTTCCCCAGTGCTCTGCAAGCTCTCCAGGACAACATAGAATCTGGGGCTCTGTGCTTTCTTTCCTTCTGAACAAGTGTTAGTGTTTTCTGCACAAAAGCGATTCTTGCGAAGCATTGTGAACACTTCTGCTTCCCAGGCACAGAGAAGGTGCTAGCAGGGAATTCTCTGCCTGCCTTTCCCCAGTGCTCTGCAAGCTCTCCAGGACAACATAGAATCTGGGGCTCTGTGCTTTCTTTCCTTCTGAACAAGTGTTAGTGTTTTCTGCACAAAAGCGATTCTGCGAAGCAATGTGAACACTTCTCCCAGGCACAGAGAAGGTGCTAGCAGGGAATTCTCTGCCTGCCTTTCCCCAGTGCTCTGCAAGCTCTCCAGGACAACATAGAATCTGGGGCTCTGTGCTTTCTTTCCTTCTGAACAAGTGTTACTGTTTTCTCCACAAAAGCGATTCTGCGAAGCAATGTGAACACTTCTGCTTCCCAGTCACAGAGAAGGTGCTAGCAGGGAATTCTCTGCCTGCCTTTCCCCAGTGCTCTGCAAGCTCTCCAGGACAACATAGAATCTGGGGCTCTGTGCTTTCTTTCCTTCTGAACAAGTGTTACTGTTTTCTGCACAAAAGCGATTCTGCGAAGCAATGTGAACACTTCTGCTTCCCAGGCACAGAGAAGGTGCTAGCAGGGAATTCTCTGCCTGCCTTTCCCCAGTGCTCTGCAAGCTCTCCAGGACAACATAGAATCTGGGGCTCTGTGCTTTCTTTCCTTCTGAACAACTGTTACTGTTTTCTGCACAAAAGCGATTCTGCGAAGCAATGTGAACAGGCACAGAGAAGGTGCTAGCAGGGAATTCTCTGCCTGCCTTTCCCCAGTGCTCTGCAAGCTCTCCAGGACAACATAAAATCTGGGGCTCTGTGCTTTCTTTCCTTCTGAACAAGTGTTAGTGTTTTCTGCACAAAAGCGATTCTGCGAAGCAATGTGAACACTTCTGCTTCCCAGGCACAGAGAAGGTGCTAGCAGGGAATTCTCTGCCTGCCTTTCCCCAGTGCTCTGCAAGCTCTCCAGGACAACATAAAATCTGGGGCTCTGTGCTTTCTTTCCTTATGAACAAGTGTTACTGTTTTCTGCACAAAAGCGATTCTGCGAAGCAATGTGAACACTTCTGCTTCCCAGGCACAGAGAAGGTGCTAGCAAGGAATTCTCTGCCTGCCTTTCCCCAGTGCTCTGCAAGCTCTCCAGGACAACATAAAATCTGGGGCTCTGTGCTTTCTTTCCTTCTTAATAAGTGTAAGTGTTTTCTGCACAGAAGCGATTCTTGCGAAGCAATGTGAACACTTCTGCTTCCCAGGCACAGAGAAGGTGCTAGCAGGGAATTCTCTGCCTGCCTTTCCCCAGTGCTCTGCAAGCTCTGCAGGACAACATAGAATCTGGGGCTCTGTGCTTTCTTTCCTTCTGAACAAGTGTTACTGTTTTCTGCACAAAAGCGATTCTGCGAAGCAATGTGAACACTTCTGCTTCCCAGGCACAGAGAAGGTGCTAGCAAGGAATTCTCTGCCTGCCTTTCCCCAGTGCTCTGCAAGCTCTCCAGGACAACATAAAATCTGGGGCTCTGTGCTTTCTTTCCTTCTTAATAAGTGTAAGTGTTTTCTGCACAAAAGCGATTCTTGCGAAGCAATGTGAACACTTCTGCTTCCCAGGCACAGAGAAGGTGCTAGCAGGGAATTCTCTGCCTGCCTTTCCCCAGTGCTCTGCAAGCTCTCCAGGACAACATAAAATCTGGGGCTCTGTGCTTTCTTTCCTTCTGAACAAGTGTTACTGTTTTCTGCACAAAAGCGATTCTGCGAAGCAATGTGAACACTTCTGCTTCCCAGGCACAGAGAAGGTGCTAGCAGGGAATTCTCTGCCTGCCTTTCCCCAGTGCTCTGCAAGCTCTGCAGGACAACATAGAATCTGGGGCTCTGTGCTTTCTTTCGTTCTGAACAAGTGTTACTGTTTTCTGCACAAAAGCGATTTTTGCGAAGCAATGTGAACACCTCTGCTTCCCAGGCACAGAGAAGGTGCTAGCAGGGAATTCTCTGCCTGCCTTTCCCCAGTGCTCTGCAAGCTCTGCAGGACAACATAGAATCTGGGGCTCTGTGCTTTCTTTCGTTCTGAACAAGTGTTACTGTTTTCTGCACAAAAGCGATTTTTGCGAAGCAATGTGAACACTTCTGCTTCCCAGGCACAGAGAAGGTGCTAGCAGGGAATTCTCTGCCTGCCTTTCCCCAGTGCTCTGCAAGCTCTCCAGGACAACATAAAATCTGGGGCTCTGTGTTTTCTTTCCTTCTGAACAAGTGTTACTGTTTTCTGCACAAAAGCGATTCTTGCGAAGCAATGTGAACACTTCTGCTTCCCAGGCACAGAGAAGGTGCTAGCAGGGAATTCTCTGCCTGCCTTTCCCCAGTGCTCTGCAAGCTCTCCAGGACAACATAGAATCTGGGGCTCTGTGCTTTCTTTCCTTCTGAACAAGTGTTACTGTTTTCTGCACAAAAGCGATTCTGCGAAGCAATGTGAACACTTCTGCTTCCCAGGCACAGAGAAGGTGCTAGCAGGGAATTCTCTGCCTGCCTTTCCCCAGTGCTCTGCAAGCTCTCCAGGACAACATAGAATCTGGGGCTCTGTGCTTTCTTTCCTTCTGAACAAGTGTTACTGTTTTCTGCACAAAAGCGATTCTTGCGAAGCAATGTGAACACTTCTGCTTCCCAGGCACAGAGAAGGTGCTAGCAAGGAATTCTCTGCCTGCCTTTCCCCAGTGCTCTGCAAGCTCTGCAGGACAACATAGAATCTGGGGCTCTGTGCTTTCTTTCCTTCTGAACAAGTGTTAGTGTTTTCTGCACAAAAGCGATTCTGCGAAGCAATGTGAACACTTCTGCTTCCCAGGCACAGAGAAGGTGCTAGCAGGGAATTCTCTGCCTGCCTTTCCCCAGTGCTCTGCAAGCTCTCCAGGACAACATAGAATCTGGGGCTCTGTGCTTTCTTTCCTTCTGAACAAGTGTTAGTGTTTTCTGCACAAAAGCGATTCTGCGAAGCAATGTGAACACTTCTGCTTCCCAGGCACAGAGAAGGTGCTAGCAGGGAATTCTCTGCCTGCCTTTCCCCAGTGCTCTGCAAGCTCTCCAGGACAACATAGAATCTGGGGCTCTGTGCTTTCTTTCCTTCTGAACAAGTGTTACTGTTTTCTGCACAAAAGCGATTCTGCGAAGCAATGTGAACACTTCTGCTTCCCAGGCACAGAGAAGGTGCTAGCAGGGAATTCTCTGCCTGCCTTTCCCCAGTGCTCTGCAAGCTCTGCAGGACAACATAGAATCTGGGGCTCTGTGCTTTCTTTCGTTCTGAACAAGTGTTACTGTTTTCTGCACAAAAGCGATTTTTGCGAAGCAATGTGAACACTTCTGCTTCCCAGGCACAGAGAAGGTGCTAGCAGGGAATTCTCTGCCTGCCTTTCCCCAGTGCTCTGCAAGCTCTCCAGGACAACATAGAATCTGGGGCTCTGTGCTTTCTTTCGTTCTGAACAAGTGTTAGTGTTTTCTGCCCAAAAGCGATTCTTGCGAAGCAATGTGAACACTTCTGCTTCCCAGGCACAGAGAAGGTGCTAGCAAGGAATTCTCTGCCTGCCTTTCCCCAGTGCTCTGCAAGCTCTGCAGGACAACATAGAATCTGGGGCTCTGTGCTTTCTTTCGTTCTGAACAAGTGTTACTGTTTTCTGCACAAAAGCGATTCTGCGAAGCAATGTGAACACTTCTGCTTCCCAGTCACAGAGAAGGTGCTAGCAGGGAATTCTCTGCCTGCCTTTCCCCAGTGCTCTGCAAGCTCTCCAGGACAACATAGAATCTGGGGCTCTGTGCTTTCTTTCCTTCTGAACAAGTGTTACTGTTTTCTGCAAAAAAGCGATTCTGCGAAGCAATGTGAACAGTTCTGCTTCCCAGGCACAGAGAAGGTGCTAGCAAGGAATTCTCTGCCTGCCTTTCCCCAGTGCTCTGCAAGCTCTCCAGGACAACATAGAATCTGGTTCTCTGTGCTTTCTTTCCTTCTGAACAAGTGTTAGTGTTTTCTGCACAAAAGCGATTCTGCGAAGCAATGTGAACACTTCTGCTTCCCAGGCACAGAGAAGGTGCTAGCAGGGAATTCTCTGCCTGCCTTTCCCCAGTGCTCTGCAAGCTCTCCAGGACAACATAGAATCTGGGGCTCTGTGCTTTCTTTCCTTCTGAACAAGTGTTACTGTTTTCTGCACAAAAGCGATTCTTGCGAAGCAATGTGAACACTTCTGCTTCCCAGGCACAGAGAAGGTGCTAGCAAGGAATTCTCTGCCTGCCTTTCCCCAGTGCTCTGCAAGCTCTCCAGGACAACATAGAATCTGGGGCTCTGTGCTTTCTTTCCTTCTGAACAAGTGTTAGTGTTTTCTGCACAAAAGCGATTCTTGCGAAGCATTGTGAACACTTCTGCTTCCCAGGCACAGAGAAGGTGCTAGCAGGGAATTCTCTGCCTGGCTTTCCACAGTGCTCTGCAAGCTCTCCAATCAACATAGAATCTGGGGCTCTGTGCTTTCTTTCCTTCTGAACAAGTGTTACTGTTTTCTGCACAAAAGCGATTCTTGCGAAGAAATGTGAACACTTCTGCTTCCCAGGCACAGAGAAGGTGCTAGCAAGGAATTCTCTGCCTGCCTTACCCCAGTGCTCTACAAGCTCTCCAGGACAACATAGAATCTGGGGCTCTGTGCTTTCTTTCCTTCTGAACAAGTGTTAGTGTTTTCTGCACAAAAGCGATTCTGCGAAGCAATGTGAACAGGCACAGAGAAGGTGCTAGCAGGGAATTCTCTGCCTGCCTTTCCCCAGTGCTCTGCAAGCTCTCCAGGACAACATAGAATCTGGGGCTCTGTGCTTTCTTTCCTTCTGAACAAGTGTTACTGTTTTCTGCACAAAAGCGATTCTGCGAAGCAATGTGAACACTTCTGCTTCCCAGGCACAGAGAAGGTGCTAGCAAGGAATTCTCTGCCTGCCTTTCCCCAGTGCTCTGCAAGCTCTCCAGGACAACATAAAATCTGGGGCTCTGTGCTTTCTTTCCTTCTTAATAAGTGTAAGTGTTTTCTGCACAAAAGCGATTCTTGCGAAGCAATGTGAACACTTCTGCTTCCCAGGCACAGAGAAGGTGCTAGCAGGGAATTCTCTGCCTGCCTTTCCCCAGTGCTCTGCAAGCTCTCCAGGACAACATAGAATCTGGGGCTCTGTGCTTTCTTTCCTTCTGAACAAGTGTTACTGTTTTCTGCACAAAAGCGATTCTGCGAAGCAATGTGAACACTTCTGCTTCCCAGGCACAGAGAAGGTGCTAGCAGGGAATTCTCTGCCTGCCTTTCCCCAGTGCTCTGCAAGCTCTGCAGGACAACATAGAATCTGGGGCTCTGTGCTTTCTTTCGTTCTGAACAAGTGTTACTGTTTTCTGCACAAAAGCGATTTTTGCGAAGCAATGTGAACACCTCTGCTTCCCAGGCACAGAGAAGGTGCTAGCAGGGAATTCTCTGCCTGCCTTTCCCCAGTGCTCTGCAAGCTCTGCAGGACAACATAGAATCTGGGGCTCTGTGCTTTCTTTCGTTCTGAACAAGTGTTACTGTTTTCTGCACAAAAGCGATTTTTGCGAAGCAATGTGAACACTTCTGCTTCCCAGGCACAGAGAAGGTGCTAGCAGGGAATTCTCTGCCTGCCTTTCCCCAGTGCTCTGCAAGCTCTCCAGGACAACATAAAATCTGGGGCTCTGTGTTTTCTTTCCTTCTGAACAAGTGTTACTGTTTTCTGCACAAAAGCGATTCTGCGAAGCAATGTGAACACTTCTGCTTCCCAGGCACAGAGAAGGTGCTAGCAGGGAATTCTCTGCCTGCCTTTCCCCAGTGCTCTGCAAGCTCTCCAGGACAACATAGAATCTGGGGCTCTGTGCTTTCTTTCCTTCTGAACAAGTGTTACTGTTTTCTGCACAAAAGCGATTCTGCGAAGCAATGTGAACACTTCTGCTTCCCAGGCACAGAGAAGGTGCTAGCAGGGAATTCTCTGCCTGCCTTTCCCCAGTGCTCTGCAAGCTCTCCAGGACAACATAGAATCTGGGGCTCTGTGCTTTCTTTCCTTCTGAACAAGTGTTACTGTTTTCTGCACAAAAGCGATTCTTGCGAAGCAATGTGAACACTTCTGCTTCCCAGGCACAGAGAAGGTGCTAGCAAGGAATTCTCTGCCTGCCTTTCCCCAGTGCTCTGCAAGCTCTGCAGCACAACATAGAATCTGGGGCTCTGTGCTTTCTTTCCTTCTGAACAAGTGTTAGTGTTTTCTGCACAAAAGCGATTCTGCGAAGCAATGTGAACACTTCTGCTTCCCAGGCACAGAGAAGGTGCTAGCAGGGAATTCTCTGCCTGCCTTTCCCCAGTGCTCTGCAAGCTCTCCAGGACAACATAGAATCTGGGGCTCTGTGCTTTCTTTCCTTCTGAACAAGTGTTAGTGTTTTCTGCACAAAAGCGATTCTGCGAAGCAATGTGAACACTTCTGCTTCCCAGGCACAGAGAAGGTGCTAGCAAGGAATTCTCTGCCTGCCTTTCCCCAGTGCTCTGCAAGCTCTCCAGGACAACATAGAATCTGGGGCTCTGTGCTTTCTTTCCTTCTGAACAAGTGTTACTGTTTTCTGCACAAAAGCGATTCTGCGAAGCAATGTGAACACTTCTGCTTCCCAGGCACAGAGAAGGTGCTAGCAGGGAATTCTCTGCCTGCCTTTCCCCAGTGCTCTGCAAGCTCTGCAGGACAACATAGAATCTGGGGCTCTGTGCTTTCTTTCGTTCTGAACAAGTGTTACTGTTTTCTGCACAAAAGCGATTCTGCGAAGCAATGTGAACACTTCTGCTTCCCAGTCACAGAGAAGGTGCTAGCAGGGAATTCTCTGCCTGCCTTTCCCCAGTGCTCTGCAAGCTCTCCAGGACAACATAGAATCTGGGGCTCTGTGCTTTCTTTCCTTCTGAACAAGTGTTACTGTTTTCTGCAAAAAAGCGATTCTGCGAAGCAATGTGAACAGTTCTGCTTCCCAGGCACAGAGAAGGTGCTAGCAAGGAATTCTCTGCCTGCCTTTCCCCAGTGCTCTGCAAGCTCTCCAGGACAACATAGAATCTGGTTCTCTGTGCTTTCTTTCCTTCTGAACAAGTGTTAGTGTTTTCTGCACAAAAGCGATTCTGCGAAGCAATGTGAACACTTCTGCTTCCCAGGCACAGAGAAGGTGCTAGCAGGGAATTCTCTGCCTGCCTTTCCCCAGTGCTCTGCAAGCTCTCCAGGACAACATAGAATCTGGGGCTCTGTGCTTTCTTTCCTTCTGAACAAGTGTTACTGTTTTCTGCACAAAAGCGATTCTTGCGAAGCAATGTGAACACTTCTGCTTCCCAGGCACAGAGAAGGTGCTAGCAAGGAATTCTCTGCCTGCCTTTCCCCAGTGCTCTGCAAGCTCTCCAGGACAACATAGAATCTGGGGCTCTGTGCTTTCTTTCCTTCTGAACAAGTGTTAGTGTTTTCTGCACAAAAGCGATTCTTGCGAAGCATTGTGAACACTTCTGCTTCCCAGGCACAGAGAAGGTGCTAGCAGGGAATTCTCTGCCTGGCTTTCCACAGTGCTCTGCAAGCTCTCCAATCAACATAGAATCTGGGGCTCTGTGCTTTCTTTCCTTCTGAACAAGTGTTACTGTTTTCTGCACAAAAGCGATTCTTGCGAAGAAATGTGAACACTTCTGCTTCCCAGGCACAGAGAAGGTGCTAGCAAGGAATTCTCTGCCTGCCTTACCCCAGTGCTCTACAAGCTCTCCAGGACAACATAGAATCTGGGGCTCTGTGCTTTCTTTCCTTCTGAACAAGTGTTAGTGTTTTCTGCACAAAAGCGATTCTGCGAAGCAATGTGAACAGGCACAGAGAAGGTGCTAGCAGGGAATTCTCTGCCTGCCTTTCCCCAGTGCTCTGCAAGCTCTGCAGGACAACATAGAATCTGGGGCTCTGTGCTTTCTTTCCTTCTGAACAAGTGTTACTGTTTTCTGCACAAAAGCGATTCTGCGAAGCAATGTGAACACTTCTGCTTCCCAGGCACAGAGAAGGTGCTAGCAAGGAATTCTCTGCCTGCCTTTCCCCAGTGCTCTGCAAGCTCTCCAGGACAACATAAAATCTGGGGCTCTGTGCTTTCTTTCCTTCTTAATAAGTGTAAGTGTTTTCTGCACAAAAGCGATTCTTGCGAAGCAATGTGAACACTTCTGCTTCCCAGGCACAGAGAAGGTGCTAGCAGGGAATTCTCTGCCTGCCTTTCCCCAGTGCTCTGCAAGCTCTCCAGGACAACATAGAATCTGGGGCTCTGTGCTTTCTTTCCTTCTGAACAAGTGTTACTGTTTTCTGCACAAAAGCGATTCTGCGAAGCAATGTGAACACTTCTGCTTCCCAGGCACAGAGAAGGTGCTAGCAGGGAATTCTCTGCCTGCCTTTCCCCAGTGCTCTGCAAGCTCTGCAGGACAACATAGAATCTGGGGCTCTGTGCTTTCTTTCGTTCTGAACAAGTGTTACTGTTTTCTGCACAAAAGCGATTTTTGCGAAGCAATGTGAACACCTCTGCTTCCCAGGCACAGAGAAGGTGCTAGCAGGGAATTCTCTGCCTGCCTTTCCCCAGTGCTCTGCAAGCTCTGCAGGACAACATAGAATCTGGGGCTCTGTGCTTTCTTTCGTTCTGAACAAGTGTTACTGTTTTCTGCACAAAAGCGATTTTTGCGAAGCAATGTGAACACTTCTGCTTCCCAGGCACAGAGAAGGTGCTAGCAGGGAATTCTCTGCCTGCCTTTCCCCAGTGCTCTGCAAGCTCTCCAGGACAACATAAAATCTGGGGCTCTGTGTTTTCTTTCCTTCTGAACAAGTGTTACTGTTTTCTGCACAAAAGCGATTCTGCGAAGCAATGTGAACACTTCTGCTTCCCAGGCACAGAGAAGGTGCTAGCAGGGAATTCTCTGCCTGCCTTTCCCCAGTGCTCTGCAAGCTCTGCAGGACAACATAGAATCTGGGGCTCTGTGCTTTCTTTCCTTCTGAACAAGTGTTAGTGTTTTCTGCACAAAAGCGATTCTGCGAAGCAATGTGAACACTTCTGCTTCCCAGGCACAGAGAAGGTGCTAGCAGGGAATTCTCTGCCTGCCTTTCCCCAGTGCTCTGCAAGCTCTCCAGGACAACATAGAATCTGGGGCTCTGTGCTTTCTTTCCTTCTGAACAAGTGTTACTGTTTTCTGCACAAAAGCGATTCTTGCGAAGCAATGTGAACACTTCTGCTTCCCAGGCACAGAGAAGGTGCTAGCAAGGAATTCTCTGCCTGCCTTTCCCCAGTGCTCTGCAAGCTCTGCAGCACAACATAGAATCTGGGGCTCTGTGCTTTCTTTCCTTCTGAACAAGTGTTAGTGTTTTCTGCACAAAAGCGATTCTGCGAAGCAATGTGAACACTTCTGCTTCCCAGGCACAGAGAAGGTGCTAGCAGGGAATTCTCTGCCTGCCTTTCCCCAGTGCTCTGCAAGCTCTCCAGGACAACATAGAATCTGGGGCTCTGTGCTTTCTTTCCTTCTGAACAAGTGTTAGTGTTTTCTGCACAAAAGCGATTCTGGAAAGCAATGTGAACACTTCTGCTTCCCAGGCACAGAGAAGGTGCTAGCAGGGAATTCTCTGCCTGCCTTTCCCCAGTGCTCTGCAAGCTCTCCAGGACAACATAGAATCTGGGGCTCTGTGCTTTCTTTCCTTCTGAACAAGTGTTACTGTTTTCTGCACAAAAGCGATTCTGCGAAGCAATGTGAACACTTCTGCTTCCCAGGCACAGAGAAGGTGCTAGCAGGGAATTCTCTGCCTGCCTTTCCCCAGTGCTCTGCAAGCTCTGCAGGACAACATAGAATCTGGGGCTCTGTGCTTTCTTTCGTTCTGAACAAGTGTTACTGTTTTCTGCACAAAAGCGATTTTTGCGAAGCAATGTGAACACTTCTGCTTCCCAGGCACAGAGAAGGTGCTAGCAGGGAATTCTCTGCCTGCCTTTCCCCAGTGCTCTGCAAGCTCTCCAGGACAACATAGAATCTGGGGCTCTGTGCTTTCTTTCGTTCTGAACAAGTGTTAGTGTTTTCTGCCCAAAAGCGATTCTTGCGAAGCAATGTGAACACTTCTGCTTCCCAGGCACAGAGAAGGTGCTAGCAAGGAATTCTCTGCCTGCCTTTCCCCAGTGCTCTGCAAGCTCTGCAGGACAACATAGAATCTGGGGCTCTGTGCTTTCTTTCGTTCTGAACAAGTGTTACTGTTTTCTGCACAAAAGCGATTCTGCGAAGCAATGTGAACACTTCTGCTTCCCAGTCACAGAGAAGGTGCTAGCAGGGAATTCTCTGCCTGCCTTTCCCCAGTGCTCTGCAAGCTCTCCAGGACAACATAGAATCTGGGGCTCTGTGCTTTCTTTCCTTCTGAACAAGTGTTACTGTTTTCTGCAAAAAAGCGATTCTGCGAAGCAATGTGAACAGTTCTGCTTCCCAGGCACAGAGAAGGTGCTAGCAAGGAATTCTCTGCCTGCCTTTCCCCAGTGCTCTGCAAGCTCTCCAGGACAACATAGAATCTGGGGCTCTGTGCTTTCTTTCGTTCTGAACAAGTGTTACTGTTTTCTGCACAAAAGCGATTCTGCGAAGCAATGTGAACACTTCTGCTTCCCAGGCACAGAGAAGGTGCTAGCAGGGAATTCTCTGCCTGCCTTTCCCCAGTGCTCTGCAAGCTCTCCAGGACAACATAGAATCTGGGGCTCTGTGCTTTCTTTCCTTCTGAACAAGTGTTACTGTTTTCTGCACAAAAGCGATTCTGCGAAGAACTGTGAACAGGCACAGAGAAGGTGCTAGCAGGGAATTCTCTGCCTGCCTTTCCCCAGTGCTCTGCAAGCTCTCCAGGACAACATAGAATCTGGGGCTCTGTGCTTTCTTTCGTTCTGAACAAGTGTTAGTGTTTTCTGCACAAAAGCGATTTTTGCGAAGCAATGTGAACACTTCTGCTTCCCAGGCACAGAGAAGGTGCTAGCAGGGAATTCTCTGCCTGCCTTTCCCCAGTGCTCTGCAAGCTCTCCAGGACAACATAAAATCTGGGGCTCTGTGCTTTCTTTCCTTCTGAACAAGTGTTAGTGTTTTCTGCCCAAAAGCGATTCTTGCGAAGCAATGTGAACACTTCTGCTTCCCAGGCACAGAGAAGGTGCTAGCAAGGAATTCTCTGCCTGCCTTTCCCCAGTGCTCTGCAAGCTCTGCAGGACAACATAGAATCTGGGGCTCTGTGCTTTCTTTCGTTCTGAACAAGTGTTACTGTTTTCTGCACAAAAGCGATTCTGCGAAGCAATGTGAACACTTCTGCTTCCCAGTCACAGAGAAGGTGCTAGCAGGGAATTCTCTGCCTGCCTTTCCCCAGTGCTCTGCAAGCTCTCCAGGACAACATAGAATCTGGGGCTCTGTGCTTTCTTTCCTTCTGAACAAGTGTTACTGTTTTCTGCACAAAAGCGATTCTGCGAAGCAATGTGAACACTTCTGCTTCCCAGGCACAGAGAAGGTGCTAGCAGGGAATTCTCTGCCTGCCTTTCCCCAGTGCTCTGCAAGCTCTCCAGGACAACATAGAATCTGGGGCTCTGTGCTTTCTTTCCTTCTGAACAAGTGTTACTGTTTTCTGCACAAAAGCGATTCTGCGAAGCAATGTGAACAGGCACAGAGAAGGTGCTAGCAGGGAATTCTCTGCCTGCCTTTCCCCAGTGCTCTGCAAGCTCTCCAGGACAACATAAAATCTGGGGCTCTGTGCTTTCTTTCCTTCTGAACAAGTGTTAGTGTTTTCTGCACAAAAGCGATTCTGCGAAGCAATGTGAACACTTCTGCTTCCCAGGCACAGAGAAGGTGCTAGCAGGGAATTCTCTGCCTGCCTTTCCCCAGTGCTCTGCAAGCTCTCCAGGACAACATAAAATCTGGGGCTCTGTGCTTTCTTTCCTTCTGAACAAGTGTTAGTGTTTTCTGCACAAAAGCGATTCTGCGAAGCAATGTGAACACTTCTGCTTCCCAGGCACAGAGAAGGTGCTAGCAGGGAATTCTCTGCCTGCCTTTCCCCAGTGCTCTGCAAGCTCTCCAGGACAACATAGAATCTGGGGCTCTGTGCTTTCTTTCCTTCTGAACAAGTGTTACTGTTTTCTGCACAAAAGCGATTCTGCGAAGCAATGTGAACACTTCTGCTTCCCAGGCACAGAGAAGGTGCTAGCAGGGAATTCTCTGCCTGCCTTTCCCCAGTGCTCTGCAAGCTCTGCAGGACAACATAGAATCTGGGGCTCTGTGCTTTCTTTCGTTCTGAACAAGTGTTACTGTTTTCTGCACAAAAGCGATTTTTGCGAAGCAATGTGAACACTTCTGCTTCCCAGGCACAGAGAAGGTGCTAGCAGGGAATTCTCTGCCTGCCTTTCCCCAGTGCTCTGCAAGCTCTCCAGGACAACATAGAATCTGGGGCTCTGTGCTTTCTTTCGTTCTGAACAAGTGTTAGTGTTTTCTGCCCAAAAGCGATTCTTGCGAAGCAATGTGAACACTTCTGCTTCCCAGGCACAGAGAAGGTGCTAGCAAGGAATTCTCTGCCTGCCTTTCCCCAGTGCTCTGCAAGCTCTGCAGGACAACATAGAATCTGGGGCTCTGTGCTTTCTTTCGTTCTGAACAAGTGTTACTGTTTTCTGCACAAAAGCGATTCTGCGAAGCAATGTGAACACTTCTGCTTCCCAGTCACAGAGAAGGT